>NC_141158.1:20325000-20950000 GCF_053477565.2 Lygodium microphyllum | reverse complement strand
ATATTAGCTGCAAGAGTAGATTGCATCGATTAAAATGATAATAATAATAATAAGTTCAAGGAAGGTTGCATTGATGAAAGTCGTAAATTTTGTCACACTCAAAGCATGGAAAGGAATAGGTTATTGCATCCTGCTTTTTACACATTCTCTTGATGGATCAATAGAAGTTCTTCTCTATTCTGTTGTCCTACTAATTAGGGCACACTATGCCGAAATAAGGGAATTAAGGTTTCAACCAATTCTCGATTTAAGCAGATCGTCAATTGCCAATTTGTAATTGTGGTTCCAAATTTGTGCAACACAACTTGGGACGGAAAAATTCTCTTGTTCTTCTAGGAAGGGGAGACTTACACACTAGGGTAAGGACGTCCTAGTGGACATAATGCACAACAACATTTAGGAGTTAGATAGGTAAAATATCTAGGGAAAAATTCCTATGAAGACCTAGTCGTTGCTAAGGTCATTGGAAAGGGCGGATCACCAGTCCATAAAGGGCGGATCACCAGTCCATAACTTGAAAAGCACGAGTTGAATCGACATTCGACTATGTAGATTCTTGTACCTTACAAGCAAAGGCGTACTTAGGGAAAACCCCCATTCCCAAGGTATTGGATCTTGTGGGTTGCAGTCGACCTAAGGAAGAGTGCTGAGGGTATTCAAGAAAGAAACTTCACCTTAATAGGAATGTTGTACAAACTACCTAGCTTGTCTATGTTTGAAACAATAGGGCAATGTTAGCCTTGATCAAATCAGGATCAAGCGGAAGACCACTTAGATTATTTAAAGGATCTAGAAGGATTTCTACCTTAGAAAAGGTTGTAAATTCCTTGGGCAAGTGTTTTGACACATCCAAGTTAAATTCTGGTTGTGCATGCAATGGGATTGCGATGCCTTGAAGCAAGAGGTTGTGCATTCAACTGTTTGTTAATGTGGTTTTGGATGAATATCCAAGTGATTATATTTTCATGGCGGGAAGTGTAAGGATAAATTGCCATGGGAACAAAAGGGATGTTTTCCCTAGTAAATGTTATTAGGCTGGTTGCTTCAGTTGTGGATGATTTCCTAAAGGGATAATTAAGGAAGGATGGCGTTAGCTACCTCCGCGAACCGCCAAACCCTAACCAAGGGGGTTATGAATCCGCACCGGGAATGTCGACCAAACCTGTCATGAGAGGTCTCTCCGTGGAAATTACTTGGCGTAGGAGGACGCTTGGGTGCTAAGGGGGGCTCTATCCGTAAATCCCAATGCCTCCGGACCCTACATAAGTGTTCTACATGACTCGAGATGGGATCTCGAGGCCTTGATACTAGTTACAAGGCAGAATCTTGGTAGGATAGACCTTTAGGTTTTTATTATCAGGAGATGGAAGGATTTTTCTACGGAGGCAAAAAGGGACACTTAATCCTCCTATATGGGCGAGAGACAAACACGAATCTGAAGATAAGTTAAGAAAGTGTTTGATCTTGTTTTATCTTGTCTTAGTGTATGTGCCCTAAATTATGTAAAGGAACCTGTGATTAGTAGGTTAATTAAGGAAGCTGCTTTTATGTGTCGAAAATAATGTGGTAGGTAATTAGATAACTAAAACAACCCCTGAGGGAAGCTTGGTGGATGTGACCAATGGGTCTATCCTACGGAAGGGTGGTCTCGGTTAGCTGAGAGCTTTCCTCAATGGAATTTATTTAATACGAACAAGGACTTTAGAACTTGTAAGTTAAAAACCTGATTCATACTGTTTTAGGGGACCAGAATGGGACTATGCCCTACGGGCAGAGAGGTCGAGCGATGCATTCCTCTCATTTCCCATTCTCTTTGAACCAAGTGCGGTATGAGTCTGCTTTGGTCTAGTAGTATCTACGCAAAGTGGAGCAATTGCAAACCAGCACTAGAAAGCTGTTAGGAAGACTCGTCGACTACAAGGAACCCAGACTTCAGGTCGATCCTAGTGGGAACGGCTGGATAAGTTCCGTTGCGAGGTAGACTCGTGACCCTAGTTGGCAAATCCCATGTCATTTCGTGGGAGTGTCAGGTGGCGTCTTCTAGATATATCTCTCGATGGACTACTAAGACGTGTCCCGCAATTTGAGGAGCAAACACGTTACAATTGGTATCATAGAAAAACTTCATGAGGATACATGATTGATTAATGTTTGGCTCATAGACATATCCTAAACAGAAATAACCTAAGTGATATGGCTTGATTGTTAGGCACCTTCTGCACCCACAAATGCTGACATGTAAGAGAATAAATTTCTTCTCAAGCAAATTAAGGCACCCGAGTTTGATGGCAAGGGAAGAAATGTTCAAGCCGATGCCGAGATCTGGATTGAGTCCATGGAGGACTATTTTGAGGCAGCAAGAACTGCACTTGCTAACCAAGCCATGCTCACCAAACTTAAGCTTACAGGCAAAGCGAGACTTTGGTGGAAACAGTGGTGCAGAGACCAAGCGATCTCGGAGGGGACAGCCACTTGGGATAAGCTAAAGGAAGCTGTGGGAGGGAGGTATCTGCCACCTGCCTACCGCACACAAAAGATGAATGAATTCTATGGCGTGAAGTAGCTAGGATTATCCCTTGAAGCATATTATTCAAAGTTCATTTCACTCCTAAAGTATGCACCCCCAATGGATATGACACAATAGGTGTCAAAATTCTGTGTTGGGTTGAATCCACCCATAAACACTCGATTGGAATCAATGCACCCAACGGACTTGCAAGACACATTACTCCGAGTGAATCCAATCGTCCAAGAACTTAAATCGAGCAATTGTAGCAAAGATGACTATGGAGATCATGACAAGAGATGCCATACATACGAAGAGATAGGGCACATATGTAGGAGATGTCCCTACCGTCAATGCTTCCATTGTAAGGAGCTAGGACACATCCAAGAAGATTGCCCTGATCTAAGTCCAGAAGACATTGAGCCTCCAAGAAAACGAAGCTACATTGGTGCAGTCTATGGATATATAGACGGATTAGATGAAGAAGAAGATTTAGAGGCCAATAAACCTTATTGGGAGGACTAAAATTTCTAGAAGCTTAGTCGACATGTAACACAATTGAGAATAAATCCTACTCTTGTACCTATGGTTAATTCAAATAATATGAGTGCACTACTTGAAACATTAAGAGTAGCGCAGCGGATGCATGGTGGGTCCTAACCCACAGGTCATAAGCCCCGTTAGTGCTTGTCTTCCTCAGGTCTTCTCGAGATGAGGAGATCTCGATTCCTCTAAGGGGGAGAGGATGTAATACCCCCCCCCCCCCCCCCCCCCCCCCAGTGCCTTCCCCCATGAGAACCCCCCCTTTAATTTTATTCGATGCAAAATTTTTTACTCTCCCTCTCTCTCCCCCTGTCGTGTGCATGGCAGGGAGAGAGAGAGAGAGAGAGTAATAAGAGGGGGGCATGCAACCCCCTAGATGGCGCGGGAGGCGCCGTCTTCCCCCCCTACCACCTCCCTCCCCCTTTAAAAAGGGAGCCCCCTCATGGGCCTGGTAAGAGCGCACCCCCCGTCTATGACTGCGATAGGCAGCAAGCCCTCCCCCCTCCATCTGGACACAATGCCTCCCCCTTTGATTGCAGCGCCCCCCTTGGCCGTGAATGAGAAGAAGAGGGAGAGAGAGGAGAAGGAGAAGGAGAAGAAGAAGGAGAAGAAGAAGGAAAAGAAGAAGGAGAAGAAGAAGAAGAAAAAGAGGAAGGAGAAGAGGAAGAAGAAGAAGGAGAAGAAGAGGAGAAGAGGAAGAAGAAGAAGGAGAGAGAGAGAAGGAGAATGAGAAGAAGAGAAAGAAGAAGAGGGAGAGAGAGAAAGAGAAGGAGAGAAGAGGAGGGAGAAGAGGAAGAAGAAGAAGAGAAGAAGAGGAGAAGAGGAAGAAGAAGAGGGGAAGAAGAAGAGGGAGAGAGAGAGGAGAAGGAGAGAAGAGGAGGGAGAAGAGGAAGAAGAAGAAGGAGAAGAAGAGGAGAAGAGGAAGAAGAAGAGGGAGAGAGAGAAGGAGAAGAAGAAGAAGAAGAAGGAGGAGAAGAAGGAGAAGAAGAGGGAGAGAGGAGAAGAAGAGAAGAAGAAGAAGAGGGAGAGAGAGAGAGCTTTGGAACGTTCTAGGAACCTTTCAAGCATCCCTAGCTTAGAGGGAGTTTTCCCCTCCTTCCCGGGATTCGCAGTTTGGATTGTCGAAGGTGCTACAAGCTGCGAGAGCTTTTGGAGAAAATTTTATGCGAAGCCTAAGTGAAATTTACCTCATGTATGGCCGCTAATTTCTTGTAAAGTATGGCACCTAAGAGGTGCGTGTCCGGCAACCATGCGAGTAAGTCCGATCGAGACGGGGCCGTCGCCGCTAATGGGATCTCAACCGATGGGAACCAGGTCCCAGACTCATATCCTCTCGCGCTAAATTTAAGCTTGTAATTTGACTTCGTAACCTGCCTTTAACATGTAAAGATATTAGTTGCAAGAGTAGATTGCATCGATTAAAATGATAATAATAATAATAAGATCAAGAAAGGTTGCATTGATGAAAGTAGTAAATTTTGTCACACTCAATGCATGGAAAGGAATAGGTCATTGCATCCTGCTTTTTACACATTCTCTTGATGGATCAACATAAGTTCTTCTCTATTCTGTTGTACTACCAATTAGGGCACACTATGTCAAAATAAGGGAATTAAGGTTTCGACCAATTCCTGATTTAAGCAGATCGTCAATTGCCAATTTGCAATTGTGGTTCCAAAGTTGTGCAACACAACTTGGGACGGAAAAATTCTCTTGTTCTTCTAGGAAGGGGAGACTTACACACTAGGGTAAGGACGTCCTAGTGGATACAATGCGCAACAACATTTAGGAGTTAGATAGGTAAACTATCTAGGGAAAAATTCCTATGAAGACCTAGTCGATGCTAAGGTCATTGGAAAGGGCGGATCACCAGTCCATAACTCGAAAAGCACGAGTTGAATCGGCATTCGACTATGTAGATTCTTGTACCTTACAAGCAAAGGCATACTTAGGGAAAACCCCCATTCCCAAGGTATCGGATCTTGTGGGTTGCAGTCGACCTAAGGAAGAGTGCTGAGGGTATTCAAGAAAGGAACTTTACCTTAACATGAATGTTGTGCAAACTACCTAACTTGTCTATGTTTGAAACAATAGGGCAATGTTAGCCTTGATCAAATCAAGATCAAGCGGAAGACCACTTAGATTATTTAAAGGATCTAGAAGGATTTCTACCTTAGAAAAGGTTGTAAATTCCTTGAGAAAGTGTTTTGACACATCCAAGTTAAATTCTGGCTGTGTATGCAATGGGATTGCAATGCCTTGAAGTAAGAGGTTGTGCATTCAACTGTTTGTTAATGTGGTTTTGGATGAATATCCAAGTGATTATATTTTCATGGCGGAAACTATAAGGATAAATTGCCATGGGAACAAAAGGGATATTTTCCCTAGTAAATGTTATTAGGCTGGTTGCTTCAGCTGTGGATGATTTCCTAAAGGGATAATTAAGGAAGGATGGCATTAGCTACCTCCGCGAACCGCCAAACCCTAACCAAGGGGTTATGAATCCATGCCGGGAATGTGGACCGAACCCGCCGCGAGAGATCTCTCCGTGGAAATTACTTGGCGTAAGAGGATGCTTGGGTGCCAGGGGGGCTCTAGCTATAAATCCCAATGCCTCCGGACCCTACATAAGTGTTCTATGTGACTCGAGATGGGATCTCGAGGCCTTGATACTAGTTACAAGGTAGAATCTTGGTAGGATAGACCTTCGGGTTTTTATTGTCGGGAGACAGAAGGATTTTTCTACGGAGGTAGAAAGGAACACTTAATCCTCATGTATGGGCAGGAGATAAACATTAATCTGAAGATAAGTTAAGAAAGTGTTTGATCTTTTTTTATCTTCTCTTAGTTTCTGTGCCCTAAATTACGTAAAGGAACCTATGATTAACACGTTAATTAAGAAAGCTGATTTTGTGTGTTGAACATAATGTGGTAGGTAATTAGATAACTAAAACAACCCCCGAGGGAAGCGTAGTGGATGTGACCAATGGGTCTATCCTACGGAAGGGTGGTTAGCCGAGAGCTTTCCTCAATGGAATTTATTTGATGCAAAAAAGGACCTTAGAACTTGTAAGCTAAAAACCTGATTCATACAGTTTTAGGGAACCGGAATGGGACTATGCCCTATGGGCAGAGAGGTTGAGTGATGGATCCCTCTCATTTCCCATTCTCTTTGAACCAAGTGCAGTATGAGTCTACCTTGATCCAGTAGTATCTGCGCAAAGTGGAGCAGTTGCAGACCAACCCTAGAAGGCTGTTAGGAAGACCCGACTACAAGGAACCCAGACTTCAGGTCGATCCTAGTGGGAACGGCCGGATAAGTTCTGCTGCGAGGCAAACTCAAGAGACCCTAGTTGGCAAACCCCGTGTCATTCTGTGGGAGTGTCGGGTGGCATCTTCTAGATATATCTCTTAATGGATTGCTAAGACATGTCCTATAATTTGAGGAGTGGGCACGTTACACATTCTCAATCCTAGCATTGAAGTGCATGGCTTGTGCTCTGTTACAAAGAGGCTAGTCTTTAGGCAAAAAGCAATGATGTAGAAGGTGGGTATTCTAGTTGAGACTTATGCCTTTGAAGCTCTCAACCAATCACCATAAGTGGGACAAGATTGATACATCTTTTAGTATAAACTTGCATGAAAAATGCATTTTTTCATAAGCATATAAACATAATAGAAAAACTCTCTATGATGTCATAGTCAATCACAAACCTATACATGTCCAAAATGAATATCCAAGGAAATCATGGATAGCCCATGCAATAATTTCACAAAACTTAAAGCTTCTTTCCCCACTTGGTTTGGACACATCTATCATATTTATCCCCTAAGGAAGCTCTTTGAGATCATTGATGAATGGTACCAAGTACACATTAATATCTTTAACTTAGCACTTTGCCCAACATCAAGAGAGATAATATTAAGTGCTCCTTCTTAATACAATGAAAAGTAGACAAATTATAGTCAATAAGAATCACCAGCCCAATGGAGCATTTGCTAGAACACATGGAGAATGGGTTGACACCATCCAAACCAACACCTATCTTCCTATCTTCATGTAATTTGGCCCTTTTTTAAACTTTGGCCATTTGGAGTCAATATATTTAAAGGCACGATACTTGGTAGGAATCCACGTGATCCCAACCTTGCTTTCATTCTTTGCATCCCAATCCATTAATTTTGCTAATTTCGGGCTTTGGAATATGTGTTTATATGTGGAGCTAAGTAGAATTGAAAAATCACCTTGTTAGGATTCTTGTAATTCTTCTTTATGTAATGGGATGTATTGCATTTTGGACATGTCACAACACCTCGTTGTATTGGCCCCAATTTAAGGGACAAATAAACACACATATATGATCTTGTAGTTGAGTTTAAGGTGGCTCATCATCTTTTTCAACTCATTTTTAGGTGTGGAAAGAATGTTATCTACACATAGAAACTTTAGAGATTGTAGCTTGTAATCAATTATATGTTGAGATGGAAAGCTCAACACATGCGAACATTGATGATGGACCGCTTGGCTAGGTGGGTCCACATATCTACAGTTAGCATGTTGGTGGTCACTATGATACTCACATGGCCATTGACTTATCACTTATTATATATAGTTTGTTACACCTACCTACAGTTGGCAAAGATATAGCGCCAGTTGATTAATGTAGTCTATTATGCACTGTTTGACTTAGTAGGCCACTTTCCTTTATGTTGTATCTTATCTATACTTTGTATACATAATATAGTGTGTGGAAGAAGAAGAAGAAATCATCAAGAAAACGTTTTGGCCTCCATATCTCTTCTTGCGTTCTTGAGTGAGCTTCCTCTTGTGTATACAGTGTGTGTTTGGCGCATCAGCTCAAGTAAGCCCCCCTACCATGTGATTCTTAACATTATATAGGTGTAAAGAGTGGGAACTAGGATTAGCATAGGGAAAATACTCGATCATCCTGATGGGTACATAAGGTGTAAAAATACATACTTAGGCATCAATTTATAAATAATCAAGTACCTTCATCTTTTTTTCTAGATTTTATGGCTTCCTCTTCCTCTTTCTCTCTCTTTTTGTAGTCTTTCACTCTCCTCTTGTCTCTCTTTCTGTCTCCTCTCTATAGTCTTCTCTTTCCTCTCTTGCCTCTTCTCCAGCTTTAGTTCTCTTCATTATAGTTTTTCAAGAATCACTTGGTGGGGGGGCTTGTTTAAGTTGCTGGGCACACACCATACACACAAGAGGAACTTCACTCAAGAACATAAGAAGAGAGATGGAGGCCAAAACATTCTCTTGCTAGTTTCTTCTTCTTCTTCTTCACACAATACAATGTACACAAAGTATAGATAAGATATAACATAAAGGAAAGGGGTCTACTAAGTCAAACAATGTGTGATTGATTATACTAATCGATAGGGACTATAACTATGCTAGTTGTAGGTAGGTGCAACAAACTAAATATAATAAGTGATAAGTGAATGGCCATGTGGGAATCATAATGACTACCAACATGCTAAGCGTAAATGTGTGGACCCATCTAACTAGATGGTCCATGTGAAGATTATAATGACCAATGGCATGCTAAGTGTAGACATGCGGACCCATCTAACTAGGTGGTCCATCATCAATGCCCACAACTATTGAGCTTGCCATTTCAACACTCCCTCTCAAGCTCAACTATATCTCTACAACTCCAAGTAAACTTTGAAAATTTTGAAGCTTCTATACTCAATGCCTTTGTAAAAATGCTCAAGTAGATCACTATATATATACCCTCTATATCACATGTGTTCAAGGCCTATTTATAAATATCCTTGTTTGTGAAATTTTTCTTAATAAAACATAACCCTTTTCTATTCAATTTGTAATTAGCCCCTTTATATGGGACCCTTTTGTATGTAAAAAATATGTAAAAATGGGATTTTAAAAATTCTTTATATTGAACTCACCTTGAACTCACATGATACATACATATATTTATGATTGATTGCCCTGGGTAAAAATATTAGTTATCTGATCCTGTGTGTAGACATATACCAAGTCAAACTCTCCCACAAGTATCTTCTCTCTCACAAAGTAATAATTGTTGAAAGATAAGCATAGGAACTCTCCTCACACTGGAGAGGATAAGGGTAGCTAGGTGTAAATGGACTGGAGGACAGGGGAAACCCTAACCCTAACTCCTCCATAGGCTATATAAACAGCCTAAAGTACACACTCAAGGTGGATGAGAGTGTACTAGTTGTACCTTGAACAACTGACTAAACAAGATCTTGTTCTTGTACTTGAGCTCTCTCTCTCCCTCTTGTGCACAATCTCTCATGCTTCCAACTCTAATTTACAACATGGTATTAGATCCATCTCTGATCCTTTAGCTTCCCTCAGCCTCTTTACACATCTAAGTGCACAAGAAGAACTCTTGCCATCTTAGTTACCTTCCTTTCCACCATAGCCAGCTAGACCCCTGATCTTGGAGGAGACGGTGTGCAATAAAAGCAGTATTAGCTCCTGATTTCTTTTGAAGATTTCATCCTCAGCTTAGGGTGCTTCAACACGATGCATCAATCCCTAACATTGGACGACGTGGTGGACAACATTACGTTTTTCTGAAACAGGCGTAGATTTGCAGGCAAGATATAACGAGCTGTTGTGCATGCTAATGAGGGCGCAATCATTGGGGCCACCATAGGGCTTTCATAGCTCCCCTAGTGGGCCATCTCCCCCTAAGAGGGTTTGGAGAAGTTCCATCTTTGTTGGCTGCTATAACCCTAAATGTGGGTCTCTGGCAGCCATAGCGAGGAAGCTTCAAGCTTTTTCAATCTTTAATTTTTTCAATGTTTGGTCACTACCAGTGATTTTAATCACCAAGTCATCTCTTCCAGAGTTAGTACTGATCTGGAAACTTCATTTCAAAGGTTCTTTTACTTGGAAGGTCATCATCAAGCTCATTAAGACCAACATCTACCATCTCTAGCAACATAAACTAGAGGTGAGTGCTTGTAAGCACTAAGGCACATTGCTCAATCATTATTGCTGTTATACTTACACAATCTAAGGTTTTTCATCAGAAAATTAAAATAATTAAGTGATTCACTTCATTTTATAAGGCTATGTATACAACTATAAACACATAGACTATCC
Source organism: Lygodium microphyllum (assembly GCF_053477565.2). Taxonomy (NCBI): domain Eukaryota; kingdom Viridiplantae; phylum Streptophyta; class Polypodiopsida; order Schizaeales; family Lygodiaceae; genus Lygodium; species Lygodium microphyllum. Next base: position 20,939,822 of record NC_141158.1, on the reverse strand, counting down.
TATCCTAAACTTGTATTGCATATCATGTGTGGTTTTTTCAAGTACCCTGGTTAATGAAATCAGAGGGATGAGTGTCATTGTACTCTCCTCATAGTCATCAGCAACAAGCATTGAAATCATAGACCATCCTTGTCCAACACAAGGTTCATCTACTAAACCGTACCACAAGGAGGAGCTCAAATTCTGGTCTAGGTTCACATCATTGAAACCTAAAAAGAACATTAAACCTCGGAAGAAGATTGCACATAAGAAAGGACAATCAAAGTCATATTTTGAAATATTATATATGTATGATTTTCAGCCTTTCTCCTCATTAAAACTTTGATATCAATTGTTTGTGAGGGTATCCTTGATTTGCTTCCACATTTAGTGGCAAGGTTATAAGGAACTACACATTGCTCTTGTCCTAACAAGTGGTAAGACCTTCCCAATGGCTTCAACATATGCTGATGTCCATCCTCAAATTCAAAAATTTAATGGAAAATATTTCCATCCTTGGCAAGTCTTGGTCAAATACAAAATGATGAAAGGAGGATACTGGCCCTTCATAAAAGGGACCAAAATAATTGACCAATCCAATCCCCTTGATGTAGAATATGATGAACGGGCTCAGGCCATCATTAATTCATCACATTGACCAACTCCCAATTGCAAAAGAAAAGTGGGACGAGCTTGAAAGGCTCTATGGTGCTACAAGGAAGAACTCCAATATATTTCTCAAGATTGAGTTTTTTAGCTTGGAATACAAACAGGGAGAAGATATAAGCAAGTTTATTTCATATATAAAGGGGCTTGTGGCACAACTTGCCTCCGTTCAAGCACCCATCCATGATGAAGATGCCATTGCCATCCTGCTAAAGTCTGTGAAGAAGGTCTTTCCAACCCTTGTGACTACCCTAACTAATATCCCAAACCCAACTTTAGCAAGTACCATCCAGTCATGCTTGCATGAAGAGAAGAGAAATCATATTGAAGGGTCTTCAGCATTTATTTCCCATGAGCAAGTGTTAGTCCATACAACTTCTACTAAGTGCTCCTTCTGTCACAAAAAGGGGCATATTGTGAGCAATTGCTGGAAGAAATATCTTGACAAAATGAAGTGCAATAAATGCAAAAAGACCGAGTATATCGCAAGTAAGTGTCCTAGTGTTGCAAAAGTACCTAAGGAATTGGAGGCAAACTTTGCCTCCTAATCCACAGATGATTGACTCTTTTGAGTCTTGTAACACTCTCTACCTATAACCTTCTCTTGTAGCCTGATTTATAAAGGCATCCCATTGTGTATTAAGGGGAGGCATCCTATCATGCTTTATCCAATGCCACCTAGCATTGAGGGGGGGTGTTGAAAGATAAGTATAGGAACTCTCCTTACACTGGAGAGGATAAGGGTAGCTAGGTGTAAATGGACTGGAGGACAGGGGATACCCTAAGTCTAACTCCTCTAGAGGCTATATAAACAGCCTAAAGTACACACTCAAGGTAGATGAGAGTGTACTAGTTGTACCTTGAACAATTGACTAAACAAGATCTTGTTCTTGTACTTGAGCTTTCTTTCTCCCTCTTGTGCACACTCTCTCATACTTCCAACTCTGATTTACAAAAATAATGCACCTCAATGAGTTTTGTCATATCATGGAATATTGAGTTCCTAGCTAACTATATGCTACTCATGTTGTCACAATGAATGGCAACTGGACCATCTTCCTACACATCCAAAACACCCAATAACTTTTGTAGCCATACCACCTCACATGCTGCCATAGTAGCACCTCTATACTCAGCCTTTGTACTCGATAAAGCAACTATAGGTTGCTTTTTGCTGCTCTATGCGACTACTGTACTATCAAGGAAAAACATGAATCCACTAGTAGATATTGTGTTAGACATGCTACTAGTCTAATTTGCATTTGTGTATCCAAACACATGTATATCCTTACTTGCCTCAACAAAAAGGTCCATGATGCAAAGTTGGCTTCACATACCTCAACATGCATATACTGCATCCAAGTGAGAATTTCTAGGCATCTGTATAAACTGACTAACAAGGCTAACAACATAGCTCAAGTTTGGCCTTGTGATAATCATGTAAATCAAACTTTCTACTATCCTCCTATACATAGTAGGATCTTCTATCTCATCCCCAACATCAGCACTAAACTTCACATTTTGCTTCAATGGAATTGAAAGAGGCTTATATGCTATCATATGATACTTGGACAACATGTCCAAGCCATATATCATTGTCACACCTTATCATCTCAATACCAAGAAAGTACCTTAGCTCACCCAAATCCTTCATCTCAAACTTCTTCTTAAAAAATTCCTTAACTTCAGCAATACCACTATCAATATCACTTGTAATAATCAAGTCATCCACATAGATGACTATGATGACCAAGCGTACATCTTTCTTTCTCACATAAAGTGAGTAGTCAACATTAAGGACATAAAATCCAATGTTGACAAGATACTCTCCAATGTTGTCAAACCATGCTGTAGGTACTTGCTTCAGTCCTAGAGTGCTTTCTTTAACCTACACACATATATGGGATGCCCTAAATCCTCTTAACCTATTGGTTGCTCCATATACATCTCTTCTTGTAATTCACCAAGCAAGAATGCATTCTTGATATCCATTTTCTAGAAATTTCAACCATTGGCTATTGTCAAAGAAATCACACATCTAACAGTTGCCATCCTAGCAATTGGACTAAATATCACTTCATAATCTATGCATATGTTTGAGCATATCATTTTGCAACCTGCCTAGCCTTATACCTGCAAACAGAACCATTTGAATTATGCTTGATTTTATAAACCCACTTACAATCAATAGCTTCCTTGCCCTTAGACAATGGTACGAGATCCCAAGTCTTATTAGCCTCTAATGTAGCCATCTTCTCATCCATTGCTACATCCCAATAAGCATGACCAACAACGTCCTCAAAGTAAGTAGGCTTAACATCCTCAACCACATTTACCATACAAGAAAAATGGTGAGTTGCATAGCCTTAAAAACCAAATATTTTAGTAGGGTATTTGACCTTGCTAGACCTGTGTGCCACTAGGTCAGTTAGTGGGGTCCTTATATAATTAACACGTGCTCTCTGTACACATGTTGTCTTGACTAAAGGAATACCAAGCTCATAATCCAAACTCTCTGAAGCACTGGAATCTCTATCAAATACCAAATAACCAGTAGATGCATCATTACCATCTCATACTTTCTTCTTCTCTTTGTCTTTACCTACAACACTTATAGATGCACTTGAAGATGTGGGGTTACTCCTTAGTCCCCTAGACCAAGGGCTAACTATAGATATAATATTGGATGATGTTTTTGGTCCATTAAGGTTTCATGATTCTTGATTTTTTTTTCTTATGTATATAACTATCATGATCATGATCATCATCCAATGCATCAACACTAGATGCATACCAACTGGTCATCTCATAAAACTATCATGATCATCCAATGGATCACCACTAGATGCATACGAACTAGTCATCTCATAAAAAATAACATCCTTGCTCACTCTAAACTCACTTGCAATAGGGTTATAACACCAATATCCTTTCTGATCTAAAGAGTATCCAATAAAAATAAAATTTTCAGCCTTTGGATCAATCTTCTTTCGTAGCTCATTTGACATATAAACATATGTCAATTGTGACACATTGGGCTTCTTGCATGTAAAGCATTCTTCAGAGGTCATCCCATGAATTGGAGTTGTGGGAGTTCTGTTCACAATATAGATATTAGTATAAATAGATTCAAACCAAAAGTATTTTGATATACTCTTTTCAGCCATCAATGCCCATGCAACTTCTACAATATGTCTATTTTTCCTTTCTGCAACCCCATTTTATTGTGTGCTATATATGCAAGTAAATAATCTCTTTATCCCATGAGACCTCAAAAAGCCACTAAACTCATTAGAGAGGTGCTCTTTGTAAAAATTACACGGTGCATGGAGCAGAATCTGAGAAAGAGATAGAGATAGAGAGTACAAAATAGATAAGAGGAGAACTAGAAATTTTCTTTAGCTCCAAACAACTGATACAGAGATAGCTCTGTCCACCCGTGTGCTTCCACAGTGAAGCTTAGATGGTGATCTAGAAAGAAGATAGGTGAAGAGCTTAAGGCTAGCTGGAAAAACTCTGACTGGGTGAAAGATAGATGATCGATGGCTGTAAAGGGGTTTAGCTTTTAAAGCCCATGAAGGCGGTTAGGTCGGCATGACCGACCTACCATATGAGCCTCCACTAGTCAGCTAGGGAATATTCCCTTTACCATAGGGTCGGGGGTGCTGCCCCCGGATCCCTGCCAAGGGGGCTGCTCGCCCCCCTAGGACCCCCTAGCCAGGGGCCGTTTGTGCGGCCCCCGAACCCCAAAATAGGGGCCCCTTTTAACTCCCTTATCCCGCAACTCGATGCAATGTGCCTCGAGTTGCTACCAGCTTAACTACTTAGTCCAACCCAAAGATTAGACCCACAATGGCCACCTTTTTGCCATCCAGTCACATAGACCTCATATGATATACAAGTCAGGACTCAACCAATGTCCAGGCTCACACTTGGCTTCTCCTCATAATGGGGGCCTTACAACTTTGAGCACCATGGATCATTGGTGGCACCTTATGAGGGTGGGGCATTGAGCATATCTAACACCCCCCCTCAATGTCCACCCATAGGTGAACTATCTCCTCGGCCCGATGCCGAGTCTCTGAAGATGAACTTGAAGCAGATTCTTTGTATGTGCTTTGGTGAAGATATCTGCTCCATTATCCTCTGTTGAATAGTAGACAAATTTCACTATCCCATCCTCCATCAAATCATGCACATAGTGATACTGTATCTCTATTTGTTTGGTGCATGCATGAAACACTAGATTTTTTGCAATGGAAATGCAACTCTAATTGTCACATCTCAGCACAGTTAGTTCTTCATCCTACACTCTCATATGCCATAGGATCCTTCTCAACCATATTGCTTCACATGCAGCAAAACAAGCTGCCTTGTACTCTGCTTCGGTAGAAGACAATGCCACTGTTGACTACTTCTTACTAATCCAAGAGAGAATCCTTGAACACAAAGAGAAACAATAACCAAAAACTGACTTCCTCGAATCACTGTCTCCTACCTAATCTGAGTCAAAATTCCCCATAAGAGAAGTTTCGGAACTGTATGTGATACCATAGTCAAGATTTTCCCTCAAGTATATGAGCATCCTCATCTAGCCTTCCAATGACTCTCATGAGGTTTGTTTGAGAAACTACTTAAAATACCAACAACAAAACTGATATCTGGTTTGGTATTACAGAAGTAGATTTGACTGCTGACCATCCTCTTGTACCTCCCAATGTCTACCAGTGCTGATGTATCCTCAACGGATAACTTTGCATTCACCTCCATAGGTGTAGCCATCTCCTTGCACTCTGTCATGCCAAATGCCTTCAAAATCTCCCATGCATACTTCTTCTGAGAGATGAAGATCTTTCCTGGCTCTTGCCAGACTTCAATTCCCAAATAATAGTGCATGAACCCCAAGTCTGTCATTTCAAGCTCAGAACTCAAAGCCTTTCGAGTTTGGTTGATCATATCTTCATAGTCACCTATAATAAGAAGGTCCTCCACATATAGGACAATCACTACAGACTTTTCACCATCCCTGTAAACATACAAGTTGGCATCTGCGGCACATCTTTTGAAGTTTAAGCTTTAAAAGAACTTATCTATCCATTGGTACCATGCTTTGGGGGCTTGTTTCAACCCATACAATGCCTTGTTCAGCTTGTACACTTTGTTCTCAAAATCGGGGGCCTCAAACCTTGGTGGCTGAGCCACGTATACCTCCTCCTTGAGGTCACCATTTAAGAACGCTGACTTAACATCCATTTGGTAAACTGGCCACTACTTGTGGGCGGCCACTGCAAGTATTGTGCAAATAGTGGTCATTCTGGCAGTTGGGGAAAATGACTCTTGAAAATCAGCCTTGTACTTTACCTTCCAAATCCACTTGGTGCCAATAACCTTCCGCTTTGTTGGCTGATCCACTAGCTCCCAAGTGCCATTCTTCATTATGATGTTATACTCGGCTTGCATAGCTACCTTCTATGCTGGATCTGCAAGTGCTTCTTCTAAGTCAGTTGGCTCCTTTACTTCTCTCATAATCTTAGCCATGTCAAGGCCATATTGACTATGTGAGCAGAAGCCCTCCTTTGCTCCTCTATTCTCTTTGGTCCGTCTGCCTTCTCCTCAACAGATGTGGGCATAGGATTATTGTGGTCATAGAGCTGCTTCACCCAATGCAGCAATGGCTTTTTTGGTGGGGTGATGTCAGGTTGGTGAAATTTTTCCTCATCATCTAAAGATGATGCTTTCTCCTCCTTAAGGATAGGGACAGCTCTCGGGATAGGTTCATAGTGGACTATTTCTTCGCTTGATGATAAAGTGGAAGAACTTGCCTTCTCCTCCTCCACTATATGTAGCTACTCCTTGAACACCACATCACGGCTCTCTCACGATGATCTTCTTTGCCTCTTGGTCATATAATTTGTAAGCCTTCTACTCATCACTATAACCCAAGAAGATACATTTTCTGATTTGTGGTTGTAACTTGTTTCTCTTCTCATGTGGAATATGTGCATAACATTCACATCCAAAAATTCTGAAGTGTGAGACAGATGGTTTCTTACCAGTGTAAGCGTCATGAGGTGTTTTTCCCTTTAGAGCCTTTGTGTAGCTCTGATTTAAAATGTAGACTGCAGTATTAACAGCTTCAACCCAAAAATGGTTAGGAAATCCCTTGCCCTTTGACACTTGATCCCTTTGCTCTTGCAAAAATCTTCAAACTCCTTTGAGTTGAACTCACCACCACCATGTGTTCTAAATTTCTTCACACTTTTCCCTGTTTCATTCTCAACAAGTGTTAGCCATTCATTAAACTAATCAAAAGCTTGAGCCTTATCATGAAGGAAGTATACCCACATCTTCCTATTATAGTCGTCGAAAATCAACATAAAATAAGAAGATCCCCCCAAGGCCCATGTAGGCATCTTTCCGCACAAGTCAACATGCACCAACTCTAGAGAAGCCTGTGCTCTATTATTGCTTTCTTGTGGAAATTCCTTTCTTTGTTGCTTGCCCATCATACAAGCTTCACAAGGTTCCTTCAATTCAGTCATTGCAGGTAGGTGAGCAACCATACCTTGCTTGTGCATCTCCTTCAACACTACAAATCCAATGTGTCCAAATATTTCATGCCAAAGCTTACTTATGCCCACTCCAAGTATGGCTGTAAGAGCACTTAGCTCATATAGGTTGTTCCTTCTTTCTCCTTTGCCAACAAATTTGCCATCACTATCAAGAATTTCTGCACTTGTCTTCTTGAACTTCACTTCATGACCAAGATTAGTTATGGTAGCAACTGATAACAGATTTCTCCTAATTTCGGGAACATACAACACATTTGAAAGCTTTTTTGACATCACCATTTGCAGCAACAAATGAAATAGTACCTGTGTCCGCAACAGGGCATTTTGCATCATTTCCAACCATCACAGTGATGGATTCTTGTAGAGGCTGCATAGAACTGTATAGACCTTTCTTGTTGGTCATGTGATGGGAGGCCCCACTATCCAACACCCATAAGTCAGTGGTAGATTCTTCTTGTGCCGAGGAGCACACCTCCTCAATGGTCACCATGAATAACTCCAACTCTACTTCAATCGTATTGACTATCTCTTTCCCTTTACTTTTAAGGGCACCATTCATTTCATCTGCCTTCTTGAGATGACAATCTACAATGGCATGTCCTTTTTTCTTGCAGTAGAAGTACTCTCCTTGAAACTTCTTCTTACCGCCCTTCTTTTTGTCACCATCATTTTTGGTGGAGGAACCACCTTTGCCTTTTGCATTGGTAGAGAATGCAGTATCTCCATTGTTGCTTCCTTCTCGGGCTTTCAGCCTCAACTCCTCCTCCAGCAATAATGTACAAAACTTCAGTCTCACTTGAGTATTAAGGGCAATTACTAGTCCATCAAACTTTTGTGGACAAATCTGAAGACACCTCCTCGCTAGCTCCTCGCTAGTCTTTTGTATCCCAGCACCAGTCATTTGGTCGTGTAGATTCTTAATCCGAGTGATGAATGCTTTAGCTGTCTCTCCTTCAGCAAACTTCTTCGCTCCTAGTTGATTCTCCAAGTTTTGAATCCTTGTTTGGTTTCAGGTTTCATACAGACTCCTCAGTACATTCCAAGCCTCTGATGCTTTGGTTGTATGCTGAATCAAAGTTAGAACACTGTTAAAACAGCTTGTAACTAAGGCACACAATGCATTTGCATTCCTTCGTTTCCAAGCTCATAGAAGATCTACATTCAGAGGAATCATCACACTAGGATTTGATGGGTCGGGGGTAGGCTGTGGTTCTACATCAGTCCCCAGCACAGTCTCCAAAAGCTCATAAGAATCAAGGATAGTTGTAATTTTGAACTTCCACAAGGTATAGTTTGTACCATCTAACTTTCCTTCGCTGAAGGTTGGTGAATGAATCCTCAGTGTTTGAATAGCTAGTACCATAGAACCACCTCTTGCACCGCTTCCTAATGTGCCAGAACTACTTCCGAAAGACGACATTGTTCCTCTTTGCTGTTGAAGCCTTTGCCTCTTACGCACTCTTCGATCCCTAGAGCCCCCTGGGCTCTGATGCCATGTAAATATTACACGGTGCGGCGAAAAGAATCTGAGAAAGAGATAGAGATAGAGAGTACACAACAGATAAGAGGAGAATTAGAAAATTTCTTTAGCTCCAAACAACTGATACAGAGATGGCTCTATCCACCTGTGCGCTTCCATAGTGAAGCTTAGATAGCGATCTAGACAGAAGATAGGTGAAGAGCTTAAGGCTAGTTGGAACAACTCTGACTGGGTGAAAGATAGATGATTGATGGCTGTGAAGGGGTTTAGCTTTTATAGCCTATGAAGGCGGTTAGGTCGGCATGACCCAACCTACCATATGAGCCTCCACTAGTTAGCCAAGGAATATTCCAAGGAATATTCCAAGGAATATTCCCTTTACCATCAGGACGAGGGCGCTGCCCCCAGACCCCACTCCCTTACCCCGCAACTCGATGCAATGTGCCCCGAGTTGCTACCAGCTTAACTAATCAAACCAACCCAAAGATTAGACCCACAATGGTCACCGTTTTGCCATCCGGTCACATAGACCTCATCTGATATACAAGTCAGGACTCAACCAATGTCCAGGCTCACATTTGGCTTCTCCTCATAATGGGGGCCTTACAACTTTGAGCACTATGGATCATTGGTGGCACCTTATGAGGGTGGGGCATTGAGCATATCTAACACTCTCCCTCTGTATTTAACTTTCAAGCCTATTTCTATTTTAACAGTACCCTTGAAAGTTTTGAAATGCTCAAATACATCACTCTTTTCCTTCATGAAATATATCCATAGCTTTCTTGAACAATCATTAATGAATGTGACAAAATATTTGCTGCAACCAAGAGATATGAGTTGATGTAGGCCCCTAAACATCTGTATGCACAACATCAAGTATATTTCTACTCACATTTTTGTCATGCGAAAAAGGTTGTATTGTCTACTTACCAAACGGACATGCTTCACACACTTTATGACATTTTGCAACTCTAAAAGCAGATGACCCTATAACCAATCTTTTGGATTGCATTAATTTCAACCTTTGCAAATTTGCATGTCTAATATGTTAATGGCATATTTCAATGTTTGGAACCACTCTCTTTTCTTTAGCATACATAACTTCATTCATAGTAGAATTCCAGCATCTAAAGTGAACATGTGGCCAAATCTACTTCCTTTTGTGACCAACTTGCACTTATCATTAAAGTCTTCTATAAAACAACCTTTTGCACTAAATCCAACCTAGAACACTTCAAAACATACTCATTGACAAACATTTTCCCTTTCTTCAAAGTGTTCAACTCTTGCTTGAGTTGAATCTTATGTGCCTTTTTATTTATTAAAAATATATTCTAAAAAATTATCCAAGTTTTATGTGAAGATTTTGTATTTGTGATATGCCTTAGATGGCATACTTGGTGTAGAGGTTTGTCCTAATGTAGAGGCAGCTTCTTGGTTTTCTCATCCACTAGCAATGCATCATAACATTGTGCCACTAAGCCATGAAATTGTGTAACAAAGCTCCCATTGTACTTGAACAGTTGCTCAAAATGTGGTTTGCAATAGGGTGCTTTGTGTACGAAATACTACTTGGAGGTGCACCTCATCAATAGACATTAAAAATTATTTTCCTGAATATTAAAAGGAACCATTTGTTTATTGTATAGCTAGGCAACCACCTTTACCAAAATTGCAAGAAAAGAGGAAATATTGTTTGGTAAAGAAGAGTCAAAATAGTATCAAGATGTAAACTTTTCACAGATGTAGTAAATGCATGTGGTTGTGGTTGTATGATCATTTCTTAAGCAAAAGTTCTTGGCCTTTTTCCAAAAATAAGCACTAAATTAATATACTTATCATAAAATAATCATATTGAGCATGCTCCATAGTATTTCTAGGCGCATTTGACTTAATCAAAAAAATAGTCTTGAAGGAAGCGCTTTAGGCAAAGGTGGCATCAATTAATATGCTCTATATACTGATGAAACAGAAGGTCCCTAGTTGTAACAATAGATATATTAGTGGGTAATTTCATGAGACTCTTATAACCTTGCATGCTTTGTTGTTGGTATTGCAATCAAAGTTGCTATTCATAAAGATTGTTCAAGCTAACAACAAGTGTATTTTAATAGGGTAGGATAGGCCATGATCTATTGTTACTATTGACATTGAGGGAAGATTTCAAGTTTCTTCTTTTACCAGTAGGAAATAACATGCAAAAATAGCAAGCATTGTGGCAATTAGCATCCATTTTGGTAATGCATGTGATTCATTGATTAAAGGATAAAGTTGGATTATTGACAAGTGTCATGGCTCCTAGTTTGATCTCCTTTTCCCACTCTTGGCATCCTAATAAATGAATGCATTAAATACTACTATATGGTGACAAGAAGTTATTAGGGCTAAGAGACATAACCAACTATTTGAGAGACACAACCCAAGTTTGATAAGCTGCTATTGAATCAAATGGAACTTTCAAATAATCAATCCAAGAGGGATCAATATGGTTAGCCACTTGTTTGTCACCATGGGCAATGGTATAGTCCATTATGATCTCAGCAACATGAACATTGTTATGATGAACATTGTTATGTGGATATGAACACCATGAGTATCATCAGCACCATGATTATATTAGTCATAGCAAAGTATCTTATCATAATATAGAACGAATGTAATTTAAGATGTCTTTTGATCGTTATTTCCTGTCCAATCATTCTAAAGTCTAAGAATTGTCCAACACAATAGAATTATTGAAAATTCTAAATTTTCTATGAGCTTATTTTGGAGTGTGATAACTTCTCTAACAACACAATGAAATAAATAGTCAACTATCACAATCAATCTCTAGTGTAAGAAATTCTCTAACATAATAAAATAATGTAACTTTAAATGTATTTAAGTCTACCTAATTTATATAATAAATCTAAACTATAATACTACTTTGTTAATTTTAACAAGTATTTCTATATTACTTTTAATATATTAATATTTTATTATATTTAATTTAAATTAATTTATTTAAATATAGATAATAATTAATTATTTAAATTATTTTAGCTTTTCTATTCAATTGATTTAAATTACAACGTGAACTTGTAAAAGTCCTTTAAACATTTCAAAAAGTGATTTTGAATCACTTTAAACATTTTGAAAAACACTTTAAGATTCAAAGATGATTTAAAAGTCTCAACATCACTTTTTGAATTATTTAAATTGATCACTAACTTTAAATCTAGTTTGCATCTTAAATATTTTTTCCAATTTAAATATTTTGAAAATCACTTTAGGGTTTAAAGCAAATTTAAGTGATATCTTGGACATGGTATATTACTTTTGAGATATGTAGAAGCATTGTTTCTATATTAAAAGCTCTTCTCTCATACAAAAGTGATTTTTGCAATCAAGAGAGTGATTTTACCGTTAAAATAACTTTGCAACTTTTAAAAACACTTTCTTCATCTTGAATTTGTTATTATAATATTATAGGAAGTTCGTTTGGTCTATACAAAAGCACTAATTTTTTATTTTACAAAGTGGTCACTACTTTCATCAAAGTATTTCTTAGAGTTTTAAAAAACTTTTGGCTCGTCAAAGTTGCAAAACTAAAAATTGTATTTAATAACAAAATTACAAAATAATGATGTGATTTAGATTATAGTGAACCAATGTTTGCATGTGGAAATGTTATGTTTTCTAATTCTTTGGCATTCTTAGGATGTATGTGTGCTCTATTTTTGCTTATGGTAGTATGAGATTGGAGGGCTAAGTACCTTAAGTGTTTGCAATTACAAAGCAATACGTAGAGATACACATGTGAAAAGAACAAGGGTTGTTTTTGGCATGTGCACACTAGTTCCCCTAGACACTGTTTGAGCACATAGCATACACTTTGTGCACTACATGTCATGTTTTGCATAAATTGACACATTGCAATTGCTTTTTTCTTGATTGAGAGTGTGTGAGAAAGTCCCAAGCCATAGATAAGTTTGTGGATTTAAGTGGGTTATGGTAAGAAAGACATGATGACAAGTGATACCTCTTATGTGAAAATAAAGACAGGACCTACCTAGCACCCCAACCACTTTGAGGAAAACTTTGATAGAGGCTATGCCAATCAATTAAGGGATGCCTAAGTTTACATATGTTGGTTTGTATACACAATTTTGTGTGGTAGCACTTGCTTGGATATTGGGAGAAGGCAATTAGTGATCGGACTATAAAATGTAGTGGTTTAGTATAGTGTGAGTTTTTGTAGCAAAGTTTGCAAATTATTCACGGTTGTAGGGCTGTGGGAAGCTAGTTTATGAGGCTAAAAAATTGTCCAATTTTTTGGACCATTGGAACTTTTAAAAGGTACCTTTCTACCCATTTTTTGGCCATTTTATGACCACTTTCTAGCTATTTATTCCTTACGCTTGCCTCTCATCCCTCAAGCTCTCATCTCTATCTATCACTACAAGCTTCAAGCTCTTTCTCTCATTTCACCTCTTCCTCTTCCTCTTCAACTACCTCTACCTATACCTTTCCTCCCATCTCCCTTTCCTCTACCTCTCTCCTCATCACCTCCTCATACTTAATGTCTTTTCTCTATTCTCTTCATCTACTTCATTGTCTACCTTTATCATCTCCTACCCCCTCCCTCTGTCTCTGTTTGTCTGTCTCTCTCTCCCCCCTTACCTCAAGCTCTCTTGTTTCTTTAATTCCTCTATTTGAAACTTGAAGCTCACTTTATCATTAGTTTCCTTGTAACTCTATTTAGTTTTGTATCATGAGTCATCACGTTGATAGCATTAAGTTAAAAGTTCATATGTGATAGGATAGGATTATTTTCTATTAATCTAAAGAGTCCAAGAGATAGTTTTTTGATCCTATTTGGATTGGCAAGGTCCATGGTCAACCAATGGTCCATGATATTAAAGTTTTGCCCCACTCATGACCTCATGATTGAATTTGTAGCATTTTAGGTTACGTCCTTTTGTATGTATCATGTAACTAATCTAGTGAAGTGCATAAGTGTTAGGTTTTGGGTTTCAAGAATTGAAATTTTGGATAGCCATTGGACCCACCATTGATCTCCAAACAACGTTGGTCATCACTCCTCAACATCGGCATAATCTCATGTCAATTTGTACCACTGATCATCATCTCATATCTTCTAATTCATTTCACATGAACAACCTTCAAGAGGAGAGAGAGAGGGAGGAGAGAGAAATATTGATTTTCAATATCTATGATCAGCCCGCCATTTCGGGATCCATCACTAATGATATGAAGAGAAATAATCAAGCAGTAGGTGGCTAGTGGCTATGATTAGATTGGGTGGTTGCTTTGATGCCCCATAGACCCCCCTCAAGAAATTCGTCGTCTGTCCAAGGAGGCATCATTTTCCTCCATGCATGCAGCTAAGAATGCCCCCCTCCCCCCCCCACGAAAAATTTTGGGGCCACTTGGAGCTCCCAAAGGAGTCATGACGTATCACCTCAACTTTAAAATTATTTTACACATCCATTTGGACCTCGTGCCACCCAGCCTTTGGCTACTCCTATGATCGGCATCCAACTTCATCTGCAAAAAATTTCATGTGTTTGTCTCGAAGTCTGCACTACATGGAGCTCATTTTGCTTTATTGTGGCACCCAAAAAAATAATGAAAAATCCACAACCACTACAAAGTCTGTCTTTCAAAGTAATTTGAAATCCCTATCTTCCACGGCCACTTAAAATTGTTAGATTCGTGTCTATCGATATTGAGCTTCAATTCATGCTTCAAATTGATAGAATTTGGTCCATTTCCAGCTTCTCAAGTCGTAAAATCCCACTCTCACTAAGGGGTATTTTCACTTTGAGCATGGTGGTTAAATAAGTACCACAACAACATAAGACTCAAGATAAGAGCATGCTTAGACCTTTTAGAAGCTTAGCACCATATGAGCTAGCCACCCTTCCTAACAATGACTCAAGATAAGAGAGGGGATAGAGGAGAGAGAATAGAGAATAGAGAAGATATGACTCAAGATAAGAGAGAGGAGAGAGAAAAGAGGATAGAGAGGAAGTCAACTAAACATACTCCTATGGTTGTAGTTATGTTTTTGATTAGAATCCTTGCAATGCTAGTGACGCTTTGTCATCATAGAGACATCGATGCATTACTTGGTGGAGGGCCCTTGCCCCAATCTATTCCCTTGTTTGTCCCCCTCAATTCACTCCTTACTCCATTCCTCACTTCGTTGGGCCATCAAAGGTCACTTTTCCATACTCTGTAGGGGGATGAACACCAGATACATTGACCATGGCTTCATGGGCTTATACCATTTTTCCAAATATTCTATGAGGATTGAATTCTACTACCTTGGATCCACCTTCTACTCTCCCACCCTTGACCATATCCTTGCTCTTCCATACTACAACATTGACACAATGGTTTATGAGCTAATTACACATACAAAAAAGAATATCATGTCCCATAGTTATCACCTATCCTATAGGGACCACCCATCTACATTTGAGACATCTCCACCACATAGAACTAGGGTGCTAATTAATCCTCCAAGGCTCTCCTACATGATCAAAAAGTAGATAAGGAAAGTGGTCATGAGTAAGGAGGGAGTAAGACTTGTCAATCACATACATGAGCTTGTCATGTCAAATATAAACAAACAATATTATGTTATGGAAAGAATAAGATACTGAGAAGAGAGATAAGTTCATAAGGACTCTCCATTGAAGCTAAGATGGTGATCCAAACAGATGATAGGCAAAGAGATTATGATAGCTGAAAGGACTCGGACTGGTGAAAGATAGACTGATGATGGCTTTAGAGGGGTCTTCCTTTTATTGCCCAGGAAGGTAGTCTCGTTGGAAAGTTTGATCATATTATGAATCTTTCCTAGTTGGTCAATGAATATTCCAATGAATATTTCCCTTGCCATTGATGGGCAGTAGGCACCGCCCTTGGATCCCAATCAAGGGGGTTGTTGCCCCTCTAAGACCCCCTAGCCAAGCTCCATGGCCCCCAGACCCCACAATAGGGGTCCTTGATAATTCCCACACCCTGTAACTCAATGCATTGTGCCTCGAGTTGCTACCATCATAACTATTCTATCTAACCCAAAGGCTAGATCCACAAAGGTTGCCTTTTTCCCATCCGGTCACATAGACCTCATTTGATGACATACAAGTCGAGACCCACACAATGTCCGTTCTCACACGTGGATTCTCCTCATAATGGGGCCCCTACAACTTAAAGCACCATGGATCATTGGTAGCAACTTACGAGGGTGTGGCATTGAGCATATCTAAGACTCCCCCTCTCAATGTCCACCCATAGGTAAACTACATTCTCAGAGTTTTTGAAGATGAATTTGAAGAAGATTCTTGGTAAGAGATTTGATGAAGATACATGCTCCATTCTCCTATATTGGATAGTAGACTAGCTCTACTATCCCATCCTCCTTGATCAAGTCATGCTCATAGTGATATTGGATCTCAATATGTTTGGTGTGTGCATGAAAAACTAGATTTTTGGCAATGATGATGCAACTTTGATTGTCACATCTTAGCACTATTGGATCTTCATCCTATACTTGCATATGCCATATGATCCTCCTTAACCATACTGCTTCACATGCAGCAAAGCAAGCTGCCTTGTATTCTGCTTTGGTAGAAGACAATGCCATAGTTGGTTGCTTCTTACTAATCCAAGAGAAAATTCATGAACCTAAATAGAAACAATATCTAGAAACTAATTTCTTGGAATCACTCTCACTTTCCCAAATTGAGTGATAGTTTCCCATAAGAAAACTTTCAAAAATGTATGTGATACCATAGTCAAGAGTTCCCTTCAAGTATTTGAGCACCTACATCCTAGCTTTGCAATGACTTTCTCATGGTTTGTTTGAGAACCAACTCAAAACACCAACAATAAAACTAAAATATTGCCTACTATTACACAAGTAGATGAGGCTACCAACCAATCTCATGTACCTCCCGATGTTTACTAGTGCTGATGTATCCTCAATGGAAAAATTCACATTGACCTCCATAGGTGTAGCTATCTCCTTACACTCGGTCATGCAAAATGCTTTTAAGATCTCCCATGCATACTTCTTGTTTCACCGATTGCGATAATGGCTTTTTTGATGGCGTGATTGCAAGTTGGTGAACTTTGTTCTCATCATCCAAAGACGATGTTTCCTCATCCTTGAGAGTAGGGGCAAATCTTGAGATAAGTTTATAGTGGACTACTTTCTCACTAGATGATAAAGTGGAAGAACTTATATTCTCCTCCTCCACTGTATGTGGCTGTTCCTTGAATACCACATCATGACTTGTTATGATCTTCTTTGCCTCTTGATCATACAATTTGTAGGCCTTTTTCTCATCATTTTAAACCAAGGGCATACATTTTGTGCTTTTTTGATTTAACTTGTTTCTCTTATCCCTTGGAACATGTGCATAACATTCGCATCCAAAAGTTCTAAAATGTGAGATAGATGGTTTCTTACTGAAATAGGCCTCATGATGATTTTTGCCCTTAAGAGCCTTTGTGTAACTCTGATTGAGAATGTAGGCTACATTATTAAGAGTTTCTACCCAAAACTAGGCAATCCCTTGCCCTTAAGCATGCATCTTGTCATTTCCACAATGGTGCAATTTTTGGCATTCAATAATACCATTTTGTTGAGGTGTATGAGGCATCATCAATTGATGCTTAATCCCTTTGCCCTTGCAAAAGTCTTCAAACTCCTTGAGTTGAACTCACCACCACCATTTGTTCTAAACTTCTTCACACTTTGCCATGTTTTATTCTCAATAAGTTTTAGCCATTCTGTAAACTTACCAAAATCTTGAGCCTTATCATGAAGGAAGTACATCCACATCTTCCTAATGTAGTCATTGACGATCAACATAAATAAGAAGGTCCTCCCAAGGCATTTTTAGGCATTTTACTGCACAAGTCAACATACACCAAGTCTAGAGGAGCCTTTGCTCTATTCTTGGTTTCTAGTGGAAATACCTTTCTCTCTTGCTTGCCCATCATACAAGCTTCACATGGTTTCTTCATTTTAGTTACTATAAGCAGGTGAGCAACCATACCTTGCTTATGCATCTCCTTCAACACTGCAAAACCTATGTGACCAAATCTTCCATGCCAAAGTTTACTTGTTCTCACACCAATGGTGGATGTAAGAGCACTTAGCTCATACATGTTGTTCCTCCTTTCTCCTTTGCCGACAACTTTGCTAGCACTATCGATAATTTCTACACCTATCTTAGTGAATCTCACTTCATGGCCAAGATCTGTTATAGAAGTAACTGATAGAAAATTTCTCTTAATCTATGGAACATACAACACATTTGAAAGATTCTTGAGTTCACCATTTTTAGTAATAAAGGAAATAGTACATGTGCCCTCAGTAGGATATTTTGCATCATTCCCAACGGTCACAATGATAGATTCTTGTAGAGACTTCATAGAACTATATAGACCTTTCTTGTTGGTCATGTGATAGGAGGTGCCACTATCCAATATCCATGAGTCAGTCTTAGATATTTCTTGCATCGAGGAACATGATTTCTCAATGGTTCCTATGAATAACTCCAACTTTACTTTAGTCATATTGGCTATCTCCTTCTCTTTAGTCTTCACGGTGCCATTCTGTTCATCTATCTTCTTAACTCAACAATCCACAATTACATGTCCTTTCTTCTTGCAGTAGAAGCACTCTCCTTGAAACTTTTTCTTACCACCCTTATTCTTTTTGTTACCATTGGTAGAGGAGACACCTTTGCCTTTCGCATTGGTGAAGAATTCAACATCTCCACTACTGCTACCTTCTCAGACTTTAAGCCTCAACTCTGCAATTACATGTCCTTTCTTCTTGTAGTAGAAGCACTCTCCTTGAAACTTTTTCTTACCACCCTTCTTCTTTTTGTTACCATTGGTATAGGAGCCACCTTTTCCTTTTGCACCGGTGAAGAATTCAACATCTCCACTACTACTACCTTCTCAGACTTTAAGCCTCACTCATCTTCCATTAGTAGTGCACAAAATTCCTCAAACATCACAGCTTGGGGTCTCACCTAAGTGTTTAGGGCAGTTACCAATCCACCAAACATTGGTGGACAAATCTGAAGACACTTCCAAGCTAGCTCCTCACTAGTATTTTATATCCCAACGCCGCTAGTTGATTCTCCAAGTTTTGAATCCTTATTTGATTTCGAGTTTCATAGTGACTTCTCAATACATTCCAAGCCTGATACCATGGTCGTGTGTTGAATCAAGGTCAAAACACTATCATAATATCTTGTAACTAAGGTACACAACACATATGTGTTTCTTCATTTCCAAGCTCGTAGAAGATTTACATTTGGAGGAATTATGACACTTGAATTTGATGGGTTGGGGATGGGTTGTGGTTTTGGG
Organism: Lygodium microphyllum; assembly: GCF_053477565.2. Lineage (NCBI taxonomy): Eukaryota > Viridiplantae > Streptophyta > Polypodiopsida > Schizaeales > Lygodiaceae > Lygodium > Lygodium microphyllum. The sequence continues at coordinate 20,920,712 of NC_141158.1, read as the reverse complement.
TTAGTCCGCAACACTGTCTCCAGAAGCTCTTAAAAATCAATGATAGTTGTCATTTAAAACTTTCACAGAGTATAATTTATACCATCTAACTTGCCTTCACACTAAAGGTTGGTGGATGAATCCTCAATGTTTGAATTATCGGTATAGTAGTAGCACCACGTAATGCACCAATACCGCTACTTGATGCAGTAGACAATATTTCTCCTCTTCGCTTTTGAAGCCCTTGCCTCTCATGCACTCTTCACTTCTCAAATCCCCTTGGATGTTGAGATAACAAGCTCAACACATGCGGACATTGATGATGGACCGCCTGGTTAGATGGGTCCACACGTCTACACTTAGCACGTCGGTGGTCATTGTGACTCTCACATGGCCATTGACTCATTACTTATTATATTCAGGTTGTTACACCTATTTACAGCTGGCATAGTTATAGCACCAGTCAACTAGTGTAGTCGGTTATGCATTGTTTGACTTAGTAGGCCACCTTCCTTTATGTTGTATCTAATCTATACTTTGTGTACATTGTAAAGAGTGTGGAAGAAGAAGAAGAAACCAGCAAGAAAACGTTTTGACTTCCATCTCTCTTCTTGTCTCTTGAGTGATCTTCTCCTTGTGCATTCTATGTGTATTCGGCACAGCACCTTGAGCAAGTCCCCTCACCATGCAATTCTTGACATGGTATTAGAGCCGTGCCACTGAGAGAGGCTGATTTCGAAGGTTGAAGTGAAGGAGAAGAAGCAAGGTTCAAGAAAGTAAGCCATGGGTAAGAAGCTCTCCCATCCTTCCACTCTTTCTCTTGGATAGTGCCTGTGGAGGCACCGGAAATAGGGCAGAGCAAAAATCTCAGATTGCTGTGAGATTTGGTGTGTGCAAAGAGCGTTGTGTTTTAGGGTACATTGTGATTTCGGCTGTTTTGGCCGAAAGTGGGTGCGTAGGTTACCGATTGCAAATTTGTAATTCTTGAGGTGTTTGCAGGAAGCAAACATAAGGTTTATCTGCAAACAAATTGCAGATTGCATGTATTGTTGAGTAGACAGTGAAAAAGGATGTCTGATGTATTGTTGTGCACTATAGGTCGAGGGTTGCATAAGATTTGCTTGCTGTTTGGTATTAGTTTTGTGATAATGGCAGAGAACCATGGAAGTCCCATCATTGAGAAGCTCGACAAGAACAACTACCCTTCATGGAAGTTCCGTGTCACAAACTTTCTTATTGGAAAAGGCCTCTACGAGTTTGTTTCAGGTGAAGAAAAGGAGCCGAAGGTGAGTGATCCTCCAATTGCAGAAGAGACAAAGGCACGGAAGGAATGGAATGCAAAAGACAAGAAGGTCATGTATTGGCTGTCTGCAGTAATTGACAATAATATGTTGGGACATATTAGAAATGCAGAGAATTCATATGCAGCTTGGACCATACTTGAAAGTATGCTTTCCGTAAATACAAAGGCACGAAAGATTCAACTCAAGAAAGAGTTGAATACATTGAAGAAAGGGAAGATGTCTATCAATGAGTATGTACTGAAGGTAAGGAGCATTGCAGATGCATTGGCAGTGATTGATGCAATGCCCGATGATGATGATTTGGTGTCGTCTACCTTGGGTGGACTTAATAATGAAAAGGCTTGGAAGTCTTTTGTAACTTCCGTATATGTCAGAAAGCCATTTCGAGATTTCAATGAGTTGGTCTCCCTTATGATCACTGAAGAGATCAACATGCAAAGTGAGACATCTGAAAGAAGTGGTGAACAAGTCCAAGCTTTCTACTCCACTTCAGGAAGGGGATGTGGCAAATTCTCTTCAAGCGGCCGTGGTACAGGATGTGGTAGTGACAACTAGCAAAACAGATTGAATCAGCAATTTGGCGATATGCAGGTTTCAGGAGGTCGTGGTAACTTTAGAGGCAAGGGGAGCTTTAGAGGAAGAGGTGGATGGCAGAACAGAGGTTCTAACAACTCTGGTATTGTGTGCCACTACTGTGGCAAAACAAGTCATATTGTAGCCCAATGTTATGCTAAGAAAGATGATATTCGCAGTGGTAAGTTGTAGCAAGGAAACTATGCATCGTCTTCACGATAGAATGAAGACAAAAATGGACGTCTGTTTGTTATGCATCATATGCTGAATACTGTTACAGGAAAGGGAACACATGATGATGCTTGGTATGTTGATTCAGGTGCATCCAATCATATGACCAGCCATGCATAATGGTTTGGCGAGACGCAGGATTTGCAAAATGCAGGTTATGTGCAGACGAGTGATGATTCATGCCACCCAATTTCACACATTGGAAAAGTTCCCTTGTCCTTGCATGATGGTAAGACAAAGAGTCTTTCAAATGTATTACGTGTGCCATATATTACAAAGAACTTGGTGTCAGTCGGTCAAATGGTAGAGCAAGGGCTGCAAGTCAAATTTAATGCAAAGGGCTGCTTTGTAGAAGACTTCTATGACAAGTGCAGGTTGGTAGCAAAGGGAAGTAGAGTTGGACGTATGTTTACTTTGGATGTTGAAATTCCTACTATGAATGCTGCTATGTATGCTAAAGAAAAAGGTGTTGTTGCAGATATTGAAATTTGGCACAAACGCATTGGACATCAAATGTACAAAGGCTGAAATTAATGCAGTCCAAAGGATTGGTTACAGGTTTGCCTACATTTAGAGTTGCAAAATTTCATAAGGTATGCAAAGCATGTCAGTTTGGTAAGCACGCAAGACAACCCTTTTCACATGACAGAGATGTAAGCAGAAATATCCTTGATGTTCTGCATACAGACATTTGGGGGCCTACACAAAGTGTATCTCTTGGAGGTAGTTCATACTTTGTCATATCCATTGATGATTGTCCTGGAAAGCTGTGGGTATATTTTATGAAGGAAAAGAGTGAAGCATTTGAGCACTTTAGAACTTTCAAGGCTGCAGTTGAAAGAGAAACAGGCTTGAAAGTAAAGTGCTTGAGGTCAGATGGAGGGGGAGAGTACCTCTCAAACGAGTTCAGTGATTTTTTGATGTCTCATGGGATAAAGAGACAGTTCACATGCAGATATACCCCACAGCAAAATGGGGTTGTAGAAAGGAAAAACAGGCATATTGTAGAAGTTGCAAGCGCCTTGATGGCTGAAAAGAATATGCCTAAACATTTTTGGTCTGAGGCTGTTCATACTGCTTTTTATATTATGAATAGAACTCCCACAGCTGCAGTTCATGGGATGACTCCTGAAGAATGCTTTACTGGCAAGAAGCCTGATGTATCGCACTTGAAGGTATTTGGCTGTGTTGTGTACCTTCATGTGCCAGATGAGCTACGGAAGAAGCTTGATCCAAAGGTAGAAAAATGTGTTTTTGTTGGATACTCTTTAGTGCAGAAAGGGTATCGCTATTATAACCCTGTCACATGTAAGTTCAGAGTGAGCAGGGATGTCATCTTTGATAAAATGAGCAGTTGGTATGCATCTAGTGGTGATGCATTGGATGATGATGATGATCATGACACTCATGTGCCAACTGAAAAGCAAGAATCACAAACTCTTAGTGGACCAGAGACATCATCTGGTAGTCCTTGGTCTGGGAGACTAAGGAGTAGCTCTACATCTTCAGGTGCATCTAGTAGCACTACAGGTAAAGAAAAAGGAAAGAATAAAGTGTCAGATGGCATTGATGCAGTTCTTGATGGAGACCCTAGTGGCTCAGAGAGCTTGGATGATGAGCTTGGTATTCCTTCTGTTAGGACACCAGGCGTACAGAGAGCTCATAGTAATGTAAAGGCTCCATTGAGTGATCCGGTGGTACGCAGATCTAGCAGGGTCAAATACCCTGTTAAAAGATTTGGTTTTGAAGGTTATGCAGCTCACCATTATGCTTATATGGTGAAACTAGTTGAGGATGTTGAGCCCACATGTTTTGAGGAGGCTGTTGGTCATGCTCATTGGGATGCAGCAATGGATGAGGAGATGGCTGCATTAGAGGCCAATAAGACTTGGAATCTAGTATCATTGCCGAAGGGCAAGAAAGCTATTGGATGTAAGTGGGTTTATAAGATTAAGCACAATGCAGATGGTTCTATTAGTATGTACAAAGCTAGGCTGGTTGCAAAAGGCTATGCCCAAACATATGGCATAGATTATGAAGAAACCTTCAGTCTAGCTGCTAGGATGGCAACTGTCAGATGTGTGATTGCTTTAGCAGTAGCCAAAGGTTGGAGGTTGCAGCAAATGGATGTGAAGAATGCCTTCTTGCATGGTGATTTGCAGGAAGAAGTGTATATGGATCAACGAGCAGGTTATGAAGATTTAGAGCATCCCACGTATGTGTGCAGGTTGAAGAAGGCGCTCTATGGGCTCAAGCAAGCACCTACAGCATGGTCTGATAAGATCAGAGAGTATCTTGTCAATATTGGCTTTTATGTTTCTGATGCTGATCACTCACTTTATGTGAGAAAGGGAGATGCAGGTTTGGTCATCATAGTCATCTATGTGGATGACTTGATTATTACAGGTGATAGTGATAGTGAGATTGCTGAAGTCAAGGATTTTTTGAAGAAGAAGTTTGAGATGAAGGATTTAGGTGAGCTAAGGTACTTCCTTGGCATTGAGGTGATTAGATGTGATGATGGTATATGGTTGTCCCAAAGACAGTATGGCTTGGATATGTTGTCCAAGTATGGTATGACAGCATTCAAACCACTTTCAGCCCCTTTGGAGCAGAATGTAAAGTTGAGTGCTGATGTTGGGGATGCGATAGAAGACCCTACTATGTTCAGGACAATAGTGGAGAGTTTGATCTACATGATCATTACAAGGCCAGACTTGAGCTACGTTGTTGGTCTTGTGAGTCAGTTTATGCAAGTACCTAGAAAGTCACATTTGGATGCAGTCAGACGCATATTGAGATATGTGAAGTTCACATTACATTATGGCCTTTTCTATGAGGCACGTACAGATGTACAGGTGTTTGGATACACAGATGCAGATTGGGCTGGTAGTATGTCTGATAGAAGATCTACTACGGATACATGTTCTCTCTTGGTAGTGCAGCAGTTTCTTGGAGCATCAAAAAGCAATCTACAATTGCTTTGTCGAGTATAGATGTTGAGTATAGAGGTGCTGTTGTTGCAGCATGTGAGGTAGTATGGCTAGAAAAGTTAATGGCTAATTTGGATGTGTAGGTGGAAGGTCCAATTGTCATTTATTGTGACAACATGAGCAGTATACAGTTGGCTAGGAACCCTGTGTTTCATGCCAGAACAAAACATATTGAGGTACACTGCCACTTTGTGAGAGAGAAGGTACTAGCAAGTGAGATTGACTTGGTGTATGTCAGCACATAGGATCAGATAGCTGACATCTTCACGAAGGCATTGGGTATAGAGAAGCTTCAAAAGTTTCGAAGCTTACTTGGAGTTGTAGAGATGCAGTTGAGCTTGAGGGGGAGTGTTGAGATGACAAGCTCAACACATGCGGACATTGATGATGAACTTCCTAGTTAGATGGGTCCACACGTCTACACTTAGCACGTCGGTAGTCGTTATGACTCTCACATGGCCACTGACTCATTACTTATTATATTCATGTTGTTACACCTATTTACAGCTGACATAGTTATAGTGCGAGTCGAATAGTGTAGTTGGTTATGCATTGTTTGACTTAGGAGGCCACCTTCCTTTATGTTGTATCTTATCTATACTTTGTGTACATTGTAAAGAGTGTGGAAGAAGAAGAAGAAACCAACAAGAAAACGTTTTGGCCTCCATCTCTCTTCTTGTCTCTTGAGTGAGCTTCTCCTTGTGCATTCTGTGTGTGTTCAGCGCAGCATCTTGAGCAAGTCCCCCCACCACGCGATTCTTGACATTGGGCTTTGATACCATGTAGAAACTATATGGAATAATGGATAAAATCTGAGTAAGGAGTAGACAACACACAACAAATATGAGAAGAATAGAGACTGTTTTGATTTCAAAGGAATTGATATAAATATGGCTCTATCCACCCATGCACTTCCATTGTGAAGCTAAGATGGCGATCTAGATAGATGATAGATGAAGAGGTTAGGGTAGCTAGAAGAACTTTGATTGGGTGAAAGATAGATTGACATTGTCTTTAGAGGGGTCTTCCCTTTATAGCCCAGGAAGGTAGTTTGGTCAAAAAGCTCAATCATATTATGAACATTCTCTAGTTGATCAGTTAATTTTCCCTTTACCATTGGTGGGTTGGGGGCGTTGCTCCTAAACCTTGACGTATGGTCTCCCTCAAACCCCCCAACAAGGTTTTGTGGCCCCGTGAACCCCACAATAGGCACATGTGATAACTCCTACACCCCGCAACTTGATGCATTGTGCCTCAAGTTGCTACTAGCATAACTACTCTATCTAACCTAAAGGCTAGATCCACAAAGGTCACCTTTTTACCATTTGGTCACAAAGACCTCATTTGATATACAAGTCAGGACCCACCCAATGTCTTTGCTGACACATGGCTTCTCCTCATAAAGGGGGGCCTTACAACTTAGAGTACCATAGATCATTGGTGGCCCCTTACAAGGGTGTGGCATTGAGTATATGTAATAGTGCATCATGAAACATCTCTCCCACCAAAGATAGAAGATGCTTATAATAATGGCCTTCCACAAAGGTCACCTTTTTACCATTTGGCCACATAGACCTCATTTGATATACAAGTCAGGACCCACCCAATATCTTTACTGACACATGGCTTCTCCTCATAATGGGGGGCCTTACAACTTAGAGTACCATAGATCATTGGTGGCCCCTTACAAGGGTGTGGCATTGAGTATATCTAATAGTGCATCATGAAACATCTCTCCCACCAAAGATAGAAGATGCTTATAATAATGGCCTACCTTTTCCTAGTTGACTTGAGAAAAGGATGTGAAAATTAATGAATTAGAAAACTAATCAAAATCGTAATAAGTGGAAGTAGCTAAAGGAGAAGGCACACTTGTAAGTTGAATCTATTTAACATCACATCTTGGCAATGGTGGTTATATCACCTTCAAAATGGACTTTGTAAGGATAATGTTATTTAGTTTATTTATTTTTTGTTTATATGTATGTTTGTTTTTTGATATATAGTAATTTATTGTGTGTATGATTGTGTTATTCTAATCAATTCTCATAAATGGGTTTTTTTCTCACTAACCAAGATGGAGAGGGAGTATGGGTTGTAGCATAGCATGGAGTGTCTTATGAGCAAGTTATTCTAGAATAGAGGAGATGTAGTAATCTTTAAACCAATGTTTTGTGGCTCCATATGTGCTTACATAGAATGTTTGATCCAATTAATCTGATTCTATATCTCTTTTACTGTTGCAAGATTGCTATGTTGAGCCATTGTAAGAGGATTAGCTCTTTGATTACAGATTTTATCATGTGCATTTTTTTGCTATGCATTAATGTATAGATCATGTTGAACTCATTTTCCTTATATACTTCTCTTTATATATGGATGTAAATACTTTATAACATTATCTATTATAAGTACATTAAATTGAGACCTAGTATCTCATTTTTTGACTTAATTAGCTTGATGCTTTATGTTTTGTATCCATTAAATTTTATATTTTTAATGCACTAATTCTCTAGTCTATATTTGATTGGATAGCATACATAGATATGCAAGGTGGAAAGGTTGAGCAAGAATGAGAGTAGAAGTGAAGCAAGAAGGAAGAGCTATGAATGTTAGAGAAAGAAGAGAGCGCAAGACCATATGTTGGAACTCCAATAGTCACAATGTGTGACTTGGATTTTCTTATTCTATTGTTATAGTAAGAATAAATAATAAAATGACAATAATGGGCCATGCCAAGGTAAAAATTAAGCCCCCCCCCCCCTTTGGATTTTTAGTTTGTAAATAGGTGGGTGAATGTTTGACTAATCAATGGTAAAGAGTTTAGAATATTGGAAAAATATTAAGAGAAAATCTTGTTCTTGAGTAGATTTTAAGTCAAAATATGTATATTTTTGTACATGTGGGCTATTTTTTGAGTTTTCAAGTCTAAAAATTTAGCACATTAACCAAGAAAACCTCCAAAAAATAGCCATTGGGTTAAAATTCATCCCTAATATTTATCCTTGTTTGCCACTACCTATAGCCTACATGTGTGCAAGCTATAAGTATAAGATAAATATAGACAGCTAGGCATATGTGACCTTTGATCCCCAACAACCTCCTACTCCAAGGAAAATGTGCATGAGTGAGGAGGAAACAAGAAAAACATGATGAGGTATAGTGTAAGTAGTGCCAATCAGGTTATCACCTTGCATATAGAACTACTCAAGTACATTGTGAATGTACTCCTATGATAAGTAAAGGAGTCCCTTAGAGCAATTACATGTAATGCACATACCAAGTATGTGAGAAGCATGTCCCATGTCCTTCATTTCAAAGCTCTTCTTGAGCCGAGTCTTCAAAGCATCCAACTCATCGTGAGCACTCCCAATAATCAACATATCATGTCATCAACATATAGTACCAAAATGATAAGGCTACCATCACGAGCCTTCCTTGTGTGAAGACACAGATCCATATCATTGTAGGAATGTGACTATATATTGATGCAATTAATTATTCAAAATCATGTAAAAAATGATCATTAGTATATCTACGATATGGTGTAATGTAAACTCATGATCGGTTTCTATGATAATGTTTATATCTCTCATTGTGAATGCCTCACTCACTCACACTCAACACACATATACACACAAACTCTCTCGGATGCTATTGGTTATACTCATTAGGATGCATCAATGGATGAGGAGATGGTTTCATTAGAAGCCAAGAAGACTTGGGTTCTAGTACCATTACCTAAGGGCAATAAAGCTATTGGTTGTAAGTAGGTCTACAAAACTAAGCATAATGCAGATGATTCTATTACTAGGTATAAGGATAGACTGGTTACAAGAGGCTATGCTCAAACATATGGCATAGATTATGAAGAGACATTTAGGGCAATTCCCATCCAATTGCTAGGATGGCAACTGTTAGATGTATGATTGCTTTGGCAGCACAATAGAGAAAGGCTGGAGTTTGCAGGAAATGGATGCCAAGAATGCCTTTTTGCATGGTGAATTGCAAGAAGAGGTGTATAAGGAGTAGCTAGTAGGTTATGAGGATTTAGAGCATCTCACAATATAGATATAGATAGAGAAAGAGGAAGTCTACTAAATATACTCATTTGTTAATTTCTACAAGTTGTTAATATAGATACCCTTTCGAAGAAGAAGTTTGAGATAAAGGATTTGGGTGAGTTGAGGTACTTTCTTGGTATTGAGGTGATTAGATGTGATGATGGTATTTGGCTATCCCAAAGAAAGTATGGCTTGGATATATTGTCCAAGGTATGGTATGATAATATTGACATCTTGATAGCTTGATTGATAATATACATGCATATCTATACATCAATAAATAAATATAATTTATAACCTCTTAAATCTATTTATGACCATTTATGCATCTATAAGTACACATATACTTCTATCCATGGATCCTAAAACAACCCCTCCACCAAACCACACATACATACGCATGAGCGTAAAAAACGAGGGATCTCCATGAGTTCAAAGCTTGTAAATAGGTGTGTGATATTTTTGTTGACCAAAGGTGAAGGGTTTGGAAATCAAGAAAATGCTATGAAAAAACTTTATTGTTTGATTTTTTGGGGTGAATTTTAAACCAAATTATTAAATTTTGGTATATATTGGCTATGTTTTTGAGTTTTTAATCCCCAAAATTTAACTTTGTCACTCAAGATACCTCCAAAAAATAGCCATTAGACTATAAATTTCCCTCAATTTTTACATGGATAAAACACACATCCATGCACATGTGAGCGACATACATATGCACATACACTCATTTATGCATGGATAGGCACATATATATTTGTATATAATCATAAAGAAGTGTGTAACAATAATGCATGCACATACATCTATATACACATATATATTGCATTCATGTGTGTGTGTGTGTGTGTGTAGCTTTATGTGCACAACCTAATAGTTGACAAGTTTTCACAACTTACATATCTAACTCGTGAAGCATTCTTGGTCAAACAAGTATTTAACTAATGATACCTTGTGAATGTAATTCCAAGGGATTTACACAATATATTGATTTTTAACTTCTAGGAATAAGAATCTACTAATGGCTTATAAAATCCTTGTGTTTATTCTTATTTGAGAAGTTTCTAAACAACATACCAAATTTAAATTATTATTCAACCCTTTATAGACTTACATATTAATGAGTGACCCCCCTGAGATGTGAAATCGTACCTACTAGTACAAAATATGCATTAGTATCAAATCATAAATTTTCTTAAAGTTGTATCATTTGACTTTCATCTACCAAAAGGTGAATCATTTTTTCAAGAAAAGGTAAATCTATCCTGTATACTATAATTAGGGTTTTCCTCTTTATGATTTGTCACTTTTTTGTGAGCCATTATGTCGTGAATCTTGTTTGTCAAAGTGGTCATTACATGTAATGATGCATTTTCTTTTCCTACTTTTAGTATGTTCATGTTTTACTCACATATTTGTTGAGACTACACATTATCTATATGAAAGCTTAACTTAACCATTTTAAGATTAGCATGCACTTGAATAATACATATTATGTATATACTTGTGATACATACATAAATATAAAGAGACAAATATATACAAGCACATGTACGTATATACACATATACAAGAAGATGTGTGTGAAAGAACAAGTGAGCTACTTAGTATAACCAAACCAATGGTATGATCAAACAAATTAACACAATTAACAATATAACACATTTAAATTGAGGTAGCTTACATGCCTAATTGCAAGTTTTGTATGGTATATATCTTACAATATTCTTATATTAACTAAAAGTTATGCTTTGTAGAAGACTCTATACTTGATTTTGCAAAAGACAAACTTGTTTCAAGAGAAATCTTGTTTGCTTTATATGGCATTTTAGCTGTTCACTCAAAATTTCACTTTTCTTTATATGATGTTTTAAGTTATTTGATGTAAAATATTATATATTCACTAATTTAGTATTATCTTATGCATGAGTACAAATTAATAGGGTTGTTTTAAAGGAGTAATGTTAGAAGATGTCATGTTTTGGCACCATGGACCCTCTTGCACAATCTTTAGGCATTGAGTTTTCTATCAAAGTGTCCTCTAAGACTTTTTCCTTCATGAGCACATTGGCACAAGGCTTATTTATGAGGTATAACACCCAATGTTCTACGAAAAAATGTCAAGGGAGTGGCAAGGAGATAGTGTCTAAACTTTTTAATAGCATAAACCATTGCTAGTCCTTTTTTTTTTGTAGTCAAGTAATTCATCTTAGCCTCAATGAGTTGTCAACTAGTGAAACTTACTGGAAAATCCATTTTATGTTAATCGGGTTGGCACAAAATATAGGTCCAATTGCAATCTTAGAAGTATCGTTATGCACATGGATGCACATGGAATGTGATTGTCTAGTTAGGGGCTCTTAAGATAGGTGTAGTAATAATAGAGCCTTTTTCAAAGCTTCACAGGTGGCTTGGCATGCATTGGTATGTAGTGTTGATGTTAGTGCTAGTGTGATGCCATTGCCAACGAGAATATCCAGGCACTCCCTATATCTATTAGCTTATGAGCTTGTAACTATCTTGTATATACTTATTCATGTAACTTACAATCCATAAGTGGGCAACACACTAAAGAATATGAAATAGAAAACCCTTTTATAGGCCTCAAGTGATGTGAGGATTGTGGTTTAATGGGGAGAAGAATACCCTTCAAATTATCGACATGGGATTTCTCACTATAAAGAAGGGTTAACTTCTTTCATTTGCACATTTTTTACTATTTGGAAACTATTTCCTTATAAATATGATCTTACAATAGAGATAGTTTTGATTGCTTAATCTTGCTCTTTCATGTCAATTGAGAGTTAGGTAAAGTGTGAGGGAGAGAGGTGTGTGAAGTGTGAAGATAGATTTCTCTTCTCCTTTATCTTCATTTTTTCCTCATCTTATTCCTCTCTTTATGTCATAGACAACATTCAAACCTTAGAGCACTCACTCACCATGTAGATAGATATAAGAAGGGAGCTCATGGAAGGAAGTTTCAAGCATGGGGATTATTGGAGAGAACATAAGTTTGTGTACATAAACTACACCACAAGTGGATGTGATGCTGTGAGATAGCATTTGAACAATCTATCAAAGGGTTCAATCACTATGAGTTGATGAACATTGCCACATCCTAAGACTTACAGTCTTAGCATAATGTAGATTGACCCATGCCTTGAGGGGTGTAGCTCATGTGGGAGATTGAAGATTGACTTCATTAGGTTTGATTTTGGCCCTTGAACCTATCTATGCTCCTTGACATGCCCTTATCTTAGCCCTATATCCATAAGGTACATATTTCATAATGGGATTGACTCTCATGAAAAACATGTATTCAATAGGTCTAATTTTAACCCTATACCCATGTATGCACTAATTCATAATCATGATCTTTGCCTAAGGCCAATGTATCCCCACTTTAGCAATGCTCTTAGCCATGGCTTAGCTAATCTATATTTCTTCTATGTCTATCTCAAAATTGTATTGCAAGAGTGAGCTTGTCTCTAGGACCTTGTATGCCCTCATAATTTGGAAAAGGGAAGGTAGGACCATGTGTGCACTCCTTCATAGTGAACTTGGCCAAGTGCCAAGTGTGACCTCTTTAGACCTAACCTTGGCCCTAGGGCCAAGCATGTCCCCTATAGATCTAATTTTTTGTTCAAAGGAAAAAAGTGTACTCTTTGGTAATAAGCTTTGGCTATAAGGGGCCAAGGAGGCAAGTATTTTCATTTTGATAATGAGCTTTACATAGAGATAGCCATATACCGAGCTATTGGGCTTTATAAGGGATGCTTCCTCTAGTACAACTTCTTGTCAGTACCTAAATATATGTATGAATCAATGTAATTTCTAAGTAACACTTCATTATACTACTAGATATCCCACAATAATGTGTAGGAGTTTCATGAAGCATGTGATATGGTCAAGAGGAGGTTGAGGGCACATTTTGAGTTGGGGAGGAGGTGGAGACTACCCTAGGCGAGGGTGGAGATATGCAGGTGATGGGTTAGACTCACAAAGGTTTCTTTTGAGTATCCTAACTTAGATGCAATGGCTAGTTGTGCTGACTCAAACAAAAATGACGACAATGCATTTTGAGTTGCACTTTGATATATTAGCCGATTGTTTGGCCATCTCTTAAGCTACACTTTGATTTATTAGCCATACACTTGGCCATTTATGTATCATTTTTTAGATTTCTACTCTAACATTTACATACATGTATTATGGTTACCCATATGATATTGTTCCATCTCATATTAGTTTTTATTGAATTTAATCTCACAAATTGTAGTTAGAAATACAATCATGTCACTAAACTATCATGCTTGCATTCTCAAGCTACCATGTGTGTGGTGCATCTATTGAGTATAATCATTGAGTAGAGTGCTAAGATGAGTGGATATGAGAGAGAGAGAGAGAGAGAGAGAGAGAGAGAGAGAGAGAGAGAGAGAGAGAGAGAGAGAGAGAGAGAGAGAGAGAGAGAGAGAGAGAGAGAGAGAGAGAGAGAGAGAGAGAGAGAGAGAGAGAGAGAGAGAGAGAGAGAGAGAGAGAGAGAGAGAGAGAGAGAGAGAGAGAGAGAGAGAGAGTGTGTGTGTGTGTGTGTAAGTGAGATGAAGTGAGAGAAATTGAGCTTGAGTGTGAGAGAGAGAGTGTGTGAGATAAATAGACAAAAAGAGAGCAAGAGTTTGAGAGGGAGAGACATTTGTAAGTTTTTTAAAGAAATAGGTTTCTGTCTTTTAAGCAACATTTTTATAGTACATATCGCTGATGTGACACCTGTCATGTCAAATGCAACAACATTGCTAGAGGTGTCACATGAGTGATATAAATAGATGCAACACAGGTAACAAGGGATTGTGGGCATTGTTGATGTGAGAAAATACATTGTCGCTAGAGGTATCAAATTGTACTAGTGATTTATCCCACTGCACCTAGGGGTCCTCAAGTTCAAGATGCCAAATGTTCTTGGTAGGTTGGCTCCATCTCTTACCACCTAGCCTTCCTATTCTATGACGCATATGCTTAGGGCGCATCAAGAGCAAGGCATACCTCGGAAGCTCTTATTTTCCTAATGTTAGACTTGACTCCTTTACTAGTTACACATTTCTTTCCCTTTTCCATGCACTACCCTAGCTCCAAAGAAGGGGCTAGCTGGTAGCAAAGCAAAGAGTGTCCTTCAATCAAAGAATGTTTCCTTTGTACCAACCATCATTTCAATTGGTAATGGTGATTAGATCATAGACCTACACATACACTCTATTGTAGATCATACTCACAAATTCAACTCTATAACCTCCTCTCTCCTTATAATATTTTTAATGCCCCTTTCCCATAACAACAATAGATCCTATCTCTCCACCATGAAGATCATTATTGCTATTCGGAAGATCTTGAATAATAAGAAATTGGAGAAGCTTTCCCCTAGTTGTATATTAGTCTTTGAAAGCATGTGCACTCACATATTAATTGCACTAAAATCTAGGTGTAATCCTATACAGAATCTTGTCATCCACAACTACTTAAAGAATAATTTTCACAATGAGATCACCTACATTCTACACATTTGCCATATGTCCATCAACAACAACCATTGCTCCTCCAATGCACTATGCCACTCGAGCCCCAATATTCCTTGTCTACAACATGCACTACGTCATACTACCTTCTACAACAAGTTCTTAGGATTGGCACACATATTAGAGGAAAATATTCATGAAAGTTAAGAATTAATCTATAATAAATGCTAAAAATAATAACTACCAAAAAAGAAATTGCTAGAGTTGAAAGTGTGAACAATAGCTTCCAAGGATATTAGGAGTTATTAGAAGCATCACTTTCACAAGCTTCCAAAAAAAATAGTAGCTTTCATAAAAAGTAATTTCAAAAATTGTAAATGATGGTCCATAACTAGAAATAGCAAGAGAAGAGAATAAGATGGGGCTTTAACAAAATACTAGAGTATGTTTTGGAGATACTTAGGCCTTAGATTTTCTTTAAATTGTACCTCTAAGAGGCCTAAAATTGTTTTCCACACTTGAAACTAGTCCATATTATTTTAGAGTCAATTGTAAAACACTTGTAGCATTCAAGAAGAATGGCTACGGTAAAAATTGAGATTTAGGATCACTTCTATGCAAATATTAATATCTCTTAAAGTCAAGGACACATATTTTTAAATTTTGTTCATGTATGTAGAAAATTCCTGTGAGTTATAGATTCATGGGAAGAACTCATGGGCAAGTCTTTTCATCATGGGTGAGGTTCATCTTACAAATATAAGACCACTAGTATGTAAAATAGAGATTTCTAGACTTGAGAAAGGACAAGGTTGAGGTTACTGAGAGGCTAGTTGCTAAGGAAATGCTATGTAAGAACTAGATATCTAATTCTTGCCTATGCATTTTTTGAGATCTTTCTATTTTCTCTACCTTCTTAATAATGCACATAAAAGCCCACAAATATGGATGAGTAGGCAAGGCTCTAATCTTTTTTTTTGTGAGGATACAAGTGAATGGGGCTTCTTGTGAATATCAAACAAGATATTGGATCTCTATATGTAGAGTGGCATCCTTTTCACCTCATCTAATAACCCTTTTAATCTTAGCAAGTAAAACTTGTGTTGCCATATTCTTTAAGAATGTAGAGGACAACTTGGCTGTGGAGGCACCGGAAGCAAGGTCGAGCAAAAATCTCAGATTGCTGTGAGATTTGGTGTGCGAGTTATTTTGGGTGTCTGAGGCCATTTCAGGCCCCGTTTTAGAGCCGCAAGGTTGCGGACAACAGTTTTAGGGTACATTGTGATTTCAGCTGTATTGATCAAAAGTGGGTGCAGAGGTTACATATTGCGAATCAAAAAAATTTGAGGTTTTTATAGGAAGCAAACATAAGGTTTATTTGCAAACAGGTTGCATATTACATGTACTATTGAGCAATCAGTGAAAAAGGTTGCTTGGTGTAGTGCTGTGCACGTGTTGTGAAAGATTACAGAAGACTAGCTTGCTGTGTTGTATCCTTATTTGTGATAATGGCACAGAACATTGGAAATCCCATTATTGAGAAGCTCGAAAAGAACAACTACCCTTCATGGAAGTTCCATGTGACGAACTTCCTCATTGAAAAGGGCCTTTATGAGTTTGTTTCAGGTGAAGAAAAGGAACCAGAGCTGGGTATCCCTCCGACTGCAGCAGATGAATTAAAAGCATGGAAAGAATGGAATGCAAAAGAAAAAAAGGTGATGTATTGGTTATTTGTAGTCATTGATAATACAATGTTTGGACATATCAAGAATGCAGAAACTTCACATGCAGCTTGGAAAATTTTTGAGAACATGTTTTCAGTAAATACAAAGGCATGAAAGATTCAACTCAAGCAAGAGTTGAATGCCTTGAAGAAAAGGAAAATGTCTGTCAATGAGTATGTGTTGAAGGTGAGGAGCATTGTAGATGCTTTAGTAGCGATTGATGCAATGCCTGATAATGATGATTTGGTTTTATCCACTTTGAGTGGCCTTAACAATGAGAAGGCATGGAAATCATTTGTTACTTCAGTATATGTACGGAAGCCATTTCTAGATTTTGATGAGTTGATCTCTCTCATGATAACCAAAGAGATCAATATGCAGGGTGACTCATCTGAAAAAAATGGTGAACAGGTTCAAGCATTTTACTCAAGTTCAGGAAAGGGGACATGGTAGATACTCTTCAAGAGGCTGTGGTATGGGACATGCTGGCGATAACCAGCAAAACAGGTTCAATCAGTAATTTAGTGAAATGCAAGTTTCAGGATGCCAAGGAAACTTTAGAGGTAGGGGGAGCTCTAGAGGAAGAGCTGGATGACAGAATAGAGGTTTTGGAATTTGTGCTATTGTTTGCCATTATTGTGGCAAAACAGGCCATACTATAGCCCATTGCTATGCAAAGAAGGACGATATTCGTAGTGGTAAATTGCAGCAAGGAAACTATGCATCGTCTTCCGACAGAATGAAGAGAAAAATGAGCGTTTGTTTGTTATGCAACATATGATGAATGTAGTTATAGGGAAGGGGACACATGATGATGTATGGTATGTCGATTCAAGTGCATCTAATCATATGACCAGTCATATTGAATGGTTTGGAGAGATGCAAGACTTACAAAATCCAGGTTATGTGTAGACGGGTGATGATTCATGCCACCTAATTTCACATATTGGAAAGGTCCCCTTGTCCTTGTATGATGGCCAGAAAAAGAGTCTGATAGACGTATTACATGTGCCATCAATTACAAAGAATCTAGTGTCTGTTGGCCAAATGGTAGAGTAGGGGTTGCAAGTTCGATTCAATGCAAAAGGTTGTTTTGTAGAAGACTTTAATGATAAGTGCAAGTTGGTCGCAAAAGGAAGTAGAGTTGGCCGAATGTTCACTTTAGATGCTGAAATTCCTGCAATGGATGCTGCTATGTACGCTAAAGGAAAAGGAGTAGTTGTAGATATTGAAATATGGCATAAAGGTATTGGACATGCAAATGTGCAAAGGCTGAAATTAATATAATCCAGAGGATTGGTTACATGGTTGCCTTCTTTTAGAGTTGCAGAATTGCATAAAGTTTGTGAAGCATGCCAGTTTGGTAAGCAGGAAAGGCAACCCTTCTTGCATGGTAGAGAAGTGAGCAGAAATATACTTGATGTAGTACATATAGATGTTTGGGGGCCTACACAGAATGTATCTCTTGGTGGCAGCAAATACTTTGCCACATTTATTGATGATTGCTCAAGGAAGCTATGGGTATACTTCATGAAGGAAAAGAGTGATGTGTTTGAGCACTTCAAATCTTTTAAGGCAGCTATTGAAATAGAAACATGCTTAAAAGTGAAGTGCTTGAGATCAGATGGAGGGGGAGAGTACCTCTCTAATGAGTTCAATGGCTTCTTGAGGACTCATGGGATAAAGAGACAATTCATTTGCAGGTATACCCCACAGCAAAATGGTGTTGCAAAAAGAAAAAACAGGAATATTGCAGAAGTTGCACGGGCATTAATGGCTAAAAAGAATATGGCCAAACATTTTTGGTCTGAGGCTATCCATACTATTGTCTACATTATAAACAGAACTCTCGCAGCTGTAGTTCATGCGATGACTCTTGAAGAATTATTTACTGGCAAGAAGCTTGATGTATCGCACTTGAAGGTATTTGGTTGTGTTGCATACGTTCATGTGCCAGATGAGCTACGGAAGAAGCTTGATCCAAAGGCACAAAAATGTGTTTTTATTGGATACTCTTTAGAGCAGAAAGGGTATCACGGTTATAACCCTGTCACAGGTGAGTTCAGAGTGAGCAGGGATGTTATCTTTGATGAGATGGAAAGTTGGTATACACCTGCTGGTGATGTTTTGGATGATGATAATGATCAAGACAGCTATGTGTAGAAAGATAAATAAGAATCATGGAGTCTTAGTGGACCAGAAACATCATGTGGTACTACACCTACAGTGAGCCCTTGGTTTGGGAGATTAAGGAGTAGCCCCACATCTTCAGGTTGATCTATAAGTGTTGCAGGGAAGGACAAAGGAAAGAAGAAAGTGCTGGATGGTAATGATGCATCTACCAGCCATTTGGGATTCGATGGAGATTCTAGTGGTTTAGAGAGTTTGGATGATGAGCTTGGCATTCCTTCAGTCAAGACACCAGGTGTACAGAGAGCTCATAATAATGTAAAGGATCCATTGAGTGATCCGGTGGTACTTAGATCTAGCAAGATCAGATACCCTGTTAAAAGATTTGGTTTTGAAGGTTATGCAGCTCACCATTATGCTTATATGGTGAAAGTAGTTGAGGATGTTGAGCCACTTATTTTGAGGATGCTGTTGGTCATGCTCATTGGGATGCAACAATGGATAAGGAGATGGCTACATTAGAAGCCAATAAGACTTGGGATTTGGTACCCTTACCTAAGGGTAAGAAAGCTATTGGTGGCTGTAAGTGGGTTTACAAAGTCAAGCATAATGCAGATGGTTCAGTTAGTAGGTATAAGGCTAGACTGTTGCAAAAGGCTATGCTCAAACATATGGCATAGATTATGAAGATACATTCAATCCAGTTGCTAGGATGGCAACTGTTAGGTGTGTGATTGCCTTGGCAGCAGCCAAAGGTTGGAGTTTGTAGCAAATGGATGTTAAGAATACCTTCTTGCATGGTGAATTGTAAGAAGAAGTGTATGTGGAGCACCAAGCAGGTTATGAGGATTTAGAGCATCCCACATATGTGTGCAGGTTAAAGAAGGTGCTCTATGGGCTAAAGCAAGCACCTAGAGCATGGTCTGACAAGATTGGAGAGTATCTTGTCAATATTGGTTTTTTTATTTCTGATGCTGATCACTCACTTAATGTGAGAAAGGGAGATGCAGGTTTGGTCATCATAGTCATCTATGTGGATGACTTGATTATTACAGGTGACAGTGACAATGGGATTGCTGAAGTTAAGGACTTCTTGAAGAAGAAGTTTGAGATAAAAGATTTGGGTGAGCTGAGATACGTTCTTGGTATTGAGGTGATCAGATGTGATGATGGTATATGGCTATCCCAAAGGCAGTATGGCTTGGATATGTTATCCAAGTATAGTATGACAGCATGTAAGCCTCTTTTAGTACCATTGGAGCAAAATGTGAAGTTGAGTGCTGACGTTGGGGATGAGATAGGTGACCCTACTATGTTCAGGAGGATAGTAAGGAGTTTGATTTACATGACTGTCATAAGGCCACACTTGAGCTATGCTATTGGCCTTGTGAATCAAAGCTTCATTTGGATGTAGTTAGACATATATTGAGGTATGTGAAGTCCACTTTACATTATGGACTTTTTTATGAGGCCGGTAAGGACGTATAGGTCTTTGGATACAAAAATGCAGATTGGGCTGGTAGCATGTTAGATAGAAGATCTACAAGTGGATTCATGTTTTCCCTTGGTAGTGCAGCAATTACATGGAGTAGCAAAAAGCAACCTACAGTTGCTTTATCGAGTACAGAGGCTGAGTATAGAGGTGCTGCTATGGCAGCATGTGAGGTGGTATGGCCACAAAAGTTATTAGGTGATTTGGGCATGTAGGGAGATGGTCTAGTTTTCATTCATTGTGACAACATGAGCAGCATACATCTAGCTAGGAATCCAGTGCACACAAGATCAAATAGCTGACATTTTCATAAAGGCATTGGGTGCAGAGAAGCTTCGAAAGTTCCAAAGCTTACTTGGAGTTGCAGAGATAGAGTTGAGCTTGAGGAGGAGTGTTGAGATGGCAAGCTCAACACGTGCGGACATCGATGATGGACCGCCTGGCTAGATGAGTCTGCACGTCTACACTTAGCACGTTGGTGGTCATTATGATACTCACATGGCCACTGAATCATCACTTATTATATTTATTTTGTTACACCTACCTACAGCTGGCAAATATATAGTGCCAGTCGATTAGTGTAGTCGGTTATGCAGTGTTTGACTTAGAAGGTCACTTTCCTTTATGTTGTATCTTATCTATACTTTGTGTACATTGTATAGTGTATGGAAGAAGAAAAAAAATCAACAAGAAAACGTTTTGGCCTCCATCTCTCTTCTGGTGTTCTTGAGTGAGCTTCCTCTTGTGTGTACAATGCGTGTTTGGCGCAGCAACTCAAGCAAAGTCCCCCACCACACAATTCTTGACACCGATGTCATGTCACATCCTTTTCCCTTGAAGGAGAGATGTGATGTCTTGGTATTGGAACATGTGTCACACATACAAGTGGGGAGGTTTACACAAGGGAACTTCCAAGAATGTGCATGACAACATGACAACATGTGTATGTATTTGCCAACACACACACACACACACACACACACACACACACACACACACACACACACACACACACACACACACACACACACACACACACACACACACACACACACACACACACACACACACACACACACACGTATATGTATATGTGTGACAACATGACAACCTGTGTATATAATTTGTTAGCAAAGGTGGGTTTATAAATAGATATGTATTTAAGGGGAAAGGCAATGCCTTCACAACTTCCTTGTAAGAACAAGAAGAGTGTCCCCCCTTGAGGACTACATCATCACCCGCTCCCTAAGCATAGCTATTGGCTATGGTGGCATTGAAGTATCTAGAGAGTCAGAGGGCCGTTCAACCAAAGCTCATGGAATGGTACACGTTGTTGGTAGATCTCTATGAGTAGAAGCTCTAGCAACAACTCACCCTCAAGCTCGAGTAGTTTGTTTCCCTTGTTGTCTTCCAGGTCACAAACCCTAGCAACTTTTTCTCTATTGCATTTCTCATGTAGCTTGTCATTGAAACTATAAATTGTGTGTTTTTGCTGTATTTTAACTCATCAGATTCACATGGTGTTCTGTTACATCTTGTCTCAGAGTCTAACATCTATAGTGCCATTGTTTATTAAATCAAAGAATTTTGGTCCACCATTTTTCACACAAGCCCATGAGTTTTTCCTTCTAGGTCTTGTTGTCATTATTCATTATGTGCTAATTTGGATGGAGTGCCCATGCCCTTGGAGAGTGAGCATGTTCTTGTAATTAACAATGTTTGTTAAAATTGTAAACCCTATTTTTCAGCATGGTTATTGTTACGTATAGTGTGACATGAATCTTTCATAGGTCTATGAGAGTTGTGGCAGCTTAGGAGCCTACCCATTGAGCAGTTGTACACATTATAATGAGGCTCTCATGTTGGATATAGGTAGATATTTATTCCTCGTTAAAGTGTAACGATCCTTGAAAACGACAAGTGGTTGCCTTAGGTGTCCAAAATAGTACAACCAATTTTGTCATGTGATTGGCTAGTTTATTGAGACAATGTACATGTTGTTGCTTCTTACTCTTGTCTTGTCCTTTGGGCACATCATAAGGTTGTTATTGACTTCTTGGTCTCGGCACAAAAAGGGATGACCACTTCTACATGGATAGCTCAAAGTCCATGACATTTAGAATGAGATCTTTTTAGAGCTGTGTTTTAAAAGAGATTCTATTTGTACCCATATTAAGGGTTTTAAATTTGATAGGGATCCTTAAATTTTATGGTGTTCTTAGATAATTTAATGAGCCTTGGATTGGCCTAATATCGCCATCTTCTAAATGAAATAAAGATGGCTCTAATAAATCAATCAGAAACTTGAACGTCGCTTTTTGCATCGCAAATGACTCAAGGCAAACATGTGGGCACCTAGAATGTGATGCAAATTGCCCACAGTATGGATTGGATATGGACTATCAAATTAGCCACAAGTAAGGGAAGGATATATTGAATGAGCTGGGGGCCACACAAAAACAGAAGCACAATGAGATGAGGGGTAAAAGTTAAAACATGGTCCCCCTGAGCAAAGAACAATACAATCATGAAGGCCCAATTCCAACTCGAGACAAAATATCTCTAGGGCTATTGATGATGGGTAGTGATTTGTTGAAGAAATCTTGATTTGTTACATTTTCCCTTGTAGGGAGACATAGTTGCCAATAAACCCATTTCATAAGGTTAGGAAACTTGTTTTGTACCTAGACATTTCATAAACATATGAAACACCTATTTTAAACTTTCATAAATGCCACACCCTAAATGTCTTGGGACTTTTGTAATCATAGTTTATCATGGATTTACTTAGGATGTTGATATTGATATCGGCATTGATTTACCAGAGTTTTTTTTGAGTTTTTACACATGATGATTGTCAAGATTGTGGGAGAGACGGAAGGAGTCTCACTTGTAGCTTTCTTTCTTGCACAATGGGGGAATACACACAAAGGTGGAGGCTGAAAACAATTTTTCTCTTCTTACTTGTGTAAGCCAAAAAGAACTCTAGTACATAGAAATAGAAGAACCCTATATATGGGTCTCAAAACCAAACTCAACTAACTAAGGTGGCATACTAACTGAGCCATGAACTAGAGTAGAAAAGGATAGCTGTCATCTAGCTATTATTCATGGGCGGTGTACCAACCGCATCTGCAACAACTGACAAGTCGGTGACATAAATGCACAACGGTCACCCTGGCATATCACGAGTGGAGCTCGATATCTCAACACTCCCCCTCGAGCTCAATCCCAATTCCTGCACACCAAGCAGGTCTCTGAACTTGCACAACTTCTCTGTGCCCAATGCCTTTGTGAATATATCAGCTACCTGATCCTCTGCGCTGACATAAACTAGATCAATAAGACCTAGTAAAACCCTCTCCCACACATAGTGATAATGCATCTCAATGTGCTTTGTTCTAGCATGATAGACTGGGTTATTTGCCAAGTGTATACTACTCATGTTGTCACAATAAATGACAACTGGCCCATCTGTAGGCTGATGCATATCATAAAGTAGCTTATGCAACCAAGCTACCTCACATGCAGCCATTGCTGCGCCCCTGTACTCAGCCTCTGTGCTGGACAAGGCAACTGTAAGCTATTTCTTACTGCTCCAAGTGATTGCAGCACTCCCAAAAGAGAACACATATCCACTGGTAGATCGTCTATCAGAAATACTACCAACCCAATCAGCATCAGTGTATCCATACAACTGTATTTGAACCCCAGTCTCATAAAGTAGTCCATACTGCAATGTGGACTTCACATACCTGAGTGTGCATCTAGCCGCATCCAAATGCGGTTTCCTTGGAGCCTGCATAAACTGACTTACCAATACAACAACATAGCTCAAATCTGGCCTGGTAATAGTCATATAAATCAAACTTCCTACTATGTGTCTGTACATAGTAGGGTTTTCTAGAAGCTCACCTGCATCTGCGCTCAGCTTCACATTCTGCTCCAAAGGAACTGAAATAGGCTTACAGCCTGTCATCCCATATTTGGACAGCATGTCCAATCCATATTGCCTTTGCAAGAGCCGTATCCCAGTTTGGTGATCTAATCACCTCAATGCCCAAGAAATAACATAGCTCTCCCAAATCCTTCATCTCAAACTTGTGCTTCAATAGCATTTTCACATGAAGGATATCTTCATCACTATCACCTGTGATAATCAAATCATCAACATAAATGACAAGTAGCATAATACCTTTCTTTGTTTTTCTCACATAAAGTGAGAAACCTGCCTTGGAAATCTGAAAGCCAATAGTGACAAGATACTGTCCTATCTTGTCAGACCATGCTCTAGGTGCTTGCTTCAAGCCATACAAGGCTTTCTTCAACCTACAAACAAACTCAGGATGAACAACATGCACATAACCTGGTGGTTGCTCCATATATATCTCTTCTTGCAAATCACCATGCAAGAAGGCATTCTTTACATCCATCTGATGTAAAGACCATTCCTTTGATGCAGCCATAGCAATGAATGCTCTTACGGTTGCCATCCTTGCAACCGGACTGAATGTTTCTTCATAATCAATGCCATATGTTTGTGCATACCCCTTGACTACTATTCTTGCCTTGTATCTGTTCACACAACCATCTGCATTGTGCTTCACCTTATAAACCCACTTACAACCAATTGCATTCTTATCTTTAGGCAAAGGTACCAATTCCCATGTAGCATTTGCTTCCAAGGCATCCATTTCTTCATCCATGACTTTCTCCCATTTTTCTTTTCCCATGGCTTGCTCAAAAGAAGTGGGTTCTGGTTCTTGTATCACTTTGACCATATAGGCATAGTGAATGGCTGTAAATCCATCATATTTCAGCCTATCCACAGGATACCTAGCTCTGGTAGACCTGCGCAAAGTAGGTTCACTCCCAGGTGCTCTCAAAACATCACTGGTCTTCCTTACTCCAGGTGTAACAATAGAAGGAATACCCAACTTATCATCAATGCTCTGTTCTGAGCCACTGGATTTACCATCCACATAAGAGTGACATGCATTCACATGAAACATGGGCTGACCTACCTTCTCTTTTCCTTTTCGTGTTACCTGCATACCAGTATCTGCATTGCTTTGAGAAGATTCTCCTAATCTCAATCTGCCTGTCCATGGCAAAGAATGTGAACCACTGCTAGAGGACGCTCCAGGTCCACTAATATCTTGTGAGACTGCTGCTGTGAATTCTGTGCAGCATTACCATTTTGTGCATCAACATTATCAATCACATTTAGTGGTTTATACCAGCTACTCATCTCATCAAAAACAACATCTCTGCTCACTGTAAACTTACGAGTAGAAGGGTTATAGCATCTATACCCTTTTTGCTGCAGAGAGTAACCAATAAAGATGCACTTCTCAGTTTTTGGATCCAACTTGGATCTCAACTCATCTGGCACATGAACATAGGCAATGCAACAAAAAATTTTCAAATGAGAAATATCTGGTTTCCTACCAGTATACCTCTCCTCTGGAGTCATGCCATGTATTGCTGCAGTGGGAGTCCTGTTCATTATGTAGACTGTTGTAGCAACTGCCTTAGCCCAGTAAAAATCTGGCAGGTCTTTTTCATTGAGCATTGCACGAGATACCTCTCTAATATACCTGTTTTTTCTTTCTGCAATTCCATTTTGTTGTGGGGTATGACTACATGAATATTGTTGCTTTATGCCATGCTCCTACAAGAACCTTGCAAACTCATTTGAGAGGTACTCTCCCCCTCCATCTGACGGCCTTAGGCATTTTATTTGCATGCCTATTTCTTTTTCAACCATAGCTTTAAGAGTTTTGAAATGCCCAAAAACTTCACTTTTCTTTTTCATAAAATACACCCAAACTTTTTTGCTATAGTCATCAATAAAAGTGACAAAATAATGATAGCCTCCAAGAGATGCAGCTTTAGTAGTCCACACATCAGAGTGGATTAATTCCAATGGCTTCTTACTCTCTTGAACATGTCTAGGAAATGGTTTCCTTGCCTATTTTCCAAACTGACAGGCTTCACATACCTTATGCATTTCTGCAATCTTGAATTTAGGCAATCCCACAACAATATTTTGGGCTTGCATTGATTTAAGTCGCTGCACATTAACATGATCAATGCGTTTATGCCAGATATCAATATCTGCAACTACACCGGTCCCATGTGCAAACATTGCTGCACTCAATTCAGGCATGTCTGCATCCAACGTAAACATTATGCTCTTCTTCTTTCCTTTTGCTATCAAGCGACCTTTATTTTTCATATCCTTAACAAAGCATCCATGAGAATTAAATTTGACCTGCAAGCCCTGCTCAACCATTTGACCAACAGAAACTAGGTTCTTGGTGATATTCGGGACATGAAATACATCTGACAGGTATTTCTTTTTCCCATCCTGCATAGACAAATGAATTTTTTCAATCTGCACAATAGGATGTGCAGTATCATCACTAGTCTCCACAAATCCTGGTTTTTCCATTTTCCTTGCATCCTGCATCCATTCTGCATGACCTATCATGTGGTTTGATGTACCTGAGTCAACATACCACACATCGTTGCTTTCTTCTACACTTATCACAGAATTGGTCATGTGCTGCACCATAAACAAATGCTCATTTCTGTCATCACCCTGTCTACTAGAAGATGCATAATTTCTTTGTTGCAATTTTTCATTCATGATGTCATTCTGCTTTTTATAGCAGTCTTTAGCCATATGACCCATTTTACCACAGTAGTAGCATTCAACATTGTTGCTTGCATTTTGGCCTCTTTGTCATCCACCACGATCTCTTTGGCTCCCCTTGCCTCTAGAGTTACCACGTCCTCCTCCAAAGGACTGGTTTTCTTGAGTTTGCTGTATATTCTGATTTCTACCATGGCCTCTAGATCGGCCTCCTCTACCTCTGCCTCTACCTCTTCCAGCATTTGAGTAGAAGATAGCTTCTTTTGAAGTTCCTCCTGAAGAAGATGCACCACCATTTCTCTGCTCCTTAGAAATTAGAAGATAAATAAACTCCTCAAAATCAGGAAATCTTTCACGGACGAAAATGGATATTCGGAATTGTGCATAATCCTTTCCTAGACCATTCAAGGTCACAGAAACTAAATCATCATCTTCCACTGGCAACCCAATGGAAGCAAGTGCATCTGCAATCTTCTTCACCTTCATGTGGTAGTCATTGATGCTCATACTTTCTCTTTGCACATTGTGCAACTCTTGCTTGAGCTGCATTTTCCTGGCTTGCGTATTTGTGCTATACATTTTTGACAAAGTATCCCATGCCTCCTTTGGCGTACTTGCATCTTGAATATGCACAATCATAGAGTCTGAAATGCTGATAGATAGCCAGTACATAACTTTCTTGGCTCTCTCATGCCATGCTTTGAATGCCTACATTTGCTGTTGATTGGGAACATCAGGAAGAATTGGTTCTTCTTCATTTCCTGCAACGAATTCCCAATATCCTTTTCCCATAAGGAAATTCGTCATTCTGAACTTCCGTGCTTGGAAGTTGTTCTTGTCAAGCTTTTCAGTGACAATCTGTGAAAGAGAATCAGACGCCATTACAGAACACTGCAAAAAATTCTGTCACTGCAAAGAACACAGCTTCAACCTCACAAGGGCAAATCTGCAAAACTGATGAAAGTGGTATTTGACCACACAGTCACTTCCTAGTGACGATTTTGCATCAACAGGCAACAAGGATGATTCTGTAACTCCCAATGTCTCTGTGCACAGGTATATGATGCAATTTCTACGGTAACTTTTCATCGACCTGTAGAACAGTGGTCGCACAGCATAAAACAGGGCCTTTTCCTGAGTGCGTGCAGAAAACTTTTGCCTCCAAAACAGGCCCCAAAATGGCCTCAAATAAAAAAAACAGAGCATATACTGCCCTCTTGCTACACCGCGAAGGGCGTCTCAATCTGAGACAATGCACTCTTGCACTTTCCGGCTGTGCTACCTGTAGAGACTTGCTCCCAAAATAGAAAAATGAAAGAAACACTGGTCCTCTTACCAAACACCGCGAACTTGGTTTGCTTTCTTGAGCTCTTTACCATGAACAAGGATCTGATACCATGTCAAGATTGTGGGAGAGAAGGAAGGAGTCTCACTTGTAGCTTTCTTGCTTGCACAATGGGGGAATACACACAAAGATGGAGGCTGAAAACAGTTTTCCTCTTCTTAGTTGTGTAAGCCAAAAAGAACTCTAGTATATAGAAATAGAAGAACCCTATATATGGGTCTCAAAACCAAACTCAACTAACTAAGGTGGCATACTAACTGAGCCATGAACTAGAGTAGATAAGGATAGCTGTCATCTAGCTATTATTCATGGGCGTGTACCAACCGCATTTGCAACAACTAACAAGTCGGTGACATAAATGCACAACGGTCACCCTGGCATATCGTGAGTGGAGCTCGATATCTCAATAATGATTGCATATATTGATGGATCCTTTTACACCTAAAGTTGATGTTGGGGATAGACAGTGGATGATGATACATGCAAATATTGATGCTATGTTGAAAGTTCACAAGCATTGTATAGAAGAATGAATAATGTCAATTTGTAAAACTTTCATGTTTTTTATATCTCGAATGAATCCTGTTTCTAACATTTTATGAAACTTGTATGAGACCTATAAAACCCCATTTCATTCCTCTTGCTTTAGAAACCCTTGGAAACTATGTAGGGAGATAACTTGTTAGCTTCATATATTGGATGGTGGTATTGTGCATTATTAGTGGGCAATCATTAGTGGGCAATCATTAGTGGTATTGTGCATCATTAGTGGGCAATCATTAGGATGGCATACATTTGGATAGTAAATTGTTTAGTGTGGGTAGTTGCATTATGGCTGGTTGACCTCATGTTGGCTTGACTTGTCTGAGTGCATTGCTATATTGTCACTCCTCATGCTTATCTTGTATCATTTTGCATCTGTTGGAGGGAGGGATTGGAGGCACTATGGATGCTCGTCTAAGGGCTTTGCATCTATTGTGAAATCACTTGTTGTATGAAATTGAAGTATTTATTAGGGAGCTTATTAAGGAACAATGTGACCTGGTCATCATGGGACTTAGGAGCCCATGTGGTAGAGAACTCGGCAAGTAAGCATCAATATTCAACTTTCTTGACCTTTATGTCATCTCGCTTTGTGATCCTAAATTCTTGGAGCTCGTCATCAAGATCGATATGATGGATCCTATCTTGAGCCGCATAGCAGTCATAGTCAAGTATTCCCACCACTTCCATGCAAAGTTAAAATGTTGTAGTTGTGAATGAAACTTTAAGAGGTGTTTCTAGCCTTTCCAAGAATGGACAACCTCATATGGAACATTGAGAATCTGAAATACAAGTTAAATTATTGACTTGTTGATTGTCAAACCCTAGATTGGGTAGTGGTGGACATTGGTAGAAGTTGTGGTAGACAGGGTGAGTGGGTGCATGGTGACAAATCTTGGCTTTAGGCATTAGATGTGCCATGATTTTTGTTGTCGTGGGGGTTAGATAATTGAAACATTTGATGTCAAAGACTAAGTTTAATGGAAGTTTGAATTATTTCAAGGCCATAAGGTGTATGATTTTAAATGTGGATGGGTAGTGGCCAATTTTGGGGCAAGGCCAAGCAATTTTTTATTTTCAACAAGTAGTTAATTTTTGGAAATTCATTTTTAGAGGTTGAGTTATGCATGGCTAGGTTTGCTACTTGGGACATAGTACACGAATATGCTATGGAAGGTTGGGGGCAACTAAGGAGAGCAATTCTAGGCTGGTTGTATTTTTTTGTTTGAGGGGGCGAGGGAAAGAGAGCAAGTGCAATTTTGTTGGGTGGTTGTTGTCCAGTGTTTTGGACATCAGGGAAACATCATACTTAGTGAGGTGACAAACGATCTAGAGGTTTTTGAGGTTTTTGATCACCATTTCCCTATGAGTGACCTGATACGATGACATCTTGGCTATAAGCAACGTCATTTGTGGTCTCTAGGATAGTAAGTGCCCTGATTTTGGCACTGGGTGATAGTAGATGACTACTGTTGGAACTTTTGATTCTCTCTCTTTGTTGTTCTCCTCTCCTATCTCTACAAATCTAAAGCTTTTCAGCACTTGTTTTTTGTATTCAAACTTAATTTCAGCTGTGATCAGGGTTTCTCAGCTATCTTGGGTAGTGTGTCATCAAATCTCAGTCATGCACCAAGGAGATTTGTTAGAAAATAAAAGATTTATAGAAGATCTAAGGAGAATTTCTCATCCACAGAAAGTTTTACTTGTAAGAGAAAACGGCCCAATCCATGTTAGAGATTTGGTCATCCCTTGACATAGGCAAAGAATTTTGAATTATTTCGCACTTTCGCTTAAGCTACATGCAAAGAGAGAGAGAGAGAGAGAGAGAGAGAGAGAGAGAGAGAGAGAGAGAGAGAGAGAGAGAGAGAGAGAGAGAGAGAGAGAGAGAGAGAGAGAGAGAGAGAGAGAGAGAGAGAGAGAGAGAGAGAGAGAGAGAGAGAGAGAGAGAGAGAGAGAGAGAGAGAGAGATTTTAAATTAAAACTAAACATTTTTCTTTAGTGTAGATCACATCTTCTTGGTGAGCACCCTTGGTCGTTTGGAGTCTATAGACTCTATGTGCGTGTGTGTCTCCCTCTCTCTCTCTCTCCACAAGTTAGCTTGATATTTATCTATATTCTATTTCTTTGTCATTTTTGTTGAGTTTAAAGTAATAAAGTTATTTTCTCTTTCTTTGTCATTTACATTCGATTTAGTTATTAATAATTGATTATTAATTGAATCAATGTTAAAGGACAAGAATATACATTTTTGGTTCTTATGAATTTATAAACCATTTTTGCTATAGTGAAGAGCATGTTATATCTTGTCATTTACCTTAGGATATTGGGGATCAACTGAGCTGCATGTTCAAAGGCTATACCATTTGGTCCAAAGTGCTTCATGTTTCTTTGAGAACCACTTGTTATGCCATTCAACCTAGGGGGTAGCTATAGCAAGAGTTGTATGTAATGTAAATATAGATTATAGATAAGCTTGTTGTGGTTAGCAATTTTGGGTAGATTTAAATTCTAAAATCTAGTGTTGATTAGAGAGCTTATAATGGTGCATACCATATCCATGGTGCGCTTTGTCACCTAATGAGCAGCCCTGCTAAGTTTGGTAGCAAATCGAGCAAGTATATGAGCGATGTATACTTCAAAGCTAGACAATTGAAGTGGATTGCATGCAAGAAAATGCTACAAGCTGTGCAAAGTTTTTTTAAGGCATAAGCTTTAATAAATTTCCCTCATATCTTTAGGAAAGTTGTAGTTTGAAATGATAGCTACATTTTTCCTTCAGAAAGCTCAGTGATCCAAGTTATGTATCGAAAGTTATAAGTAGTTTTACATAGGGCTGTCTTAATTTGATAGGATTTCAAGAGGAGGTGAATAATTGCCATTAAGTCCAATGTGGGAGTTTGAAAATTTTTGATGATCAAAAGTAGATAGACATTATATGGAACACCAAACATGCAGGATGGAGTGGATGGTGACAAGAGGTGGAGGTACTAGCAACACCAAGGTAGGCCGGGGTTAGTTGTTGAAGGAGATTCCAACTAACATGTATCCCTCTACATCCAACCTTGGCAATGATAGCTCATTAGTCCTCTATAGCATCCCGATCCATGTAAATCCTCTTGGATCATATGGCATCACAAACTCTCCGTTGACTTATACTCCTTCCTCTTCTTATCTGTGTCAATTTGCTCTCATCTTCCACCGGGTTCTACATTGCATAGGCCTCTTCTGCATCTCTTCTCTCACAAATCCCGATCCTCTTTTCTATCCTTGGTACCCTCATGTCAATCTCAAACATCTCTATCAAAGCATATGTCACATGCAATACTTTGCATCCATTAGATTCTTTCTAAAAAACTATCCTATAGGACCACCCTGTAGAAAATGGCTCGTATATTTTCAACCATAACTTGGATTACCAAACTTTAAAAAGAATAAATGTAGCCCCACTCATAGTCTACAACTTTTTTGAAGATACCTAGACCAAATTTTGAAGGTTTCAGTCCCTAAAATTCTCTATGCAACCTGCAATTGCTCATTACAACATGTAGACTTGGCCAGACATCGACCTTCCCGACTCTGTATCTCCTCTCGTACATATGAATTCAGATGTCAACCAAACTTTATAGAACCCTTTCCAAGGTATAAAAGCCCATTATAGATGCATTTTTTACCAATAATCCTCTCCCAATTAAAATATTTTCAAACATCTTTAGTTCATCCTTGCCCGCCCACTGTAGTCTCCTATAGCCATATTGCCCTCCTGGATCAATAGTCGACCAATAAGACATACATACATACAAGGCATCCCCTTTGACTTTAAATAACTTGTATATCACATGGATTATTTTAAGATAAAAAATACACATCATTAATCCACTTAATTTTCTTAGGCTATCTTTCTTTACATCCCACACAACGATATCCTTTCTAACTTGTATCAATGTCTCTCTTGCATCTTCCATGATCTATTTTCCCTTGACATTATCTGCATTCTCTTTCTCAGTATCCCAACCTACTGTAAATTGCCATGATGGTGCGGCTCACAGATTCCATAGTCGTATGGGATTGATTTGAATGCTAAAGCTTGCTCTTTTCTTTTTTAGAGTTGTGCATATTTTTTGCTCATGCATGTTAGATATATCTACATCGCCATAGAGGTTTGGAAGATATTGGCATCTCTCTTTCACATCTAGAAATTTGGGCATCGATTTTCTCTTGATTTGAAGCTACGTCAACTTTTGGTTGTAAATTTCCCTACAATTCAAGATCACATCCATAGGATGGAGGAGATTTGGGATGGATATTTCTTTGAAGGACCTAGCTGTGACACCTCTCTCACATCTTCCATCATTGACATAGGATGTGTTCTACACTTGTCTTCTCACTTCTTGTAGCCAGGAGCTTCTCATTTGAGACAAGCTCGTTCCATTACTGCATGTTTGGGCCGATTGTTGCAGCCTTGTTCCTTCAGCCATTTTAGTGACATTGTTCCTTCTCTCTCTTGAATTCTCTCTTTGTCTCCTCCTCCTCTCTGTGATCACTTTCCCATTTATATTGGGCACTCTCACAAGCTCATCCCATCTAGCTTGGATCCGTGTAGAGAGGGTAGGATTGACACTTGCTCAAGAGATGCCATCAATGCCAATCGGGGATTGGAAGCTCCCAAAGAATATAGCAAGAAAAAATGATAGGATGGTGGCGGTCTAAATTGTCTCGAACCACACAATCCCCCAAAGCATACACATCAGCCATAGATGTCCTTCAATAATTACTTGCAAGAAAGCAAAAAAGATACTTCCATTGGAGTGAAAGCAACCAATAAGAGGTGTCCTAGAAGTAATCTTGGTCCATTGGGCCATGATACAAAAGAAGGTTGACTTAGGCAAGGTAGAAGGGGATGTAGCCAAATGGTCAAGAACTAAGTAGCTTAGCAAAGAAATCCCAGTACATCCATCTAATATGCCTAAACCCTAGGCATGAAGACACACTTGGGATGCTAGCCCATAACACACTCTGAGACTATGACTCAAATATACTCTGACATACATCAATATCTCTGCATAAAAAACAATGACATATGCCTCATAAATCCATGCATATAATGAAATCCATGTAGTAAATGATGGGTATCATTACCTGAAAGTGCTATCATCCATCAGAAAGCATCAATACATGTGCTAACCCATTATGGGCTTCAAAATCCATTTTAGTTCTTTTAGATAGATTTATTATAGCAGCATTAAAACATACATATGCTGCCTAAAAAATCACTCCAAAGCATGTACTTTGGTTCTGGAAATCATCTATCAACCATAGAGCATTAATAGCATTCAATGGGAGTCTTTCAAGAACATAAATCAATCTCAAAAACCCTATGGATACCGGGTACCCTCTTGTATACCCACTTTAGATAGCAGTAAACTGCGTATACACAAGCTCTCACTTTGAGCGCTATCATCCATCAGAAAGCATCAATACTCTGTTAACCCATTATGGGCCTTCAAAATCTATTTCAGCCCTTTTAGACATATATATTACAGTAAAATTAAAACATACATATGTTGCCCAAAAATCACTCCAAAGCATGTACTTTGGTTTTGGCAATCATCTATCAACCATAGAGCAATAGTAACATTCAAGGGGAGTCTTTGAAGACCATAAATCAATCTAGAAAACCTTGTGGACAATAGACACCCTGTTGTATACATAATGTAGATAGTAATAAATTGTGACAAGCTCTCACTTTGAAGCCCTTTATGCAATCTTTGGGAGTACCTATGATCTGTAGGTAATGTTTGTCTTCCTTTTGCATGAAAGATGAGTTATCCTAGCACAAAGCTTCTCACTTTAGTTTTGTTTTGTTTGCTTAATCATGAACTATATACGTATGCTCAACATATGGGTGAGAAAAACATGTCTTCATCATGTGCATGAGATGATGGAAATGTAGGAGATTGATCATTGCAAGTTCAATTTATGAGAGGGTTCTCCCCGAGACATCCAGGATTGCTTACTCCTCCCACAATGGTGCTATTTGTCTTTTTTTCTTTTGAATATGTTACTCCTGTTCAAATAAAACTCCTTGTTTTTTGTCCAAAGTTAGGCTATTGAGCCTTAGTTAAGTCCCCCTTGTCCATCTAATTCTAGTCTCATGCATTCAAACTCCACTTCTTGACTTACTTGAGTCTTTTCCTAATATAGCATGATCAACACCTATTAGTTCTCGTATAGGCAATCCACTGTAGTGTTGGAAGGGACGGAGAGAGATAGAGTGGAGCAAAAGATGAGCCTCAGCTCATTGTTGTTGTTCTTCCATTATTTTCCATCATACTCACTGAAAGAGACTTACACACATAGGTATGACTAACCAAGACTAATTGTGGTTAAGTCACTGGCTACACCAACTTATTGAATGTCACACACGTGTGCAATATGGAAACATTTGTGCAAGCAGTCCAAATCAATAAAACTTGTATTATATTCAATTGTGACATATGTTGCAGCGAACAATTCTCTCTTTACTGATATATAACACACGCACTCTCTCTCTCTTGTTTGCAATATAAAAATATTAGTGTAAGTACTCTAGGTTTGATAGAACTTGTTTTACATTGGATTATGACATGTATCGCAACAAATAGTTCGCTCTTTACTTGTAAATAGTTTTCTCTCTCTCTCTCTCTCTCTCTCTCTCTCTCTCTCTTGTTCACAATACAAAACAATTTTTGCAAGAAATCTGAATCTAGATTTATATATCCAGGTCACACACATAAAGATAGATTGACTGAAGAGTAATGAGAGCTTGATATTCTAACACTCCCCCTCAAGCTCAAACCATTTGATAAACTCCAAGTAGTTGTCTGAAGTATATGAACTTTTCTTTACCAAGAGACTTGGTAAATATATCTGCTACATGGTCTTCAGTCTTCACATGAATCAAGTCAATATGCCCTGTAAGAACCATTTCTCTAATGAAATGGTAGTGAACCTCAATATGTTTGGACCTAGCATGGTAGATAGGATTGCTAGCCAACATAACACTACTCAGGTTATCACAATGCAATCTCACTCTGCTTTCCAGTTGTATTTCCAAGTCTTTCAACAGCTTCATCAACCAAACTTCTTTGCAAGCCACTAAGGCAGCTCCTCTATACTTAGCTTTTGTACTGGACAATGCAACAGTAGGCTGTTTCTTACTCTGCAAACTGATTATATTGCTGCCCAATCCAAATGCATAACCATTGGTTGACCTCCTGTCATAGGCACAACTAGCCCAATCAGCATCAGTAAACCCTATCAAGTCAAGGGATTTTCCATATGCATAAAACAACCCATAATTTGTAGTACCCTTTATATATCTCATGATCCTCCTGATTGCATCTAAATGTGGTTTGCGGGGTTTCTGCATAAACTGACTAATCAGCCCCACTGCATAACATAAGTCAGGATGGGTAATAGTCAAATATATCAAGCTACCCACCATCTTTCGATACATGGTCACATTCTCTATGTCATTCCCAACATCAATCAGCGGCTTGACATTCTGATCAAGAGGTGTCTCCATAGGCTTGCATTTAGTCATACCATACTTCTATAACATGTCATGAGCGTACTGTTTTTGTACCAGCCATGTACCTCGAGGCATAGAGAGTACCTCAATTCCAAGAAAATACTTCAGTTCACCAAGGTTTTTGACTCTGAATTCAGCATGTAAACATGATTTAATGTCAGCAATGCTCTCTTCATAATCTCCAATGATGATAAGATCATCTACATAAACCACTAGAAACACCTATCCATGATCTATCTTCTTTGTAAATAGATTGTGATCTACATCACCCAATCTAGATCCATGTTATTGTAAATAACTGCTAATCCAAGAATTCTATGCTCTAGGTGCATGTTTTAGCCCATGTAAAGCCTTTTTCAGCTTACATACATATGTAGGAAATTCCGAGTGAACATAGCCTTTAGGCTACTCCATATATACTTCCTCAACCAAATCATCATTCAAGAAAGCATTCTTGACGTCCATTTGCCATAGTTTCCAGCCTTTGCATGCTACCAAAGTAATGACAGTTCTGACAGTTGCCATTTTAGCCACCAGACTAAAAGTCTCCTCATATTCAAGGCCATACTGCTGCGCATATCCTTTTGCAACCAGCCTGGCCTTATAGCGCTCTAACGAACCATCTGACTTGCACTTACCCTTGTACACCCATTTGCAGCCAATGGGGACTTTTCCTTCAGACAACTCAACCAATTCCCATGTCTCATTTTCATCCAGGGCTACATACTCCTCATCCATGGCAACACTCCAGTTATCATTTGTAACTGCATTATCAAACTTTGTAGGTTCTTTGTAACCTGTCACACTAGCCATATATGCATAATGGTAGGCTGAATAACGAGTGTATGTAAACATGTCAACTGGTTTTCTGACTCTCTCAGATCTTCATAACTATGGCTCACTTTGAGCTTGCCTCTCATGAGGCAATACATAATGACTCTACCTTGCTCCAGGTGTCATAATAGACGGAATGCCCAACTCACTATCCAAACTGTCGCTGTTGGATGACTCATAACTTGATGTAAGTGGACTTGTCACATCCTCAAGCATATTTTCTTTTCCCTTATCCAATATCGCCCTCACTAACATATCCGTATTAGTGGACATAGGAGTATGACTCCATAAGCGTTCTGACCAAGGACTTACTGTAGGTGACCCATCACCTTTAGGACCACTCATAGATGTACTTACTGTAGGTGTATTTTCAACATTACTAGTGTTGGCTGATCCATTAGTAGCCATGCAACAAGATTACCATACATTGATGCCAACTCATAAAAAACATCTCTGCTAATCAATGTCTCATATGTAGATGGTACATAATATTTGTAAGCTTTCTAGTCTTGTGCATAACCAAGGAACACACTCTTGACAACTTTAGGATCCAATTTCTTCCTCTTTTCATTAGGAACATGCACATATGCAATGCTGCCAAATACCTTCAAGTGTGAAATGTCAAGCTTATGACCATACAACCTCTCATATGGAGTTACATCATGAATCCCTATTTTAGGGGTTCTATTCAACACATAGACAACAATCACTACTGCTTCAACCCAATAATCATTTGAAAAACTCTTCTCATTCAATATAGCTCTTGCCAATTCCATCAATACTCTATTTTTCCTTTTAGTTACACCATTTTGCTGTGGTGTATAGCTGCAAGTTAATTGTCTTCTAATCCCATATTTAGAAAGGTACATGTCAAAGTAAGTAGAGACATATTCTCCACCTCCATATGATCTAGGACATTAAATTTTGTAGCTCAACTCATTTTCAACATGCTTCTTGAAGTCCTTGAACGCATCAAACACATCATCCTTATGTTTCAGTATGTAAAGCCAAGTGTACGCACTGAAATCATCAATGAAGGATACATAGTAATGAGCACCATCAAACGAAGCATTATGAGACTCCATACATCTGAATGTACCAACTGCAAGGGTCATGAGCTATTCTGTACATGTCTCATAAATGGAAACCTTGCCTACTTTCCAAATTGACATGCATCACATACATGTCCAAAGTCATGATACTTGAACTTAGGCAGTTCAAGCACAATCTCCTTCTACTACATAGATTTTAGCTTTTGTACATTCACATGGCCAATCTATTTATACCATATCTCAACATCCCGTATAGCACCACCATCATGTGCAAACATGGCTGCTCTCAATTCTGGAATTGACGCATCAAGAGTAGACATTTTTCCATCTCTTTGACCTCTAGCAATCAATTTGCAGTCATTACCATATTCTTCAACAAAGCATCCATCTCTATTAAATCTCACCTACAAATTCTATTCTACCATTTGTCCAACTGACAAAAAATTGTTGGTTATTGTAGGTACATGTAGTACATCATGGGGGCTTTTTTTCTTGCCATCAAGCATCATCAACGAAACAATTCCTGCGTGTGCTGAATGTCATGCTGGGTGTCATCCCCAATACACACACAACCATGTGAACCTGCAACCATCTCATCAAACCATTCTCCATGGGGTGTCATATGATTTGAATCCCTAGAGTCAATGTACGATCTATCATCTCTGTTCTTCCTAGATGCATTCTTAGACAATGCTGCTGCATGGCAAACAACCTATCACCTTGATAGTTAGGAACTCCACTAGATGAAGCATAATTTCCATGCTGTCTACCCTTGGCTTTCATGTTAGCCTGCTTTTTATGAAAATATTTGGCTATATTCCCATATTTACCGCAATAATGACAGTCCTTGTCCCTGTTGGACTGATCATTTGACTGCTAGGATCCTCCTCTGCCTCTAGGGAATCTCCCCCTGCCTCAAAAACTGCCAAATC
Source organism: Lygodium microphyllum (assembly GCF_053477565.2). Taxonomy (NCBI): domain Eukaryota; kingdom Viridiplantae; phylum Streptophyta; class Polypodiopsida; order Schizaeales; family Lygodiaceae; genus Lygodium; species Lygodium microphyllum. The sequence goes on along the minus strand of NC_141158.1, from coordinate 20,881,781 downwards.
CATGTTGGCCTTGTGTATTCGTGCCATGCCAGGCATTTTGATGTTGTTGTCCATAAGTGTTTTGAGTGTCTCCTTGACCTCGAAAAGAGCCACGGCCTCTACCGCCTCTGCCATTGAAGAGCAGCCTGCCATGGCACAAATAGAACCACGAACCGGCTAGGTAGAGGCTACAAATACATTGCTGGCCATGAAAACCTGCAAGAAAACTCTCCTTATCACCAAGAATCCATGCTCTCCAATCACACAAGAAAGAGGCACACAAGAAATAGATAGATTAAAACCATTCTCACTCTCTTTCTCTTCCTCACTCTCCATGAAATCTTGCAAAGGAGCACAAGAGAGAAAAGCAAGAACAAGAAGGTAAGTGTTGTGCCACAATGAGAGAGAGGGAAATGAACTATGACAAGAGAAGATAAAGGAAGAGAGAGGGTGTAACCACCTCAACCTTCCACCTCCTCAAATCCCTTAGCTGCATCCACCTCATTTTCCTTTCTTGAATTATAAATTTCAAATTTGCATACATGGACTAAGGTCTAAGGATCTTTCATTTTTAGCATGAGACAAAAGGGTTTGACCTTTCCTTTTCCTAGCAATATTTTATAGTGTCTCTTTTGGACTACACATTTTACATTGCTTCATATTTGATTTTTTTACAAAGGGGTACAAAAGAAAAGTGCCAATTTGCAAAGGATGTTTCCATGTTTAGCACATTTATGTGCCTTTGTTTGCACATATTTCTTAGTCATCATTCCTCCCACTCTTAAGTGTGAAGCATCCCCACGAACAAATTTGAAGAACCACAATCAGCTCTAACAAATGTCTTTGTCTTCATCTTTAATCTTCGGTCTTCATTTTCTTCTTAGATCTCTGAATTGCCATGGGACATGAAAGGAAATAGCACACAAAAGCAAAACACACAGCTAGGACGTAATTGCCTAGGTCACAAGCACATAAAATAAAACCACAAGCAAAACCCAAAAGATAGGGCTCTTCAACAATTTTGCATACAAGAACAACTTCACACTTAGCATAAGTTGAAATGCAACCAATCCATAAAGCAAAATAAAAGAAACCTCGAAAAAGATAGGAAATTGAAGCACACCCTTACGAAAGATAAAGCATTGGAGTTCTCCCACCCGATTCATTTGGAAAGAAAAGGGAAAGTGGTTTTATTATGAATGAAAGAATGCAAAGTGATAAAAGAGAGATCTATAGGAACTTTTTTGTGTATGGAGGATGGTCTTGGCAAAGAGGAAAGGAAATTTGAAGATAGAGATAAGAGGCACATGAACAGGTTGCAAAGGGTCTCTTCTTTAAATTATTAATCTCATTATCATTAGTTTCTTCTTTTGAAGCTTTAGGCCCACGTGGAGGATAAGGAAAGAAGAAGGATCGTGGAACTGAAGCCGACGAATGCATCACCACCAAAGGGCTTCTACATTGATGGATAAGAGTAGGGATGGCCATCGCGTCTTTGCTGATGCGACTGTCATAACGTTGAGGGTGAGGCAACACTGTTAGGCACAGGAGAGTCAAGGCACCATCTCGAAGAGGAGGTAGAGAAAATGGAAGAGGTGTACATCTTGACATATCCAGGAACACAAGAACTGAAACAGAGTGAACCATGTTGATAATGGCAGCCACAACTACTGAGAATTGTGAGGATGCACCTCCATCATAGTAGGTTGGAAGATAGAGCCCTTGGCCACAACAGTAGATATTGGTTTATCAGAGAAGTTCATTGTATCCTCACGCGTCCCGAAGAAGACCATTTTGAAGAAGACCGTGTGCAAATTTTCTCATGGCTTTGTAGGCCTTGTCTCCGTTTTGTCCTCTTCCTCTTTATAATTCTATTCTTGCTCCTCCTCCTTCTATGACGGACGACAGACACACCATTCTTCTCCTTAGATATGTTTAAACTTAGGAAAATGAAGAAAAAACCATACCCCCATTGTTGAGACCAGTGCAATATACACATATTCTCATGGTATGCTTCTTGTAGATTTTGAAACCACCTCTATTTCCCAACCACTGCACCAAATGAAGAGCACCCTGCCACGACACAAATAGAACCACGAACCGGCTAGGTAGAGGCTACAAATACATTGCTGGCCATGAAAACCTACAAGAAAACTCTCCTTCTCACCACGAATCCATGCTCTCCAATCACACAAGAAAGAGGCACACAAGAAATAGATAGATTAAAACCATCCTCACTCTCTTCCTCTTCCTCACTCTCCATGAAATCTTGCAAAGGAGCACAAGAGAGAAAAGCAAGAACAAGAAGGCAAGTGTTGTGCCAAAATGAGAGAGAGGGAAATGAACCATGACAAGAGAAGATAAAGGAAGAGAGAGGGTGTAACCACCTCAACCTCCCACCTCCCCAAATCCCACGACTGCAACCACCTCCTTTTCCTTTCTTGAATTATAAAATTCAAATTTTCATACATGGACTAAGGTCTAAGGACCTTTCATTTTTAGCATGAGACAAAAGGGTTTGACCTTTCCTTTTCCTTAGGCTAGCAATATTTTATAATGTGTCTCTTTTGGACTACACATTTTACATTGCTTCATATTTGATTTTTTTACAAAGGGGTACAAAAGAAAAGTGCCAATTTCCAAAGGATGTTTCCATGTTTAGCACATTTATGTGCCTTTGTTTGCACATATTTCTTAGTCATCAACCACGCTGGCTAGAGTAAAGAACAGTATCTTTGCTTTGAGACATACTAGAACCTGTATCCAGCTCAAGGTTAACTTCCTCATGTAGTAGTAAAGCAATCAACTCATCCCAATTAGGGGATTCAGCTCTCATAGAAATAGACCTATCAAATGCTTTATACTCTTTGCCAAGTCCATTCAATGTCATTGTAATCATATCATCCTCAGACAATGAAGATCCAATGGTGGCAAGCTAATCTGCTATGTTCTTGATCTCTATAGTGTAGGCCTGAATGCTTCTGCCATTCCTAGACATGTTATTGAACTGTTGCTTTAGTTGAATCTTTCTTGCATGTGTTACATTTTCATAATTCTTCATGAGTATGTCCCATGCATCCTTTGGGGAACTGCATCTAGTAATTTGTATAACCATAGCATTTGATATACATAAGAAAAACCAATGTAACACCTTGCATGCTCTCTCAGTGCATAGCTTTTGAGCCATTTTCTAATCATTTTTTGGATTCCTTTCAGGCAATTCAGGTTCAGCCTCATCACATGTACATAACTCCCAATAACCTCTGCCAACCAAAAAATTCTTTATACAGAACTTCCATAAAGCAAAATTTTTATTATCCAGCTTTTCTCCCACAATTTGAGTGATATTGTCAGTGCATTGAGCATTTTCCATAGTTGCAACTTAGGTATTCAGTGATGTATACAACCTGTAAGTATCTGACTCATTTTCCTACAGTTCAAGACTAGTTTCCTACTATTTAGGACATTTTTCTGCAATTCATGACCAGTTTCCTACAATTGAGGATAGTTTCCTACAATTCAGGACAGTTTTCTACAGTTCAAGAACAATTTTCTTGCACTTCAGGACAATTTTTTGCAATAATTTTCTACACCAAATAAACATGGTATTTTAGCCCTTTACAACCTCAAAAACATCCACAAGCATGTGGGATAACCCGTAGGTATTTTAGTCAATACATAGACTCTGCAAGCAGTGTATCTCTGTCTCATGTATTCTTATTGTAGTGAAGAGAATATGCAATCTAAAACCTGAAACCTGACATTCAGGTACCTTCTTGACATTCAGGTAATCAACTCCTTTGAGAACTTGAGTGATGAATGATGCTATTTTCTCCAGGAGTGTAGAGAGGCAATGTCATATACTGCATTTATTGTAAATGACCAGCCAAGTAGATGTCAAGGCATTTGTTTCATCTCTAGATTTCAATCCTCAGTTGCATCCAATGCTCTCTTTAGTCTTCCAAACATTCAACATACATATGTCAGGTCATACAAATGATAGGAGCTCCAAAATGAAATGTAATGCTTCAATAAGAGACAGTGCTTGTTGCCTACATTCAGTGTCAATTTCCAGCCATTAAAAAATTCCAAATCTGAATATTTTTTAGCATAAAATCCTAGCTCCAATGCATGACATCAAGTCCATATGACTTCCCAACATATACCTATGCTTGAATGGTACTCATGAACAAGTTTGAGAGTTCCAAGCTCATGTCAGAGGTGCATACATGCTGTAGGTTATCTATATACAACAAACCACTATTATTTTAAATCTGTAATCAATTCTTCAAGTTTCCAGATGAGCTATCAATCAAACTCTCAGTTGAGTAATGGTGCTAGCACCTATTGTTTATTGCAGCAAACAACTAGTCTACACATGTCAGTGCTAAATATCTCAAAATCTGTGAGGAATTTGAAAAAATTTTCTGTTGCAAAATTATAAATCACATAAAAAATGGTCAAGACTCATGAGTCGTTTCTCCAAAATCTATTTCTATAGCAAGATATAGCTTCTGCAAAAAAATGTGATGCAGGCACAGTCTCCTTTGTTGAACGTTTTCTTCAGATGTGATGTCTTGATGTCAAATGGCCACTGCCAAGCCTTCAGGCTTCAGGCATTCAAGCTCTAATACCATGTTGGAAGAGAGGGAGAGAGACAGAGTGGAGTAGAAGATGAGCCTCAGCTCATTGTTGTTCTTCTTTCATTATTTTCCATCATACTCACTGAAAGAGACTTACACACATGGGTATAACTAACCAAGACTAACTGTGGTTAAGTCATTGGCTACATCGACTTATTGAATGTCACACACGTGTACAGCTATATCCAGCTAATGTCGGTCACACAAATAAAGATAGACCGACTGAAGAGAATGGGAGCTTGATATTCTAACATGTAGTGCCTTCTAGAACCTGTCTTCCATAATCCTACATGTAGACCACTGACATACTCAATACACAACTGTCAATATGGTTTCATACCATAGACATAAATCCCTTTGACAGTGTATGCACCGTTCAACGAGTATGAAGGGTGAATTGGATCAAATATAGGTTTGTATTGTGGTCTAGCTCAAAATGAAATAGGGAAGGTGGTGGAAATAGGCTGCCTTGCACTATAGAACAGTCAATGCAAAGTCTTTAGGACCTAGAGATGTCATCTAGCTAGGTTGTAAGTGTTGAGATATCGAGCTCCACTCGTGATATGCCAGGGTGACCGTTGTGCATCTATGTCACCGACGTGTTAGTTGCAGATGCGGTTGGTACACCGCTCATGAATAATAGCTAGATGACAGCTATCCTTATCTACTCTAGTTCGTGGCTCAGTTAGTATGCCACCTTAGTTAGTTGAGTTTGGTTTGAGACCCATATATAGGGTTCTTCTATTTCTTTGTACTTGAGTTCTTTTGGCTTACACAACTAAGAAGAGGAAAACTATTTTCAGCCTCCACCCTTGTGTGTATTCCCCCATTGTGCAAGCAAGAAAGCTACAAGTGAGACTCCTTCCTTCTCTCCCACAATCGTGACAGTAAGATGGACATCATGCTCTTCTTCATTGACTTTGGCTCCATCATTGTTAGACACTAGGGTGTTTAGTCACAAACTATGAGGGTCTTTGAGAATGAGCAAGACATAAGATAAATCAAATGATGCCAAAATCCTCTATGTATATTTGGAAACAAAAGCACTACAATTCTTCTCATTATGTATAACAAGGAAATCCCAATCACAATGTCTTATTCAATATGGTCCTAACTCAAATACAAGAAGGGTGGCCTTTCTGGGCCAAGGCACTAGTAAACTCCATTTTAAAATTACTTTATGTTGTTATTCTAGCAAAAATGATCCACTTAAGATTTGCCTAGTGGCTCAACCTTCACTCCAGTGTCTATTTATAGTTGTAGCCATATTAGTACATGTTTGTTCATTAACTCCATGAGAACTTGCTTTCACCTCTTCCTCTTCTTCATCTTTGCCAATTTGCTCATCTTTCACCAGGCTCTCCACCGCATTTGCCTCTTTTGTATCACTTTTCTCACATATCTGAATCCTCATCCCTATCCTTGGTACCCTCATGTTAGTCTCAAATATCTCCGTCAAAGCATGTGTATCATGTAATAATTTACATTAATTAGATTTAGTTTTATCCTGTCTAGAAAACTGCTCTTGTCTTTTGAATGGTAACTTAGATCGCTAAGCTTTGAAAAGAAAATTTGTAGCCCCACTTGTGTGTTGAGATATCAAGCTCCACTCGTGATATGCCAGGGTGACCGTTGTGCATTTATGTCACCGACTTGTCAGTTGCAGGTGCGGTTGGTACGCCCCCCATGAATAGTAGCTACATGATAGCTATCCTTGTCTACTCTAGTTCGTGGCTCAGCTAGTATGCCACCTTAGTTAGTTGAGTTTGGTTTGAGACCCATATATAGGGTTCTTCTATTTCCTTGTACTAGAGTTCTTTTGGCTTACACAACTAAGAAGAGGAAAACTGTTTTCAGCCTCCACCCTTGTGTGTATTCCCCCATTGTGCAAGCAAGAAAGCTACAAGTGAGACTCCTTCCTTCTCTCCTACAATCTTGACATGGTATCAGAGCCTTGTTCGTGGTAAGGAGCTAAAGAAAGCAAGCCAAGCTCGCGGTGTTCTGGTAAGAGGAGCAGTGTTGCTTTCATTTTCTGTTTTGGGAGCAGATCTCTGCAGGTAGCACAGCCGGAAATTGCAAGAGTGCATTGTCTCAGGTTGAGACGCCCTTCGCGGTGAAGCAAGAGGGCAGTATAAGCTGCGGGACAGGGCTTTAGCCCTGCTGCGACCCTGTTTTTTTTATTTGAGGCCATTTCGGGGCCTGTTTTGGAGGCGGAAGTTTTTTGCACGCACTCAGGAAAAGGCCCAATTTTATGCTGTGCGACCACTGTTCTACAGGTCGGTGAAAAGTTACTGTAGAAATTGCATCATATGCCTGTGCGTAGAGACATTGGGAGTTACAGAATCATCCTTGTTGCTTGTTGATGCAAAATCGTCACTAGGAAGTGATTGTGTGGTTAAATACCACTTTCATCAGTTTTGCAGATTTGCCCTTGTGAGACTGAAGCTGTGTTCTCTGCAGTGACAGAATTTTTTGCAGTATTCTGTAATGGCGTCTGATTCTCTTTCACAGATTGTAACTGAAAAGCTTGACAAGAACAACTTCCAAGCATGGAAGTTTAGAATGACAAATTTCCTTATGGGAAAAGGATATTGGGAATTTGTTGCAGGAAATGAAGAAGAACCAATTCTTCCTGATGTTCCCAATCAATAGCAAATGCAGGCATTCAAAGCATGGCATGAGAGAGCCATGAAAGTTATGTACTGGTTGTCTATCAGTATTTCAGACTCTATGATTGTGCATATTCAGGATGTAAGTACGCCAAAGGAGGCATGGGATACTTTGTCAAAAATGTATAGCACAAATACGCAAGCCAAGAAAATGCAGCTCAAGCAAGAGTTGCATAATGTGCAAAGAGAAAATATGAGCATCAATGACTACCACATGAAGGTGAAGAAGATTGCAGATGCACTTGCTTCCATTGGGTTACCAGTGGAAGATGATGATTTAGTTTCTGTGACCTTGAATGGTCTAGGAAAGGATTATGCACAGTTCCGAACATCCATTTCCGTCCGTGAAAGATTTCTTGATTTTGAGGAGTTGATTGGTTTTCTAATTTCTGAGGAGCAGAGAAATGGTAGTGCATCTTCTTTAGGAGGAACTTCAAAAGAAGCTGTCTTCTACTAAAATGCTGGAAGAGGTAGAGGCAGAGGTAGAGGAGGCCGTGGTAGAAATCAGAATATGCATCAAACTCAAGAAAACCTGCCCTATGGAGGAGGACGTGGTAACTCTAGAGGTAGGGGAAGCCAAAGAGGTCGTGGTGGATGGCAAAGAGGCCAAAATGCAAACATCAATGTTGAATGCTACTACTGTGGTAAAATGGGTCATATGGCTAAAGACTGCTATAAAAAGCAGAATGACATCATGAATGGGAAATTGCAACAAGGGAATTATGCATCTTCTAGTAGACAGGGTGATGACAAAAATGAGCATTTGTTTATGGTGCAGCACATGAACAATTCTGTGACAAGTGCAGAAGAAAGCAACGATGTGTGGTATGTTGACTCAGGTGCATCAAACCACATGACAGGTCATGCGGAATGGATGGAGGATGCAAGGAAAATGGAAAAACCAGGATTTGTGGAGACTGGTGATGATACTGCACATCCTATTGTGCAGATTGAAAAAATTCCTTTGTCTATGTAGGATGGGAAAAAGAAATACCTGTCTGATGTATTTCATGTCCCGAATATCACCAAGAATTTGGTTTCTGTTGGTCAAATGGTTGAGCAGGGCTTGCAGGTCAGATTTAATCCTCATGGATGCTTTGTTGAGGATATGAAAAATAAAGGTCGCTTGATAGCAAAAGGAAAGAAGAAGGGCAGAATGTTTAAGTTGGATGTAGACATGCCTGAATTGAGTGCATCAATGTTTGCACATGGGACTGGTGTAGTTGCAGATATTGATATCTGGCATAAACGCATTGGTCATGTTAATGTACATCGACTTAAATCAATGCAGGCCCAAAATATTGTTGCAGGATTGCCTAAATTCAAGGTTGCAGAAATGCATAAACTATGTGAAGCCTGCCAATTTGGAAAACAGGCAAGGAAACCATTTCCTAGACATGTTCAAGAGAGTGAGAAGCCATTGGAATTAATCCACTCTGATGTGTGGACTACTAAAGCTGCATCTCTTGGAGGCTGTCATTATTTTGTCACTTTTATTGATGACTATAGCAGAAAATTTTGGGTGTATTTTATGAAAAAGAAAAGTGAAGTTTTTGGGCATTTCAAAACTCTTAAAGCTATGGTTAAAAAAGAAACAGGCCTGCAAATAAAATGCCTAAGGTCAGATGGAGGGGGAGTTTGCAAGGTTCTTGCAGGAGCATGGCATAAAGCAGCAATATTCATGCAGTCATACCCCACAACAAAATGGAATTGCGGAAAGGAAAAACAGGCATGTTGGAGAGGTATCTCGTGCCATGCTCAATGAAAAAGACCTGCCAGATTTTTATTGGGCTAAGGCAGTTGCTACAGCAGTCTACATAATGAACAGGACTCCCACTGCAGCAATACATGGGATGACTCCAGAGGAGAGGTATACTGGTAGGAAACCAGATATTTCTCATTTAAAAATTTTTGGTTGCATTGCCTATGTACATGTGCCAGATGAGTTGAGATCCAAGTTGGATCCAAAAGGCTGAGAAGTGCATCTTTATTGGTTACTCTCTGGAGCAAAAAGGGTATAGATGCTATAACCCTTCTACTTGTAAGTTTACAGTGAGCAGAGACGTTGTTTTTGATGAGATGAGTAGCTGGTATAAACCAGTAAATGTGATTGATGATGTAGATGCACAAAATGGTAATGCTGCACAGAATTCACAGCAGCAGTCACAAAATATTAGTGGACCTGGAGCGTCCTCTAGCAGTGGTTCACATTCTTCGCCATGGACAGGCAGATTGAGATCAGGAGAATCTTCTCAAAGCAATGCAGGTCACTCTTATGTGGATGGTGAATCCAGTGGCTCAGAACAGAGCATTGATGATGAGTTGGGTATTCCTTCTATTGTTACACATGGAGTAAGGAAGACGAGTGATGTTTTGAGAGCACCTGGGAGTGAACCTACTTTGCGCAAGTCTATGAGAGCTAGGTATCCTGTGGATAGGCTGAAATATGATGGATTTACAGCCATTCACTATGCATATATGGTCAAAGTGATATAGGAACCAGAACCCACTTCTTTTGAGCAAGCCATGGGAAAAGAAAAATGGGAGAAAGCCATGGATGAAGAAATGGATGCCTTGGAAGCAAATGCTACATGGGAATTGGTACCTTTGCCTAAAGGTAAGAATGCAATTGGCTTTAAGTGGGTTTATAAGTGAAGCACAATGCAGATGGTTCTGTAAACAGATACAAGGCAAGATTAGTAGTCAAGGGGTATGCATAAACATATGGCATTGACTATGAAGAAACATTCAGTCCGGTTGCAAGGATGGCAATCGTAAGAGCAGTCATTGCTATGGCTGCATCAAAGGGATGGTCTTTACATCAGATGGATGTAAAGAATGCCTTCTTGCATGGTGATTTGCAAGAAGAGGTCTATATGGAGCAGCCACCAAGTTATGTGCATGCTATTCATCCTGAGTTTGTTTGCAGGTTGAAGAAAGCTTTGTATGGCTTGAAGCAAGCACCTAGAGCATGGTCTGACAAGATAGGACAGTATCTTGTCACTATTGGCTTTTAAATTTCCAAGGCAGATTTCTCACTTTATGTGAGAAAAACAGAGAAAGGTATTATGCTACTTGTCATTTATGTTGATGATTTGATTATGACAGGTGACAGTGATGAAGATATCCTTAATGTGAAAATGCTATTGAAGCAGAAGTTTGAGATGAAGGATTTAGGAGAGCTGCGTTATTTCTTGGGCATTGAGGCGATTAGATCACTAAGTGGGATATAGCTCTTGCAGAGGCAGTATGGATTGGACATGCTGTCCAAATATGGGATGACAGGCTGTAAGCCTATTTCAGTTCCTTTGGAGCAGAATGTAAAGCTGAGCGCAGATGCAGGTGAGCTTCTGGAAGACCCTACTATGTACAGACGCATAGTAGGAAGCTTGATTTATATGACTATTACCAGGCCAGATTTGAGCTATGCTGTTGGATTGGTAAGTCGGTTTATGCAGGCTCCAAGGAAACCGCATTTGGATGCGGCTAGACGCATACTCAGGTATGTGAAGTCCACATTGCAGTATGGACTATTTTATGAGATTGGGGTTCAGATACAGTTGCATGGATACACTGATGTTGATTGGGCTGGTAGCATTTCTGATAGAAGATCTACTAGTGGATATGCGCTCTCTTTTGGGAGTGCTGCAGTCTTTTGGAGCAGCAAGAAGCAGCCTACAGTTGCCTTATCCAGCACAGAGGCTGAGTACAGGGGCGCAGCAATGATTGCATGTGAGGTAGCTTGGTTGCATAAGCTACTTTATGATATGCATCAGCCTACAGATGGGCCAGTTGTCATTTATTGTGACAACATGAGTAGTATACACTTGGCAAATAACCCAGTCTATCATGCTAGAACAAAGCACATTGAGGTGCATTATCACTATGTGCGGGAGAGGGTTTTACTAGGTCTTATTGATCTAGTTTATCTCAGCACAGAGGATCAGGTAGCTGACATATTCACGAAGGAATTGGGCACAAAGAAGCTGCGCAAGTTCAGAGACCTGCTTGGTGTGCAGGAATTGGGATTGAGCTCGAGGGGGAGTGTTGAGATATTGAGCTCCACTCGTGATATGCCAGGGTGACCGTTGTGCATTTATGCCATCGACTTGTCAGTTGCAGATGCGGTTGGTACACCCCCATGAATAATAGCTACATGATAGCTATCCTTATCTACTCTAGTTCGTGGCTCAGTTAGTATTCCACCTTAGTTAGTTGAGTTTGGTTTGAGACCCATATATAGGGTTCTTCTATTTCCTTGTACTAGAGTTCTTTTGGCTTACACAACTAAGAAGAGGAAAACTATTTTCAGCCTCCACCCTTGTGTGTATTCCCCCATTGTGCAAGCAAGAAAGCTACAAGTGAGACTCCTTCCTTCTCTCCCACAATCTTGACATTGTGATCTACAACTTTTCTGAAGACCCTGGGACCAAATGTTGAAGGTATCAACCCCTAAAATTTTATGCATAGCCGACAACTTTCTAAGATCACTTTCTTTGTAATGAAAGCTTGGAAGTTTTGAGATCTTAAATGTTATGGGGCTATTTTAATGAGCTAATCAAGTTTAGAATGCATTTTTTTCTCAGCAAACATCTCGTCACACATTGTATCCACTTGTCATATCTTCATTAGACGTGCCCTTCATGGCGTTTAGTGGTCAGAAGCATTAATATGCTTGCACCCTTCCACCACAAAATAGCTTGAAGTTGTGCCTCAACTAGTTTGTGATCAATTCTATGATAGAGCTAGTGTTTTGTATCTATTACATAAGGATTTGTTAAATTCTTTTATGCAAAAACATACAGTAAGAGATTTATATATTATGGTAAAAATTCACAGAAGGGTCAAGAAAATATCACAAAATAGGTTATGTAGGGATATATAAAACATGTCATGAACACACGTGATATATAGGATTTATATACCAGTGACAAACCCGAGAGCTCTAACTTGTAAGCCAAGTCACCAACTCTCTTGAGAATTTGATAGAGGCCACATAAATAATGGGCCAACTGGTTACTACTACCCTCCTTGAGAGTGGAGTAACGTGACTTAGGCACTTTCAAGAGAACCAACTCTCCTTACAAATGCCTTCTTTTCTCATCAACATAAAGCTTCATGTGATCTTATGCCTTCTTAGGATTCACTATACATTGTTAAAGTAGGGCATGCATGTGCTCTAAATCCTCTTTACTATGGGAATTGATCTTGTCATTGAACAAGATTATAGTGAAGGGAACCTTATACCCATATGGTGCCTCAAAAGAAGAAATCCCAATGCTAGAGTGGGTGGAGTTGCTAAATGTAAATTCAAAAAAGTGGAGCCACCTATCCCAATTGTGTTGTACATCATGGAAAAAGTGTCGCAGGTAGGTCTCAAGCCATTTATTTACCCTTTTTTTAATGATTAGTTTGTGGATGGTATGTGGTGGATGGAGCAAGATTGGTGTCCATGGATGTGAAAACCACTTGCCAAAAGTGGATCATAAACCTGGCATCCTGATCATGCACTATGACTTGTAGTAATCCATTCAACTTAAACACATGATCCATAAATTGATTGGCTACATGAGATGTGGTATACAGGGATGAAAGGGGAAGCCTTAGTGAGGTGATCAACTACCACATATATACTATTCCATCCTTTCTTGATGACGGGAAAGCTAGTAATGAAATTCATAGTGATATATGTCCATTTCCCTTTAGGAATTGGTAGGGGCTGCAAGAGACAAGAAGATCTAAGCATGTTTTCCTTATTCTATTGGCAAGGGATACAATTGGTCACAAAATCCTTGACATCCCTCCATAGGCCCTTCCAATGAAAGCTCTTGAAAATACGATCATATGTTTTAAGAACACCAAAATGACCAGCAATGGGGTAAGAATGCATCTCTTCCATGATCTTTCGTGTGAAGGGAGAAGTGTGGGGAATGAAAATCTTGCCATGGGGCAAGAATGCATCTCTTTCATGATCTTTCGTGTGAAGGGAGAAGTGTGGGGAATGAAAAACTTTCCATGGGACCATATAAGGCCATTTCTAAGTTGATATTGGCAGTTTTTATCCATTGCTTCAGGTTGTAATTTTTGAAATATATAGCTAAAGTCCTCATTCACTAAATAAGCCTCATGAAGCTCCTCAATCCAATCATTATGCAACTCTGAAATGGAAGACACTCTACATGACCACATCCATGATAGTGAATTAGCCACTATATTGTCTTTGTCCCTAGTGTAAGAAATGTCAAAATCATAACTTTGCAAAGTTTCCACTCATCTTCTCTTCTTAGGAGTCAAAGTAGACCGGGTCACAAAGTACTAGGGAACTCGATAGTCGCTCTTCACTCTAAACTAACTACCATATAGGTAGTACTGGTGCTATTTCTTAATAGCATGAAGGATAGTCAACATCTCATGGTCATAAATATTCATTTGCACCTCCTTTTCATCAATCTTATGGCTCTCTCAAAAGCAATCACACAATGTCTTTAGCAAGATAGAACTAATACCTTGGCCATTAGCATCACACTGAATGGTAAAATCTTTTGAGAAGTCAGGGCATATGAGGATGGGGGCTGAAGTAAGCATTTCCTTCAATTAGTTAAAGCTACAATCAACAATAGCATCCCAAAAGAATGATTCCTTCTTTAATCAATTAGTCAAAGGGGATGCAATAGTGGCATAATGCTTGATGAAGCATTTATAAAATGAAAAGAGACCAAGGAAACCACATAATGAGGTAGTGTTGGATGGTGTGGACTAGTCCTTAACACATTGTACCTCTTTAGGGTCATCCTTTGTGTGCCATTTTTGCTAATAATGTGCCCCAAGTACTCTAGTAATATGTACATGAAGATGCACTTACTTTCCTTAGCAAATAGCCTATGCTCTCTTAAGACACCAAACACCCCTCTGACATGTACCAAGTGCTCTTTTTGTGATGTGTTGTAAATGATAATGTCATCAAAGAATATGAGCATAAAACTTTGAATAGGAAGGAATGTAAGATTTTATTCATGAGGGTCTGAAATGTGGAGGCATTAGTCAATCCAAAAGGCATCACTAGAAAATGATAAAGCCCACTATTAGTCCTGAAAGCCATTTTGATCTCATCATTCTCCCACATGTGTATCTGATGGTAATCAGAGCAACTCATCCAACAAGTCATCAATCTGTGGGATAGGATATCAATTTTTGGTTGTAATCTTATTCAAGTGTAAGACAAAGATCTATGAGCATTTCTTGAACTCCCTTTTGAGTTGCTTTGCTATAATTAGCCAAACGTCAGCACTATCACATACTCCTTCTAAGCAAATGAGCGTTCCATGCATCATAAACTCCATGTAGAGTTGAGAGAAGTCCATAACAATTTTACACAAGTGTTCGAGCTAGTCACAAACCAAGACAACATCAATGGGGTCCATGTCTAATGCAATTAGATCAATTGATACCACGTAATTTTCAGCCAAACATAGGAAAAGCTTGGAGCATACATGTGTGGTGATTTCTTCTTCACCTTTTGCTACTTGAACTTTAAGGGGGGGGGTGCCGTAATTCCATAAAGGTGCATTTCAACCGATCAATGGATTATTTGTTAACAAAACTTTATGTATAACCACTATCCACTAGGGTAAACACATGCTTGTCATTAATGCTTCCTTGAACGCATTAAGTGCTAGGGCTCCCAGAGCCAATCCATGCATCCATGGAGATAGAGCAAAGGAGAGTGGTAGATGAGTGGGAAGTGTAGTGGGTGTTGTCAAACCAAGATCATGAGGTGGGCAACTACCTAGGTAAAAGGCAAACCCATCCTCTAGATCATAAAATTGCTTCAGGTCTAAGTCCTTTAACATTTGGGGAGATGAATTTTTGACCAGTTGGACTACTCAGGGTTGATGCAACTGAGGCTCTATTTTTAGCATATTTACCCTCACTACTACATATAAGTGCTATCCCAAAAGTGCCTTGTTTTCTTTCAACATGGAAGGGGGGCTAAGTAGGTATTTTGGGACTACTACTAGGCATGGGGTTGTCTCTAAAAACACCCCCATAGAATCATGGCCTCAATGGGATGTGGGACTGTCCAAAACCTTGTTGAAGATTTTCATTCTTATAGTACTTATTCCTGGCATATCTTTCAACCAATTCAATTGCATCGAATAAGGTAGATGGCTTTTGAGCCATTATATCAAACAAGATAGAATCTAACCCATAGATTTACTTGTGTAATTTTGTATAATCACTAATACTCTTAAACATACATGGTCAAGTTCATGAATTTATTTGTACACTCTCACATTATGAGATTAGACTGGTCAATCTAATACCATTGCCTTGCCAACCACTATTTTTCTATTGGGGATACAAAGACTTGAACCATATGCATCTTAAAGTTTCCCAATCAATAAATTGATGATTCTCATGGAGGTCCATTCTTCCAAGTCCAATGGGGATGGTGATTGCCCATTGTTCTTGCTAAGAATAATCTTGTCATGAGCCTTATTGGGGCATTGCTACCCATGATAGCTTTGTTGTCCGTGTATACCATGCTACCCATACATACCATGCTATCCATACATGCCATTTTGTGCATTGAGACCATGTTGTCCTTGATAACCATGCTCCCCATTGCTATCGTCTTGGCCATTAAGACCATGCTATAAGCCAAATAAGTGCCATGGGGGCTCCTAGGGAGAGAGGGAGAGCTTTTGCTAGTGTGGGGGGGGGGGGGGGTCTCACAAGGGGATTGGCTACATGGATGATGGGAGAGCTGAAGAGGGGCTCATCATGACTATGGGAGGGATTGCCAATCTCAAATGTGGAAGGATAAGGAATGCCCTTGGATTCTAGAAATCCCTATGGGTCATGAAGTGGGTCCAATAATGGGGGCCATCGTGATTCGTGCTTGGACTTGTTTGCCTTATCTTGTGTTGAGGTAGTGGCTAATTAGGCTACAAGAATAGCAAGGTATTCCAAGGTTTCTTGAGTCTGAGGGATAGGGCCATTTTCTGATCACAAGATCGATTTTTGAGAGTATCTCATGATGATTGGCAACTATGTCATGGTGCCTTTCCATGTGACGGATCTCATATTGATAAAGGGTATAATTGGGCATGCTATAAGGGTCCATATCAAGCGCTTCCTCTTGCATCTCACCATTATAATCTTCTGTTGTGTTGGATTTCTCATCCATTGAGGCCTTGGAGCCTCTAATATCCCTTTGTACCTCCTCATGGCCCTTGCCTTTGCCTTTCTATCCTACCATGTGAGTGTAGTCCACATGACCCATCACTAGTAAAATGGGCGTAACTTCTAGTAGAGAACATTGATCTATGAGATTTTTGATTCAAAACAAAGAGGAAAAATACATCTTTGAGATGAGCTATGAATCTTTGTGACAAAAAATTATCAGAGAATCTTAAATTGAATCTCTATGCATGTCTTGGAGTGAGGTTTGTATCTTGTCCAAAGTGACCTCAGTGCACAAAAATGGCCATATCTTTTAGATCATAGCTTCGATTGGGGAGATTTTTTATTCAAATCAAAGGGGACAATGCTCTATTTGAGATGAGCTATAGGGTTTACTCTTAGATACAATACAAAATGTATTGCAACAAGCTTTCTATGACTATCCCTGAATGCTTGCAACTAAAACACTGCTTGTCCCAACTCAAATATGCACTGCATGAGTGGCTTATGGACTAAGTAGCCTAAGCATAATAGTAACCAAAATATATAGCATATTGATCATGGTCCCTATTACATTTAGGAATTAATTTGCTATGCCATTATTTCATATGAAAGCCTTAGTGTTATACATCTCCCATTGACTACATACATGTCAAGTGCCATACATGGGTGACTTGATCAATGGAAGTGCCTCATGCTAGGGGGTATCTCATCTGAAATTGGGTGATCAAGGAGTGTACTTTCACCTTCATACAAGTGTCAAGCTCCGAATTATCGAGAGGTAGGAAAATTTTCCCTTGAGTTGGGTTGTGCATCCTTCAAGGTCTTAAGTGGTAAGGGGGGTCACCTCTCTTTTGGCTTACCACCTCATCAACCATTAGACTTTTTCCTCAGCCAAACTATACATGGAAAACATTTCTTATTATTCAACTAGCATGAAATGCATTGGGAAAAAAAACATTTGGCCTTTTCATGAGATGGAAGAATTGGGCAAGAGCTTGGGTGGAGGGCTTAGCTTGGTAGTCCGATGACTCATTGGTTGCCACTTACCCTTTTTGAAAAGAGAGGGGGAAAGATGCACAATGGAGAGTGGATGGCATGGAATATGGAGGCTCAACCATTTTTCATGTTCATCTTCTTCTTTCTCTTCATTCTTCCATTCTTGCAGTCTACTACAAGTGGTATCCTCAAAAGTGATAGATACCCTCAACTTAAGGACACTTTACATATGCTTCTACTTTAGATACATACAACCATAGGATATGACTTAGGATATGTCATATTTATCAACACTCCCCCTCAAGCTTAGAATGATCTTGCATACATAAGATTCCAAGTGCACTGCTGAAGTACTCAAACTTATCTTTACCTAATTCTTTGGTAAAGATATCAGCAACTTGGTCATTTGTTTTCACATGGACCAAGTCAATCTCTCCATCAATGACTTTTTCTCTAATGAAGTGATAGTGCACTTCTATGTGTTTTGTCCTTGCATGGTAGAATGGGTTCTTTGCCAACATAATGATGCTAACATTGTCACAATACATAATGAATCCACCATCAATCTCTATCCCCATGTCATATAAGATCAATCTTAGCCATGTCTACTCACATGCTACCAATGCAATGCCTCTATACTCTACTTCAGTGCTTAATAGAGCAATTATAGGTTGTTTCTTATTGTTCCAACTTACCATGACAGATCCAAATGAGAATGCATAGCCACTAGTAGATCTTCTATCCATAGAGCTACCTGCCTAATCTGCATCCAAGTATCCAAACAATGTAGACTTGATTCCTTTTTCATAAAACAAGCCATAGCCAACTGTCTTCTTCACATACATAAGAACTCTTCTCACTACATCCAAAAGTGATTTGCATGGTTTCTAAATAAACCGACTTATCAATCCAACAGCGTAACTCAAGTTTGGTCTTGTAATGGTCAAGTAGATAAGACTACCAACCATCTTTCTGAACATAGTGACATCCTCAACATAAGGTCCATCATCCATCAACTTAACATTTTGATCCAATGGTGTATCAACCGTTTTGCATTTAGTCATGCCATATTTTTCCAAAATCTCCAATGCATATTTCCTTTGTACTAGCCATATACCATGAGGTGTGTCAATAACCTCAATACTACCCAAGAAGTATCTCAACAAACCAAGGTCCTTTATATCAAACTCTCATGCTTGACTTCAACAATCTTCTTCTCAAGTGTACTTGTAATAATGAGATCATCAACATAGATGACAACAACCATACAATCTTCTATATGCCTTACATAAAGTGAATAATTAGCTTTGCTCTACTGAAATCCCATACTGCATAAGAATTTGCTGATTCTATTACACCATGCTCTTGGTGCTTGCTTTAATCCATATAAATCCTTTTTCAGCCTGCATACATAATGTGGTATTTTGGATCTATATAGCCCTCTGGTTGATCCATGTACACTTTCTCTTCTAAGTTTCCATTTAAAAATGCATTGTTTACATCCATTTGATAAAGCTTCCAACCATATATAGAAGCCAAGGCAATCACCGATCTCACTGTCATCATTTTAGCTACTGAATTAAATGTTTCTTCATAGTCCAAACCATAATTTTGTGCATATCCTTTTGCAACCAGCTTATACCTCTCAAGGGAACCATCCGGCTTACATTTGACCTTATAAACCCATTTACATCCAATGGATTTCTTGCCATGAGGTAATTTCACCAAATCCCAAATCTTGTTTTTCCTTAGTGCATCCATCTCTTCATCCATTGCTTGTCTCCACTCTTCGCTCTCTACTGCTTCTTCAAAGCAAGTAGGCTCCACATGTTGTTCATAAGAAACCATGTATGCATAATGCATCTTCATGAATCCATTACAAGTCAATCTATCAACTAGATACCTTACCCTTTCTGACCTTCTCAATTGAAGTGCACTACCATGTGTCTCAATTGATCCAGTGTGTGGTGGAACATACTTTCCTGCACTTCTAGTGCCAGGTTTTTTAACATGCGGAATGCCATACTCATCATCTATAGATTCATATTTTGAACTTTTAGCCATAGGCATCTTTCCTTTTGCAACTTCTACACCCCTTTTTGCACTTCTGAACCTACCATTCCATGGACTATAACTGCAACTGCTTTCCACATTCTCTCGAGGTCCTGAAACATCTTCCACATGGTTGATTTTTAGCCTTTTTGTTTGCTGAAATTTTCCTTCCATAGCCATCATCATCATTGCTTTCATAGGAATCAACATCCACTGCAAATTTGGGCTTGTACCATGATTCATATTCATTAAATCTGACATCCTTGCGTATGTATACTTCCTTACTCATTGGATCATAGCATTTGTATCCCTTCTTCTCATCAAGATATCCAAGGAAAATGCATTTTATAGCCTTTGGTTCCATCTTCTTTCTCAAATCATCTGGAACATGAACATAATAAAAACATCCAAAGACTCTAAAGTATGCAACAGTGGGTGTCTTGCCATACATTTTCTCATATGGTGACATATTATGAGTCAAGGCTATAGGTGTTCTAGCCATAGCTCCTACTTGCTTTCAAGAAATCTACCACTAACTATAGTCCTCTTGTTGTACCTATATCTTCTTCTTGAGTAACTAGGGTTTTCATATTTGAAAGGGAGGTAGATTGAGGAAAGGAAAATGGAAAAAGGAGCAAAGGGTAGAGCTTTGGCAATACTTGTAATGAATGAGGTTGAGAGGAGAGAGGAGAATGAGCAAAAGAGAGAGAAAGAGAGGAAGAGGAAGAGAGAGAAAGATTAGGAGAGGAGAGAAAAAGAAAAGAAATAAGGGAGAAATAGGAAGGAAGCTATGAAAGCTGAAGGAGAAGGTGAAGAGTCAATTCTTCATTATACGTGGATGCTCTAATTGGGTCTCTTAAACCTTTAATACCCTAGTTAGTATGACTGGGTATCTACCCCCTAGTTCTTGTGCACCCCACTCATTACAAAAGTGGTGTGGAGGCTTGCAAAGGAAAGTAGAAGGAGGTAAAGGTTTGCTCCAACTACAAACAAAGGCTTGCTACACTCCATCTTCAGCTAAGTTTATGGGTATGGTTTCTTAGCTCCTCCATGTTCAAGTGCTTTTGAGGTACTTTCGCACAATGATCTTCCTCTTGCCTTGTCCTTAACTACACTATCTTAGTCTAAAAAAAAATCCTTAGACATGATCACCTTGTCCTAGAGGGTCATGAAGATACCTATTATCATCTATATCATTAAGGCCTTCAACTCACCTTGGTCATGAGGTTATCATCACATTTTTTGGTCACAATGGGTTCATCACCCATTGTGACCAATATTATCATCACATTTTTTGGTGCAAATTGCATTGAATACTATAGGCTTCATCTCCATCCTTGGTAGTGATTAATCATTCTCATGCTTCTCAATGGCGAGGCTAGTCATCTCTGGAAGGTAGGAAAACTTCTCCTTCAACCTTTGAACATTCTCTTTTATCTACAAAAATCCTAGCTATGGAAAAAATGGGGCAACAGCTTCAATGGCAAAAAATCTTGAAGATTATGAAGGGATTTCACATATTCTTGCTCTCAAGGCCTACCCTGCTAGTCATGGGCTTCCATTGGTGCCAATATTGAGCCATTTTCCCTCTTCTACAAGGTTTCTTCTTTTCCAAATGTTGATGGATAGCAAGGTATTGATAAATTTCTTATAAATCCTTGAGGATTCATCGAGAAGGCTTGAAAATAAAGATGAAGGGCACTACTCAAGAAGGCATTGAAGAGGCATTATTACCTTCAAGATTGCAAACATTGAAGGGGCTTTCAACACTTCAAGCATTACAAAGCTACCTTTTGGGAATTTGATACATAGAGCTTGAATTTCTTGTAACCAAGTGTTCCAAAGGACTCAAGGCACTTCAACTTCAACCTTTAATGATCCGTAAGTATTGGATGGGATGATTTATGGAGCTTATCAATGATGGAGGATTATGGATAGAACGGAGATTCTCGTGTATTCAATGGTTGAAGTTTGATTCTATTTGAATCATTTATCTTCTTCGATCTTTATATTCCCTTTTAATCTCTAAAATCACTCTTTATACAATTGCTCAATCTTATCCAATTTTTGAGAGAGTTTATGGTTATTTAGGCTTCCAATGAACAAAGATTAGTGATTAATACTTCTTTAAATTGATTAGAGATTTTAAATCAATTCTCAACATTGATTTTATTCTAATTGCAATCCTAGCTCCAATCTTTCATGCTTTGATTGATAACTCTGATTTGTATCTTTGATCTTTTTGTACCCAAGAAATAATTATAAAAGGGTAAGCATTGCAATCAATTAGTCATTGATTTGATACAATAAGACTCTTAGCTACTCTCCATTTTCAATCTTCTTTTCAATCAATCTATGCTTCTCATTGAAGACTAAAATATCAATTTCAAATATACATTTAATCCCTTTTTTCCTAGTAGTATGCTCTTGCAATGGATACACCCGCCGAGGAAAAAGGTGGATGCCGAGGAAGATAGTATGATAAAGAAAGGTGACCCTCCATTGCTATTGAAGATCCCAAATGAGTCCAACCAATTAACCTCAGGGGAACCTTGCTCACCTCTTGATGATTAAAAGCCTGTGTAGGGAGTCCATCTACCATTTCATCCCTCACATAGGTATCACGAGTCAAGTTATTGAAGATTTGAACTCATTGATCAGATTACATGCATTATAGGTTGATTTCATGTCCATTTGGCCTTTAAGAGCAAGGTATAGGTACTTGCAGGTGAAACATGGTACTTGGGTATCTATTGGGGAAGATTTTTACTCATTTCTAGATGCTACAAATTATTTGAGGTCCTATATAGGTTGTTATAGGTTATTACAATGAAACATGACACTAGGAGTCACTTTGGGGGTATTACCCACTTACTTACAAGTGTTACAGGCTATCTTAGAGCTTAGAAAAGGATTTTATAGGTCATTTTAGGTGGTAATTAGTACCTAAGGTCTTATTATGGTGCTATAGGGTTTAGAGACCTAAATTTAGACCTAAGTGCTTGAAAGACCAAAATAGTGAGTTTATAGGGTGTTGGACTATTTTGTATAGAAAACAAATAATATTTTTAGAATATTTCTATCTAATTTTAAAGTGATGCTTGATAGCTCATGTTGAAGAGCTATTTGTTAGCTTTGATTTGAATTAGAAAGTTCCTCATTTCGATATCATAGTCTAAAGTTATAGCCATTTTTGTGGTAGGGGACCTATTTGGACTACACTTTACTATAATGTGCCCCTTTCCATTGTTCTGTTTAGTGAGAAGATAAACCCTCATGGGAAAGAGGAATTAGAGGGAATGAAGACCCTTTCTTCAACAGTGCAAAGTGAATCTTAGGAAAGCTGAAGAGCAGATGAAGATGTATGTTGATGAGAAGTGATACCCTATGGAGTTCTAAGAAGGAGAGTCGGTTTTGTTGAAAGTATCCAAGTCTCATTACTCTACCTTGAAAGATGGTTCTAGCAACAAACTTGCTCATATGGTTTATGGACCATATAGGATACTAAACTGCATAGGAGACTTGGCATATAGATTGGAACTACCCTCTTAGATTCATAATGTATTTCATGTTAGTCAACTTCAACCCTTCTATGGCACCCATGTTGGTATAGTAGATGGGTTATCTCCTGCTGATGAAGAAGGTCTCATATAGTACACCCTTGAGGAAATCATAAGACAATGTGAGAAGAAGCTTCCCTCTAGGTGATCTATCATTGAGTACTTGATTAAGTGGAGAGGATTTCCACTCAAGGAAGCATATTGGAGACCTCATTCTATTTTGGATGAGTTTCCCTATTTGTAGGATGCAAGTAGTGTGGTTGAAATATAGCTCTAGTTGGGCCACATTTGGTGCAAACAGGACGTAGATAGCAATCTATTTTGGAACATATTTTATTATGTCCAATTATAAGCAAAGTTCCATCTATATAAGGCCAAACTACTATTTGAGAGCTTCGTATCAGTGTGTGGCATGCCCAATTTGGACTACTTAATGAGGAGTTATGGCAATTTTTGTCGAGTAGGGCATGCTTTTAGAACAAGTTGTCTATTGACTAGTGATATCTTATGCTCATACTCTTAGCCATTGTAATAATTTTCCAATTTTATTTTTGTGAGAAAAAAAATTGAGGAAAGAATGGATTGTAAGAAGCTAGAAAGAGACATTATTTTTAGATAGTATTTTAATAATACCATGTCACATTGGCATAGATGTATAAGGTATTGAGACTTGTAAATTTTCATCAATTCGTTAATACAATTAGAGTCTCTTCATCTTACCTTCTCTTTCACTATTTCTATGGCTCCTCTCACCTCTCTCTTATCTCCTTCTTTGTCTTTCCTTGTCACTCATTCTCTCTCCTCTTTTGTCTCTTTTGGACTCTCTTCTCTCACCTCTCAGTCCTCTTCTTGACAATAAAGGCCTTTTTCATGATGGACTTATTGAACTATCTATCCTTGGATCCCCCAAGGCTACTTGAAAGAAAAGTGGGACTAACTAACCTAAATATTACACATGTAACCTTGCTTTTGGCCCTTAAAGGTTCTCCAATACATTGAAATTTAGGGAGTACTCCCTAAAGGCCATGATTTTCATCCAAGTATTGATACACAAGCGCTATTGTCATTAAGCAATAAGCCCAAGAGGAGATAACCATAGTAGTAGTTAAAGCTAGAGAGGGTATGTAGAGGTGCATGAACAACGAGAAGTGAAGAGAGAAAATTGAGTACACGTGGTGAAATTTTACAAATTCAATTAAGGGAAATGAATGAATAGAAGGAAAAAAAACACAATTACACAATTGAAAGTGCAATTAAAGAGGGAGCTAGAGGAAGCAAGGAAAGCCAAGGATGATGCAGAACAAAAAAGTAGAAAGGTGGTGGAGTTGTCCAATGAAGTAGCAAGGGTATTACCCAATTATAAGAAACTCCAAAAATAGCAGCCTTATGAAATGCAACAAATAATGGAGTTGAATCAAGCTTGTAAGGAGCATCATTCCACATTTGAAATCCCAACAACATGGAAGAATAGAGGAATATAGTAGATAAATTAAAAAGTGGACCAGTGCTAAGAGTAGAATGCAACCCCCATGCTTGACCTAGACATGAAAATGGCACAATAAAAGTGTGAATGGAACTAGGAAAAAGAAATGGAAAGAGTAATGGAAGAGATTTGATGTAAGTTCAATAGCAAAGCTTTGCCAATATCATGTTGGAAATTATTATGAAAGGGGGCGCAATTGAGAATCTTAGAAGGAAGCTGTAGCTCCTCACTAGGAGAGTACTTAAGAAAAGTATGGCAACAACCATGACCCAACCAGAGCATAGGATGAAAAAGGAGGATTGTGTGCTAAGTATATGATAGAAGAAGGTGGAGCTCTTTTCAGAAGACCCAAGAATGATCATCATCCTAGTAGTTGATAAACATTTTCTAACCCACAAAACAACAATCACCCTCCCCTCAACTATTGGGGATAGAAGAATGGGACCCAATGGAAACTAGGGGATCAATGCCACAAGAGCTTGAACATATAAAATAATTGATATCCTTGGGAGTAATAACAAAATCCAAGTATAGAAGAAATAAAATAGCGGAGAAAATCAAAAGCAAGTTCACTACTTTACCCCATCATGTGCAACGTGTACATTTTCCACAAAAGTAGGAACCCCCCAACCCTATCAATTGGGGCAGTTAGATATTCGCATTGGAACAATGAGAGTCCCAAGATTCTACTATTCAATATAATTTTTATTTTCCAAAGGGACTTAAGAAGGTACTTCTTATTGAGGCTATGTGGGAAATCCTTAGATTGAGAGCATGGTTAAAGAAAAGATGATTGGATCATAAGGCCCAAGGTCTCAAACAAATTGTGGTAGTATGAGCCAATGAATTCATAGCTTGACAAAGTATTTGAGGTCCCCAAAATATTATGAAGCTAGGAATCTCAACCAAAGTGGAGAAGGAACCTTGTGAATATTAGCATGGAGGCTTGGGTCACCTTTTGTAGTACATCACTCCTTGAGAGAAAAGATCCCATGTACATGCCCTGTCCACAAAGACATGGGGTCAATTACAATCCTAAGAAACATGAATAATATGAATTTCCCCTTATCTTCAATGCCATTTCCCACATGGAAGAAGCCAGCTTCAAGTTTAGAGAAAGAGACTTAATCACCTCCTTCAAATGGTTCATGTAAAAATTTTCATGTTGCCCAATATAGCTTTTATTACAATATATAGCTATTTGAGGCTACTCCTTACATTGTTGAACCAAAGAAGAAAAAAAAAAGAAAAAGGCCTACATGATCTCTTCTTTTACATAAATGTAAAAACATATAGATATGCCATGGCCAGATTACTCCTTCAAGTAAGAATGTAGAGTCACCTACTTCAAAAAAGAATGTTGCCAACTAACTGTGTTGAGTTGGAGGACATAAAAACAAGTGGGTTCACTAATTGTAGTCAGATTTTCCTCCCAACAAGACCATTACTAGCAAGGCTGGCCCTCAAAAGTTACATGAGAAGCAAGACCTCCGATGGAAAAGTCCTTGAAGCCACACTCTCCAACAACATTGAAGAGGGGAGAAAATGAAAGAAAAATTTTTTAAGAAAAAAATGAAAAAATGAAAAAAGGAAGAAGATGAGAAAATATTAAAAAAAGAAAATTAATGTAGTATAGGTGCATCCCATGGGACCGACACTTGTCTAGTAGGGAGATAATTTTAACCTTGTATTGGGAAGATGAGAAAGAGAGTTCAATCCAATGAAATAAGAAAGTAAGAAGAATAAAAGTGTTGAGGAGAAGTGGATATAAATTTGAATTTTGGCACAAATATAATTTTTGTTCACTCATACTTTTTTGAAGGACATTATGTTGCCATATTATTTTTTAGGAGAGTTGCGCCCACTATGTGCAAATTGTATTATACTTTGGAGTGAGACATGACATGCATGAAGCTTTGGCTCACTAAAAATAGAAAGGATGATTAAAATTGAAAAGCATGTATAAAATAATAGAAATCTAGTTTTAGGGAAAAAAGAGGATTGGGTGCCAAAAACTCAATGCCATGTATGAAAATAAAAAAATGAAGAGATAAGCTCATTCTTGTGGTGTGTAGTCTTGGTGGAGAGCTCTCTTTTTTATTTTTTCTTCTATCTTCTTGCTTGTGTGGAGAGACACAAAGAGAGAGAGAGAGAGAGAGAGAGAGAGAGAGAGAGAGAGAGAGAGAGAGAGAGAGAGAGAGAGAGAGAGAGAGAGAGAGAGAGAGAGAGAGAGAGAGAGAGAGAGAGAGAGAGAGAGAGAGAGAGAGAGAGAGAGAGAGAGAGAGAGAGAGAGAGAGAGAGAGAGAGAGAGAGAGAGAGAGAGAGAGAGAGAGAGAGAGAGTGTGTGTGTGTGTGTGTGGGTGTGTGTGTGTGTGTGAGGAGTGAGAGACCTATCTGTAAAGGCCTTTCCCTCTACATTCTTCTTCTTCTTTCTCTTCTTGGCAAAGTGAGCTTGGAGGAGCAGTTAAAACTATGGAGATGGAGCATGCTTGTGGAGCATTTCTTGAATCATGGAGAGCTCTCTTTTTTATTTTTTATTCTATCTTCTTGCTTGTGTGGAGAGAGAGAGAGAGAGAGAGAGAGAGAGAGAGAGAGAGAGAGAGAGAGAGAGAGAGAGAGAGAGAGAGAGAGAGAGAGAGAGAGAGAGTGTGTGTGTGAGGAGTGAGAGACCTATCTATAAAGGGCTTTCCCTCTACATTCTTCTTCTTCTTTCTCTTCTTGGCAAGTGAGCTTGGAGGAGCAATCAAAACTATGGAGATGGAGCATGCTTGAGGAGCATTTCTTGAATCATGGAGAGCTCTCTTTTTTATTTTTTCTTCTATCTTCTTGCTTGTGTGGAGAGAGAGAGAGAGAGAGAGAGAGAGAGTGTGTGTGTGTGTATGTGTGTGTGAGGAGTGAGAGACCTATCTGTAAATGTCTTTTCCTCTACATTCTTCTTCTTCTTTCTCTTCTTGGAAAAGTGAGCTTGGAGGAGCAATCAAAACTATGGAGATGGAGCATGCTTGAGGAGCATTTCTTGAATCATGGAGCATGTAATGTGCTTACACGAGCTTTCCTTGGCAATATGTTCTTAGAAGCCCATTAAGAGATCTCCTAGAAAGTGTAGTTCAGGATTTTGATGAAAACCCTTGGAGTTTGCTAACTAGGCTCACTTGAGTCTACCCCATAGTGGAAGTTCCGGTCCTTCCCACAATCGACCTAAGTATTTTTGGTCAAATAAACTACTAACGATTGACTAGTCTTAGCTGTTTGAGATTCCATCCCTTATAGAAATTGCTGACTGAAATGGGCTTACGTTGTGCTAGGTTCAAAGAGAACGGGAAACGAAGGAAAGTATGGCACTTTGATCCCTTCTACCCATGGTTCTAAATTGATGCGAGTGAGGCTTCCTGATCTCTAATGGTCCATAAAAAATGTGATTTTTGATCCTTCTTAGGAAAGCTCTCAGCTTATTAAGACCACCCAACCATAGGTCTCGATCTGTCGAGGCCCATCCTCTTGCTTTCCTCGATAGAGTATTTTTAATTACCTACCACTTTAGGTTCAACATATAAAAACAACTTCTTTGAATTATCTCTTAATACAAGTTCATTACACCTTTAATTCACAACAAAAAAACAAAGTAAAGAAATCCCTTCTCAATAGATTCCTTTAAGAAAAGTAACTTTTTATAATGTTTTCTGTTCTAACTAGAATGATGTTAACCCGAAGGTATTATTCTTTCCAAGTTCAATTCCTCAACTAGTATTGGAACTTCTAGAATATTGTTTGGAATCAAAGGGTAGTTGACAGTTCATAAGAGCCTAAGGAGTTTATGACCAAAGACCCCTAGTATCCTCACCTCCTTCTACCGACTAGAGTTCCCTATGACAAGACCTTTCACGTCATGGTTGTTCTATACTCACTAATGTGAAACAAAAAAAGAAAACCCCTTGGAGTAGGTTTTATTCATGCTGGCCTTGGGAAGGTCTAGCACCATCAAGAACACTGCCTCAACCAGTGTTCTGTGCTCACTAAAATACTGCCTCAGTTAGCGATTTGTACTTGCTCATCCATCTTTTAGCCTGATGATTTTAGGAAAGATTAGTACCTAACTTACAATCACAAACATCTTATTTTGAATGCATTATACATAAACTTTTAAGAAATTTATTTCCAAGACAAATCTTTTCTTTCAAAAAATAATAATATCAAGGCAAAACTTAGCGTAAGTGGCAATACCTTCCAATAGTCTTCTCGGATTTCCCCTTCCTCAGGTGCTAGTTTGGACTAAAAAAAAATTCTATTCTTGAGGATAACTCCCTTGGAGTTTTGTGGGTCCTTGCCCACGATAAAAAGAAATCTTGGTTAGTTTAATTACAAAAAGTATTTTTTCGACAATTCCATCACAAGGTCTTTTATATTCTAAGAATTAGCATTCGTGATTATCCATCAGAGGTTTTGTTAGATCAATACAAATAAAAAATACTAAGTCTCTTAGGGACACAGTACCTTAGGTTCATCTTGTATAAACCCAAGTTACCCCTTGGAATTTGCAGTTAAGAATTCCTTTAAAGAATTATATGTAGGAATGAATAAAATCCTATTCTACGAATGTAGTTTTTGTTACCAATTCATGGGATGTTGGCCTGCTAGCTACTTTTATTATAAAAATATAGTATGTGGGGATCCATGTCAAGTGCTTGATTGATGGTATTCGTAGCTTCATTTGTAATCCAAGTACCCATCATTCCATTTGCAGTAATTGTGTTTGTAGCATTATTGGGAGCTCTTGCCTTCACAACCTTCATAACTTTCTTCTTTGGGGCCATGCTCTTTAATCCCAAGATCGTAGAGGGGATTTTTTGCAATAGATTTTGGGGTTGCAATTGGATTCATGGGGGTTGGTGATCACTTGGAATTTAGGAAAATTGAAAAGAGTCTTGATTCCACAGGGAAGTAGGGTAGAAGGGATGGAGGATTTGATTCCAAGAGCTCGCGGAGTATCATCCTTGTCTTCGTGATGAGAATTCCCATCCTTGCACTTCTCTTGCTCCACTCATTGTTTCTCTATACTCTTGAGAAGAACCTCTCCTCTCTTGCTCAGGTTGCTCCTAACAGCTCCACATGCCTTGTATTTATAGTTAAATTGAAGAAGAAGGGTTGTGGCCAAGAAGAAGAGTTCTTTATGGAGGGTATCTTGGAAAATCAACAATCTGGAAGCTTTCAAGATGCAATCTAATGCTGGCAATTTGATCTTTGAGGTCCAAAGAGACTGCCAAAGAATCCATGACTGATTCACCTAGCTCTCGGATGATCTTGCTTCAATCCAAGTCTCTTGTCAAATTGAGAAGAGGGGGAGATTGCTAGAGTTATGTGCTGTAATACAAGAGGAGAATTCAGGCTTTTTCTTTAGCAATATGGATCTCCAAATTTGGGAGCACCATGTGTCTTTTCTTTAAATTAAAAAAGGGGGGGGGGGGGGGAGTCCATGGCCTATTCGTCTTGCTGTTTCCTTCTTTTTCTTCTTATTTCCTCAAGCTTTTAAGATTTAAATCTTAAAGCTTTAAAATTTTCCTTGCTTTGCTAAATTTTAAATGGGTTTGGTCAACTTTGACTTATGGCCCATGACTCACATTCATGTGGTAACTTTCGTGAAGGATGACTACAGTCCCTATCAACTCGGAAAAGTGTTGTGTTACGAACCTCAAACTATTTTGCTCGAGACTTCCTCTATTTAATGGTTTAGAATTCTTCAATTCTAATTTGCAAGAAGTTAAGAAGATTGAAAATAAACACATCCTCTTTCCCTTAGAGGAATCAAGATGTCCTCATCTCAAATGAAACCTGAGGGAAGTTACTATATGTATATCCTCTACATCATGTGTGTTCAAGGGCTATTTGTAAATATCCTTATTTGTAAATTTTTCCTAATTAAAACGTGACACTTTTCTATTCAATATGTAAATAATTCCTTTATATTATACCCTTCTGTATGTACTTTTTTTATAAAAATAGTATTTTAAAAATATCTTATTTTGAACCCACGTGATGCACACATATATTCATGAGTAACTTACTCGAGAATGAAACTAGGGGTACTGGTTACATAGTGATTTTTGGTCAATCCAAGTGGCATCCTCTTCAGAGTAGTCTTTCCACTAGATGAGATACTCTCTAAGGGTTTTGCTTCTTAGAGTCTTCTCTTGCATATCAAGTATCTTTTCTAGTTGAAGTTCGAGGACTCCTTGACTTGGCATCACAATTTGTTGGTTGTTAAGTACATGGTCTAGGTTAGGAACATAAGCTTTTAATAGACTGACACGAAAGACATTATGTACTTTCAAGTTATTAGGGAGTTGCAGCTTGTAGGCATTTGGTCCTAGACATTTTAGTACCTTATATGGCCCACAATATGTCACCTTCATTGAAAATGCATTTTTGCCTTCATTGATTGACATATGCCTTCTATCAATCCTTGGTGGCTTAAATATCTTGCCTTATACTTTCACTTTGCTGATCCTTTTCTTCCTGCATTTGCCTAAATGCTTCTACCCGTAGGGTAGGATTAAAAAAATTTAATGGTGTAAGAGAATCTTGCCCATATAGTGCTTGAAAAGGAGTCATTTGAATGCTTTGATGGTATGATGCATTGTAGCCGAATTCAACTAAGGGTAGGTATTGGATCCACCGTTTAGGTTCCCTATTACAATAAGCTCTCAGTATGTCTTTAATAACTTGGTTGATCCACTATGTTTGACCATCGATTTGGGGATGGTAGGCAGTACTGAAGCAGAGCTAGGTTCCTAAAGCTTCAAACAAACTCTTCAAAAATTTTGAGGTGAAGAGAGAATCGCGGTCACGCTGATGATTCTCTGGGGTAATCCATGTAATTTGAAAATTTCCTTAATGAAAAGCCTAGCAATATCGAAAGCCTTGTAATTGGTTTTTACAGGAATAAGGTGTGTAACTTTTGTTAGCATATCAATGACTACCATCATGGAGTTATATCCTCCTTATACCGATGGTAATCCAACTATGAATTCCATGCTCATATACTCCCATTTTATTTGAGGGATGTCAAGTGGTTGGAGCTTTCCTAGCAACTTGACATGTTCAGCCTTAATTTGTTGGCAGTTTAGGCATTGAGTGACATACTTGAATACACCCTTGAGTCTTTCCCAATAGAAGCTTCTTCTGACTATTTTAGGAGTCTTAGTATAATCAGGATGACCTAAAAATGGAGAATCGTAAGCTTCCTAGAGTATATTCCTTTTGAGTTCCTAACTTGTAGAGATAAATAGTCTTGTCCTATAATAGGTAAGCTCCTCGTTTATGGAAAAATCATGATACTTAGTCTCGAGTTCTAGATTTGAATCCTTGATGAAAATTTCTCTTAATAATCTCTGATAGCTTGGATCCTTTACTACCTCTTCTTTAGCCATTTCTATGAGAGGGTTACTGGGCATTGAAATCATTGTAGCAAGAGTTCTAGGACTAGAGGGTTCCTCTAGGATTAGAGTACTAAGGAATGATTTACCGCTTAGGGCATCTGCAATCACATTCTCCTTGCCTGGTCTATACTTGATTTCAAAGTCAACTTCTTGCAAGGTCTCAATCCATTGGCATTTTCTCATATTGAGATCTAGTTGAGTAAAAATCCAATTTAGGCATTTATGATCAATGACTAAAGAAAACATATTACCAAGTAAGTAATGTCTCCATAATTTAAAGGCATGAATTACAAAAAGTAATTCTAGATCATGTGTGGCATAATTTCTTTTATGGATCTTTAATTTTCTTGAAGCATAGGCTACTGGATGTCCTTCTTGCATAAGCATGCAACCCAAAGCAATAGAGCTTGCATTAGTTATAACTTCGAATTCTTTACTTAGGTCGGGTAGCCTTAAGATAGGGGCGGTTACCAAACTCCGCTTAAGCTTCTCAAAGCTAGATTTTTCGGTGGACGTCCATGTAATGGAGACCTGCTTTTTGAGAGGGTCAGTGAGAGGCGTGGTGATTGAGGCATATTCTTTAATGAAGACTCTATACCAACCCATTAGCCCTAGAAAGCTTTGCACTTCCTTGACCGTTATTGGGGGTGGCCAATCTTGTACATCTCGGACCTTGGTAGGATCTAATGAAATTCCATCTGCCGATACTATGAATCCTAAATATTCAATTTGCTTTTTGAACAAGGCACATTTATTTTTTAAAGCATACAATTTGTGGACTCTCATTATTTCAAGAACTACTTCTAGTTGTGGTCCATGGTCTTCTTCATTCTTGGAATCTGTTAAGATATCATTAAAGAAGATGAGGACGAAGTTGTTAAGGTAGGGTCGGGAAATGTCTTGCATCAACTTGTTGAAGGTGACATGAGCATTTGTTAAACCAAATGACATCACAATAAACTCATAATGACTGTACCTTTTGTTAAAAGTAGTTTTAGGGATATCTTCCTCTCTAATTTTTATTTGATAATAGCCTGATATGAGATACA
Organism: Lygodium microphyllum; assembly: GCF_053477565.2. Classification (NCBI taxonomy): domain Eukaryota; kingdom Viridiplantae; phylum Streptophyta; class Polypodiopsida; order Schizaeales; family Lygodiaceae; genus Lygodium; species Lygodium microphyllum. The sequence goes on along the minus strand of NC_141158.1, from coordinate 20,848,728 downwards.
TCTTTAAAAAAACCTTTGCTCCCTGGAGTCGGTCAAGCAACTCATCTATCCTGGGAATTGGATATTTATTTTCACTATCACCTAGATTAGTCCATGGTAATCAATACAAAGGCAGAGTGTTTTGTCTATATTTTTCTGAAATAGTATATGGGATCCCCATGGTGTATTACTTGGCCGAATGTATCCCTAGTATAATAGCTTCTTGAGATGTTCTTTTAGCCCAATGGCTTTAGGAATTAACATTCAATAGGGTCGTTTGGCAATAGGGGTAGTGCCTGGAATGAGTTGAATTTCGTGATCTACTTCCCCTGCCGGTAGAAAATCTGTCAAGTCTTCTGGAAAAACATATGCATATTCTTTTAGCCAAGATGGTTGATCCTTGGCTTCACTATCGTGCTCGGTCTTGTTGAGTTTAATTAGATAGACATGTAATCCTTTCTTTAGCCCTTTTATTATTCGAGAAGCTTTAGTTAGCTAAACCTTAGGGATCCTGCTTCTCCCTGAGTGGTTACTTGTTTTCCCTTTGAGTTTTGGAATGTGATTTGGCCCTTTCCACTATTGATATGGGAATTATTTGGAATTAACCAATCCATTTCTAGTAGACATTCATAAGCCCCGAAGGTTCATAATTCCAAAGTTCATTTTGGATGAATTGCCACCCAAGATAAATTATACCTTGCTAGTTTGTTGTGTTGATAGAACTTCTTTGCCGTTTGCTAACTATACAAGAAAACTAGGTGCAAGAGTAGTGTTTATGCCTAGCCTTTTTGCACATTTTGGTGATACAGAAGAGTGGGTACTTCTATAATTGATTAAAATTCGAAAGGGTTTACCTTGATAATTTTCTTGCGTTTGAATTATTGAGAATTGGCGATTTGGACCCTTATTTTTGAGAGTGGTGTGTACTCTTGCTCTTTCCATATCGGATTCCATTGTAGGATCTTTATCATTACTGACCTCCTTTGGGTTTATCCCAGCAACCTTTCCCCTATCATCTTGGCTTTGTCTGCGAAACTGACCTTGGCCAAGCTTCGGGCACTGTCTCCTAAAATGTTCTAGTTTCTTACAAGAAGCATCTTGGAGTCTCATTGCTCCTTCCTATGGGTATAAAGTTTCCCACTGCATTTGATTTGGGTTCCTTTGTCTTGTTTGGGTGGTACTGCCCTTGGAATCTTTTTGCATTACCTTGGAAGTTACCCTTATTCTAATTGTTTCTATTCCAAAATTTTGCATTTCTTAGCCTTTGTTTGATCTCTTAAACTATTGGAGTTGCTCAAATCAATTCATCCTGTAAATATGATAGTCTTATTGATTCAAGACGCATATTCAGGGGCAGATTTCGACCATTGCAAAATTTGGATACTTGCTGTGAAACTTCCATAGTAGGTGCATATTTTAGAAGTGTTAAGAATTTGGAGTAGTAAACTCTAGGCTTAGGCTTAATTTCTTTAGCTTGAAGAACTTATTCATATTCTGGGTTTGATATGTGGGTGGAAGATATCTACCATGCACAGTGTTCTTAATCTTGTCCCAAGTGATAGTGCTTTCGGACGTTCAATGGTCATTACACCACTATTTTCACCAAAGATAGGCATCTCCTGTGAGTTTTAGTTTGGTGATCATGGCTTAATTTAATGGTGTACTCCCTCCTTGCAGCAGTGAAATAGTCTTCCATAGATTCTATCCATATTTCTGCTTCAGTTGGAATGTCCCTTCCTTTACCATCAAACTCTGGTGGCTTGTACTGCTTGAGAAGAAATTTCTTATCTTGAACTTCTATAATATTGAGATTTGAGGTGACGTTCTGGAAAATTATGCAATTTTTAATGATCAATTTTCTCTCCAACCATATTTTAAAAAAAGAGATGTTTACTTGCTTATCTACCTCATTAATTTACGAAGGGAATTATGTACGACTTGGACTTTTGATAATGATCAAGGTTTACACTTCAAAAGAGAGTTTTAATTTTAATTTAAAAAATTTCAACCGGATGATATCTTCCCACTATTCCTGATTATCAATGAGACAAACGGGTGGACAAAAATGATTCATTATGTCAATAGGAAGGGAATACATTATTTGAGTAGTTTGGGAGCTCATATGATTCTTAGAAAATGTTTTTTCTACCACAATCCAAGCATGGCATTGCGATACATCCATCACATAGTAATTAGGATTCTGGGAATAGATATCCGAAAATCCATATTTTAGGGAAAGATCACATAATCCATCTTTCTTGTAGTTGCGGCAACTAGAGCGTCCTACAACCATGACTCGATTAGTTGATATAACATTTGTAACCCTTCAGTAGGTTACTTCATGAATAGATGTGTGCATCACGTGGATTCAAAATAATGTATTTTTAAAATACATTTTTACATACAGAAGTGTATAATATAAAGGTGTTATTTACAGATTGAATAAAAAGGGTTATGTTTTATTTCTAAAAACTTCACGGATAAGGATATTTATAAATAGGCCTTGAGCACACGTGATGTAGAGAATATACATGTAGTAACGTCCCCAAGTTGTAACCTTCTCATAGATGTACCGGTTTAATTTAACATATCACCCTTTAATGAACATGTTTGAGTTTAATCTAGCCTCATAGAAGAGATAAATCTTGCCAACCTTAAGGGCTTCCATCCACCTTAGCCTCTTTAAATTATTTTGGAGATAAACAAGACTATTTACGTCAATGTAACAATACCCTTCGCTTAATATCCACCATTTGATTTCTCCACTGAAACTAGAGGAGTGAAGGATTGTATATTTAATCTAATATTTTCATCATCTAGTTTCTCCAACTGAAACTAGAGGAGTGCATTGCTGACATAAACATAACTTGGAAAATCAAGAATTGTTCCCAAGGTTTTTCTTTCTGCCAGAAATCAAGAACATATTTAACAAGAGAATATTTTCACTATTTAAGGGAAATATATTTTATATTGTAATTATGACTAGTTTTATTTACTTATGTCATGCCCTATATCAATGTGCACTCTGATACCAATTGTAACGTGCCCGCTCGAGCTTTCCTTGGCGATACGTTCTTAGTAGCCCATCAAGAGATGTCCTAGAAAGCGACATCTGAGATTTTGATTAAAAACCCTTGGAGTTTGCTTACTAGGCTCACTTGAGTCTACCCCGTAGTGGAAGTTCCAGCCGTTCCCATGAGGATCGACATGAGTTTCTTTGGTCAAATCAACTACTAACAGTTGACTAGTGTCAGTGATTCAAGATTGCATCCCTTATAGAAATTGCTGACTGAAACGACCTTACGTTGTGCTAGGTTCAATGAGAATGGGAAATGAAGAAAAGTATGTCACTTTGATCCCTTATGTCCATGGTTCTAAAGTGATGTGAGTCAGGCTTTCTAATCTCTAATGGTCCATACAAAATGCGATTTTTAATCCTTCTTAGGAAAGCTCTTGGCTTACCAAGACCACTCAACCATAGGTCTGGATCCGGTCCATCCTCTTGCTTCCCTTGAGAGAGTATTTTTAATTACCTAATTATCTACCACTTTAGGTTCAACATATAAAAATAGCTTCTTCGAATTATCTCTTGATACAAGTTCATTACACACCTTTAATTCACGATATAAAATCAAAGTAAAGCAATCCCTTCTCAATAGGTTCCTTTAAGAAAAATAAAATTTTACAATGTATTCTGTTCTAACTAGAATAATGTCAACCTGAAGGTATTTGGTGCACAGATCGGACGCTGTATGCGCGCGTAGTGAGCATCAGAAGGTCCCCAAGAACAAAAGAGCTCTACTTTTTGCACAAAAAACAATGAAGAAAACTTACACGACATGAAGCAAGAGACTGATTGGGTGCAATCTCCCCCCATGCCTTGTATGAGTGCTCCAGAAAGCATGTATTTTATATATTATTCAACTTCAAGCTCAAATAATAGCCCAATTTACAATTAGCATGCTTTAGCTTTTGTGTTTGCTTTTGTGCTACTAAAGAATTAAAGCTATTGGGCGCCCAAGGAGTCAGGCGGTACCCAAATACAATGTCCAATACAAATATTTAAATCATGCGCCCATGCATATACAAAAATAATAAATAAATATCAAGCGCTTTAGTAAATAAGCGCGAAAAAAATAGGCGCCATGCTTAAGATACGCGCCCATAAAAAATTGATGATAATTTGAATACACGCTATCCTCCAATGCTTCCCAATGCCATCACTGCTTGCTCTACACATCGACTGAAGCATTCACAATTGTTAGAAAAATAATACAATTAAACCGACAAAGTGAATACCTAGCAGTCTTCAACTACATCAATAAATTGGTTAGAACTCAATCCTAACCTTAATTTATTACGAGTGTACACTCTAAACTCATAAACCTTTATTAATTTAAATATGTATTTTGCGGAATCACCCATTTACACATTAAATTAACAAAATGCCCGAAAAGGATAGGCGTCCCCATTGACTTTTCGCACAAAGAATCCACCTTGTGTATGAGCCCTGATAACAAAATTTTACGAAATCCACCGAAAACCTCACGGAGTCCACCGTGGAATATGCCTCCTGTCATCAGTATTATTCTTTCCAAGTTTAGTTCCTCAATTAGTATTGTAACTTCCAAAATACTTTCTGGAAATTGAAGGATAGTTGGAAATTTGTAAGAGCCTAAGGAGTTTATGACAAGAGCCCCCTAGTATCCTCATGTCCTCCTATCGACTAGAGTTCCCTATGATAAGACCTTTCATGCCATAGTTGGTCTATACTCACTAGCATGAAACAAAAAAAGAAGAGTAGATTTTATTCACGCTGGCCTTGGGGAGGTCTAGGGCCATGAAGAACACTTCCTCAATCAGGGTTCTGTGCTCACCGAAATACTGCCTCAGTCAGGGTTTTGATGATTTTAGGAAAGATTAGTACCTAACTTACAATCACAAACATATTATTTCAAATGAATTATACATAAACTTTTAACAAATCTATTTTCAAGACAAATCTTTTCTTTCCAAAAATAATAATATCAAGGAAAAACTTAGCGTAATTGGCAATACCTTCCAATATTCTTCTCGGATTTCCCCTTCCTCGGGTTCTAATTTGGACTAAACAACAATTCTATTCTTGAGAATAACTCCCTTGAAGTTTTGTGGATCCTTGCCTGTGATTTAAAAAAATATTGGTTAGTTTAATTACCAAAAGTATTATTTTGACAATTCCATCACAAGGTCTTTTATATTTTGAGAATTAGCGTTCGTGACTATCCATCAGAGGTTTTGTTAGATCAATACAAATAAAAAATACTAAATGTTTGGCAAGAGAGCTCGGGGTCATCGCAATTGGATCGATGGGGGTTGGCGATCACCAAGAATTTAGGAAACTCAGGAAGAGTCTTGATTCCATAGGAAAGTAGTGTAGACGGGATGGAGGATTCGATTCCAAGAGCTCGTGGAGTATCGTCCTTGTCTTCATGATGAGAATTCGCGTCCTTGCACTTCTCTTGCTCCACTCCTTCTTTCTCTATACTCTCAAGAAGAACCTGTCCTCTCTTGCTCAGGCTACTCCCAATGGCTCCTCATGCCTTGTATTTATAGTTAAATTGAAGAAGAAGGATTGTGGACAAGAAGAAGAGTTCTTTATGGAGGGTATCTTGGCAAATCAACAATCTGGAATCTTTCAAGATGCAATCTGGTGCTGGCAATTTGATCTTTGAGGTCCAAAGAGGTTGCCAGAGATTCCATGACTAATTTGCCTAACTCTTGGATAATCCAAGCCTCTCATTGAATTGAGAAGAGGGGGAGATTGATGGAGTTATGTGATATGATATAGGATGAGAATTTAGGATTTTTCTTCAACAATATGGATCTTAAATTTGGGAGCACCATGTGCCGTTTTTCTTTTAAATAAAAAAGGCGGGGGGGAAGAGAATATGAATCAGTGATTTGACTACAATATTGGTGAGAGTGTGCAATGGTTATGTGAGAGGTAGCCATAGCCACATCATCAAAGTGTTTGAACTGATAAGCATCCCATTAAGTTTGGCATTTGGAAGTGTGCCAACAACACTCTCATCTACCTCTTACATTTTCTCATTCAAAGCCCTTAGATTTAGGCAAACTATTCTAATCTAGATTTCCTTATTGAGTATCAAGCCTACAACAATAACAGTGGGGTTATCCTTGCCATGCACTTTATGAGAATAATTAGTTGCGTGGTGGCCTTTTCTCTTGCATAGCGGCACAAGTCAAGTAATTTGGAGAATTCGAACTCTATGTAGATCTCAATACAATTCACATCAAACACTTGAAGGAACTTGGGGGGTCATTTTCACAATCCCATAGCATGCATGCACGCTTCTCAAATATAGAGACCCCATAAGAAGGAGGAATATATATGGCATGGCCCAATGATTGAATCTCTCCATCCATCCAACTTTTGAGGGAAGCAAATGTATCCCAAATTGCACACTCATGCTACAAAAGTTCTTATTAGGAAAAATTAGTTGGCCGTGAGACAATGTAGACTAGATTGCCTTTGTGTCTAATGATACTCCTCATACTTTAGTTGCACTCTTGCATAGAGTTGACAAGAACCAAGAAAAGCCTTAAAAAATGAATCTATAGTGTTGCAATTGGGTCATTCCTTGATTGGTCTCATCGAATCAACATTGAAACTTATAGTTACTCATGGGTTTCTCTATAAAGTAAAAGAATATTTTTTCATGAGAGTCGTCAATGTAAGAGTTGCATAGCTTTGATAAAGTGAACAAAAGTGGGGCTTATAGAGCCTTCTTCTTGCTTGCTTCCATAAGCTATTTCTTGCTTCATTTTTTCTAGGCTTGCAAACCTCCTCACATGGCCTTCTTGATTTTCTCACCATGACTAGTAGAGTAAGATTGGAAAACCTCTAAGTAATGTAGCTCCATGGCATCCTCAAAGCTTTTACTAACCTTCTTCCCCAAACATGCATCAACTTCATTTTGTGCAAATGGGTTTGGGTTGGTGCTTCCCCTACATGTTTGGGGGAAGGGGGTGAACACCATACCATCCTTAGAGCCCTTAATGACCTTTTTCTCCAATCATACATAAACTTTATTTTATGCAGTGCATTTAGGTTGGTTCCCTCCCACCATTTCTAGGAAGGGGGTGAGCACCACGTGCTAGAATTATTACTATGCCGCCACTTGACTTTATTTGTCAAAGCAACTAAATACTCTTCACTCCATCCACAATCAATCACTTTTTGGAACATACCCACCTATGAAACCTAGGGAATAATGTTGAGTAGTCATCCAATTTCTCTTCACTCCATCCGCAATGAATCACTTTTTGGAATGCACCCACGTGAGAAACCTAGGGAGTAATGTTGGGTAGTCATCTAGTTGCTTGTCCTTAGTCTCACCACTTGGATCACATGGAACACATGCTTAGAGCATAAAGGATCTTCTAGGTCTACCTCACAAGGGAGAATCTTGCTTGACCCATGAGGATCTACATGAGGTTCCTAATGATCCAACTATAGTCACGCAAAACATTCTGACATTGCATAAAAAAGGTCATTGTTGCATGATCTATCAAAAGCTCAAAGATGGCAAGCATCGCATTTGGTATGATAAGAGTGATAAATGAGGTAGATTAGAACATCAATCCCTCTTTTTTTTCTATCTTCTTTCTCTCCCTCTATCTCCCTCACTCTTATCTATTGAAATATGCCTCTCTAGTAGGCTCTTGTGAATTGTCCTCTAGTTGGTGGAAAAAGGGGGACATGTATTTATACTCTTTAAGATAAGTAGTTGGATCCATGTGATCATGACATCAGTAAATGATGTAAGCAACCCACTTGCCTTTGTTTATATAAGAGGATCATTCTCATTGTAACCCAACTCTTTTTTATCTATCAATATGACTACATTTATGCCTTGCATCTAGCTTGTCTATCTTACTTTGATCTCTTTTCTTTCCACACACACATTCTCCCTCACACATAGTCATGAGCATACTATAGTATCATCCTCCATAGCTATATCTTCTAGCTCATGATCATGTATGGAAACACCAAATTCCAACATGATATCTGAGTAGGCAATATCCCTTTATCTAGAGTTTGCACGAGCACGATTAGTTCACTTTTAGGACATAATTATAAATCAATCTCTCGTTTACTCTTGGGTCACATGCTCAAGATTAATCTTGGATTTTAGTTTTCTTATCTTATCTTCTCTTAACTTATCTCTTTTCTATTTTTTCTATTACTAACAAAGCTCTAACTTAGCTCATGGTAGATCAAATGGTCATTAGTATAGTCAGCACATCACTTCAGATGTAGTCAACACTAGCAGGAAACCCCAATAAATTTAGCTCTAAACTTAGTTGTTGAGAAGTTACTTGATTAATTGAGTCCACTCGGTCATGGACAACTCTTGTCACGAAAGTCATCCTCCCGCTTTCTACGCATGCCCAAAACATCTTTAGTCATCTAATTAGGATCCTAGCACATTTAGTTAGGATCAAAATTGGATTCCTTTAGTAAAGTTTTTCTACACATGTTTACATCATGTACACAAAACCAAGTGAAAATAGTCCTTTCAAAACAACCCTCTTATTTATTAATACATTAGCATAATTTTGCTACACATCTTTACATAATGTATACAAAATCAAATGAAAACAATCATTTTATTCCAAACAAGGTAAATATAATAGTCATAATCTTATAATCATATCCTAACCTCAATTGGTCACAAACTTGGATCTAGGTAAAAACCCACCCTATATCAAGCCAAAAACCATTTTGGATAGACCATCTAATACCAAATAGTCCACTTTATATTGGAACTACCATACAAAGTTTTACCCTAAATAGATCGCAAGCATATTGCTCTCAATTGAAAATATTATTTCAATGCCTTCACCAAACCATTTCGAACTCTAGTATAGGGACCTTCTAGAATACATCCAAACTTGCATTTCATTGATCTCATCTTGGACCTATGAAAGTCTCTCTAGAGCCCCTCTAGTCATCAGTCTTGAGCGATGAGTTGCACCTTGTGTGGAGAGACCTCTCATCTATGGGCTCAATCCAAGCACTCATGATGGAACAAATTCTTGCTAGTCGAACTCAACAATGTGCTTGGGAATAGCCATATCTACTCTCGGGACACTCTACATGGACTCAATCCATCGGTGAATTCTTCAAAAACCACAAAAAAAGCAAACATTGTTGAGATAAAATATTACTTGCAAACAAATTTTTCCAAATAGTGAGTCCTTCATTATGTCATAGAAAATTATGGCAATGAAGCAAATAGTAGTTCCATTACTTAATGATTTCAAAAATATAGTATCTTTTCCTTTAAAAGCTAAGTGCTTGATTGGTTAGATATTTTGAATAAAGTACATTAGTTTCAATATTATGTTTTTTAGAGAAGGAAAGGAGTCTACAACAAAAATATAACTTATCTAAAGTCGCTTGATAAACCGCAGTGACCCCTCATAGCCGCTTGCTCTGCTCTTGTTGTAGCTCTGACTTACTATGGTATGACTACAATTCTTCTCTTGGGTGCCATCATATTGTTACGATTCTTGATTGGCACTCGAAGTAGAGTGGGTAATACGCTCAATTAGAAGAAGACAAAAAAACAAGATCAATAAGAATTTGGTTAAAATCGAGGTAGGAAGGCAAGGTGTTCAGATTGGATGGTAAGATTATCCTCATAGAAAAGCTAATGGTCATAGCTTCTCTCTCTCTCTCTCTCTCTCTCTCTCTCTCTCTCTCTCTCTCTCTCTCTCTCTCTCTCTCTCTCTCTCTCTCTCTCTCTCTCTCTCTCTCTCTCTCTCAATGGAAGTTAGGGTGTTCTCTCCTACTTATGGTATCTCTATATGATGCTCTACCTTTTTTTGTATACTAGCTGGAGGGAGGGGAACGATCGCTCTTTTAGCATTTTCAATTGACATCATTGATGATGTAAGGGGATTCATTTTAAGATGTTGGGGTGAAAATAAGGGGACACTTTCTTTGGCATAGCCATCTTTTACAAAAAAAAAGAGCCTTATAATTTACTGGCACTATTGGCTTATGTAAAGGTGTTGGAAAACTCCTCAAGAGGTGGTCACCTATCTTGGTAGTGTCATCCACCCAAGCATGATTAATTACAAAGTGATTGTCCATCAAGCTAGTCCTTGTTGTTGTCTTATATCATAAAGGTACCTTGCATAAGCTTGTTTTGAGATATATTTTCAAGTACCTTCCACACTTATGAATTGGTGTAAAATATCTCATAAATAGTAACTTTTATTCTCATTAGCTAGTAGCAAAGACATAGGAGTATTTTATTGTATGAAAACTTAGTTATATGTTACACTTTTCCTCATCATTTTAGCACCCTTGCTTTTAAGAGAATGATCCATCCATCTTCCTATCTTGCATATTCCACAATCCCAATCCCCTAGCCCCTAGGAAAAAATATCTACATGTAGTGTATGAATATCCAAATGGTGAGACACAATAAAAGCCTTCACCTCTATTGAACGCTACTTGTGTCATCTCTTGCATTCTCTCCATTTTCTTAATTCACAACCTCATCATAATCATCATCATCATCTTCTTTCATGTTACACTTAACTTTCCTCTCTAAATTATGCTTTCTATCCTATCTCTTCAACATTATTTTCTTGGTTGCAAGTGTGAAAAAATCTATGGATCATGGAAGTACTCCTCTCATGGGTATTTTCACATTTTACAAGAATAAGTTATGTATTTTCTTATGAAGCCGACAATAAAATTAAATAATTTAAACCTCTCTCTCTCTCTCTCTCTCTCTCTCTCTCTCCCCTTTACCTATATTTCCTAATCTCTTTTACCTTAGTAGGCAAGCTATGCAATTTCATTTTGTCTAAAACTAGTGCCCCTTTTCATGCATTGTTTTTTTTTGTTGTTTGATTGGTTTCTTTGCTAACATAGATAAGAATCCTAGTTTGGACTTATAAACCTACACACGGATCAATAGGTAAGGCTTTAATATTTTTCTTTTATAAGGTTGCAAGTGAGTGGGGCTTTTTGTGAAGATCTAACTAGATATTGGATCTCTACATGTAGAGTGACATCCTATTGACCTCATCTAATAACCCTTGTAATCCCTCCAAGTAAATATTTTGTTCCCATATTCTTTAAGAATGTAGAGTGAGAGGCAACTTGAAAAGATTAAAATGTGTGTACTTTTGAAATGGATTAATAATCCAACCACTCAATACAAAAAAAGTGGAGTCTCTCTTATAAGGGAAGTAAATTAGAAATGTCCTTGGTGTGACCTGGAGTATGAGTACATGGTTGTTTGCTATTTTTACAACAACCACCACAGTTTTCTCTACAAAGAGATCCTATTTGTTCGATGCATACTTTTGGTTCAATTAGTGTGATTATCTTATCTTCTAATGAATATAACTCCTAAGATATTTGATTCTTTATATCAGTGATTGCATGAGAAAGGACCAAGTATTTTCTATTTAAGTAAATGTTACAATCACCTTTATACATCACATCTTCCACATTTGATAATGCTCAAAATAAAGTAAAGATAATATAAATATTTACATAATCCCCATTGATGTAACATGGTAAAACCATAGAGCTAGACACACATTGTATTGCTTCACTTTTGATCTAAGATGATTATGTTGTGGATTTTTTTCATTTTTGACCTAGTCTAGCATGTTTATGTTACTATCTTTTAATCCATGGATTTGCACGTAGTACCTTGTAGATATCATCTTCATAAGTGGATATGATTCTATCATGATATTTTATTGTGCATGATAAATCCTTTAAATATTTTATTTAAAGTGAAGAATTAATTGAGGGACTCTATTACTAGCATACATCATATTCTATGGGATTTTAAATGTTAGTAGTGTTTATTATGACCATAGTCTTTATTATGTACCACATATTTGATATGTTTGGTGAATATGGGTAGAAAGACTCTCTATGGTAGCTTCTTAGAGCTTCCAAGTTGATTTATTACGATTGCAATGTGTCAAATCATCTTGCACAATTAAGCATAGGACTACAATGGACATTATTTACATCAAGTACTCTAATGATGTTAGGGAATGTGAAAGTAGTAGTACCTAATACATGTTAGCACAACCAAATCATTTCATTTCACATATTATTAAGTAAAGGAATTCTTAAAGTTAATTCTTGTATGAACCTCCCTATTTGTCAAATGACTCTATTTTATTGTATTCATTACTCAAAATTCATATTATTTTTAGTATCAATGAATACTACTTCTATATTTCCTTGTCTTCTTGAAAACTTTCTTCTAAAACATAAATAATTTGTGTATGTGTATGTGTGTGTGTGCATGTGCAAGTGCAAGACTTCATTACAATAGATTAGGCATGTAGATGCCTCCTAACACATTTTTTTGGACTTAAAAAAAATTATGGGTGCATCTATTATCATGATAAAAAGCTCATTAGAAAACCCATGTCCAAAAGTAAATTTATTTTACATCATATAAAAATTATTTTTTACACATTTTTAAATGTGTTTGTCTATAATTTTCAAGTCATATTCACAGGATCATTGCACTATGAAGGGGAAAAAAACCAAGGAGCTGTTAGTTGCAAAAGTGTGGTTGAAGCTACAGTTTTGGAAGGTCAATCAACCTTGTAATATAAATTGATTCCTTTTATATATAAGTTAACAACTATCTTGTCCACTAAATGAATAGTATCTACTTGTGAGACCCTTTGTACATGTGATTCCCTTTGTGACTTAATCTTTGTGCTTGTGACTCCCTTTGCTCTTCTAAATTTCTCTAGACTGATGCACTTGATTGCACCCAATCCTCGACTTTTTCCTAGTTCATCTCATATTGAATCATGACTTGTTATTGCTCTTTCACATCCCAAAGTTGAGCTTTTGTGTGCGGACACCACCCTTCCTCTCTCTCTCTCTCTCTCTCTCTCTCTCTCTCTCTCTCTCTCTCTCTCTCTCTCTCTCTCTCTCTCTCTCTCTCTCTCTCTCTCTCTCTCAATCATGTGCTCGAATTGCCTCCTCTCTAGTATGATTCCCCATCGCTATTATAAGATATTGAATTGTAGTGTTTTTGAACTTCTTCAAATCAAAATCTGAGTATGAATGTAAATTCATCTCGTGCACAAATAAAATCTTGTTACCAAAACGCAAGCTTGGATTGATAAAATAAACTTACACTACAAAAGCCACTTATATTTGGAATTCCAAAAATACGGATTAGAAGAAGAATGAGTTGAGGCACATTCTCCACCCACAAATCACATTGTTTGGTTGTTGTGGGACTCACAGGTTTTGTGTGATCATGGTCTCTACAAGGTTGAACTTCAGTGTATGTGCTTTAGGCAACATCACAAAACTTACAAGGAGCTCTCAAGGGATACACAAGCTAGTCTCTTTGATACACCCTCGAAAGAAGATAAACTAACAATGCATGTATCTATTTGTTGTCAAGCATGTGCATGGTAGCGTGTGCCACCAATATTTGCAAAATAACATACATGCTTTTGCACATCATACAAAATCAAACTCCAATTTTAGCTATAAAAACAAATAAAATAGATTATCAGTCCCAAAGCATTAGTACTACAACTTCATTAAAAGAAATTGCTATTATAAGAAGCTAACATATAATAATGCTCTTGATCAAGTACTCAAGAGACAATAATATTCTACAAAGGTCCCAAGACCAAAAGACTTATGCAAAAAATGACTTTGTAGACCTTTGGAGGTAGCAAGGTCAATATATAACTCACAAAAATAAGAGAATAAAAAACTTGAATCGTTATACATAAATGGTGAGAACAAAGATTGGCTAGATACTAAATAGAAAAAACTTAGAATTGGAAGGAGTTTACAATGGTGTCTGTGAGTTCCTCTACATTGGGGTGACAAAATAGTCTCAAATTGAGCATGTTGAGTGCGACAACCACAAGCCTTTCCCCTCTAAGATCAAAACCAACTCGAGCTAGGTGCTACATTCCTTTAAGTTCAATGATGCACTTTTTGAGTATGGCATTAAGTGGGTTGTCCAAGCATATTTACTCTCTAAGTACTTGAATCGGGCTCATGGGATCTTGTGAAGGTGATGCCTTGTGCTACTTGAGCAGAGATAGATTAGTTGTGGAGTTTGGGGTTAGGGTTTGGGTAGGGATTGGGTTTGGGTTTGGGAGTCAGGCTAGGATTAGGGTTGGAGGTGGGTTGGGATTGGGGTTGGGGCTAAGGTTTAGGTTGGGGGTTAGGCTAGGATTTTGGCTATGATTCATGTTTGAATTGGGCATTGGGTTGGGGTCAAGCTGGGATTGTGGCTACGGGTTAGGCTAGGAGTGGGGTTCTTGTTGGGATTAGGCATTGAGCTAGGGTTGTGGCTCAAGTTGGGGATAGTGTTCAGGTTTGGGATTTAGGTTGAGGCTAGGACTCGAGTTTAGGCTTAGTCTGGGGTGTAGAGTGAGGCTATGTTTCTACCTTGGGTTGTCAACTTCCTTGATATGAGTGACTATTCTTGTCATGGGAGTTAGGGGTAGCCATAGCTTGGGAGACTCATGGGTGTACAAGGGTGATGGTGATGATATCCCACATGCACCAATCCAAGATCTTGGAAAGATCAAAAAGCATGTCATAGCAGAGCCTTAGGTGGAGCAGAGTGTTGAGATCCCAAGGCATGATCATGGGTCTCTAGGCATGGCCAATAAAGGAGATAGGCAAATTCAAAAAATTCAATCAAAGAGTCTTCAACAATCTCCTAGAGTGTAAGAAGTGTGGAGATGGTCTAAAGCATATTGATGCCCCATTTTTCATACCACTCTTGAATGAGCCTTTGGAATGGAAGATATGCTATAGCATGTCACATGTGGTATTGTATATTATAGAGCTCTCTATGAGGACCAAAAGCAATGTACTTGATATCTCCATTACTGTCCCCAAGATTGGAGGGATTCGAGTCTACTTTGCCTATGATGAGTTATATGCTTTGAATGCAAGGAGAGGGGCAAGTTAGCGACATACAATAATCAAGAGAGGGTCACTATCAAGTGGTAAAGGCCGCCTCGTGACACAAGGAAGCCTCGGATCACATGGGGATGATACAAAAGAAGTGCCTAGTGGTGACACAAGGAGGCCTTAGACCGTTGTCTAGTGGTAGAGGAACTTGGTGATACAAGGAAGGATAATCACTAAGAAGATAGGGTGTCCTCGTGACAAAGATAGGCATCATATTGCTTTGGTGGTGGCCCTTAGGAACATGATAGGTGAATAACAAGACAAATGAGATATTGATATTTTCTCCCTCACAATGGCAAGAGGGGCAAGGAGAGTGAATAGATTTAGGATATGAGTGAAGTGTGAATTTGTTTTTTGGTTTTTTTAAGGAGAGGGAGGTAATAGGTAATAGGTAATAATTAAATGATGAATGAATGAGTCACGAGTAAATGAATGATGAGTAAATGAGCTTTAGCATACAATGAATGATGATTAAATCAGATATGGCCTACTAGACTTTAGTTGTTTTCTTAGTTGCAACTTGCTAAATCAATCGTGCCTCCATTGTTGACATTGCAACTAGTGAGCCCTTAGTTTTGAAGGCTAATCCTATATTATCTGTTAAAGGGAAAATATGAACATTCTTTTCATTACATCAACAATGCTCTAGGTATGTGCTATTTCTATTTCTAATCTTAGACGTGTAAAATTATAGTTTTAAATTATTATCTCTACCATTGAACTAAGGGTCGATCCTTACTTTGAAGATGTTCTTCCTATTAAGCTCTCATTGCTCAAGCCTATGTTGATAATCTCCTTTATTCTCTCTCTCTTTTGGCCATCCATTCCCTTCAATGGCCATGGTAGGCACAATGACTAGTGGTAGCCCTTAATCGATTATGCCAAGGCATGTCATATTTTTCTTGCGCCTAGATTAATAAAGTTATATGTGTTCCCTTCCTTTCGATTTTACTATTGATATGTGGTTTTGGCTAGGCTAGACATCCCATGCAATGGCTTGATGGCCATTTTCATATAGCATTTTAAAAAACCTTAAGGTTAAAATTTTAAGAACTAGGTAGTGCTATCATTACAAATGTTTTTTAGCATTCAGACCTCTAAGCCTCCACATTCAAGATGACTCACCAATGATCACTCAATGCCTAAGAACATAACCATACAACATTAGAAAATGGAAACAAGCTACATGGAAGACGAATGATAGTGTGAGAGAGCTCCTGAAAAGAATGACACTTTGAGCTAGTCTATGATACGTGGGGAGTACACTATGGGTAACTTAGGGAATCATGTAAGTGCAAGGAAGGGAGCTATTTTCAAAAAATGCATAAGTGTATATATTGGGGATATGCCCCCATTAATTTTCCCTTCCAACATTAAAAGTGGGGGTTTTTTTTCAAAAAGTGCATAAGCGTACATATTAGGGGTAGACCCCCATTAATTTTCCCCTACAACATTAATAATAAAGAGGGGGGTTGGGGGGAAGGGGAGGGGGTAGAGGCGATTGCATAAAGATTGCCATACTTAATATACCCCTTCCTTTTAACGTTTAGGAGCTTATACATTGACAATATCATAGGCATTGTCATTTGTTATACATTGTATCACCATCAATCTACCCTTTGCTTCAATGATTCATACTAAAGAAGGCACATTATCATATCTCATTAATATTGGAACATATAATTCTTGTGTTAGAAATATTCTAGTCTTTTAAGCTTAGTTAATATAAGAAATTTAATAGAATTTTAAAAAGGAGGGTCATATTATTCTTGTAAGAGTCATAGATAGGGGGTTTTCTAGGATTCTTCCCTTGCAAGTGACATGTCTCCAATTGTTGGATTTAAACCATGATGGTCACTCATGAATAAAATTTGAAGTTATACACAAATAATTAATAGAAATATTTGTAGTGGCCTTGAGAGTGTTTAGGTGCAAAAGACTTGGCAAAGATTATGTATTACAAAGAGATACAAATTGATTTATTACATAGAGATGCATTTAAACATAGGGCGATTGGTTTGGAGAAGATTTAGGGTGATAGGTTTGGAGATACGTAGGGTGATAGGTTTGGAGACACATAGATTGATTAGTGTGGAGGAGACATAAGGCAACAAAAGGACCAAGAAGTACATGAATCGAAATTTTGGCAGATATGTTCTTTTTCTTCTCCTGCATACTTCTTTCTCATGTGTTTTTAATTGTTCGGGCCTAGTGTCACAAAGGCGTGCAAGGGCAATCATCCAAGATTTCAAATTTAAAATAGTAAGAGTAGTGGTAGGAATTTGCAAGGGTAATTGAGACATGTCACCTTGATGATTTGTGCTTGCTAATTCAACATTGTCGATGCTTTAACTTGGTTTTCCTATTGGCCTCCTTTGCTATTGCTTGCACTGTTCTAAGCATCCTTAGTGTGTCAATTGCCTTGAGCATAACAATTGACCCTTGATGGTGTGGTGTGGGTCAATGCAGTCATTACAAAAGGCTCATCTCGTGGGGTGAGATTTCCAACCTAGCCCAACCATCTGGTGCATTTAACAAAGATGATGGTCCAACCATCTTATGTGATGCAAAAATGTTTAATGAAGAAGTGTCAACTTGGCATTGCATAAGTGATATCTACATGCATCGGTATGCAAGTTGCATCAACGAGATGAAACTTACCAATGCAATTAGTGATGCTACTGATCATTGCTTATGCGACATGTAATAATGTTGTCCTTCATTGTAGTGCTTTTGGCAAATCACTGCAAGTATCCTTGCTTTGATTGTTTTACAAAAGAGAGGAATAAAATGTTACACATTTGTTTAAAAAGTGCAAATAGGTTATAAATTTTTTGGTAATTATTAATTGATTGGGTTTGTGACGTAGGTTTTGTAGAGGATATGAATTTGAAGCAAGCATTGTTTGGTAACTAGGTTACCTAAATGATCAGGACCTATAATTGATGAGGGTAGGGACCATAACTTGGATTTGGAACATAATGACTAAGAATGTCAAATGTTGTTAGTGAGAGAACTCTAGCCTACATTGAAGAAGGAAGTTAATCCCAGTGTCTTGTCAACGGTGCTAAAAAGGAGGATCGAGTTTTTGATTGTGTTTACAAAAGCCTTTTAGGTATTGATGTTCCTTTTGGTAGTAGGCAAGGATATTTGAATGGCATCGGTGATGTGTCGTAAATATTTACATTACTAATATATCCGTGCATTATTAATAGAAAGGAAAACTTAAGTAAAAGTATTCTTAATTAATAAAATGTATTCACCCAAAGGGGAATCTTAAAAGTGTGCAACATGTGATATGAAGGGGATTAGTGCGATAATAATACTGCAGCATTTGGGATGGTCCCCCTATGTGGAAGCACGGATTTACAAACTCCAAAGCGGGGCGATGTTTGTGGGGCCGATTTGATTGCGCGAGGCTCATCCGGACATGCCTTCGTAGATATATTAGAAGGGTTGGCGACCGCCGGCTATAACCGGTGACCCGGTCACACGAGAGTCTCGAGTCGCGAGTCCATTGATCTGACAATCCCGGACCACGTGCGGGATAAAGCACGCTGCCGGTAGGCGACAGCCATGTGTCAGGCTCACGTGGGCTCGGAGGATACGGTGGGCTCGACGTGGTGCAGGCACGCTAGGTTAGGATTTGGATTCTCTTGTCTTCTCGACGGGTCCGATCATCTCTCTCTCTCTCTCTCTCTCTCTGGCTGCTAGGGTTTGGCTCGCCTCCCCCCTCTCTCTCTCTCTTCAGCTGGTCGCGGTATTGTCTTCTCGCCGCTGTATCAGTCTCTCTCTCTCTCTCTCGTGTCTTCTGGGCGCTGTATCAGTCTCTCTCTCTCTCTCTCTCTTCTGGTCGCTATATCAGGCTCTCTCTCTCGCTCTCTCTCTCTCTCTCTCTCTCTCTCTCGTGTCTTCTGGCCGCTATAGCGCGCGCGCACACACACTCTCTGTCTCGCGTCTTCTGGCTGTAGTTCGGGTGTTGCAGTAGAACGAGTCTCTCTCTCTCTCTGTGGCGTCCCCTGGCTTAAGCTTCTCTCTCTCTGTCTCTCTCTGCTCTGCTCTTATCCTTTTCTGGTTGCTTGCGGCGCACGATCTCGTCCGATTTAGAGCACTAATTTTAACACGAAGCAGCAGGCGCTGCAGAGGAAGCCGCCATCGCCAACGCTGTGTGCCCGTAACTGTTGCCGGCGGACTAGCATGAGCATCTCTAGGACCCGCCACCATCACTCTGAAGATGACGCAGAGGCAGATGGCCGCCCGCAGCAGGAAAATCGTCGGCCCGGCCTGCCATCTATCTCGGACGGAGCTCCCCCTGACGACGTAATCTCTCCCGCCTACATTCACATGGTAACATAGCTCTACACATGGCATGTAAGCTTTTCTTATTACCCATCATCAATCCATCCTTCGGACCTAATCACGAAAACCTTCTGACAGAGCGATAGCTGAGCATTCCTTTCATCAGCTTGATGATGTCTAATCTGGTGTTATGCATTAATTAATAATGTATTATGCAGGTGCAGCACCTCATCGAGAAGTGCCTTCTTTTCGGCTTGAACCGGGACGCCTGCGTGGCCACCCTTGAA
Source organism: Lygodium microphyllum (assembly GCF_053477565.2). Taxonomy (NCBI): domain Eukaryota; kingdom Viridiplantae; phylum Streptophyta; class Polypodiopsida; order Schizaeales; family Lygodiaceae; genus Lygodium; species Lygodium microphyllum. Next base: position 20,829,123 of record NC_141158.1, on the reverse strand, counting down.
AAGCACGCCAACGTCAAGCCCTTGGTTGCAACAACAGGTACTGAGAATTAGTAGTTAGATTAGCAATTAGTAGTTGGATTAACCATCAATAATTAGAATAGACACACCTTAATCTGGTGGTGCTTGATCGATCGATGCTCCAGTATCCTGCAATTCATTCTTGATCGATCGATGCTCCGTTATACTGCAATTAATGCTCGATCGATACTCAATTACACTGTTACTAATTAAGGGTTGATCAATCGATGCTCCATTCTACTGCAATTCATGGCGCTTGATCGATATTCAATTATACTGCTAATTGATGCTCGATCGATACTCGATTATAGTGTTAACTAATCCTTGATCTATGCTGAATTATAACTGTAAATGCTTAGCGATCGATGCTCAATTACACTCGAAATTGCGACATGACCGACTAATGAAAGCATTTGGGTTGCAGTCTGGAACGAGCTCGAGAAGGCGAACCCCGCCTTCTTTGCCGCTTATAATAACCAAAGACCATATTCCTCAGGCGATGATCATACAACCGTAATCAGATCCTCAGACCGAATCCAAGACGATCACCAGGAATTTATGAGAGCTTTAGCTGACGCAACAGCCCGTATGCGGCAGCAAACGCTCGACTCAGACACCGCCACATGACATTTCGTCATTACACAGATCATGATTAATGTAAGTGGATTTTATTCTCCCCACTTAGATCAAACACACCGACAAGATCCGGGGATTTTCTATGGCTCGAGCTAAAGCCGGTGTCCTTAATTATCGTGAATTAACACGACCGGCCGTTATCCCAGCCCTTGGTCATGGTGCCGGCACAATATATGGATATGCCTTGTACAGATTCTTGCATACTTTAGTTGACTCTTTATGTATTGGGTGCTTAATACCGCGATTAATCCACCCACTTAAATCTTCTATGGATCAGTTTAATGTTCTAGATCCATTTTCGGATGATTTTGTTTGGAATCTCAAATAAAAAATAGCTGGATTATACCAGAAATTCACTCTTATGCTGCCATCTATGAGGGTGCTATGATCATAGGTTTGATTATATTCAGTATATGTTGTGGACCTTAATGTATGCGAATGGGTAATGACGTGTAAGAAGATTATATGGAGGGTTTCTTGGGTGCCATCGTGCCGCGTGGCATTGATTGCTATGCAAGCTCCCATCACTCCAAATTGTTCCTGTTTTATGGTAGCTTCGGCCTTTCCAAAAGATTGCTGAAAATTTATGTCCTACTTGAGAGCATACTTTCTCAACCAAATCAAGTGCTTGAAAGAGAGTGGAGAGCCGTTGTGCCATTATATTAGATGATAAGCTTGGTTATAGCCCATAAATATACTTATGCCATTGGGCATCATCATTGACACTCTATGTACATAGTCAAGTTCAAGAATTTGTTGTATTCTCTCATTACACTAATAGGTTCCTTTGGTCAAGCACATACCATCTCCTAACCAACTTTTCTTTTTCTTACGGTGAAACAAATACTTGGGCCATTTGAGCTTTCAAGTCTTCCCATCTATTGGTTTGTTAATTCTCCATTTTCGCATCTCTCCACCATGTATGCGCAAAAACTTCTAAATGGAGGCTAGAAAAGTGGAATTTTAGGTCATCCAATCAAGGATAGATATTAGAATAAAACTCTAATTTTGATGTCCACTCCTCTAGGTCTAACGGGGAAGAAAAATGCCCATTGTATATGGTCAAAAATATCTTATCTTGAAGTTCTCGTTAAAAGCTTGCTATCCATTAGAAACATGATGTGCATTAATTATAATACTCATTGAAATAACTTCCATAAGGACATTGATCTTAGACCACTGGATCATGATGTCTAATTGCACCATAGGTTTTATGTCGCATTGAGAGTAATATATGCTCTTGAGAATCCTCTTGGTTATCCCCTTAGAGTTATCAAACATTGAGACCCTAATTTGTTTCTCTAGGTCCATGATTTTCCTTACTTTTACCCTTGTTGCATGCAATTTTTAGGTGCTATCCATTGGACTTCCAATTATTAAAATGTTTATGACTTTTGACTCTAGTGTCCAAATGCTAAAATTTTTGGTTCAAATTGAAGGTAACGATTCCCTCTTTGAAATGAGCTATCAAATTTTCCATTAGAATAATGATTGGAAATTTTGAAAACAAATCTTTGTGGATGTCTAGAATAGTCTTGTATCCTATGGGAACCTCGTTTTATAGTTTTATAGTAAAAACTATATACATTGTTGAAGGCCTAAAAATATTGTGTGAATCCTAGTGGGATCTATAGATACTTAGTGATACCTTTTGGGACTTGTATTTCACTCAAGGGGCTTAAAAATATCCTACAATATATATGTATGAGTTGTAAATGCCTCATAAATCCTTGCAATACCCGTAACTTCTTGTCTATTGACTGTAATGACTTGTGAATTCTTTGTAGGAGTTTGAAAGTGTCGTGTTTCTTCAACAAATTCCATCTTTCACATGCGAGTATTGTAAAGAAGAGGATTGGAGAGGAGAGAAGACTATGAAAGAGAAAAGGGAGAGAACATGATAAAGTTTAGCGAATGAGAGAGATGCAGAAAGAGAAAGAAGGGGGAGGAAGCCATGGAGCCTTGGAGAAGGTGAAGAGACTATTGTTTGATAAAGTCTAAATGTCCTAACTAGGTTTTTTTACACCTTTTATACCTTGGTCAATGTGATTGGGTATTTACTCGTGATTATAATGTGATCTTACTCTTTATATTACTCCATCTCAACCCTAAAGGTTTTTGCCCTTAAAAAAAAACAAAAGAGAGGGACTTAATTATGGTGGCTAAGGAGTGGGGTTACAAAGTTCTACTTTGATTAGCATTACAATGAAATAGATTTTGGATAGGGGAGCTCATATCTAAGAATAATTGGGATGTATGTATATATATAAATGATATATATAAAATGGGCATCAATACATATGGAACTTGGTCACCAATTGATCACAATTGGGGTCTTGAAGACTATGGATAGTATAGTGTTTACCACATGCTTATTGGGGTAAATTTTCCATAACTTTTGATGGGCTACTCCAAATGGAGCATGCCACATGACAAAATGGATCTTATGGTGAGCACTTTTAGCCATGTACAAATCTCTTAGCTATAATGCATGCAAGTTCAAAGTTGTTCTAAAATAAAGTATTGTTTGTATATAGTATGGGGTCAAAACAAGGCATGTCCCCGTAGTCTTTAGTCCATGGAGCCTCTCTCAAGTGGAAAATTTTCTCCAAGATGATGACTAGTTGCTAAGAAGCTTCTTCCAAGGGTAGACCTTACCATTTAATGAAGTATTCTTTAATAAATCGAGACCTCAAATGCTTATCTTACTAGTCAAATGATTACCTCAAGGGTATATTAGATGATGTCTTTTTCATCTATGGGGGTAACTCCTCTGTTACGGTCCATTGAGGTTTCTAATGAAGGGCTTTAGCTGGCTGATATGAAACACATTGCGAATCTTGGTTGAGGAGGGGAGTTCGAAGCAATAAGCCAAGTCATCAACTCTCTTTATGATCCAATATGGGCCATAAAATATGTGGGCTGACTTATTATGGTTGTTATCCTTGAGAGTGGAGTAATGGGGCTTTAATACTTTCAAAATAACCAACTCTCCCTCTTGGAATTACATGTACTGTCTCCTCTCATCGACATAGAGCTTCATATGATCTTTTAAATATTAATCTTACATGTACTGTCTCCTCTCATTGACATAGAGCTTCATATGATCTTTTAAATATTCATCTTACATTAATGAAGTAGGACATGCATGGGCTCTAACTCTTTGCTGTGAGAGTTGATCTTATCACGTAATAGAACTATAGGGAGGGGAACCTTATAGGCATATAGTGCCTCAAAACGAGAAGCCCCAATGCTAGAGTGAGTGGAATTGTTGTATGAAAACTCAACCAAATGGAGCTACAAATCCCAATTGTGTTGTAAATTATGGCAAAAATATCTAAAATAGGTCTCAAGTCATTCATTAATTCTCTTGGTTTGGCCATCACTCTAAGGGTAGTAGGCTATGGATGGAGCAAGCTTGGTACTTATAGATGTGAAAATTGTTTGTCAAAAGTTGTTCATAGCTCATAAACTTAGTATCTTTGTCATGCATTACGACCTACGGTAATCCATACAGTTTTAATACATACTCCATAAGCTAAGATGCAACTTGAGATGATATATACTAATTCTTAATAGAGATGAAGTGGGAAACTTTGGGGAATCTATTTATTACCACATATATGATGTTTCATCCTTGTTTAGTTATGGATAGACATATTATAAAGTCCATAGTGATATGCGTCCATTTTCCTTTATGGATAGGCAAGGGTTGCAATAAACTAGTTGGTTAAGAGGGTTGTCCTTGTTTCGTTAGCATGGAATGTAGCTAGATACAAAATCCATGATGTCCCTCCATAGGCCCTTTCAATGAAAACTTTTTGTAATCCTATCATATGTCTTGAAGACACCCAAGTGACTAGTAGTGGGACAAGAATGCATCTATTCCATGATCTTGTGTGTGAAGCAAGAAGTGTGGGGGATGAAAATCTTTCCATGGGACCATATGAGTCCATTCTTAAGATCATATTGGGATTTCTTTCATTACTCCTTGCGATAATTTCTTCATTCAACAAGTATGCTTTCTAAAGCTCCTCAATCCACTCACTATGCAAGTTTGATATGGATGACACTCTACATATCCACATTCATGAGAGTTAATTGGCCACAATATTATATTTTCTCCTAGTGTGAGAGATGCATTCCAAAAAAATGATCCATTCTTCAATCAATCTGCCAAGGGTATTGCAATTGTGGCATAATGCTTGATAGATCTCTTATAGAATGAGGATAGACTAAGAAAACTACACAAGGAAGTGGTATTGGAGAGTGTGGACCAATCTTTTACGCATTGCACCTTTTTGGAGTTAGTCTATATGTAATTTTTGCTTACGATATGTCCCAAGTACTCCATTGATATGTGCATGAATACATACTTTCTTAAATAGATAACCTATGCTCTCTCAAAATGTCAAACACCCTTCTATTGTGTCAAGTCCTCTTCTAGTGACTTATTGTTAATAAGAACGTCATCAAAATATGAGTACAAACTTGAAAAGGAAGGGGTATAAGATTTTATTCATGAGACTCTAGAATATGATTGTTGTAGTTTTCAAAAGAAAAGGCATTACTAAGAGAAGATAACAAACATGGTCATTTTCATATGTTGTTTTTATCTCATCACCCTATCTCATGCGTATTTGATAATAGCCAGATATCGAATGAATATTAGTAAATTATTGTACCTCTTTCAGTTCCTTTGCCTTTATGCCCTTCCATTTTAGTGCGGTCCATAGGACCTTGTCGCATGAAAATAGTTGTAGTTTTGAGCTTATAACTTCAATTGAAGAAATTTTTGATTCAAATTGAAGGGGAAAATGTCCTCTTTATGATGAACTATAGAGATCTTTAATAAAAATAATACAAAAAATTTTGTAAGCTGATTTTTATGGTTGTCTAGAATTAATTCTTGCATCCTAGCTTGTTTATGACCAAATTTTCGCTATTTAGCATCTTTAGGGACTGAACACCCTATGGTAACTTATGTAAGGCATGGATACCGTTGCATACATTCTAGAAACTCAATATAGGGACCAAAATATTTTGCAAATCATTGAGAAACTCATAGATGAGTCCAAGATGCCATATAGTCAACTCTTTGCCCAACTCTTTGCCAATATATTTATCAAGAATATATTTGCCTTTGTCAATGCCTTCAAATGGGATAAATGGAGTGTGGATGGAAAAAGGGGAGTGTACTTGCACCTACAAAGGAGTATTAGGCTTGAGACTTGAGGGGTATGCACCTAGAAGAGTATTAGGCTTTGAGACTTGAGGTGCATCAGCCTTTTCCTTAGCCAATAATAGATGTCATAGTAGCATAATATGCTAATTAAGTAGCATGCAATGCAATTTGGATAGAAATAGCCTTTGTGCTTTCCATACTATGCAAGAGTAATAGAAAAGTGGCTTGAGGGAGGGATTACCTCAGTAGCTCAGTGACTCACGGGATATTAACTTACCCATTTTACAATTTCCTTTCAAACTTATTCAAGGGATCAAAAAAATCAAAAGGCCTTTTGTATCCTAGGGATAAGATTTAGAGGTCTCTTGAAGGGATTACAAGCTTGGGCTGAGTAAATATTAATCAACTCATTGATTATTGATGCATATAGTGAAAGATTGGAAGGGGTTAATACTTTTAGCAAAATTAAGAAGTAGGTGGACCCTAGGGATAAGATTTAGAGGTCTCTTGAAGGGATTACAAGCTTGGGCTGAGTAGCTATGATTGCATCTTGATATAAATAAGAAATGTTTACTTTCAAATAAGGAGAAATACCAAGAAGGAAAGAGGAGGAGGTCAGTACAACTCATGTGGATGCCATTCATAACTAAGAAAAAAGCTTCAAGTGGGGAGGAGCAGTAGAAGAGTAGTAGGAGTGGATAGTCCAATCGATGCATTTTGTGTTGTGAATTGCATGCATCCTAGAGGCACTCCTTGACCTAAAAAAATTCTTGATGGTGCTCAAATTTCTCTTGGGAAACTGAGAAAGACTCTTGTGAGCTCATAAATCCATGGTGAAGGCAAATCTGGGAGAGAAATGGGGATTTTCTTCCTAAGCATCCATGGTAGCTTGAGCAAAAAGAGAGAGAGGACTTGAGCAAAAAGTAACTAGAGTTTGTTTCTTCTCTAACTCCTATGGAGGTCTCCTTTTCCAAAAATCCCTAAGACTAAGCGCAAAACTTATTGAAAACCAACTAATTTAGCCATGTTACTTATAGATATGTCAAAAGCTAGCTCCTACTTGTCTTCTAAGAAAGCTACCATCCAACTAATTGTAATCCTCCTTGCTATACTAGTACTTGTTGCTTGAGTAAATAGGGTTTTATGTTTTGAAAAGAGATCTAAATTGAGGAAGAGAAAGGGGGAAAGTACCAAAGCACTGAGCTTTGATACCAATTGTAATAGAGAGAGAGAGAGAGAGAGAGAGAGAGAGAGAGAGAGAGAGAGAGAGAGAGAGAGAGAGAGAGAGAGAGAGAGAGAGAGAGAGAGAGAGAGAGAGAGAGAGAGAGAGAGAGAGAGAGAGAGAGAGAGAGAGAGAGAGAGAGAGAGAGAGAGAGATTTACGAAAAGAGAGAGAGAGAGAGAGAGAGAGAGAGAGAGAGATTTACGAAAAGAGAGAGAGAGAGAGAGAGAGAGAGAGAGAGAGAGAGAGAGAGAGAGAGAGAGAGAGAGAGAGAGAGAGAGAGAGAGAGAGAGAGAGAGAGAAGAAGAAGAAGAGAAGAGAAGAGAACGCTAAATTGAGAAAGAGAAAGGGGGAAAGGACCAAAGCATTGAGCTTTGATACCAATTGTAAAGAGGAGTGGAGAGAGGAGAAGATTACTAATCGGAGAGAGAAAGCCTAAATCATCCAACTACTTGAAGAACACATGCTTCTCCTTGGAGATGGAATGCTCACTAGTTTGCATAACTCCTCCTTTGAAATGCCTTGAAGAAAATTTATGTCTACTAATGATATTCATTGATACAATATCCTCTAGCTTTGAAGAGCTCTATAGATACCAAATGATATATAGACTAGAATGATACAAAAACCGTTGGTATCATATTACAAACAATACTTTTTCCCAAATAGATTGATTTGTAGTACACATGAAATCAAAGTTGGGTAGGGGATGGCTACTATCATATGAATAATAGAGAACATTGTTTGAGTCCATGATGAGAGCTTGGTGTGACTCTCATAAGACTTGAGTATCCTCTCAACCATGGGTGACTTCTTGTCAATATTTATCTCTTGGATCACTCTCACCCAAGGTACCCTTGAAATCCCTAAACTAATATGAATCATTACAAATTGTTAAAAGGATGAAAGTCAAAAACATACTTTACAAATTAATATCATAATGAAATGGTATGATAAACATACAAAAGGAAGATATGAGAGTCATGTAAAAAATGTAGTAATCCAAAACAAGGTTAAACAATAAACAAATGTCCTCTTTATCTTTTAGCATCCAACAATAAACAAAGATTCTCATTATCAATGCTTGCCAAGGAAAAACATTGAAGAAAAAAAGCTTTTTACAAGCCCTTAACTTCGGTGTATAAGAGGGTGTGAGCAAGGAAGGAGTTGGAACACTACTCTTTTTTAGGCAAATAGTCTTTGTGGTGTTGGATTCATGATTTGCCACCCTTAGTAAGGAAACTCCATAACAGATGGTTTATGGAGTGCATTATGCATTTGATGAAGATTGATTTCATTGGTTGTGACATCTATGGCATACTTTGGTATGTGAGAAATGAGGCAGTCCCTAATTGGGTAGAAGTGGTATATGAGAGAATAATCTAGGAGGTTTATCTCCGTGGAACTTGGAATATTGAGCAAACGAGTCACCTTGGTATGGCACTTGGGGCATTGTATGAGTTTGTTGCAAACATGCAACTTGCCTTGTTACAAAAAGCCGGCCTTGTGAATGGTAAGGGTAAATAAGAAAACAAATGCTTGATGATTTATTGGCTGGCTAGCTATGATATAGAGGCTGCAAGGAAAGTTGTCATAATATGCATGAGGAGGGTAATGTTGAATTGATCGCCATAGATGCTTTTGATTCTATTATGGTTACAAAATCTATAGTTAAAAGATTAGTGTTGAAGTTGGGAAATATAAACTTAAATGCCAAGCTCGCCACAGTTGGTGCCACACCAATAGGTGTCATTTTAATATGTGATCTAGGAGATCAAAACTTAGGGTGATTGGGTTCCCTTCTTCGGGCAATTGAGTTTCCTTCCAATAATTCTAGAATTAAAGATACATGATTTGGATTTCTTAGTGGCTTTGCGAAAATTGCAAGGAGTAATGGCTTTCATTCAATAGCTACCATCTCATGTCTCAATTGATATGTCTATGTATATTGATCTCAAGTAGAGAAATGACCATGAGGTCTCCAAAGTTATTGAGTACTGAAATGATTGTATTTTTAGCTATTTTTATTGGATTTTGGGTGATTTTTAATTGATTTGAGGTATGATTGATTGGTTTTTGAATGTTTTGAAAGTCCTTTGGAGTGTGTTGGAATGGGTTGAGTAGGTTTGAGAAGTTTATGATGATTTTTTATTGAGTTATGATGTGTTATTTGGTTTTGTGGTGTGTCTGTTTGGATCTGATGGGTTTGTTTTGCTTCTATTTTGATATGTTTTCTTTCTATTTAAGAGGTTATAATTGTGAATGAGTGGTTTGGAGAATGATTGAGAGTGAGTTGGATGGTTTTTGATGGTTGTGATTGGTTTTAGTTTGAGATGAATGCTTATTTGTACTTCATGTTGACCTTTTGTGGATCTTCCGTTGTCTTTTGTATGCTTCTGCGAGTGTTTTGTTTAATGGATGTTTAGCTTGGGGGAGTTTTCTAATTTTGAAGGTGAAATAATATTACCTCAAAAGAGTTTGAAGAAGCAAAGGAATAGTTGTTGAAGAATTGAAGTGATAGTGACAGTAGTGAGCCCTGAGAGGTCAATGTATTGTCTCTCTTGTCTCTTCATATCACACACACACACACACACACACACACACACACACACACACACACACACACACACACACACACACACACACACACACACACACATATATATATATATATATATATATATCTCTCTCTCTCTCTCTTCCCTACGTATCTGAAAAACCTCCCCCTCTCTCCCCACCTCCATCTCCTACCCTCCCTTCCTTCTTCTCGTCCTCATCTTCTTCATCTCCTCCCCTCCCTCCCTTCTTCTCCTCCTTCTCATCTTCTCCTCCTCTTCTCCTTCTTTCCCTTCCCTCCTCTTCTTCTCTTCCTCCTCCTTTGTCCACCCCCTCTTCTCCTCCCTCTCCTCCCTTTCCCCTGTCTACTTGCCCCACCATTAGCCATCCCCTTTGCCATCATCAGTCATGCTACCACCATTGTCGTTGTCGCCACTACCCTTGCCACCGCCACCTCCTCCACCTGCTCTGTCACTTCTTCCCCATCTCCTTCTTCCTCTCCTCCACCTCACTTGCTTAGCCACTCCCTCCTCTTCTTCCCCACATCCTCCTTCCTCTCCTCCACCTCCTCCTATTCTTCTTCTTCCCCTCCCCACCACCTCCCCCTTGTTTTCCCCACCACCTCCTCCTCTTTACCCTTTCCTCCCACCACCACCCCTCCCTTTCTAATTCTTTTTTGCATGTTCTTAGCTCTTGGTGGTTCGCATGCGAGTTTTTATGTACGTGCAAGTGTATTTTTGCTGATGCATTGTTCACACATGAGGTAGTTTATCTCATTTTGTCCATGCCACAGAGCTCAGAGCTGTTGTTCACATGTAGTCATTTGGATATGCACATTTTTTTCACCAATATCTAATTTCAATAATACATAATTGTTTAAATTTTAAATAAAAAATAAAAACTTTTAAAAACTTTTAAAAATTCAAATAAACTTTAAAATTTTAAAAATATAAAAATTCTTAAAATATACTAATAATAAATTTATTTTAAAAAAATTGATACCTAAAAATTACATAAAAAGTAAAAATATTTTAAAATATCTTAAAAAGTAAAAAATATACATTCTATTGATTATCAAAAATCCAAAAAAATAAAAATAAAAATAAAAAATCCATAAAAAATTTAATGATAAAACAAAAATCAAAACATACCCAATAAAACCAACCCAAAATCAAACATGAAAGTTCATCTACATAGATTCATACATGTGTGTTTATATCACCGTTTTTTGTCATTGTGATAAGTTGAGATTTTTAAAATATATTTTTATAAGAGATTGACTAGCTTCTAGTCACCTATTTGTTTGTTTCTTTCGTAGATTTCTGGCCATCATGGGAGTTGAGAAGCCATGTCCTTATTGCCATTTTCTTATCAGACGTTGCAAGTATCCCACATTCCATCACGAATTTTCTTTCTTGTTTGTGTGTGTGTGTGGTATATCTTGGGTAGCCTGAATGGCATCCCCATCAATAGTAGTTCAACAAGTTCCATTACTAGTTCACAATGACTACTCCTTGTTATTGGACACAAATTATATTTGTCGAGCCGATTTCCATCATTTTGTTGTCCTCACATTCCCTGCTGTGGATGCTAAAATCTGTTATTCCTTTCTAGAAACTTATAAAAAGCATTCCGACCTAGTGTACAATTGTAGCTTTTGTTTATCTTCTGCAAATATCAATGGTCTATTTTTCCATATTTTTACCCCTTTCTATTTCTCATGTTCCTAGTGGCAACCATATGTTATTAGGTGAGAAGATTGTTGCTTTTCTTTAGAGAAGGAGACTTTCATCCCTTGGTGGCCAACAAAGTCATTACTAGTTTAGGGGTATCAGTGGTTAGTATCTCCTCTCCTATCTAGAAGCAGTTATACCCATTCCTACATGATCACTTCATATTTGGCAAGCCTATGTTAAAATGCCTATCTAAGGAGCTTTTTACTGTTTTTTTCTAGATCCTTGAGGATGTGAAGTTTAATTAGGCACAGTTTCTTTTGATAAAGATGGATCAACATTTTCAATGAGTTCAAAAAGGATAGCTTAGTAATGTTTTCTATCGAGCCTTCCACAAAAAAGTGAATGCTTTTAAGCCTTCGCTTGGTGGCATTCATGTTTTTAATTCTGATGATACTCATGTGCAACCTCCCCATACACTTAATTTTCCTCCTCTGATAATGCAAGAAAATTATGATGAGGACGTGAATTTCCTACCAAGGTGATCTGTAGAAAATGCTCTTGCCGCTATAGACTCCTTTCTATCCTGTTCATGTTTCTGATCCTTCTCCTATATATTCTTCTTTGTTTACTATTTCTACTAGTTTTCTTTCAATGTTCCTTTCATGTCTCAATCTATTTGCAGCACAACGGGATGGAAAACTTGATTCTCAAACTCCACTATTTTTTGAATAGTACTATTGTCTGGATCCATGCCTTCACAGATGGTCTCCAATGTCTAGACAAAACTAGAAATAATTATGTATTCTTCTCTCCAAAGCTGCGTATACAGGAGTTCATACCTCTTTGCAAGAAAAGGTGGATTCCTTGACTAATTAGTTGAATAAAGCTTTGGAGGATTTAGAATCAGAAAAAGCCACTCTTAGTGATATTCACAACTAGATGACCAAAGCTATAAATTTGTTGGAAGACCAGAAAGAAACCATTGCTTTGATGACAGATAAGTTAGTTACCATAAAGATGTTCAAGCCTCCTTGGCACATGAGTATGATTCTATCCTCTTTGAGATGGTGGTTTTAGCTTCTAAGTTGGATACTTATGAGGATGAGTTGCAGCATTCTTGAGAGGCAGTTTTAAAGGCATAAATTTCAAGATTTTGGACAATTTTAGATGGATCCACAAGGCATTTATGGAAAAAAATAAAGATTTTAGGCTCCAAAGTGGTTCGTAATGCAAAGTGATCAGGGCACAAGAGACAAATCATTTTGAAGTTTGAGACATAGTGAAGCACCAAGTTGAGTTTGCAAATAATGAGAAAGCATCTAGGCATCACTTGGGCATTAATTTCACATACTTGGGATTGAATTTAAGGCTAAGAGACCTTAATTTATGTAGGAATGTGGAGTGGCAGCCAAGGAGGTTAAAAAATGCTCAAAATCATGTGGACATGCCCAATTTGAAGGAATACATATGGTAGGCATCAAAGGGGTGCTTTTTCTTGATGTGTCTAGTCATTTGGAAGAGAGAAAGAAGAGGAAAAAGTGAGCAAAAAATGACAAATGCCATCGTGTTGAACTTTTGATGATTGTTGTGCATGAGATCCTCATCATTTTTCGCGTGTGATGGATGAAATGAACCCCCCTTCCCGTCCTCTACACAATGATGTAAATTTTGTGTCCTAATGTAAAGAATAGAGAATGTTGGTTTTTTAGTCTTTCTCTCTCCTCTCAAAACAATCTTTCTCTCTCCTTCCTTTTCTCTTGCATAATGGCTATTCTTATGAGAGAAGGAGAATGGGTGAAGAAAGAGAGGGAGAGATGAAAGTTATGTGAAAGATACAGTTTGTGGCATATTATTGGAGCATTATGGCCCCCCCCAAGTATGTTAGCAGCTATATCAAGCATCAGCGGCCTTGGAATCCACACAACATCTCACTCGTGTCATGGCATATAAGTGATTTTTAGATAAGTTGATTAATTTGTATAGTAAATATAATGGGATCGAAAAATTATTTTAGAGGGTGAAAAAGAGGTATGGATACTTAACTTTTAACACTTCACATTTTTATTTACTTTTTTATTTTTATTAAATTAAATAGAAAATAAGAAAAAAAAAATACCAATAAATATTGAAATATTAAGAATAAATCTAAGAATTAAAAAAATATAATTATGATTTATATATGAGTTTAAAAATTATAAAAATAATAATTTTGTGTCTAAATGAGGCATTTTGGTAGTATGAGAGTGATTCGATTGCCGTTTCATGGTGTGCTAAAGGAATCCATATGTAAATAATAAAAAAATAATGATTAAAAAAATAAAAATTTTCATGTACTTCATGAGTAGGATGGTTTTGTGTTATTTATATTCCCAAAGATAGTTTGAGTTAGGAGAACTCAGTGTCTTTGGGGTGTGTTTAGCAACACCGCAATGAGTAGAAAATTCATGGAAAGATGTAATGAAATAATTACTGTACATTCACACTTTGATTGTCTCATTAAACATGTTTATACACATTCATTCATATTTTGCATATGAGCATAATCTTGCATATACTGTTGCACTAAAAGTGTATTTTATTAATCGAGTGTACAATATATATCCAAGCCGTTGAGATACATGGATCATAAGGGATGTTAGTGAGGAAAGGGTAGAGTATGTTTCATTGTTCTTTATGTATTAAGATAGCATATCTTGGGGTCAATCCGTGGGTGTAGGAGAGCTATAGAAGCCACAATAATCAATTAAGGGATACCCTTTGTGTGTGTATATCAAGGTGAAGTAGTCACCTATGTGCAGGAGGCTCCCTTTCCTTGAAGTTGAGATGGAAAATATGTTGAACTAAAGTGTCAAGTTTATATCTACAAATGCATTCGTTAGATAAATCATTTTGTAGTATCCAAACGCTCTTGGATGCACGTCCATGGGGATTGTTTAGTGGGTGTAGGAGCCTGCCTAGAGCCTTAGAGATAGTGTCAGGCCCATTTTTTGTCTAAATAATTCCAAAGAAATCATTGTAGTATAACAAAAGATAATTGAGGAGTTCAAATCTAAAGTAATTGAACTTTCTATTCTTCCCCCTACTTCCATAGTCTCTTTTGTTCAATCTTCCACAGAGGAGTTGAAAGCCTAAAGTAGCAAGTCAAATTAAGTGATTCTCCTTTTGCTAAGGTGGACCATATTCAACAATGTATTGATTATTTGTATCAAAACTTTCTTCACTTTGCTGATCTTGTATCGTCTCCCTTTATCTTTTGGATTAAATACCAATAGCATAAGTTCGCCCTATATATGTCTCTTAGAACTATTGCTTTATCTCCTCATATCCTTGTATTTACCCCCTATCCCTTATCATTAAACTGACTATTACACCTATTCCTCTTGACCCTCCTATTGCTCAGTTTATTCCATCTACTTTTTCTATTGAATCTCTTCAAAATTTTCTTATTTTCTTTGCCTTCTTTTCTAGCATTCTTATCACTTAATATTTTCACTTTCTAGGATTTATCCTATCCCCCTCTCCATTGTTTGAATGTGATTCTCTTACCTCAACCTTCTACTTAGACAAACCTTCCTCCACCATCAATCATGGATACTAGTGGTTGACTACAGGAATTTACAGGATTCTTTGACCAGACTAGTTTTTGATTGGCCTATTATTTCAGGATGATGGGAGACTTCATCTTGCGTGTTGTCATTTTTATCTTCAATTTGCTTGGACATATGCTTACTCAAAAGATGTTTCTGTGAGATTAGCTACTCACTTTTGTTGGTATTTAGATTTTATGCATTAGTAGTCACACCTAAATACAAGGAAGTCTATCCCTCTTCTTCTTAACATTCCTAATGACGATGAGCTCAAATGGATGTGTTGTACTATTTTGCTCAAGTTTTTTCTACAATGTTTGTTATCTTGATGGAAAGGATGTATTGTCTCCAATTCTTTCCAAATATTCCTGCCTATTTTGTGAATGAAAGCAAATCATTGGAGAGACTAAAACTTAGTATGCAATTTAAAAAAGAATATTTTCATTCTCACAAGCAAGTGGATTAGCTTTCAGATGTATCTTGTTTTTTAATGAAAAATCTTTTTTTAACTCTATTTTTGGAGACATATGCCATTTAAGCTACATTGTCTAGTGAATGTGAGTTCAATGCTTTACAGATGTTCTATTTGTGTGAATTGTATATGTGTATGTGAGTTATCCTTATCATGACGAAACAAAGTTAGAGTTGAAGATGACCAAAGCTGGATACTAATTGAAGATAAAGCTATGGATTTGGTGCAGATGAGAAATAAAAGCTATTACATCCTTTAATAGTTTGATAAATTAGTTAAAGGATTAGTTAATATTAGTTTTTTATTTTTATTTCATATATTTGTTTAGGCTCAATTTATTTTGTGGCCTAGATATAATTAAAGCTGATGGATTGAAGGTGATGATTGGAGTGCTTGGTTTTTTAGTTATTTTATTATTCTTTTTTCATAGTCACGAGACCTCTCCCTTAGCTAAGTGTAGAGATATATTGAGTGCTAAAATGATAATATTTTTAGGTATTATTTGTTAGACTTTGGGTGATTTAGTGAGGTATGGTTGATTGATTTTTGGATGGTTTGGAGTTTTTTGGAGTGTGTTGGAATGGTTTGAGTAAGTTTAAGAAGTTCATGATGGTTTTTGATTGAGTTACGATGATGTGTTGTTTGGTTCTTTGGTGTATTTCTTTGGTCCTGTTGTGTCTATTTTACTTCTCTTTTTTTTTTTTTCTATTTGAGAGGTTATCATTATAAACGTGGTTTGGAGAATGATTGGGAGTGACTTGAATGGTTTTTTATGGTTTGAATTGGTTTTAGTTTGAGCTGAATGGTTGTTGTACTTCCTATTGACCTTATGTTGAGCTTTTGTGAATCTTCTATTGTCTTCTGTATGCTTCTATGAGTGTTCTGTTTGATGGATGTTTAGCTTGGGGGAGTTTTTTAATTTTGAAAATGGAATAATATTAGCTCAAAAGAGTTTGAAGAAGCAAAGAAATTAGTTATTCAAGACTTAAAGTGAAGATTGAAGTTATTGTGATAATAGTGAGCCTTGAGAAGTTATTATAGTCTCTTATGTCTCTTCATATCAGACATATCTCTTGGGAGGTGTATCCATGACCAAGAGAGGATTATTGATTGTGATTTTTTGTTATTCTTATATACTATTGAGAGAGAATATGTGAGAGAGTGTGTATGAGAGATAATCAATTTCTATGAAGAAACATTGTATTTACATGTGAGCTCTAGATTGAAAGAAAAACTATGAAGACAATGAAATATGAATACTATGTGATGAATTTAATTCAAATTTGATCATTCTTTTGTGTTTTCTTGGTTTTTTAATGGTTTCTAAGAAGAATATAAAAATATATATATCCATGGAATATTCATTATATGATGCTGTGTATAAAGTTCCTTTATTTCTAGTGTTCTTTTTCCTTCCTGTGGGTACTAGAGCATAAAGAACATGCTTATTGGTGTGACAAGATAGACTTTCTTGGTGTATTTTTCCCATTTTCTTGGTGTTCCTCTTGGGGCTCTAAAAGTAGTTAAACTTTTTGCATATTTTTGGCAGGAAAATTACAGTTAACATGCCCAAGAGGAGTCTTGGCATAAGGCCATGGAAATGTTGGATAAGCAATTGACTCAAATAAAATTCTCTTTCAATCTGTTGACTACCAGATGCTACAAATGTAGGCATTGAATTCATCAATGTAGACATGGAATACAATTGTGGCTATGTTGGGAGTTGTAGTGAACATGCTATCTTATGAGGTTCTATAGGGATTATTTCTATTAGAATATTCAAACAGGCTACTTGAAGTTAATGAGGATTATTGCAATTAGATTGAACAAAATGATGGCAACAGTAAAGGGAGATTTTCAAAAACAATTGCAGGCTCGTGTCAATGTTGAGTAGAAAGTGGAAGCATTATAGCAACAATTGGTTGAAATTCAGGCTATGTATGATAATGCTTTAAATTTGTAGTCTAAATTACTTGATTTTGGCTCTAATTCTAGAATGTGAAAGAAGGAAAATTCAGTTGTAAATCCTAAAAACTGTGTAGTTGTAGAGTTTTAAACTTTCACTACAACAAAAGTTCACAATATAATTGTTGTTCAAGAAAAGGATGATATGCAAGAGGAAGATGATGCATTTGAATTTGTTCTTAAAGGTTGCAAGTGCAATGAGAAAAATTATTCAAATAATGCAAAGTTGTCTGAAGTAGATTTTGCAGCAGGTTTCCTATAGTGCCCTAAATGCATTTTGGTGTAAGAAGCTATTTCTTAAAAAATCACAGAGTCCATTGGCTTTGACATACATGATCAGGAGATTGATGCAGGCAAAGTTTAGGTTGGGGTGGTGGTGGATCTTGACCATTCCTCTCCCGATTCTCCTATGGATACAACTTTTCAACCTTTTACTAAATGACCAACAATTTTCTTTTCTTTAGTTATGCATTTCATGTAGTTTTTCCCATCATCGATGTAATGCACTATCTAAGAAAGCATGCAAGAGAGCATTGAGTAGCTTTGGTACTACATCCAAGCTCTACTTTTAGCAATTAGCTCAATATGGTTGATTTTGGAGTGCAAGGATCCACATGGGGCTTAGATAGTTGCTAGCCTTAGATTCCTTTTCATGTTAGATCAAGATTATGTGGGTTTAGGTCATGGCTACCTAGCAACCATCCACCAAGCTATGCTAGGTGTTGATCACAGGTTTTACCAGGTTAGACACTCGTGACCTATAGTTTGTTTCTTTTTAGTGTGACTATACTTTAGATGTCATGTAAAGTAGGTATTTGTTAGGTTTTGCATAGTAGCAGTTATTCAAGCAGTATCTTATTTTGTATCGAGCTGACGACGATGAAGAAAGTAGTTGATTTGTTTTGGGCAATATCCTTGCTGTTTCCCAGTGTTTTGAGTGATGATTTTGTTTTTTTTATCATTCGTATTATTTTTAAATGATGTTTTGGTGTATCAAAGTTTTTTTATACTGTGTAGTTTTCAAGATATGTCTACGTTGGTTTTAGTTATGTAGTTAGGACCAAAAATAGTATTATTTGATTTGAGTGGGATCGATCTACATACTACTACAACTGCACTTCTTTCTCGGGGAAGTTACTATATATATATCCTCTACATCAGGTGCGTTCAAGTCCTATTTATAAATATCATTGTCTGTGAGTTTTTCTAAATAAAATACAACCCTTTTCTATTGAATCTATAAATAACCCCCTTATATTACACCCTTCTGTATGTAAAAAATGTATAAAAATGGTATTTTAAAAATACCTTATTTTGAACCCACGTGATGCACACATATATTCATGAGTAACTTACTTGAGACTTTCTTTCATCATAATGGATTCTTGGATAGGTTCTAGGAGTCCTAATGCGCTTGGTATAAAGGATACCATTTATGGGAAAGATATGTTTATTCTCATAGATAGTGGTAGTATACAATTTTGTAAATAAGTCAGTTGTTGATAGGATGAATTGTCTTCCCACTGATTTACAACAAGGTGTAAAGATTCAAGTAGCCAATGGGAAAGAGGAAATAAGCACCCAATTTTTTTCACAATTTCACATATAGTTAGTTAAAATCTATGAGGCAAAAGTAAACTTGATTATCTTAGAAATGGGGTCCATAGATATAGTACTTGGGTGTGATTGGCTAATGACTTTGGGAAGGATGACTATGTATTTTTCATAGTTGTACATGGATTTTTCCATTGATGGGCAATCTATCCATCTATAGGGAGTCCATACTAAGTCATATTTTGAGCTTATCACCACTAGGTAGTTCAAGGAGGAGTATAAAAAGAGGTCTCAGATTTTTGTATTACACCTGAATAAAGAGGTAGTAGATTTTTCCAAGGAATCAATTGATAATTCAACATTGAAAGCTCTATTTATGGAGTACAAGGATTGGTTTCAAGTGCTTACAATACTACCTCCCAACAGTGCATTGGATCACCTTATTGACATGAAGTCTCACTCTAAGCCTTAACAAGCCACCCCACAGATTATCTAAATGTGAGTACAAGGAAGTGGCCAAGAAAATCAAGGATCATCTTTTAGAGATGGGTTTCATTGAGCTTAGTTATTCACTATATGCTTCATTGGTGTCTTGTTAGTTTAAGAAGAAGGATGGATCTTTCAAATTTGTATATATTATAGATATGTAAACAAGATCATAGTGAAGAATAGGTATCCTATTCCTAGAGTGGATGATTTGCTTGATGAGCTCAAGGGGGCCAAGTTCTTTACAAAGATTGACTTGAGGTCAAGATACATCAGATCCACATGCGAGAGGGTGATGAGATTAAAAAAACATTTAGGATTGATCATGGGTTATACCATTTCTTGGTGATGCCATTTGGGCTAATTGATGCCCCAATGACTCTATCCAAAGTCTAATGAACATAATATTGTAGCTTTTTCTATTTAAATTTGTTCTAGTGTTCTTCAGCGACATACTCATTTATATCAAGGCATTAGAGAACCATCTTTCACATATGAGGAAAGTATTTGATGTGTAAAGATACCACAAACTCTTTTGCTAGGAGATGAAGTGTTCATTCAAGTAGACAAAGGTGGAGTACTTATGTTATATTGTTAGTGAGAGAGGGATCCATGCTGATCCTACAAAGGTGCAATGTATCAAAGATTGGCTAATGCTTGCAAACACTACTCTCAAAGGATTTCTTAGTCTACTATCATTGTACCATAGGTTTATGAAGCATTACGTAGCTATAGTAGCTTCTTTCACTCATAGGTTGAAGAGAGAATCTTTCTTTTGGGATGCCATTTCTACTGATAAAAGCTTCAACCAACAATAGAAACTTCTCACTTTTTCTCCTTAGTATGCCTAGAATTCTCTAAGGAGTTTACTATATAGTGTGATGCTAGTATCAGAGGCATCAAGGTTGTATTGTTACACAAGTATGGCTCCTCTTGTTCTTAATTTGAGATGAAAATTAAAGAGAAGATACATTATTTGCCTAAGTGTCAAGCACTATGATAAGACTATCAAAAACTTTCACTAGAAGGGATTGTGGAAAGATGCCAAGGATTATGTCATGAAGTGCATTCCATGCCAATAGAATAAGGAAAACACTCATAAGCCAGATGGTTTGTTACAACCATTGCATATTTTTGAAGAAAAGGGGACACATATAACCATGGATTTATTACTAGCTTGCCTACAACTAAAAAGGGATGGAACATTATCTATGTGGTGGTGGATAGACTCACCAAGGTAGCCCATTTTACTCCCAGAAAGACGTAGCTCGCTGCATTACAAGTGGCTAGTTAATTCATGGAGCATATCTTTAAGTTATATGGATTACCTAAGTGCTTATGCATGACAGGGGTTCAAAGTTCATGAGTAACTTTTGGCAGGAGGTATTCGACTCCATGGGTACTAAGTTGACTTTCTCTACATCATATCATCCATAGACTAATGGCCAAACAGAAAGAGTCAATAAGTGGTTATTAGAGACCTACAATTGACAGTTCTATCATGATCTATAGAATGCATGGTACACTTGCTTACACTTGGTTGAGTTTTCTTATAACAATTCTATCCATTCTAGCATTGGATTTTATGCCTTTGGGGCCTTGTACGTATATAGAGTACCCCTTCCCATTGTTCTTTTCAATGACAAGATAAACCCTCATGGGAAAGAGGAGTTATAGAGGATGTAGACCCCTCTTTAACAGTGTAAAGTGAATCTTAGAAAAACCCAAGAGTAGGTAAAGATGTATGGTAATAAGAAGAGGTGTCCTATGGAATTCCAAGGAGAGTTGGTTTTACTAAAAGTACCCAAGTCTTGCTATCTACCTTGAAATATTGTTCCAGCAAGAAGCTTGGTCATAGGTTTTATGGACCATACAAAATACTAAAGCGCATAGGAGACTTGGCATATAGATTAGAACTACCCTATTCCAATAAGATTAATAATGTTTTTCATGTTAGTCAATCAAACTATTTTATGGCACTAAGGTTGATACAATAATAGATGAGTTGTCTCCACATAGTACCAGTTGCTAGGATGGCAATTGTTAGATATGTGACTGCTTTGGTAGTCTAGCCAAAGGTTGGAATTTGTAGAAAATGGATGTTAAGAATACCTTCTTGCTTTGGTGAATTGCAAGAAGAGAGTATATGGAGCAACCAACATGTTATGAGGATTTAGAGTATCCCACATAATATGTGTGCAGGTTAAAGAAAGTACTCTATGGGCTAAAGCAAGCACCTAGATCATGGTATGACAATATCAGAGAGTATCTTGTCAACATTGGCTTTTATGTTGCTGATGATGAGATCACTCACTTAATGTGAGAAGGGGAGATCTTATTCATCATAGTCATTTATGTGGATGACTTTATTATTATAGGTGACAATGATAGTGGGATTACTGAAGTTAGGAAATAGTGCCATTGTGAGAAAAATGTGAAGTTAAGTGCTAATATTGGGGATAAGATAGAATACCCTACTATATTCAAGAGTATAGTAGGGATTTGATTTACATGACTATCAAAAGTCCAGACTTGAGTTATGTTGTTAGCCTTGTTAGTCACCTTATGTAGATCCCTAAAAAGCCTCATTTGGATGCAATTATATACATATTCAGGTATGTGAAGTCCACTTTACATTATGGACATTTTTATGAGGTAGGTAAGGATGTACAAGTATTTGGATACACAGATGCATATTGGGCTGGTAGCATTTGTGAGTCAAAGATCTACCAGTGGATTCATGTTTTCCCTTGGTAGTGCAGTAGTACATGGAGTAGTAAAACACAACTTATAGCTGCTTTGTCGGGTACAAAGGTTGAGTATAGAGGTGCTGCTATGGTATCATGTGAGGTGGTATGGTTGCAAAAGTTATTGGGTGATTTGGATGTTCAGGGAGAAGGTGTAGTTGTCATCCACTATGACAACATGAGTAGCATATAACTAGCTAGGAACCTCATGTTCCATGCTAGGAGAAAAAACATTGAGGTGCACTATCACTTTATGAGAGAGAAAGTACTTATAAGAGAGACTGACTTGGTATATGTTAGCACACAAAATAAAATGGTTGATATTTTCATAAAGACATTGTGTGTAGTCTAGAAGCTTCGAAGATTTCGAAGCTTACTTGGAGTTACAAAGATATAGTTGAGCTTGAGGAGGAGTGTTGAGATGGCAAGCTCAACACGTGCAAATATTGATAATGGACCACTTGGCTAGATGGGTCCATACATCTACACTTAGCATGTTGGTGCTCATTATGATCCTCACATAGCCACTGACTTATTACTTATTATATTTAGTTTATTATACCTACCTATAGCTAGCATAGTTAGTTATACAATGTTTGACTTAGTAGGCCACTTTTCTTTATATTATATCTTATCTATACTTTGTGTACATTGTATTGTGGGTAAAAGAAGAAGAAGAAACCAACAAGAAAACGTTTTGGTCTCCATCTCTCTTCTTGTGTTCTTGAGTGAGTTTTCTCTTGTGTGTATGTTGTGTGCTTAGCGCAATAGCTCAAGCCAGTCTCCCCACCATGCGCTTCTTGGAAAATTGATAAGAATATTGCAGATCTACTCACTAAAAGTATCTTAGCCGAACGTTCTGCCTTTCTCGGAAATATGATAGGTACAGGATGCGATTATGTCTATTCCTCATCTATTGTACTTTGTGTACATTTATACTTTGTTACTTTCTTATTCTCTCCTCACTAGGGGCACATTTGTCTTTAAGTGGGAGGTTATTGGAGGTAAAAGCACTAGTGCCTAGTTGCACATGTATTCATTACATTGACAATATCCCCATACCTATACACTGTAGATGGCGGGCACCCATCACTATCACTTTATTCTTTATTCTTTTAGTGATATTTGAATAAGGAAAGGCTAGTCACACATTGTGACTATTGGATTTCCCACATAGAGTGTCTCTCTCTCTCTCTTGCTCTCTTGCTACATCCATCATAGCTCTTGCTTTCACTTGTGTGATTCAACTCGGACTCTATATTTCAATATAAACATTTCATACTAGTCTTAAGAGTAGAATTTTCAATCAGAAAAAGGACCAAAAGCATGCCAAAATTTATCATTTTAAAGAAGGAATGTGAGCTCAATCACTGCAAGCGATAGAGGCAAATCCAATCATTTTAAGTGTTAGTGAAAGACAATTTTTAAAGTAGCATCATCTAAATCCAAGCTCCACAGTGATTCTAGATTTTTATCAAATTTTTTGAGTGGTGGGATAGACAATGTTAAGTGCTAAGTAGTGTGGGTATTCTAGAAATTTTCAGATCTAGATTTGGAGGTTAGAAAGAAGCAAAAGATGCTTGATTGGCAGTCGAAAGAAGACTAAATGTAAAAGAGGTTTTGTTTAAGTGGTTGGAGTTGCAACCCTCTTTTTTGGGGGGGAGAGTTTTTTTTAGGAGTTTAAAAAAACCGTGGGGAGAAGGGTGCCATATCATGAGGAGGAGGGGAGAGAGAGGGCTATGAGAGCCTACAAACACTGATAGCAATCAAAGATAACATGTTTCTTCTCAAAATTTCCACTCTTCATTGCCACCTTTGGCTATGCAAATGATGGGATGGTCTAAAATCTCCATTTCTACTCTTTCTCTATCCTCCCTCTGCCTCTCCTCTTGTGAGCTATTCTTGCGGGAATAATCAAGAGAAGATTGGGATGAGATATGGCTATTCTGCTTGAAACCAGATGAAGATGAGATGATGTTGATGTTGAGATGCAATGACTAGCAGTGATTGAGTGGAGCCCAAATTTGGACCAATTTGCTAGCAATATATGCAACTATTAAAATATAAAAAATGAAAAATCTTGATAAGTCTCGCTTTTCACAAAAAATTTGGTTCTTTTTTATGTTTGATCATGGAAATGATGTGCATATGATATGAATTGGATATGAGGATAGTATGTTATGTGTTTGAGTGCTATCATAAAGAAAATTTAGAAACTAATATCACGTTAATGAGATATTAATTATCTAAAATACAAAAAACATGTAAAATAAAGTAGTTTTGATAATGACCAATAGAAACGGTTGAAAGAAATGTTGTAGGTGGATGAAGTAGTGTATGTTGATGATTGCCAAGGTTGGTTTCTGTTATTGTGTAATCAATAATTGTAAAATAATAAGAATTCATAGTAAATATAATTAATAAAAAACTTTAAAAATTAGAAAAAAATATTTTTTAAATCCAAAAGAGAAAAACATGTCTGGTGGAATATAGGGCATGACATTTAGCCTTAGTCTGTATCCATTTGTGTATTAAAGTGCTAGTTTAGGGGATGTTTCTATGCAAAATGTCGTATAACATAAATAATGCTCTGTATAATGAATCAATGTGCCATGAAGGCTAAAATGCCAAGTTTTTTTCTTGAAAAAATGAATGATTATTCATTAAAGTGCAAGACTCCGACTCCATTGAATATGTAAAGGAGCAAAAGTACAGTTTAGCCCGATTCTATCTTCTCAATGCTACCCTGTAATAGGAAAAAGCATGAAAAGAATACCTTTGCACAACACATGACTAATTGTTAATTAAAACTATTTGAGTATGCTAGGGTAACATGACACATTGTATATATATGATAAAAGATGTGTTATTCATTTGCATCCATTAGTTTGTGAAGGGTTCAATGCAGATTTTGACACAAAGCATGGTATTAAAGAAAAACTCTTGGATCTATAGCACATGTTTACCAAATTATTAACCTACATTGAGTAACAAAGGTTCTTTTTCCATAGGGTAGAGCAACTACCTTTGGAATAATTCTATGTGAGAAAATAATAAATCTCTTGGATCGAAAAGATAAAAAAATAAGACTATATTTTGTTGTTCTTTATGTGTTAGATGGTACATTGTGCAGCCAATCCCTAGGGTATAAGAGAGTTGTAGGGGCCACAACACTCAACTAGGGAGTGCCCTCTCTATGTGTGTAGATTGAGGTGAATTAGTCATCTATGTATGAGAAGCTCCATGTGCTTGGAGTCAAGATGGACAAACTATTGGACTATAGCTTGAAACTTATGTCTACAAATATATTAATAAGATAAACCATTTTGTATCATCCTGACATCCAGATACTCTTAGCCACGAGGCCATAAGGGTTGTTTGATATGAGCCGAATTAGAGGCCAAAGAGCCTATGTCAAGCCCATTCTCTTGGTCCCGACAGGTTTAGCATTCGTCACAAGTTGCTAATAAGTGGCAATTTTCAAACCTTGGCTAATAGGGACCTAGTCGCTTAGTGCATGCCAAAGAGCATCAAGGTAGATCCAATATATCCTAATAGAAACTATCAAGCCAAGATTCAACATCAAGAAAGAGCCAAAAGTGCTAGACAGAGAGTAGAGATTCTCAGGAGGTATTCTCCTAAGCATATTATTGCTAAGAGTGAGAGATCTTTTTGACTCTATTATTCAATTTAATCCAGTAGGGAGAGAAGGAAGCTCTAGCATCCCTCTTTTTCAAAAAATTTAGTCTACTTTAAGCACGAGTGTAACTCTCCTAGTACAAACCCCTAGAGTAAACCTAGTTGTTATTATGATACAACCAATGGCAACACCTATAGGAATGACAGACTTACTAGTGTTTGGTTTTTTCCTACTCATTTTCAATGGGTTAACAGAAGAGGATAAAAAGCTCCATATTAGTGAGTTCCAAACGCTAATGTTTAATTGTCAAATTTAGGATGAAGGATATCTTATGATGTTCTTTAATGTGACATTGAAAGGAAGAATTGCAGTGTGGTATCATGGCTTGGAAGCTAGAACCATAACTACGATAAACCTATTTTATGTAGCCTTGCGAAGAGAGTTGGCCCCTGAGAGAGGTGGTCAATATTGGCTATGTATTTTGAATGTAACACATTAAGAACCTCATGAGAATGCTCGAAGCTTATACCAAGAAATTGAAGTAGGTGTTCTAAAAATTGCAAGCCTCTATCCTCATTCCATTTGCTGTCCAATTGCAATACTTCCTACATGGATTCAATTTTAACATCTAAGTGCAATTGAGTAGTTTTCCACTTGCTAATATAGATACTTCCATTACACGAGCGGAGGAGATAAAATCACAATTACAAATGGCATTTGTATTTAGCATAATATCACGTGTCTGCCTAACAATTCCCTGGCAGCACATTTTAGAGGTTCATTGGGGAACTATCCTAGACGGCTTCACCCAGCACTCGTGAGAATGCACGGGGTCTATCATCAATGTTTCCCAAAGTCCATCCTGTAACGGAAGGTACCGGCCATCCCCACAAGGATCAACCTATAATCTTGGGGCCCTAATTTGACAACTAAGGTCTCTATACATTAGCTAGCTCCGTTGGAGGTATCCCACAAGGGCTTCTAGTTCAACTGGAGTGATCGTAGTTACCCTTGGTTCATGGAATGCAACACTTTTTTCCAGTAACTAGTTAGGATTCAAGGAACCTTAATGGAGTTCTGGCACAGCTACCGCACCTTTCTCATAAGATAATTTCTAATTAAGGTTTTAAGACTTGACCCTAAGTAAGTCAATGCTTGACTCTGCCTAAATTTTCCTAACTAATGTTCCGTTCAATCTCTTGAGAGAAGCTCCCAGCTTACCAATCTCTTGAGAGAAGCTTCTAGCTTACCGGGACCACCCATCCATAGGATGAATTTGTCAAGGATCTCTCCCACCCACTTCCCACAAATGGTTTTCTTTAGTTTTCTAATTACCTATCACATTAAGTTATGACATATAAAAGCAACTTTATTAATTAACCCATTATCACAAGTTTCTTCGCGTAATTTTACGGCACAACACAAAGATAGAGAAAACAGTCTTTTGGCAAAACATATTTATTTATTACTCACAAAGTTATTTACAATGATTTTTTCCCTTCTGCCTATGCAGAAGATAAACCTTCGTTCACCGGAAAATCCCTTGTATTTACGTAGAATAAAAGAAACCCTCCAAGATTTCTGTCCCTTCAGTAGTATCGAGGACTCCATGATCCATTATTGATTTTTGTGAGGGTCAGGCAGTTCCTAAGAGTGATCAAAGATTTACGGCCAGAGTCCCCCTAGCACTCCCGTCTCCTCCTGCCTAATGAATTCCTCACCGAGTGACCTCCCACCATCGGGGCTGGTCCAAAGCTCCTTGTAGCGGCAATACAAAACAATTTCCCTTGGAGCAGGGTTCCCCATCTAGCCATGGGAGAGGCATATCAAGATCTTTCTTTTATTATCTTGATATATATTTACAATGCTCCAAGCACAATCAATCTTTCTTATGTAATCATCAATGCGTGCATAAATAAAAAAGAAACATCATCAAGCATTTTTAGCATAGGAAATAGCCCCATCCAAATCTAGGGCTTCTCTTTTAAGGTCTCATATTATTCTTAGGGTTTCACTTCTTACTTGCAACTCTTTTCCGGGATCCGCAAGTTATTTCACAAATCTGATTAATTATGAGAAGCCTATTTTATCCTTATGAAAAATTTGGTATTTCCCCTCTCAAAGATAATATAGACATTTATGCCTATGGCAAGCAATTCATGCACTGCCCTGCCCTAACCCATGCTTAGCAGGATTTCAAATGCTTTTCCAAGTCTGTTTAGACTAGAATTTTATAGACAAATTCTTGTCAATGTCCAACAAGTCCAATAGACTTCTGATATTTATTTAATTTCTTCATACTAATAGTTTTAGGGTTGTCGAGTATTTTATAGTTGTTTTCACTCCAACATTCTCAATATCTTAGGTTAGGTTTTCTCGCTGATTCATACATGGGTTAACTCATGATATTGACGCTCTCGCTAATATAATAATTAATATTAACATTGTGTGTGTTTTCAAAAAGAAAATTATTTTTATTTTATTCTACTAATATTCTATGGTTTGATCGACCATGTCTAATAAACTTTCAACATTATATAGAAATATCAATTTTCATCTAATTATGTCCTAAGTGTAATGTTGATTGTTTTTCTAAATATTTTATTCCAAGCAATGAAAAAATCATAATGTAATTTTTTTTAATCTTTCAGACATCAAATTATATTTCCATGCACCTAATTTAGGTGCGTCTAGTATATATTTTCCTATGCAATTTTCCATTGATTTAATGCATTGATTATTTCATGATATTATCTAAATGATTTTTCATAAATTATTATAAAATTCATATGCATCTATTATCATTAGAAAAATTAGATAGATATAGTTTTTTTAAGAAAAAATTATAAAATATTCCCTTTCCTAACAATGTCTACCATTTTTCTATTATTATGATCACATGAGTCTTTAATAAAATAAAAATAAATATCATGAAATAAATCATAATTAAAATATTTTCTTAATGACAAACATATAATTCTTTTCCAAGTGAAAGAGTCTTTTCAATGAATATTTAATTATTATATTACTTAGGTTATTTTCTTAAGCATTAGTTCATATGCATTTTCATTAGAATGCGTTTATACTCATTTAAAGCTAAATAAAGCGATAAACTTATGAAATTTTTTTTTTTCAAACTAACGAGATGTTACCTCTCATAGGTTTGTTGTGACCGAGAGTCTCGCCAATTCCTATCGTGTCATTTTCTCCATCGACAACGTTCCTTGCTTCCCTTGCTTCAAATGTGCTTTTTAAATTTCTTTGACCTTGCGAAGCCATCAGATGTCAAACCAAATTCATGTGATAGTACAAGGAGAGTTGATGGTTGTCTAGAAAAATTTCACTATTATTCCGCCTAGCAATATGGTCATATGGGACAAAGGCATAGCAGGGGGTAGAGAAAATGAAAATGAGGTAGAAGTTTAGCAAGAGGGGATCAAAATGGCCTTTGCATTTGACGTTTGAGAAGGCCTATCTCTCTCCCACACCCTCTCGCTCTCCAATTTCCACAATGTGATGGCCTATAAATCTCTCACTCACTCACTCAGAGTCAACATGAAGGGGGGGTATTTTTCTCTTTCAAGGCTCAAAGCTTCAATGGATAAGAGAAGTAGGGAAAAATTTCCAACATCAGGAGGTCTTCATTCTTGTTTTTTTGTGAAAGACAGGGGGTGTATTGATAGGCATGAGGGGGAGTATGCAGTCGACTGATTATTTTGACTACTTGTCAAGAGCCAATTGAGCTTTATTAAATAGTCATTTTGATTGCTTACTTGTTGAATGGTGGCATG
Organism: Lygodium microphyllum; assembly: GCF_053477565.2. Classification (NCBI taxonomy): domain Eukaryota; kingdom Viridiplantae; phylum Streptophyta; class Polypodiopsida; order Schizaeales; family Lygodiaceae; genus Lygodium; species Lygodium microphyllum. The sequence continues at coordinate 20,799,589 of NC_141158.1, read as the reverse complement.
GGGATGATTATTTAATGTTTTCTCTCTCTCCAAGTGTCAAAAACGTCATGTATTTTGGTCATTTTTTTCAAAAATGTATTTTTCTTTTCAAAACGACTTCTTCTAGTGGTTTTTGGACTAGTTACTTCATGCCTTATCTAGTATCTAAAGTCATGTCATACTCTTTGATACTTAACTTACTCAATATCATGCTCGTTCTTGTGCGTTCTTCATCTACTAATTGAGACTTTTACGAATTGTCTTGTGGTTACGAAATTAATTCAATCCTCGACACATAAATGGAATTGAAAATGCCAAATCAAATATAATGTGGAAAAATTTATATGATCAAGCCATTGTAATATTATTTACGAGGTGTCTTTGCTTTTTGTAGGCTAGGAATATTGAGGCATCTTCTCATGTCGGATTGTAGAATTGATTTAATGCGATACTCGTTATCAAGAAAATTATGTGTGGTCACTTATGTGACATCTCGACAAGTAAATTTTTAAATGCCTCAAGCCCAAATTCATTTTTTGATATGAACCGCTGTGGTGGGAATATTACAAATAAATCTCCATTCAAGTCTGGGTCCTAATGCTAATTTCTCATCAAGTACAATTAGTGGAGGTCAAGATGCAATAAGTACACCCATGATCAATCCTAATGTAAGAGGTAGTGTGATGCAAAATGTACCTATATTGCCAACTCCTCCTAATGCTAGTATGCTAATGGCTAGCCAAATCACTCTATTAAATAGCAGAAGCTAAATGAAAATTTCCAATGCAATGCCAACTCCTTAACCAACAATACAAAACCAAGTGGTTAGGCCATTGAGACAGTAAGTAGATAATTATGGTTATGAGTCTAGTATATCAAATATTCTTGGGAAAGTCAAGGATATAATGAATCATTATATTGACATGATATCTAAAGGATATAGACAAATGGCCATAGATGTAAAAGTCTTGAAGAAGTAACAAAAACTTAGTCAAAAGTTGATGTCCTGAAGAGGGTGGTTCATCAAGGTTTAGTTATAAATGGTGTGGTGGTCAACACTTCCCTTGAAACTATCCTAGTGTTAAATGTGAAATATGCAAAAATTATGGCCATTTAGCTAGCCAAGAAAAATCTGTTCCCTTCAACAAGGAAGTAGACAATCAAGTCATATTAATCATCAAGGACAAGGAAACAATCTTTAGCAAGATAAGGACCCAAAGAAAATTTTGCAGAGAGGAAAGGCTATAGTGGAAGAATTGCCTAGTGGCAGTGACGTAGGTTTGATAGAAGCAATGCGGATTAATGGCATTGATGCTTCTAATTTATGAACAATTATGAGGGTTCAAAAGGCTAGAGAGGGAGATGAAGACAATAAAAATCCTATTGAGGAAACCCCTAGATAGGATGATAAGGATAAGAAAATTCTTAGCCTTGACGTGCAAGGTGGTCCTTTAAAGGTTGCTAATGACAAAGTAGACTTGAATAAGGAGCCAATGAAGAAGAAAGTGAAGGATAAGAAAGAGGCACCTAAGCTTGTGAAGCAACGACCAAGAGAGCAAATAGTCTGGTGGGAGAAGAGAACTATTCCTAACTTTCAGGAATTTGATCTAGCAAGTTCTCTTTATGAGGTCAAGCCCAACATTAGCCTCCTACAATTAATTAAATTGTCCCCAAGAGTGCGTAAGCACTTTAAGAAGATCCTTTGCATCGGATATATTGTTGAATCCTTGGGTATAGCTCCTGTGGGTGATGACTGGTTTGAACACACATGAAAACGCTTCCCAAGGGTGCCAACTTATGTTGACAATATATTGGTGGATCATGCCACTGTGAATATATGATCCTTTGTTAACATTATGAGCTTGGAATTGATGGAGAGGCTAGGAATAGAAATCCAAAAAGATGTCCCCATAATTCTAAGGATGGGCGATGACAGCTTGAGACAATAGAAGGTTGTATTATCAAGGTCCATCTAACAGTTGCTAACATTAAGTGTATCCTGGGACTTTAGGATCATTAAGTTTACATGACATCCAAGCTACCAAGTGCTATTAAGAAGGATATGGATCTTGTAATTCAACTGCTAAGTCGACATATAGGCTAGTTATTTGATCTTTGGCAGAGGTACCAAATGAGTTATAATTGATGCTTACCCAAAATCACCACAAAGCGAGAGAGCATTCATATTCTCAATAGAATTGGATGTGCTAGAGGGGCCTTCTAGTAGTGAGACTTCATCCAGTGATAAATCAAGAGAGGAGTTCGATATAAACGATGTTTATCAGGTAACTCTAAATGAGGCTATAGAAGCTCATGATAGAATCAAAGATGCAAATATAATAGAGATAGAGCTTGGTGCGTCGAATGATTCATGACCGATCGAATTAGAGTCTATACTTGTATGGAAGAAAGGAAGGACTATATGTCCTTTATCCAAGAATTGTGTAATATATTTGTCTAAAGCTATAATGAATTGAGGGGTATTCCTCCTAGTTTAGTTATGCACATTATTCCCCTAAAAGAGGGAAGTTGACTTGTCTAATAGAAAGTGAGGCACATGCCTTTTGAGTTAAGGGCAATCTATTCAAAGAGTTAACAAAATTACATAAGTCTGGTTTGATATTTCCTATGCAAAACATGTAAAAATTTTCATCAATGGTTATAAAAAGGAAGGATAATCAAATTGGCTTTACATTGATTTTAGAGAACTCAGTAAACAAACAATTAAGGACTATTGTTGCCATTCATTAATCAAATATTAGATAAGCTAGCAGGTAGGCATATATACTCCTTTATGGATTGTTTCGCTAGCTACAATCAAATGGCTATCATAGAGGAGGATAAGCTAATTTTGAGATTAAGAGTAAGCCACTAATATTGCAAGACATCGCGGAGTGTCTTGTAGACTTTGAGGAGCCAAAAGAAGTATTGACTAAAGTTAGCGACCTCGAGGGTTTGTTGAAAATAGACATAGCCTCCACTTTGTCCTTGTATGCTGCAATAACACATTATCTATCTACAAGAGAGACTTGAGCCCCTCTATCAAAGGTTGAGAAAATGAAGATTAAATAGCAAGCCTTAAAGGTTTCTTTAATTGCAGGAACCCTATATCAACAAGGGGTAGATGATTATAATTGATGTATGATGCTTGATGAGGTTCCCTTTATCTTGGAAGAGTATCATGACTTTACTTGTGAAGGACACTTTATTGGATGGTTGACTGCATAAAAAGCCTTAAGAGTTAGATAATATTAGTAGTCATCCATCTTTCAAGATGCATTTACATATGCAAAGAGGTGCTATATATACTAGATATATGAAAGTCGAGAGAATCTGAAGCATCCACTAACTCCTATTATGGCTTTAATACCATTTGAGAAGTGGGGCATTGACTTTGTAGATTCAATCGCCATGTTGTCCTCTACAAAATAGAGGCATGTCATGGTAGTGATTGACTATTTTACAAAATGATCAAAAGCATAATTGACGAGAAAGGATGATGCAAAGAGACTGCTAGGTTTCTTCGTGAATTGATAATCTATCAATTTGGTCTGCTAAAAGAGTTGGTGTCAAACTGTGAGACTCATTTCTTGAATAAGGTGATCAAAAGCTTCTAGCAAATAAAGCATTATAAAAAAGCACCTTATAATCCACATTCAAATGGACAAGTTGAAAGTATAAATAAGTATCTTCTGGGAATCTTTTCAAATATCATTTTAAAAAAGGGAATGAGATTGGGATATGAAATTATATGTGGCTCTATGGGCATATAATACGACATTTAAACGAGCTACATGTTACACTACATTCAAATTATTTTATGGAGAGGAGTGTGTTTTACCCATTGAGATTGATTTACCATTCTTTGGAAAATGAAGAGACACTTTTTAAACGTTTTACGACCTTCGCACATCTCGATGAAATAGTATATTAGAGAATTTGGGAATCTCCCAAGTTTCACTTTTAAATAAGAAGCAAACATTTGACCTTGTGTGCTAAATCTTAACACCAAATTTAAAAATAAGATATGGAAGAATTGCTTATATCATATCTAGAAAAAAGTCCACCTTTAAGGGGATGAGATTTAACTATGTCACCAAATATTGACCATATTGAGCATTTCCAAAGTAGATTAAGATTCATAAATTCCCTAATATGGGATTATGAGCTTAAACTTCAAAGTTTATTACATCAAGAGGTGGCCAAGCGTTGCATGAAATAATTCCATGATGTAAAAGTGAAGAAGTATACCTTAAAAAAAGGACAACTAGTCTTGTACTATGATGCATGTAGGGAGCTTTTTCTCGAAAAATTAGAGCCTAAGTGGGATGGTCTCTACAAAATAGCTAGAATAGCTTTAAATTTTTCACTTTATTATTAATGGATTTATAGTTATTAATTTTAATAATAAGATTAATCTTAACAAGATTAAATCTTACTATCTACAAGCATACTAATGAGACAAAGGCTTTGCAAGTTTATGCCACATTTATCGGAAACTTGCATGAGATGTTACAATTGGTTGACATGGCAGATAATTCCCTATTTAGAGCACCCATATCTAGAACAAAGATACTATCAGGAAAGGATCATTTGGTCAAGCCAATGGGTAAGGTGATTGAGTAAGAAGATGGGTTGTTTTTTTGGAAAATTAAGGTCTTTGACCATCACTACTTGAGCATCCTGTCAAGTATACCTATGGGTTTCAATGAAGAAGGTGGGATGGAGCCTTTGGTTCATCCTCTCAAAATGCTAAACTTTGATTATCATTACGAGTAGAGAAATTGACCATGGTTGATTGTGTAAACCCTTTATGGACCTATATAATGTATTTTGATGGAGCATCCATGGGTCCCAATAGGAAAGGGAGCATTGGGGGGTAGTCATTATAGATTCTTGGCGTAGAGCCATAATGAAATTAGTTTCCTACCTTGGGGTAGGGCTTACGAGGGGCTTACTAACAATATGTCACAATATAAAGCCTTGATAATGAGACTGAACATTGCTAAGAGAGGTGGCATTCACCATTTATTAGTAAAGGGGGATTCCTAGTTGATATTGAATTAAGTAAATGGGATGTACACAATATGCAATCATATCCTTCATATGTATTACTACTATAGACCTAATCATGAGTTTGAAAGGGTATTTCTTCATTTGGTTCCACAACATTGGAACCAATTTGTCGACTCATTAGAAAATTATGTTTATGAAGATAGACTCTTTTTCAACTGTGGTCCTCACACAGATATATCTCTTGAGGATGAGATGGGACTTGGTTGATTATGGGGACTTTTAGTAGAACACATGCTTTCTATGGCAAGCGGTGGTTAGTTTAGGTGATACAAAAAGTAGCGAGACCCATCTATCATTATTATCTTGGATCCATAGTCTTGTTAGATGACATGTTATGCGTATACCTCTTGCTGTAGATGCAAGAAGTATGGGTCATAATTTGATACACTTAGTTTAGGGATGAGAGTCCTAATTTCTCCTTGGAATGGCACATCTTGTTGTATGTCCAGTTGCACTCCAAGGGGGGATGTCTAATAACCTATATTGATTTATTTCATTAGGCCAAGAGGGCCACTTCTTTTGATGCAATAAAATGATTTATTTTTTAAGGCCAAGTGGACCATATGCCTAGTTGGTTCGGGTCCATTTAATGGTTCTTTATTTAGTGTTGCACCAGACTGGTTTGAAGAAGCACCTAGAGGGAGCCAATTGCTACATAGGAACTTCTTGTGGCTAGTCTAAGTGATGTCATTCCTTTCCAAGTTCCTTCTTTTTAAGAAAATTGTGTCAATGTACTTGGGGAATGTTTCTTTCTTTATTAGGGACTAGCAATCAAGGCATGAAGTCCCAGGATTAGGTTAGGCATGTTTGGGGAGTTTTGAGTAGTTGCCCCCCTCTTGTGAAGACATTGTTGGGCATGCAAAGGTTTGTCTTAGTGGTAGTCCTAGTGACCCTATCCAGCTAGCCTCCTAAGTAGTTGGTTTCTAGGAATTCCTATTAGTTGTGAGGTAGTTAGGGACCCCTAATGAATAAAAGAAGAAAATATGAAGGTTTGTAAGAAGGGATTCTAACATGTGAAATAAAAAAATAAACCAAAAAGTCAAAAATAGCTAATGTCCATCACCTTGCAAAGGCTAGTAGGTTCCTAAGGTGGTGGTGATGTATTATTCTTCATGGGGGTTGACCTCTATCCAAAATAAAATAAGAATGGTTGGAGCAAAAATAAAAGTGAGTGAAAAAAAATTTAGTATTTCCTTGCAAGAGCTTGGTAGGTTATTTGGTACCAAGACGTGGACCTAAGGCCAGCTGATGCCTTGTTCTTCTTGGATCACAATACACTTAGCTCCCTCCTTTTTACACATCCAAGTAGTAAGTACTGATGAAGAATAAATAATGTGGAAACATGAATACTATATGAATTCAAGTAGACTAGGCAGTAGGACTCCTTGCCTAGTAGGAGTTCCTAGTTTAGTTGTCCTCAGTTAGATAGGTACGTCAAACCACTACTTTGGATAACTTCTTTGATAGTTCTTTTAGCTGGTTTGTGTTGGAGCAGCTAGTTCACAACTTTCTCTTGATCTCTTTATTAGATTATACTTGGTCTATCCCTCGTGGAATTCATGTCTTGATTTTGTCAAGCGGTAGGGTCAGAGTTGTGTTCTATGTTGTGTTGTGTATTGTGTTTGAAGTAGCTTGATGCTCTTTCTATTTCTTTTGTGTGTAGATTAGTTTATGAGTTTGATGAGTTAAGTCACCCTATCTTGTGATTGCCAATGAGAGTGGGATTTTAAGCTAGATAAAGAGCCAAAAGTGTGCCAAACTTTGTCATTTTAAAGTGGGAATGCAAGCCCATTGGAAGTGGCAGAGACAGATCTAGTATTTTAACGTCAGTGAAAGAGGGGTTTTAAAGGCATATCTAAAGAAAAACCCTGCAATGATTTTTAGAATTTTATTTAATGATGATACTAACAATGTTAAGTGGCATACAGTGTAGGAGGTGCAAATGGGTGGACACAAATTTTTAGTGATGATACTAACAATGTTAAGTGACATACAGTGTAGGAGCTCCAAATGGGTGGACACAAATTTTCAGATCTTGATTCAGAGGCTGGACGCAAAAGACATTAGATGCCAAGAAAGAGGTCAAAACAAGTCCAAATGTGAAATAGTTTTTTTTTAAGTGGTCGGGATTTTAATCCCAAATTTTTTTCTTTTTTTGGGGGGTGGGTAAGGGGAGCGTTTTTTTAAGCCACCAACAAAAAAACATGGGGAGGAGGGCACCATGTGGTGAAGAGAATGAGGGCAGAGAGAGATGTTAGAAAGATGAGAGAGAGAGATAGGGGCAACAAAGTGCAGACAGCTCTCAATGTTCTTCTTCTTCATTATTCATCACACTTACTCTAATTGAATAACATAAAGTAAAATATACTACAACCTAAGTTAAGTAGTGTAAAGAGACAGTCTAACTGTACCAGCTAAGTTTGATCGGTTTTATTACACACACATGTCATCTAGCTAATCTACTGTTATAGATAGAGTTGATAGGTGGTAGGTAGACTAAGCTTGCATATCTCAACACTCCCCATCAAGCTCAAGTCACTTCCTGTATTCTAAGTAGTGATCTGAAATGAGTGAACTTATCTTTACTAAGGGATTTGGTAAAGATATCTACCATTTGGTCTTAAGTCTTCACATGCATGAGGTCTATTCTACCTCCAAGCACCATTTCTCTGATAAAATGGTAATGTACCTCTATGTGCTTTGACCTTGCATAATAAACTAGATTGCTTGTTAGAAGCACACTACTCATGTTATCACAATACAGCTTGGTTGGTTTATCCACACAAATCCCCAAGTCATCCACCAACTTAACCAGTCCGCCAAGCAACCTCACATGCAGCCAATGTTGCACCCTGTATTCTGCTTCTGTACTTGAGGGAGCCACAAAAGGTTGTTTTTTATCACTCCAATTGACCATGCTGCTTCCAAGACCAAATGCATATCCACTAATCGATCTCCTATCATACATACAACTCGCCCAATCTACATCACAATAACCTATAAGCTCAATAGACTTGCCATGCTGATAGAAAATCCCATGAGACAATGTATGCTTCACATATCTCAAAATCCTCCTCACAACATCTACTTGAGGTTTCATTGGTTGCTCCATAAACTAGCTTATCAAACCAAATACATAACTCAATTCTAGTCTAGTGATAGTGAGATAGATCAAACTACCAACCATATGTCTATACATAGTCACATTCTCTATTGCATTTACTCTATCAATAGCTAGCTTTACATTTTGCTCTTGTGGTGTGTCCATGGGTTTTCATTCCAGCATGCCATACTTCACCAACATATTATGTGCATATTGTTTTTGTATCATCCATATCCCATGAAGTGTATGTATAACTTCAATGCCTGAGAAAAATTTCAGTTCTCCCAAGTCTATAGTTTGAAATTCTTTATGCAACATAGCTTTTATGTCATCAATACCATGTATGTCATCACTTGTGATCACCAAACCATCTACATAGAGCACCAAAATCACATATGCTAACTCTATTTTCTTGGTAACTAGGTTGTGATCAACTTTGCGTAGCTGAAATCCAAGTGTCTGCAAGCACAAAGTAATCCTAGCATTCTAGGCTCGCGGACCTTACTTTAAGCCATAGAATGCTTTCTTCAATTTTCATGCATACGATGAATAATTGGGATGTACACAGCCCTCTGCCTAATCCATGTAAACCTCTTCTTTCAAATCACCATTTAAGAAAGTATTTTTAATGTCCATCTGATAAATATTCTAGCCTTTGCATGTAGCCAATGCTATAACAATCCGTATAGTTGCCATCGTAGCAATCGGACTAAAGGTTTCCTCATAATCTAGCCTACATTATTGGGCATATCCTTTCACTACCTGTAATATTCCCATGCAAATATAAGTTAGTAAGTTAATAAGTTAGTAAAGTCAATTAATTAGCCAGTAAGTTAGTTAGTTCATAAGATAGTAAATTCAAATAGTTAGTAAGTAAGTTAGTTAGTAAGGTTAGTTTATTTACTAGGTAGTAAGATTAGTAGCTTATATAAGTTACTAATAACTTTTTTTAAAAAAACTAACGTTAAAAAGCAAAAGGGATACACTTGACGATGCAAGAAATCGACGAACTCGGCTTCACAGAAGAGAAGGCGCAAGAAGACATGCAGGCAGAAGGGGGTGAACCAGAGTTTGATCTGGGACCTCAGGAGGAGGACTACGTCCCACCACCCCCTCCTCCACGACAAGATGAAGCGCAACCCACTGACACATCCATTGAGAGGAAAGCAGCCCTGGCTAATCATAGAGGAGAAATGGTGGAGAAGGCAAGGAAGAAGCTGAATGTTAGACCTGTCCCAAGACAACTTGCCCCTCTCCCACCGCGCCTTGAGGACCTCCCTGCTGGATTCCATGTAGAGCTGATCATCTGGGAACAGCAGGAGTGTGCCCGCAACCCCTTCGACTTAAGCTTTGAGCTTCCCACTACACTAAATAGAGTAATGCCCATTGAACTTGTAAACGATGAAATCGCTATGGGTGCAAGGCTCAAGGACAAGTGGCTAGCGGAGCAAGAGGCCAACCCAACTGCTTGGGGAGCCGAGGACCGCGAATTTTAGCATGATAAAGTCCTCTAGGTGCCTAGATCGGTGGAGGGCTATAATTGCCAACCCACCTGGAGAAGACTCATTTTTTATGTCAACCTTGACGCTTGGATGGTGTTTTGTAACACCCTCCCTTCTGAGAGAAACGACCCCACTTTCATGCTGTATTCTCGAAGGGTAGGCGTGGACTTTACTCCGTCCATCCACGGCAGGTTCGACTTCCCTATCATCTATAACGCCAATAGCACCTCCTATAAGGATGCCCTTGTATTTACTCTCCCTAATTTGTACAGTTCCATAGATAGATTCCTTAGTGAGTTCACATCCTGTCCTGACCCCGCCTTCATAACAACTTGTAATTATCTTAGACTAATTAGGGTCCTAATCCACCAAGAGCCCGCACCTCAAGAATGCCACCTCCCACCCCTTTACTTCGACCCCAACGCCATAGATAGCAGCACCATGACTCGCCTCATGATGCGCGCTACTCTTTGCCATCCTTCTGTGTTGCACTACTTGAGGATATGAGCGATAGCAAATTCACACAGTGCAACCACCCCTTCTTTTCCACCACCACTCTCAAAACCCACCTCAATATCAAGGGCTACTTACTGAGTCACAGATTCCTTAACAAAGCCCCCCACCCCCCACAATCCCCTACCCGCCATTTGGATGATGAGGATTAAATTCCCTTCATGCCCTTGTATCACATGCATCTATGAATAGCCTTTATAAAAAACAAAAAAAAAGCCCACAAGGCAACAAAAGAAAAGGTGAACTGGAAAGAAGAAGACAATAGCAAAGAATAGCAAAGCCAAGGGATGAATCTACTACTAAGCAAAGATAAGAGAGAGAGAACTTCGCAAGATGCACTTGCAACTTCCCTTCGCCTTGTTGTGTACCACAATCACTGCACCTAGGGTTTTCCCTAGCCCCTTCCCCACTTCACACTTAGGGCACATCAAGGGCATGACTTTTAGACCTGTCATCCTAAGACTTGCACCACACCTCCAATGACACACGAACTGGGTCCTCAAGTGTGGGACATTACCAAGGGCTTGCCCAAGGTTAGACCCATCTCCCAGTTCCACTGCCACGGGCACCACGCACTACACGGAGAGGTAGACATACCCCTTAGGGAGAGCACAACTTTTCTTGCAGGTTATGTTCAAGTTTCAAGAACTGGCTACTCAGTTGAAGAAGATCACTCACGGCATCCTTTGATGACCAAAACTTTTCCCATGTGCCGAACATGTCACCATTGCTGCTGTTTCAGGAGCTTTTCCACATTGGACTGGATAGACCAACATGCTTCATGTCGCCAACCATTTGCCTGATGATGACTACCATGATTGAACCAAATCGAGCAAAAGGAGTACTCAGTAATAGATCTACCATTGGCATAGATCTTGGAACCTCATCTTCCAAGGATGCATGCCTAACGCCTCAAGATCTACGGATCACTTATTGATTCCACAAGCTTGAAGATTTTCAATGCAAGGGTGAATATCTTCAACTTAGCACTAAAGATCTTGAAATCAAAGACAAAGATCTTCAAATCAAAGACACAGATCTTCAATACGCAGACGAAAATATCTTTGTCAAAGCAGACTTTGGGGGTTCCTCCAAAATAAATCCCTCCAATACCATCCTCTTAAGGGATTGCCTATTGATCAAGCGTTTCTAATGCTCGAGGGACGACCGGCTACATATTCTTCACTAGCCAACTAGATAACCTATCAGCCGTCGCCGAATGGAAGCCACAACTGTGTGAGAAATGTCGAGCCCCTTCATGAAGCCTAAAGCACGCCGGAATCTCTCCTGGCCATCATAATTCAACTCCATCACCTCTCATTCACACCCTCACCTTTGAATTTGTATCATCTACCCACCAGTTCCGCTTAGCGGCGACCCAACTATCCCACTACTTCCCACTGCAGTGCCATGGGACTGGCACTTGGCTAGGAGGGGGGTAATGTTTACCGTATTTACCGCAGCATAGAGGAGCAGAAAAATGATAAAAAGAAAATAGCAAAAAAGGCGCAGGATAAAAGAGAGAAAAGGCGCCCTAAAAATTTAACTGTTCGGGCATGACCCCCGAAAAGTTTCAGTGTCGCTCCAAGACAACAAAAGAGTAAAAGGTGCACCATTAAGGGTGGAAGCACTCCCGAATCCTTGTAAAAGAGTTCCAGGCTCGCTCCTGTGCAAATTGTATGCATTAGTTGGGAAGAGGATAAATTAGAATGGTGGGAAATGAGAAATGGGCTTAGGCCAATGGCCGGCCTTGTAAAAAAGGGGATGACCGCCCAAAAAAGGGAGGGCATGTATATAAAGTTCAAAAGTGAATGAGAAGCTCATTCTTGTGTGTGGCAAAAGCTTCTTCTTCTTCTTCTCTTGTTTCTTGCCTTCTTGCTTGTGCTTGAGAAAGGGAGTGAGGGAGTGTGAGAGGGTGAGGGAGTGAGTGTGTGAGAGTGAGGGATCATGGAGAAGAAGCTCTCCATCTCCTGTCTCCATCTTCTTCTCTTCTCTTCTCTTCCCTTGTCTCGCGCATGGCTATGGAGGATGGAGCTCATGGGAGAGGGATTGAGGTTGCTTGAGCTTGCCACAAGGATCGTGGAGCTATCGGTGTGTAAGAGAGAGGAGGGTACTCGATTGAGCATCAAGGTAAGCTCACTACACTCGTAAGGTAGGCATGGCATGTTGGCTATGTGAGAGGTAGCCATGGCCGCTCGGCTTGAAACGCTTGATCAATAAGCGGTCCGTAGGTCTCGGGGTAGAGCTTGTAACTCCCCTCTAGAAGACAATAAAATAATAAATAAGAAAGGAGCTCCCACTTTGAGTGAAGGAGTTGTCTTAAGATAAAGAGAGGAGAAAGAGAGGGGAAGGGAGAGGCAGGATGCACTCCCTTCTGCGTATATAAAGGCATGCCCTCTACTCAGTTGGAGAGTTAGAGAGAGATGGAGAGAGAGGGAATTACCCCGAGAGGCTGCGAGAGAGGGAATTAGAGAGAGGGTTAGAGAGGGAAAGAATTAACTCAACCCACCCTTGTCTCAGTCTTTAACTAGGCAATCTTCTCTCATGCTCTATCCCGAATACATTCCTCCTTCTTTATCTCTCAAATCCACTTGTAAACTATGGCTTCAAAGCAATGAGGTGCAAATACCATGAGATTCAGTGCAACCGGCCAAAGAGCAGGTATTGCTAGAGATACGAGAGTGCCCGAGGTTGCTAGAGTTGCCGCGGAACATCGGGTGTGTCAAACACAAGTACAAGCAAAGACAAAATTCCCAATGTTGTCTCACCAAACGAGGTGGATATTGCATGAAATAAGTAAAGGATTATATGTGCATTCAAGATAACTCAATATATCTACTGTCAAACACGACAAGGTTAAGTATTGATTAACACGCGAAAGTCTATTTAAAAGCCCTATAAATCATCTCATCATCGTATTTTTACTAGAAAATTTGCTATTTCTTAGGACAGATTAATGCTAAGAAGATATTGGACGGAATCTTTAAAAAAATGTGAAGAACAACTTAATCCCTCCCAATCTATCATATTACCTACAATCTCTCGAAAATATAATAAAATTTCAATATAATAAAGGAATTCATTTTATTCAAGGTTTTTCTGAATTGTCTGTGTGTCCGTGAGATAAATTACGTGAAGGAACTTGTGATTTAATGAACTAATTAAGGAAGTTGGTTGTATATGTTTCAGTAAATGTGTTGTAGGTAATTAAAAAACTAAATATGATATTGTCATCAAAGGAAATCAGGTGGACGTGACCCCCGATGGGTCCATCCAATGGTAGGGTAGTCCCAATTAACTAGAAGCTTTTCTAAATAGGTGATAGAAATAGGAAGATGATAAATTGACTGACTAGTCACTAGGTAGAACTGACTTGCATTGTTTTTGGGGGCCGGAATGGGATTTTTCCTTATGGGTAATAGGGTTGACATACCACACTCCCCTTCGTCTCCCATTCTCTTTGAGCCAAGTGCAATGGCAAGTCCGCTTCAGTTTGAGCAATCTTGTAGGAAGTGGAAACTCGAAATTACTAACACTAGCTAGCTGTTAGGAGACCCGTTTGATTTTAGGAATTCAAAAATTCAGGTCAATCCTAGTAGACTCAGTAGGGCCTAAGTGACAAACCCCATGATACTCCAAGAGAGCATCGATGACATCATTTGAAAAAGCTATTGATGGACTACAGAAAGGTGCACCTTGGAATGAGCCTGGCGAACACCTCACACTACCAATTTGACTTTGTACCTCTCTAATGGGCCATCAGACTTCCATTTTACTTTACAGGTCCACTTGCATCCAATAGGGGCTTTGCTCTCAAGAAACTCAACCAAATCCCATGTTCTATTTTTTAGCAAAGCCTCATATTCATCATCCATAGCCTTGCACCAATTCTCATCCTTAATTGCTTCCGTAAAAGATATAGTTTGTTTGTATTTTAGCACTTTTGTCATGGATGCATAATGTCTCATTGAGTATCCACTGTAGGTAAGCCTATGCATAGGATTTCTTTCTCTCTGTGATGTCCACAATGGAGGTGAACTAGATTCCACTTTCTCATGATGCATTACATATCTCTACTTAACTTTAGGTGTTACCACTGGGTATGCAAAAATCTCTATCAAGACTCTCACTAGAGTCATATCCTGAAGTCAATGGACTTGTAACAATGTCAAAAACCTTCTATTCTCCTCTATCTGTCCCCCTCACTGACATATCCATGTTACTGGATGGAGACCCATGGTTGTGTAGCCTGCCTGTCGTCCAAGGACTTGCATTGCCAAATGCATCCTGAATAGGTCCACTGATAGAAGAACTGCCTTGCTATCCATTTTCAGCATATGTGCCCTATGAAGTGTCATCATATACTACAATTTGCTTAGCACCATACCAAGATGCTAACTCATCAAATACAACATCATGACTAAGCAATATTTCTTATGTACTCGGAACAATGCACTTATGTGCCTTTCTTTCCTATGAGTATCCAAGCAAAACACACTTCACTACTTTAGGGTCAAGTTTCTTCCATTTTTCATTGGGAACATGAACATAGGTAATACTACCAAATACTTTCAAATGTCATATGTTAGGCTTGTAGCCACATGGCTACTCATAAGGTGCCTTTTCGTGTTTTCTTGCAATAGGTGCTCTATTTGTAACATAGAAAGTCGTAAATGCTACTTCAGCTCAAGAAGACAAAGGCATATCCTTGTCATTTAACATGGCCCTAGCTACCTCCATAATCACCCTATTCTTTCTTTCAGCAACTCGCTTATATTGTACAATATAGTTGCAAGCCAATTTCCTCATGATCCATTCTTTGCTATGTATGTGTCAAACTCCTTTGAGGCATACTCTCCACCACTGCTAGATCATAAACATGGGACATAATAATTAAGCTCTTTTCTAGCATGAGCTTTAAAATCCATAAATTTATCCAACACCTCATCTTTATGCTTTAAGATGTATATCCATGTGTACATGCTATAGTCATCCACAAAAGTCAGTATATCGAGACCCACCAAGTGATGCATTATGCATAGGTACCCAGACAATTGAGTGCACAAGTTGTAAAGGCCTACTACTATTCCATATATTCCTAAAAAATGGAAACTTGGTTTGTTTCCCAAACTAACATCCTAAGCATATATGTCTCGAATTAGCATACTTAAATCCTGGTAGCCTTATAACAAGCTCCTTGTGCTGCATATTTTTCAATTTTTGAACATTTATATATCCAATCCATTTATGCAATATATCAATGTCTCATATACTTGCCCCATCATGAGAAAACATACCAGCATTCAACTCAAGTATGTTTGCATCTAGTGCACAAACATCCTGCCATGTCTATGGCCTTTTGCAGCCAATCTACATCCTCTGCCACACTCCTCTATGAAGCAAACATCTCTATTATATTGTACTTGCAAATTCTACTCAACCATCTAATCTACATATAATAGATTCTTGTTGGTAATTTGTGGTACATGCAATACATCATGCAAGTGCTTTTTCCTACCATCAAGCATAACCAAAGGAACAATCTTTGTGTGTGCTATGTCATGCTGAGAATCATCTCTAGTATATACATAGCCATTAGCACTTGATTTTAGCTCAGCAAACCACTTGCAATGTGATGTCATGTGGTTTGAGGCACCAAAATCTATATACTAGACATCATTAGACTTTCCTTACTGCTTTCCTTTGTTACTTACATAATTCATAGCAAACAATCTCTCACCACTCTCCGGCTCTGCATGACTAGAAGATGCATATTGTCCCTGCTATCTACCCTTCTAATTAGCTTGCTTTTTCCATCTCTCTTTTGCAATGTGGCCATGCTTACCACAGTATTAGCAATATTTATCCTTATTAGCATTTTCATGAGTAGATTGAGTATGCTAGGATCTTCTATCCCTAGACTGAGATCTCCCCCTTGCATGGGAGTATCCACAACCTCTACCAGCAAGATCTTGACTGTTTTGAGATGCATGCTATTGAGTTCCCCTACCACGGCTAAAACCTTTGCCACAATAACCACGGCCTCTTTTATTAAAGTAAAAAGCTGCATCTTTGCTTTTAGAGGCACTTGAGCTTGTAGTCAACCCCAATTTCACTTCTTCATGGATAAGCAAGGATACCAATTCATTAAAGTCAGGCATTTAAGCCCTAACTAAAATTGACGTATCAAAGGACTTGTATTTAGGCCAAAGACCATTCAAGGTCACAGTCACCAAATCCTCATTATCTACCTCAGTCCCAATGGACTTGTATTTAGGCCAAAGACTATTCAAGGTCACAGTCACCAAATCCTCATTATCTACCTCAGTCCCAATGGGCACTAGCTAATCCGCAATAGTCTTTATCTCAGTCACATAGTCGTGAATAGATCGTCCTTTCGTGTCCATCATATTAAACTTTTGCTTCAATTGTACTTTTCTAGCACTAGTGTTAGTACCATAGTAACTCATCAAAATATCACATGCATCCTTCGGTGAGCTGCAATTCATTATTTGCATAACCATAGCATTAGAAATACATAGGGATAGCCAGTGCAATACCCTATGAGCTCTCTCAATCCATGCTTGATATGCCCTAAGCTGATCAGGAGTTGCATTCCTCTTAGGGAGTTTGGGATCAGCCTCCACACCTGTAATCAAGTCCCAGTAGGCCTTGCCAATGAGAAAGTTCTCCATCCTAAACTTCTAGGTAGCATAGTTGTTGTTGTCTAATTTGCCACCCACTATTTGAGTTATGTTATTAGTTCTTTCACCATTTTCCATCTCTGCAACTCTATGCATTCAATCAGTATACAACCTATGAATGCTAACTTGCTCTAATTCAAGATGAGACTCCTTGTAGTTTCAAGATCAAACTCCCTACAATTTCAAGATCATTTTTCCTACAGTTTTAGGAACAGTTTTCTTATAGTTTCAAGATAGTTTTCCTATTGTTTTAGAAATAGATTGTGAGTAACAACCAGTGGTGAAAAACATAGTCAAATGAGTATAGACCAAGCTCAAATCACCTCAAAATATTTTATGGCATTTTTAAAACATCTAGGCATGATAGCATGTTCACGTAGACTTCATCTCCTGCATATCTTGTATGCAACCAAGCTATGTAACAGAAGACAAAAAAAGCAGTTTGTAATGACTAGCAATCAATTTCCTATGCAAACTAAGGTATTCTCAGCCCAAAACATCCTTAAGACATCATACGCATGTCCCATTATATTAGGGATTCAATACATGATCAAACAAGCATCAATGCTTGCACGATATGCAAGTACTAGTGCCAAAAATCCTTCCTAGAGACTGTTTATAGCCAGACCACTATTATAACTAGCAATATTTCAATCCTAATCAAAGTTTACATCCACAAAACGTCTTACATTCATTGAACAACATCCAAGCGTTTACAAGTACCAACTAAGTGTTAGGATACTCCAAAACTTCAAGTGTAAGCTCTCATATATCCAATGACAGATTTTAGCCTACAATTTCAAATCTATAAAGCATTCTAGAACTGAATTCTCAACCCCTTTTAATCATTCCAAATGCACAAAGTCCAAGGCATATGCGTTGCCAAACATATCATGTACTTGTCTATGCCCAACACAAGCATTTCATGTCTGAATGCGTCCAACAATTCTAGGCATGTTCAGCCTATTTACAATGGTTTCCACATTCAAGCGCGGGCTGCTCCTATTGTGATTAGTGCTACCAATAATGCTTTCTTTTATTATCTTATAACCGAGCTCTATAATCTTCATGACCTCAAGCATATAGTTCATGAATACTCAAGTCAAACATGGCTACATTCTCCCAAAGTGTGATAGACCAAATATAGGTGCATTTTATTGTGTTCATGTTTTTTGAACCGTTGCCCTTTCTGATGTCAATGCTCATGAACATGAGCTCATTCATATGTCAAGAAACCCCCATGGAAAGTCTCAATAGGCTTCGGTCAACTCAGAAAAAAGACACATACCAATGAACATAACTATGTCTGCCATTTCTAGAGGACATTTTAGGATAGCTCTCTTTTTTCCTATAGACCACTGCATATCTCCTCATTCTAGCTCTTGACTTTAGGCTCTAGATCCCACAATGTTGATGCTGAGCTCCCAAGCTTCTCAGCCTTCACAAAGTCATGGGGACTCCTTTGATACCATGTTAGAAATATGAGAGGGAGATAGGGGCAACAGAGAGTAAGAAACTCTCAATGTTCTTCTTCTTCATTATTCATCAACTTTAATTGAGTAACACAAAGTACAATGTACTACAACCTAAGTCAAGTAGTGTAAATAGACTTAGTCTAATTGTACCAGCTAAATCTAACCAACTTTATTACACACACATGTCATCTAGCTAATCTACTAGTGGACAAAGTCGGCAGGTGGTGATAGTAGATTGAGCTTGCATATCTCAACAAGAGATGGCTATGAGAGCCTACAAACGATGATAGCAATCAAAGAAATCATATTTCTCATTGAATTTTTTGCTCTTCGTTGTTGCATCTAGATCCACAAATGATGGCCTAATCTAAAATCTCCGTTTCTAGTCTTTCTCACTTCTCCCTCTCTCTCTTCTTGTGGATTGTCTTTGTGGGAATAATCAAGAGAAGATCAAGATGAGATATGGCTTTGACCTGAATTAGATGAAGGTGACATGATGTTGATGCTGAGATGTGATGATCAACACTGAATGGAGTTCAAATTTGGACTAATTTATTGGCTGTGTATACAAATATAAAAAATGGAAAATCCTAGTAAGTCTCACTTTTCATGGAAATTTTGATTCCTTTTTATGTTTGATCATGAATATGACGCATATATGGCATGAAATTTGATATGAGCATAGTACGTGATGTGTTTGAGTGCATTTTCCTTATGCCAAGTTAAAACAAAAAGAATAAAAATGATAATATTTCCAAGAGATCTTATTGGCTAAATCTAAAGCATTACTCCTAGAGTAAAGATGATCTTATATGCTTGCATGCTTTCTTCTTTAATAATATATA
Organism: Lygodium microphyllum; assembly: GCF_053477565.2. Taxonomy (NCBI): domain Eukaryota; kingdom Viridiplantae; phylum Streptophyta; class Polypodiopsida; order Schizaeales; family Lygodiaceae; genus Lygodium; species Lygodium microphyllum. Next base: position 20,780,392 of record NC_141158.1, on the reverse strand, counting down.
TATATATTCTCTTTAATTAACACTACAATAGATCATGGGTATACCAAAAAAATGTAAGATGGGAATACATACAAAATTATTTTAAAATGTCAAGGTGCACTATTAGAATGATTGTTGGTCTATGTACATATATGTGTGTAGCAAAAAAAAATCAAAGTAAGGATCGATAAAAACAAAGATTCTTTTGACACATATACTAATGCATAGAGAAGCAATTAATGTAGAAGAAATATATTGAAGTCTGCAAATGAAAAAAAATTGTACGGGTCTTATCACCCAAAGGCATGATCCTTGCTATCTATGTCATAGAAAAAATACACTATGAACAAATATATAATAGTTGAATTATAATAGAGAATAATAGAATATTATGCTCATAATCTAATAGCAAATAAAAGTATAAATCCCAAATGATACAACTACCAAAAAACACAAGAAGCTATCTTCATCTTGCTATAACTCCTAGTACTAAAACTAAATAGCTAAATGATAGAGAATGATGAGATCCCTAATCGAAGATCTCATGTTCACACAATCCCTTCTTAGCCCAATTCTATAATAAGTAACAAACATAAATTATGAAAAAACTTGAATGAAACATAAAATGTAAGCTTATTATTATATGATAATTGGCTACCTCTCCTCTCCACAAATATAGCTTCTCCAAAAGCCACTTAAGCCCATGGCACTTTGTGTATTCTTTCTATAGTTGAGTAAGTGAATGACTACTATAGCTATGCAAGAAAAACATAGACAAATATTATTAAATCTTAGATAAAGTAAATCAAATGTTGAACTGAATGACATCATATTGAATACAAAATGAAGCATAAAACCTATAAACTCTTTCTCAAAGGTATCCAAGCCACCACTCCCAAATTTTGATGTTGAACCTATAGGTGAAGCCTGGGCTATGAAGCATTGTATCATAGCATTGTATATTATCGCTTGTGTGCTATCGAGCCAGGTCAACAATTATAGTAGCAATCTATGACAAACCAAAAAATTAGTATATATTGTTATTTTTTTCTTTGTACCTCTCTCTCTCCTCCTTTCTTTATCTCTCCCTGTCTTTCTTTCTCTTTCTCCCTTGCTTATTCTTTCAATCCCCTCTCAAGATTATATTATGGATATTCAAGCTTACTCTTATGCTTTACCTATGTTAAGCTTACCTATCACTTAGAAATCTACCCTATTTAGGCTTAACTTGCCTACCATTGAGAAGCTTATCCACACATAATCTTACCCACTATTGAGAAGTCTACCCTACTAAGTCTTGCTACTTTATTTTTATCTTTGATCTTTTTACTATATTTCATCTTTTTTTAAATAAAAAATGATATAGTTCTATCATGATTCTAAGTCTTCATACAATTAGTATTTTTAATATACTTTTTATACAAATAATTTTTAAAATTTTCACTTTTAAACCTTTGCACTTGCACACAAGAAAAGAACACAACTTCCTATGTCAAAGTTGAAATAGATATTTACTTGTACATACTTTAACAAGAAAGAAAAATATAATGAAAGACATGCCATACACTTGATGTGTGCTCAAACCCAAAGTTGGATATCCTACATGTGCATGCAACCTTGCTCAAATATGGAATACTCTAACATATAGATAATCAATACATCTTTATTAATATATCAATCCCTTCTCCATTTTAGCTTCATTAATTGACTATATTTCAATAAGAAATTAGACATGAATTTCACTAAATCTCTTGGCAATACATTGAGATGAGCACAACTTACATTGCCAAAGTATTCACTTCCCCCCATTATTTCCTCTTTCCCTCTCTTTTTCTCTTTCATACAATTTTCATGATAACATGGAATGTAATGAGCTAAAAATTCACATCTAGAGCATCCATCATCTCATTCTCTCACTTTCTTTCACTATATTAAAGTGAGAGAAAAGCTTTGTACATAACCATAAAGATGTGTTTAGCAATAATGCACACAAACACATACACACATATGCACGTGTGTGTGTGTGTGTGTGTGTGTGTGTGTGTGTGTGTGTGTGTGTGTGTGTGTGTGTGTGTGTGTGTGTGTGTGTGTGTGTGTGTGTGTGTGTGTGTGTGTGTGTGTGTGTGTGTGTGTGTGTGTGTGTGTGTGTGTGTGTGTGTGTGTGTGTGTGTGTGTGTGTGTGTGTGTGTGTGTGTGTGTGTGTGTGTGTGTGTGTGTGTGTGTGCGCGCGCGTGTGCGCGTGCGCGCGTGAGTGTGTGTGCGTGTGTGTGTGTGTGTGTGTGTACATAACCATAAAGATGTGTTTAGCAATAATGCACACAAACACACACACATATATGCATGTGTGTGTGTGTGTGTGTGCGCGCGCGTGCGCGCGTGTGTGTGCGTGCGCGCGCGTGCGCAACTTGATTTATAGGTTTGTTCAACTCACATATCAAACATGTGAAACATTCTTGGTCAAACAAATATTTAACTAATGCTACCTTATGACCATAATTCCAAGGGCCTTGGAAAATATATTGATGTTTAACTTCTAGGAATATTAATTTTAATAACTACTTGTGTTTACTCTGAGAATTTTTGAAACAACATGGGAAATTTAGATTATTATTCAACAATCTAAAATTCCTATTACAATTTCAAACTTAAATTTTGAAATTCACATTACAGGTTTCTCGCTTTTAAATAGAACTTCTAGAATTGGTATGACACTAGAATATTTCTTATGAGTTTACTTGATTTACGCTAATGTCATGGGATGTGAAACTCCGAGAATCACTTTATGTCAACATCCTTGTCATATGCATTCAAAGCCTATTTTTGAAACCCCTTTTCTACAAATTTATTATGAATAAGGCACACCATTTTATTATTCAAAATGTGAATAGTCACTTCAAATGACATCATCTGTATTTAAAATGTGTATAAAAAGGGGAATCAAAAAACCCTTTATCTTGAACCCACGTGATAGACTTATATAGTATGAGTGTCTTTCCTTAGATGTGAAAGCTCTTGTACCTACTAGTACAAAAAATGCATTAGTATCAAATCATAAATCTTCTCAAAGTTGCATCATTTGATTTTCATCTACCAAAAGTGAATCAATTTTTTGAGAAAAGGTAAATCTATACTATAGACTATAATTAGGTTTTTCCACTGTGATTTTACACTTTTTTTGGTGCCACTATCAAACATATCATGAATCTTGTTTGTTATTTGACATGTCTCTTGTATTTGTTTGTCAAATTGGTCATGATTCTTATAATGATGCTTTTTCTTTTCCTACTTTTGGTACATTCATGTCTTACATATGAGAAACTACACTTCATCTATATGAAAGCTTACAACTTCAACATTTTAAGATTAGCATCCACTCGAATAATACATATTATGTGTATGCTTGTGTCACATACATAAATATAAACATACAAACATATACAAGCACATGTACCTATATACACACATACAAGAAGATAGGGGTGTGTGTGTACACACAGATGATACACAGATATACAAAAAGGAACAAGTGAGCTACATGGTATAACCAAACCAATTAATATAATTAACAATATAAGACATTTAAATTTGGTATATTGTAGGTCTAATTTCAAGTTTTATATAGTAGATATGTTATAATCTTCTTGTATTAACTAAATTTTATGCTATCTAGAAGACTTCGTACTTGATTTTGCAAAAGACAACTCTATTTCAAGAGAGATCTCATTTACTTTATATGGTGTTCTAGCTATTCACTCAAAACTTGTATTTTCTATGTAAAGTATTATATCTTGAGCAATTTAGTATTATCTCATGCCTCAACAATACATATATAATGCATCACTACAAACAAATAGGCTTCCTTTTAATGATTAACATTAGAAGATGTCATGTTTTAACACCTTGGACCCTCTTCCAGAATCTTGTATTCATGGGATTTTCTATCAAAGTGTTCTCTAAGGCTTTTTCCTTTGTGATCATCATAGGAGTATGGTAATTGTAGATGTCTATAGGGGTTGCTTGATGGTTTGGACATTGTCATAAAAATATCCATTGAACATTTGGTCTTTGAAGTAGAAATTGAGCAATGTCTCTCTTTATCATTTCACATTGTTATTTTACCATTATCTAAAGGGAAAGCTCAAGTGCACTTACAATTCATGTAGATACATTAGGAAAATGATTGATAATCTTATGAGTGGAAAAATCATCTATTCACAATTTATATTGGATTGTTTTCTCCAACAAAATGAACATGAATTGGTAATATTGAGAAGATTCCATTTTGATTGACTATAATACTATAATATTAGCTGCAACAAAATAAGATTGATATCATATTATTTAATGGTCAAAGTTTCAAGAGAATAGCTACAACAAGAATGTATTTAGAGTTTTAGGGCTAGTATATCATTTAATCTAACTTCAAAGAACAATAAGGGAGCTTCTTAAATATGATTTGGATGGGACTAGTATATCATTTAATCTAACTTCAAAGAAGCTTGATGATGTGGACAATATCACTATTTCACTAAAGAGGCTAGTGCAAGGAGTGTTTTTAGCCTATAATAGTGAAGAGTCCATGGACTCATTTGTGAGGAAAGAAGAGAGGACCTTGCAAAACCAAGTGTAGTAGGAGGTATAAGAGGAGCAAGTGGGATAGGTATATAGATGAGGCCCACATAGAGCATATCTTGGTTATTACTGCACCCCAATCCATATAGTCGCATATGCTGGCCCCTAACATTGAAAAAGAGAATTAGCGGTATATTGGCAAGAACATGTCAATATTAGCATCACAATATGCATCTCTATCAACATCACTATATCATCACTAGTAGTGATGCTGATAGAAAATCTAAATATGGAATAATTTCACAATCTCTTATTCATGTAGTTATTGGTAAAATTTTGATGCTCATAGATATTCATTCATAAGGAAGATAAGTTTTGGATAGGCCTATAGGTGTATATCCCTTTCTGCCACCCGTCTAAGATGGATGTGGCTTCAAGATAATTAATTAACAACATGCATACTACATTTATCCATAAAGTGGCTAATCAACAAAAATGAAATACGCATAGTGACATGTGAGATATAACTTGAATAAAGAAATAAAATATTAATTGCAAAATAAACATTGTAATAAGTGGTTTATGTTATATGAAATATCTTAACAAATGACATGAAAATATGTTTGCATAAAAATTAGAAGAAGTACTTAAATGCCAAGTACACTATGACAAGTAGACAATGCTTTCCTATAAGAAAAAATCACTAGTACAATTCATGCGCTATAACAATGACATTTTGTGTGACATAAATGACACTTAGACATGTCACTACAAGTGTTGTTCTACTAAACGTCACTTAAACTTCATCAATAGTGCATCACTTATGCATTTAAACATTTCTTAAGAAACACTTTTAAAAAAGTATAATTTCTCTTCCTCTCACACTCCCTCGCATACACACTCACTCACTTACACACGTGTGCATATGTGTGTGTGCACCTGCACGCGCACGCACGCGCGCACACACACACAATCCTTCTCTCTCTTTATGTGTGTGTGTGTGTGTGTGTGTGTGTGTGTGTGTGTGTGTGTGTGTGTGTGTGTGTGTGTGTGTGTGTGTGTGTGTGTGTGTGTGTGTGTGTGTGTGTGTGTGTGTGTGTGTGTGTGTGTGTGTGTGTGTGTGTGTGTGTGTGTGTGTGTGTGTGTGTGTGTGTGTGTGTGTGTGTGTGTACAATGTTGCATTAGTAATAGTATAAATGGCTAAGAAATCAATTGATACCTCCAAGTGCAATGACTCAAAATGTACTACCATCATCATTTTTCAATTCATCAGTATTTCTTTCTTATGGAGAGTCCTTGATTTGTAAAGATTTCTCTTAAATGTTGTTAAAGCATTGCATATTTGCTTGATAGAAGTTTTCTCATCTAGTACAAATAGGAAAATAGAGTATAATCAAGATTGCACTTAACGTCTACAGTTAGACATGTGATGTCATGTGCACCACCGTGATACAACAATAGAGGTTTCTAGCCTTTGCATCCACTTTGAGATCCAAAAAAAAACTACATCTTTGCTACACATTTCTTGGCAATGCCTTGAAGATGCTTAGAAACCTTAGAGAGTTATCACTAAAAACTACATTGAAGGAGAAGCTTTGATGGGACCTAAAATGGGCCGGCATTGGCTATAGCACTAGCCGGATCTCTGACATGCACAACACAACCCCACAGCCTCGCGACCAGGAGCATCTATAGGACACATTGCCCTGCCATCATACGTACATTTTGCATTTGTATCGTGTTTGTAGTCCAACCTTTAACCTTCTCAAACTCCTCAGAGGGAGACCCTACACATTTTGGTGTAATTCACCACGTAGAACAACATAGGAGGCACCCCTCGGCTGATTGTCGTGGCCCCAGTGCGACCCTCCAACACCTTGGGGATTAGCCCCTCGATGCATTGCTAACACATATAACACATATGAAACAGACTCCGCTCTCGGCACCAATATTATATCATTCCAGGAATGTATTAGTCCTCACTTACTTGTCTCTTTGGACCCATTGTCTAGACCTACTGCTTGGGTACCTTACTCTCTCCAGCCTGGGTCATTTATAATTCGACCAATCGCTATGCATGCTAGGAATAGATACCATGTGTATGATTCATGCAATAGTGGATGCCTTATTGTGCACAAATAGTTATGGTTTAAAATCAGCCTATGTGTCGTGCAAAAATAGCCATTTTAATGAATTTCCGCTGATACACAATGCTTCGTTGCAGGAACCTAGCACCAAGGCGAACCTCGTGCTACTAGATCCATTATTTCCAAATAAGCTGCATCCTAAATGTTATGCATAAAGAGAACAATCAGACTTTGTATTATTTCAACACTTAAACTATTGTATAACATCATCCTCCCCTTCACTATTTAAATTTTGATGCGTTGCATAGGTGTAGATGTTCTTTTATGTCATTTTTTGTATGTAAAAGCAATAAATACACACTTTAACACAAAGGACAAGAGCCAAACTTAGGCTTAACCTCATGCTTCAGTCTCATTAGATATTCACATACATAGATCTCATTTTTCCATTTTTTATAAATGCAAGAAACCCATTTTTTTCCATTTTCTTTATTTTTTCTATTTAATTTTTAATAGAAAATAGGTATTTTTTGGTTTTTTTCTAATTACTGATCATTGGAATTGAAACTCATCATTTTCCCTTATTTTACCCCATGTCCACTCATTTCCCCCACTCAAAATCAAAGAAACTATTAATTTCCATCAAAATTTCTGTTTTTTCAGGTTTAAAATTTTATAATTGCTGTAAATCAATACAATTTCTACATAACAGTGATTGAAACCCTCAAACATAATGCAAGGAATATTCAAATAAAATTTTAGCTCATATGCACACCATTTAGACCATGAACAATAAAAAACAACCAAAATTCTTTCATAAAATAGAGCATACCGCCTTTTTGCGTGTTTCGGGTTTTTTTCCTACTTACAGTTGAATCTTGAGGGGGCACCCTCTTTAGGGCGTCGACTCCCTATTAAATTCTGCTGCTTCTTAAGAAAATTGACGTCCACAGCTATTTGTCTGTATTGTTCAGATATCATATCAGTATAGTACTTCATCATTTCCTTAGCTTCACCAAGGACATTAGAGGCACTCGACTCATAGCCGCGATTGTTAGTTTGTTATCTAACCACTTGATTAGGAATTGGCCGTTGACCTAGTGGGACAACATTAGATTTCATTGTTTGGCTTCCACCACTTAATGGGCCTGTCTGACTAGCCAGAGGCATAGTCATACTTGGAGGAGTTGGTAACATAGGTAAATTTGGCATGATACTGCCTCTCCCATTCTCATTTGACATGGGGTCACCTTAGCTCTCGTTGGTTAAGGCCAAATTATTACCATTCCAATTTATCCTTGCTGCATAAGAGCCGCTTGCAAGTATGACTCCACTCCTTCTGCTTGGGTAATAGCAGTGTCAATGTCGGCCAAAGCGACACTACTAAGCTGCACCTGGATATTAAAATCCAATCCATGTAGGAAATATTGCAATAGTGCAGCTGCTGGAATGGGGATATAAGTATTAAGTTTACAAAAAACTTGCTTTAGTTTCTTGGCATAGGCTTGGACATTCTCATTTGGTTCTTGACGTGTTACATTCAAGACACACAACCAATACATCCCACCCCTTTCAGGGGCAAACTCTCTTCGGAAGGCCATGAAGAATTGGGCACTGCTAGTTATGGTTCCCGCTTCTAGACCATGATACCATACTGCCACTCTTCCTTTTAACATCATTAGATGTCTTTTGTCTTGGATCTGATAGTTGAATATGAGCGTTTGAAACTCCTTAATATGGAGTTCTCCATCTTCTTTTGCTAACCCATGGAAAATGTGCAAAGGTGCTCCTAATGCCGGTAAATCCGGTGTACCTGTCAGAAGAATTGCGATGGGTTGTGCCATGGCTACAGTTGGATTGACAATAGGAGTTTGTGTAGGTATAACTACACCCCCACTTGAAGTGGGTTGATTAACTGGAAGAAGGGAAGTACCAAGACTTCCACTTGCACTCAAAGGGCTGCTTATGACACTTAGGTTACTAGAACCACTGCCACTTATTCGTAGTGGGCTACTTCTTTGAGGAGAATATCTCCTTATAATATCCAACCACCGTTTAGCCCTCTCAGCACGTTCTGCTTTTTGTGTTTCGGCTTGACAGTCCTTTTTAGAGGATATAAACCGAATATTTGGTCCCTAAAAACCCTAAATTCGAGAACCACCACTTGTTGGTAGCTCCCAGTTAGACACACCACTGATGGGACCTAAAAAGGACCGGCACTAGCTATAGCACTAGCCGGACCTCTGACATGCACAAGACAACCCCACAGTCTCACAGCCAGGAGCGTCTACAGGACACATTGCCCTGCCATCGTACGTACATTTTGCATTTGTATCATGTTTGCAATCTGTCAAGAATCACGTGGTGGGGGGACTTGCTCAAGATGCTCCGCCGAACATACACAGAATGCACAAGGAGAAGCTCACTCAAGAGACAAGAAGAGAGATGGAGGCCAAAACATTTTCTTGCTAGTTTTTTTCTTCTTCTTCCACACACTTTACAATATACACAAAGTATAGATAAGATACAACATAAAGGAAAGTGGCCTACTAAGTCAAACAATGCATAACCAACTACATAGTCGACTGGTGCTATAACTATGCCAGCTGTAAATATGTGTAACAACCTGAATATAATAAGTAGTGAGTCAATGGCCATGTGAGAGTCATAATGACCACCGACATGCTAAGTGTAGACGTGCGGACCCATCTAACCAGGCGGTCCATCATCAATGTCTGCATGTGTTGAGCTTGTCATCTCAACACAATCCAACCCTTAACCTTCTCAAACTCCTCAGAGGGAGACCCTACACATTTTGGTGTAATTCACCATGTAGAACAAAATAGGAGGCACCCCTCGGTTGATTGCCGCGACCCCACTACGACCCTTCTACACCTTGGGGATTGGCCCCTCGATGCGTCGCTAACACATATAACACATATGAAACAGACTCTGCTCTTGGTACCAATATTATATCATTCCAGGAATGTACTAGTCCTCACTTACTTGTCCCTTTGGACCCACTGTCTAGACCTACTGCTTGGGTACCTTACTCTCTCCAACATGGGTCATTTATAATTCGACCAATTGCTATGCATGCCAAGAATAGATACCATGTGTATGATTCATGCAATAGTGGATGCCTTATTGTGCACAAATAGTTATGGTTTAAAATCAGCCTATGTGTCGTGCAAAAATAGTCCTTTTAATGAGTTTTCACTAATACGCAATGCTTCACTGCAGGAACCTAGCACCAAGGTGAACCTCATGCTGGATCCATTATTTCCAAATAAAGTGTATCCTAGTTGTATTATTTCAGCACTTAAAACGGTTGTATAACATCATCCTCTCCCTCACGTTTAAATTTTACTGCGTTGCATAGATGTAGAGGTTCTTTTATGTCATTTTTTGTATGTAAAAGCAATAAATACGCACTTTAACACAAAGGAAAAGGGCCAAATTGAGGCTTAACCTCATGCTTTAGCCCCGTTAGACATTCACATACATAGATCTCTTTTTTTCATTTTTTTCAAACGCAAGAAACCCATTTTTTCCCATTTTCTTGAACTTTTTCTATTTATTTTTAATAGAAAAAAGGTTTTTTCTGGTTTTTTTTCTAATGACTAATCATTGGAACTAAAATTCAGTATTTTCTCTTATTTTACCCCATGTTCACTCATTTCCCCTACTCAAAATCAAAGAAACTATCAATTTCCATCAAAATTTGTGTTTTTTCGGGTTTTGAAAATTTATAATTGTTGTAAATCAATACGGGTTCTGCATAACAATGATTGCATCCCTCAAACATAGTGCAAGGAATATTCAAATAAAATTTTAGCTCATGTGCACACCATTTAGACCATGAATGATAAAAAACAAGCAAAATTCTTTCATAAAATAGAGCATACCACCTTTTTGCGTGTTTCGGGTTTTTTGAATATTTAATTGGGATTGTGTGTCAACCAACCAGCCATGGATTTCAACGTAGATCTTCAGCCTTCAGCCTCCTTGGCCTCTTGGAACAATCCGGTGCCTCCCGAACAAGCATCCATCTCCCGATTCTCTTCTTGATTCTTGCCACATGAAGTGCCTCTATGCAGGGGAGAGAGAAATATTGAATTCTGATCAGGCCATCCGGGCAACCATTCAAGGATCGGAGACAAGTGATGAGGAGCGAAGATAGAGTGCAGACAAGGTATCAATCAGTTGGGGGGGTTGCTTTTAGGCTCTCCAACCCCCCTCTCCACCATCAATCGTGGCCACGGTGCCTTCTTTCTACTCACAGCGTGGAAATTCCCCCCCCCCCCCCCCCCCCCCCCCCACAAATTTGTTTTTAATTGGGGCTCTCAAAGGGAGCCCCCAAAAGGCATAACCTTTGGGCTCTCTAAAGTCTATTCCCACTTGCCCTTTGGCCTTGGCCTCCCGAGCACTCCCTCTTCCTCGTCTAGTATCTGATTCACGGTCTAAAAAAACTTGGGTGTCTGTCTTGAAGTCCTCCACCACTAGGCATCTCCTAGGGTCTCATTTGACATGCCAAAAAATTAAGAAAATTCACCAACTATCGTCCAGTGGGTCTTTTAAGCACTTTCGGGCATTGCCGCTTCGCAACCGTCGCCTTTGATGAAGTCTATTTTTCCTCTGAAATTCGGAATTTTTGGCTATTTTTAAGCACTTCTCGACATCAGAAATCATTTATCAAGCTTTTCTTATGGAACATGAAGTGGAGAGAGGAGGTAGCATGCTCAAAGAGAGCGAATGATTTTTTTGCCCTAGCTTTTTTGCCAAAGCATCTAAAGATGCCCATCTCTGTAATCCCTAGTTCTAGTTCCACTAGGCAACAATAAGATCCATCGATGGTAGAAATTATATTGTCCATGTTGAGGAATCACCAATCTTATGAATCAATATTTGGCATCCCTTTTGATGCAATAAAGCCATGCAAGGTCATCGACCAAGGAGTCTTCAAACAATGTGTCAAATTGACCATAGATAGCATCACCTCAAACCTAAAATACTACATAAAGATATACATGTGCTCTGACAACACCAAGTTGCAATAACTCCAATGGGAGCCAAGGGATTCCTTTTAAAAAATGATATTGATAGAGTTTAAGGCTAGGGAGTGCATGCTAGTAAATGATAGGGACTTGCATTAAAGAAGATTGGAACTCAAAAATGGGCCTTATAAGGAATGCCATGTCACAATGTTTCCTAAATAAGGGGAGCACAATAAAAATTTTACAAACGAGCTCCAAACTTGTCAAATTTTGAGGATTCAGTTTCTATTAATCAAGCTCTTTCCGATGATATATTTGTTGATAGGGTTTGGAGGTAGGCCAACGAAGTTACACTAGATATTTTCTTTTGGCTAGGGAATATGACAAACCACCCATGGATCTGCCTTGGGGTAGGGGTGCCTAGCCCCATGGAACATGCCTCGTGGGGTATCTATCACCCAACACTTGGTGGTCCCAACAACATGCCTCATGGGGTATCACCCAACACTTGGTGGTCCCAACAACATGCGAGAGCATAACACAACATAGAGCACAATACAACAAGTGAGCTCAAGTGAAAAAAAAGGGCCCATCTTGGGGGACCAACATTTATATTGAAAGCAAAGTGAGCATACAGAGATAATTGGGGCATGAGAGGGACTTGGTTGCAGGTGAGTGAGGAGGTATCAACACCTTGCTATCTCACAACTCAATAGCACCATGGGTGTGGGACTAGCTCATACCTCAACCAAAAGGGAATCTTTGGTATAACTTCATTATTCAACTTCCAAACCCTATCAACCCATAAATCATGAAAAAGAGCCTGATGAGTTTCCTAGCCAAAAGGGAATCTTTGGTATAACTTCATTGTTCCACTTTCAAACCCTATCAACCCATATATCATCAAAAAGAGCTTGAAGAGTGGAATCTAAACCCTCAAGCTTTGACAAGTTTTGAGATTATTTGCAAAAAATTTAATGTGCCCCCATTTTTTTTTGGGAATATTATGACATGGCATTCTTTAGAAGGCCCATTTTGAGTTCAAATCTCCCCTAATGTGACCATCCTTTGAAGATCTAGATAAGTTTTTAAGACCAAAATGTAGCAGTGACCTTGCAAAGGGAAAGAGACCTCTTATAGAGTTTGGACCACCCATTGTAAAGAGCTCCAATTTTTTGTAAAATAACTTAACTTTTATAGTCTCTATGAGTATAATGGTGTCTTGTAATGAGCACCATTTTTTTGTAAAACAACATACTGTGGGATACAACTTAGCAACTTTTATTGTCTCTATGAGCCTAATGGTGTCTAATAAGATTATGAATCTAGTGACCTTATTCTATGATTTGTATCTCTATGAATTTGTGATCACATTTGGGACTATCTGTAATTTGTATCTCTATGAATTTATTAAGAGACTGCAAGTCATACATGCTAAGTTATGCATATTGTGTGTGCATATGATTAGTTTAAATTCAAGGAATTGTGCTATCTCATGTATTTACTTTTGTTTGATTAGTTCAAATCCTATGTGTTATGAATTTTATTATGTAATTGAATCTTGTTCTTTGTCTCTCATTGGTTAACGTGTCTCTCATTGTATTGTGTATGTAATTACTTGTAGCTTTTTCACTCTTCTTGTCTCATTTGCAAACTATGAATACTCTTGTCTCTTAATGACATCATATGGTTGAGAGTGAATATTACTAATGAATGATGGACAAGGGTGACAACAATGAAGAGAGGGCCCACAATGAGCTTTTTCAAAAGGTGCATGAGCACTTGAAAAGTCTAGTGGTTGCATCAAATAGAAGATAGGCCCAATACCTCTCTAATGGGCTAATCTAACTCATATGTAGTGAAAGGAAGTTAACAAGATAGTGTGGCAAAGATGGTCAAAGCTATGCAGCCATGCTTACATGCAAAGGTAAAGAAGGGGTGATGAAAACCCAATGGAAAATGGGAAGTTCCTCCACAATGGGTATCAAGGAGAATATTGGAGTACATGGCCCTCAATTTCTTTGACCAACCTCTTCACAACATCGACTCCCCATGCTGTAATATGTACCTCATGATGAGCCAATTTGGTGGATTTCTCACATCTAAGGAGTCTCTCCATTCTACGAAGGACATATCGGCACAAAGTGTGACCATCACAAGGCTTGATTTGTAGTTTACACTACAAGATGCAACATTAGACCCATATGCAAAAGAAGTGGCCTTGAAGAATAATCTGCCCCAAGGGAGATAGAGTTTAACAAGCTCTACAATCTCAAACACCACCATAAGCACCTGCCCATATTGAGCAAAGGATTGAGATGCTCACACAAATTGTTGGACATGTGGAGCACTATGTAGTGGAAGGCGCTTCTCATAGGGCATTACCATAGGTCCATCCCATGTGTGATATACTTCATCCCCATGACATCATGCACATTGTAGACTCCCCCACATGCTCAAGAAATATTTGTATGGGTTGCTCCAAGTCCTTTAACAAGGCAACAAGTTCATATTTTTTTACTATGTGAGCATTACATGCTTTTTCCTTGCCTAGTGATCCATTGTTACATCTTGTTGTTGCAACTTAGTAAATATTGCTTGGGATCAAGTCATCCTCTACGGGTAAGACACTCCTCAGTGTCAATGTCTACTATCTCTATGCCCATCTAGATTGTTGAGATGGCAAGCTCAATATGTGCGGATATTGATGATGGAATGTCTAGTTAGATTGGACCCCACATCTACACTTAGTACGTCAGTGGTCATTATGATTCTCACATGGCCACTAACTTATCACCTATTATATTTATTTTGTTACACCTACCTACTGCTAGCATAGTTATAGCACTAGTCGTTGTACTAATTGACTTTCCTTTATATTGTATCTTATCTATACTTTGTGTACATTGTATTGTGTGAAAAAAGAAGAAGAAGAAACCATCAAGAAAAAAATTTGGCCTCCATCTTTCCTCTTGTGTTCTTGAGTGAGCTTCCTCTTGTATATATAATGTATGTTTGGCACAACATCTCAAGCAAGTCTCCCCACCATGCTATTATTGATATGGTATTAGAGTGGTGCCATTGAGAGAGGCTAGTCTTTAAGGTTGAAGTGAAGAAGAAGAAGCAAGTATTCGAGCAAGCAAGCAATAGATATTGGGCCATCATTAAGAAGGTGGACAAGAATAACTACCCAGCATGGAAGTTCTGTGTGACGACAAACTTCCTTATTCGAAAAGGCCTCTTTAACTTTGTTTTAAGTGAAGAAAAGGAGCCAAAGTTGAGTGACATTGTGACTACAAAAGAATTAAAGGTGTGGAAAGAATGGAATGAAAAAGATAAGAGGATGATGTATTGGCTATCTAAAGTCATTAATAATGCTATGTTAAGGCATATTAGAAATGCAAAAACTTCACATGCAACTTGGACAATCTTTGAGAATATGTTTTTCATAAAAACAAAGGCACGAAAGATTCAACTTAAGTAAGAGTTGAATACATTGAAAAAAAAGAAAGATGTATGTAAATGAGTATGTTTTGAACATGAGAAGCCTTGTAAATGCCTTAGCAACTATTAATGCAATGCTTGATGATGATGATTTTGTTTGTTTCATCTACCCTAGAAGGTCTTAATAAATAGAAGGTTTAGAAATCATTTGTTACTTCTGTGTATGTATAGAAGTTGTTTCCACTTTTTGATGAGTTGGTCTCTCTCATGATCACTGAAGAGACAACATGTAGGGTGAATCATTTGAAACAAGTGGTAAACATATCCAAGCATTTTACTCAAGCTCAGGAAGGGGACATGGCAGATCCTCTTTAAGGGGTCATGGTATGGAATATGCTAGTATGGAATATTTTTGGTTTGAAGTTATTCATAATACTGCTGTCTATATTATGAACAGAACTCCCACAATTGCAGTTCATGGAATGTCCCCCAAATAATGTTTTACTACAGGCAAGAAGCCCGATATGTCACACTTAAAAGTGTTTAGTTGTATTGCATATGTTAATATGCCAAATGAGCTACATAAGAAGCTTAATCCAAAGGATGAAAATGCATTTTTATTATATATTCTCTTTAGAGTAGAAATGATATTTTTGCTACAACCTATCATACATGAGTTTAGAGTGAACCCATATGGATGTTATTTTTTATGAGATGAGCAGTTGGTATGCATCCAGTGGTGATGCATGATGATGAAAATAATCATGATGGTGCAAAAGTAAAAGTAAGAATCGTGGATCCTTGGTGGACCAAAAACATAAATTGATACTACATCTACAATTAGCCCTTGGTTTGGGAGACTAAGGAGTAGTCCCACATCTTCAAGCACATCTACTAGTGTTGCAGGTAAAGACAAAGGGAAGAAGAAAGTGTCAAATATTAATGATGCATCTACTAGTCATTTGGGATTTGATGGATATTCCAGTGGTTCAAAGAGTTTGGATGATAAGTTGGTATTCCTTCAGTCAAGACACCAAGTGTATAGAGAGCACTTGGTAATGTAAAAGATCCATTGAGTGATCAAGTGATAGACATGTCTAGCAAGGATAGATACCCTATTGAAAGATTTGGTTTTGAAGGTTATGTGGCTCACCATTATACTTGTATGGTAAAGGTGGTTGAGGATGTTGAGCCCACTTGCTTTGAGGATACTAGTAGTCAGCTCATTGGGATGCAACAATGATTGAAGAGATGACTACATTAGAAGCCAATATGACTTGTGAACTAGTACCATTGCTAAGGGCAACAAAGATATTGGCTATAAGTGGGTTTAAAAAATCAATCATAATGTGGATGGTCGTGTTAGAAGGTATAAGGATATGTTGGTTGCAAAAGGCTATGCTCAAACATATGGCATAGATTATGAAGAGAGATTTAGTCCAATTCCTAGGATGGCAATAGTTAGATGTGTGATTACTTTGGTAGTAACCAAAGGTTGGAGTTTACATGAAATAGATGTCAAGAATGCCTTTTTACATGGTGAATTGAAAAAAGATATATATATGGAGCAACCAATAAGTTATGAGGATTCAGAGCATTCCACATATGTGTGCAGGTTAAAAAAGGTGCTCTATGGGATGAAGCAAGCATCTAGAGCCTGGTTTGCCAAGATCATAGAGCATCTTGTCACCATTAGCTTTTATGTTTTTTATGATGATCACTCACTTTATGTGAGAAAGGGAGATGCCAGCTTGGTCATCATAGTCATCTATGTAGATGACTTGGTTATTACAGGTGACAGTGATAATGGGATTACCAAAGTTAAGGACTTTTTGAAGAAGAAATTTGACATGAAGGATTTGGGTGAGCAAAGGAACTTTCTTGACACTAAGGTTGATTAGATGTGATGATGGTATATGGCTATCGCAAAGGAAATATGGCTTGGATATGTTATCCAAGTATGGTATGACAATATGTAAGCTTCTTTTAGTGCCATTAGAGCAAAATGTCAAGTTGGGTGCTAATGTTGGGAATGAGATACAAGACCCTACTATGTTTAGGAGGATAGTAGAGAGTTTGATTTACATGACTATCACAAGGCTAGACTTGAGTTATGCTATTGGCCTCATTAGTCAGTTTATGCATATGCCTAGAAAGCCTCATTTGGATGCAATACAGATGCAGATTGGATTAGTAGCATGTTTGATAGAAGATCTGCTAGCAGATTCATGTTTTTTCTTAGTAGTGCAATAGTTACATATAATTTAAAAAAAGCAACCTACATTTGTTTTATCAAGTATAGAGGCTGAATATACAGGTGTTGCTATGATAGCATGTGAGGTGATATAAAAAAGTTATTGGGTGATTTGAATGTTAAAGAACAAGAAAGAGAATAGAGACAGAGTTTGGAGTAGTGAACAGAGCAGTGAGCTCTCATCTGTTTTCTTCTTTATTATTCTTCATGGTCTTCCACACACTAACTATAACACAAACAACTGTTGTAATCTAGATCCATAGCTTTAATACTATGGTTGCATTACTAACTCAACTTATTGACCACACACACACAACATGTAGCTAAGCTACATCTAGATAAGTTAGGGTAAGCTAATGATCTTGATCTTCAATACTCCCCCTCAAGCTCAAGAAATACTCTATATCCCAAGCAGTTCTCTTAATTTATTGAACTTATCTTTACTTAGTGACTTGGTAAAGATATTAGCTACTTGGTCTTTGGTTTTGACATGTAGGAGATATATTCCTATCATGAAAGTATCAATTATTGTATGAGTGATAGTGCACCTCTATGTGCTTTATTGTTCTAATATGATACATAGGATTTGTAGCTAGAAGTACACTACTCATATTGTCACAATACAATGTGACTAGAGGGTCTATCTGCATACCCAAATCTATCACCAACTTTAGCAACCAAGAAATCTCGCATACTAAATGCACACCCACTAGTAGACCGTCTATCATATGGACAACCTACCCAATTTGCATCAATATATCCCATGAGTTTCAAGTGCCTACTACAATCATAGAAGAGTCCATAGTCTATTGTAGCCTTGACATAGTGCATAAGTTCTCCTTTCTACATCCAAGTGGAATTTGCTAGGCTTCTACATAAACTAACTTATAACTCCAGCAAAATGACTAAGGTTAGGCTTAGTGATGGTAAGGTAGATGAGACTTCCT
Organism: Lygodium microphyllum; assembly: GCF_053477565.2. Lineage (NCBI taxonomy): Eukaryota > Viridiplantae > Streptophyta > Polypodiopsida > Schizaeales > Lygodiaceae > Lygodium > Lygodium microphyllum. The sequence goes on along the minus strand of NC_141158.1, from coordinate 20,762,112 downwards.
ACCATCTTCCTGTATATAGTAATATCTGAAATTTTAGCTCAAGTATTCACATTTAGCTTAGTATTTTGATCCAATGGAGTATCCAAGGATTTACAATCTAACATACCATATTTCTTGAACATCTCAAGTGCATACTATCCATGTCTCAACCATAGTCATGTTAGATATGCTCAATGCCCCACCCTCATAAGGTGCTACAAATAATCCATAGTGCTCTAAGTTGTAAGGCCTCAATTATGAGGAGAAGCCATGTGTGAGCATAGACACAAGGTGGATCCTAACTTGTATGTCAAATGAGATTTATGTAATTAGATGGCAAAAAGGTGACCTTTGTGAATCTAGCCTTTGGGTTAGATAGATTAGTTATGCTAGTAGCAACTCGAGGCACAATGCATCGAGTTGCAAGGTGTGGGAGTTATCAAGGGTCCCTATTTTGGGGTCTGGGGGCCATCAAAGCAGCCCTTGGCTTGGGGATTTTAGGAGGGCTAGCGGCCCTCCTCTTGACGAGGGTCCAAGGGAAGCATCTCGGCCTGAGGATAAAGAGAATATTCCATGGCATATTTCTTGGAGGAAGATTCATAATATAGTCAAATATGCCAACGAGACTACCTTCTCAAGCTATAAAAGGAAGACCCCTCTAAAGCCATCATTAATCTATCTTTCACTTAGTTAGAGCTCTTTTGGCTACCCTTAAACTCTTCACCTATCATTTGTCTCTGGATTGCCATCTAAGTTTCAGAGTGGAAGCACGCAGGTGTATAGAGCCATCTTTGTATGAGTTTACTTGAGATTAAAGTAATCTCTATTCTTTTCATATTTGATGTGTGTTCTCTACTCTTTTCTTAGACTCTCTCTACTACTATGCCATATACTTTCTACATAGTAGAAAATCCTAGGGGATGTTGAGGAGTAAAGAGTACATGAGAGACAAGGGATTCAACGACAAAGAGGAGAAATATTATTTGTTGCATCAAGTAGCAATGCTAGTGTATTAGGTGGTGTTGTTGCTATATGGGCAATTTAAACACTATGGATTCATCCACCAGCCTTGAGTGAAGGCAGATTAGATGGTAGTATAAACTACACTTTTTGGAAGTTTAAAATCACAACTATCCTTGATTCTTATGAGCTTGTAGAGAGAGTGATGGGGAGGACTAACCTAGAACTAAAATCTGTCCTCGACCCATCAAATTCAAAACCTCAAGCTTTGACTTTTGAGGAATTTTGTGCACTATTAATGGAGGAGGAGTTGAGGCTTAAATCCCTAGAAGCTAGTAGTAGTGGAGATATTGCATTCTCTGCCAATATGAAAGGCAAAGATGGTTCCTCTACCAATGGTGACAAAAAGAAGCAGGCTGGTAAGAAAAAGTTTCAATGAGAGTGCTTCTATTGCAAGAAGAAAGGACATGCAATTGTAGATTGTCATGTTAAGAAGGTGGATGAAAAGAATGGCACCGTGAAGACTAAAGGGAATGAGACAACCAATACAACTAAAGTAGAGTTGGAGTTATTCATGGCGACCATTGAGTAAGTGTGTTCCTTGATACAAGAAATATCTACCACGAACTCATGGTTATTGGATAGTTGCACCTCCCATCACAAAATCAACAAGAAAGGTCTATATAGTTCTATGAAGCCTTCATAACAATCCATCACTATGACGGTTGGAAATGATGCAAATATCCTGTTGAGGGCATAGGTATCATTTTCTTTGTTACTACAAATGATAAAATAAATAATATTTCAAATGTATTGTATGTTCTAGGTATTCAGAGAAATTTTCTATATCAGTTACTTCTATACTGATATTGGCCATGAGGTGAGGTTCACTAAGACATGTGTAGAAATTATCAATAGTGGTGGCAAAGCTGTTGGCAAAGGAGAAAGAAGAAACAACCCATATGACTTAAGAGCTCTTACAACCACCACCACTGATGTGGGCACAACTAAACATTGGCATAAAAGATTTGGTCACATTGGTTTTGCAATATTGAAGAAGATACATAAGAAAATGGTTGCTCACCTACCTATAGTAACTAAAATGAAGAAACCATGTGAAGCTTGTATGATGGGAAACAAGCAAAGAAATGTATTACCACAAGAAAACAAGAACAGAGTAAAGGATCCTCTAGAATTGATGCATGCTAACTTGTGTAGTAAAATGCCTACAAAAGTATTGGGATGATCTTTTTATTTTATGTTGATTGTTGATGACTATAGCAAAAAGATGTGAATGTACTTCCTTCATGATAAGGCTCAAGCTTTTGGTAAGTTTAAAGAATGGCTAAAACTTTTTGAGAATGAAACATGGCAAAGTGTGAAGAAGTTAGAACAAGTTTGCAAGAGCAAAGGGATTAAGAAAAATGATATTGTTGAATGCTAAAATTGCACCATTGTAGAAATGGCAAGGTATATGCTTAAGGGTAAGAGATTTCCTAACTAGTTTTGGATAGAAGCTGTTAATACTATAGTCTACATTCTCAATTGGAGTTACACAAGCTCTTAAAAGGGCAAAACTCCTCATGAGACCTATTCTAGTAAGAAACCATTTGTCTCACATTTTAAAACATTTGGATGTGAATGTTATACACATCCACACATGTTCCAAAGGATAGCAAAAACAAGTTAAATCCAAAAAGCACAAAATGTATATTCTTGGGTTGTAGTAATGAGCAAAAGGCTTACAAATTGTATGATCAAGAGGCAAAGAAGATCATAGTGAGTCATGATGTTGGTGTTCAAGGAGCAACCACATATAGTGGAGAAGGACAATATAAGTTCTTCCACTTTATCATCTAGTAAAGAAGTAACCCACTATGAGCCTATCCCAAGAGTTGCCCTACTTTCAAGGAGGAAGCATCATCTTTGGATGACGAGGAAAAAATTCATCAACTTGCAATCACACAATCGGAAAAGCCATTGCTATGATGGGTGAAGTAGTTCTATGATTGCAATAATCATATGCCTACCACACTTGAGGAAATGGAAAATGAACCAATGAGGTCTTTGAGAATAGAGGAGCAAAAAAATGTGTAACGTGCCCACCTAGGCTATTCAAGCACATTTTTAGCAGTCCATCATGAAACAAATCTAAGTGTTGCTGCCCGCTACCAGCACTCCCATGGAATGTTTTGAGGTTTGTCACTTAGGTTTTCCCGAGTCCACCTCACAACGGAACGTTCATGGCAAACCCACTAGCATCAATCTGAAATCAGGGTTCCTAGTGGCCAAGGTCTCCTAATATTATTCTAGCATCGGATCCTCAATATCCTACTTTACACAGAGACATCCAAACTGAAGCAAACCCATACTGCACTTGGTTCAAAGAGAATGGGAAACAAGAGGGATGCACTACTCAACCTCTCTGCCCATAGGGCATAGTCCCATTCTAGTCCCCTAAAATGACATGAATCGGGTTCCAACCTAATATTACCTAAAGGTCGTATGACTATAGAACCTTGTGAGAAGCCTCCCAATTCCCTAGGACCACCCTTTTCTGTAGGTCAGACCCATCAAGGGTTCTGCCCTCCCACTTCCCTCAATAGGCATTCTTTAGTTATCTAATTAGGTCCTATCACATTTATGTGTGACATTAAAATCAGCTTCCTTAATTAAACCTTTTAGGGAACATGGTTCATTTGCATAACTTATGGCACTAACACAAAAGCAATTCAGACAAGCTCCTTGGAAGTAAACTTTATTTTAGCATTTTAATTGAAATACAAGTCTTGTCCAAAAAGAACGGATTTCGCAATCCATGAGGATGCATCTTATTTCTTCCAAGTTTTTGCCCTTGCACTAGTAATAGGGCCTCAAGCATCCATCTCGAGTCACATAGATCATTTGAGTAGGAACTGAAGGCAGGGAATTTACAACTAGAGTCCCCCCTGGCATCCAAGTGTCCTCCTACATTCAAACTGACCAACAAAGTCACCTCTCGTGGTGGGTTCGATGCACGTTTTCGTCACGGCTATTTGGAACCCCCTTGGCTAGGGTTGGCGGCCAGATGTGGGTAGCTTGGCATGCCCTCCTTGAATTCAATCTGATTCATTATTCAAATTTTTGTTGTGAGCTTGGGTCATACATTCCTTTCACAAACATTGAATCTAGATTTACACGCATGACAATGAAGACGAGTGCTCAGAACATCTGCTAAGGTGGAGTCCTCATCTTTGACGTTGGTGTCGCCCTTCATGGTCTTTCCTACCTAGGCATCATTTTTCATTATTTTCTGAGGGATAGAGAATACCCTCTTTCCGACCTCTCTCCTTATGTAATAGGGGTGAGAAATTTTGCTATAGTTTTGAAAGACAAATTCCCTAAGTTACTAACCTTTGGTTCTCATCCTAAGATCTAGGATTTTAAATGATCCGTTGGTAACCTTTTTTCCATCTTAGAATTCTATCGGGGTTCTAAGTTCATCCTAGGGTTTCCTTCCCTCAAGATAGTAGGACTTGTGTCTACTCCCCTTGCAAGTCAAGTATAAATTAAGTCCATTTACCATTCTGAGATAGTTGCGATCATCAAATGTAACTTAGTGAATAGTCACTCTTCATGTGTGTATGACAGTCGAACCTTATTGTGTCAACTTCAAGATGTATCATCTTTTGGAAATGATATATGGAAATGATATACTCAAGAGTGTTTTGGGTTCAAGCGGTGGCTATTGGGGTAGGGATCAAAGAGCATGTTGATTCTAATTAAAAATATGGATGTAAGGGAAACTTTACCTATTTGCAATTAGAACCCTAGTTGAGTTGAATTAAATCCTAGCTTCACTTGACATGTAAGGTTTCATTTACTAGACTAGCCCTTGTAGTTAAGTTTAGTACTCGACTTGCACATCTTAAATCTACCATTTTAGGTGCATTCCCTATTATGTGGTGTAATTGAGGCTATTCATGATGTCATGCAAATCTAAATGTAGGCATTTCCTAATTTATTGATGCGATGCGAGATCCTTATTCGTAAAAACCCCTTCTAGTGCATTTATGCAACTCAAAAGGCATGACCTAATTATTCAAATGCGAGTGTACATGCATTCATTGTAAATGTGAGTTAATTAGCTACGATGGTCTACAGGATGCAATTGATCTATACGGAATATTTATGTACCCTGGCAATCTATGATGCATCTGCGAAATTTCGAACCTAATACTTGACTTAATTTCTGCAATAACCCGTAGATGCTTAGTCTATTCTCAACAACTCATGGTTATTAAACCCTTTTCGGATACCTTTCAAAATATGCAAGTTACTCAATGCGAGATATGACTTTTTCCTAATGATGCCCATGCTTAAATCTTCGATTTCAATTTCTAGACACAGTAGCGGTACCTGATTTTGGAGTGTCGAGCTAGCGTTCACGCTTGATAATTTGTTTGTGTTGATGGTGGCATCTTTGCTCGATCCTTCCCCCATAGTCGCATCTTTTCCAATTACTTGGGAGAGTTTACGCTTTGGGGCCATCTTGGAACTCAAATGTGACCTTCACTTCTCTCGAGGGACTCCTTGGTGCTAGAGTTCCCTACGGCTAGTCTTGACTTTCACGGTTTCCTTGTCAATTAGAGGTAGCCGATGGAGAGGTTACGGAAATCATGAGGGAGAGAGGGTGCACGAGGCTTTGTCTAGGAAAGGAGTTGTTTTTTGGCCTCTTCTATCTCTCTCTCTCTTCCTCTCTTGCTCTAGGTTCTCCTTGCCTCTCTTTCCTTCTCTCTTCCTCTCCTTCTCTCCTTCTCAAATTGGCAGCAAGGGGGCGGGGGGGGATTATAAGGGAAGGGTGGCAATACTAGGGGAAAAAGAAGAGGGTTCATCGTGGCTGTTTAAGGAGGGGGAATTTATAAGGATGAGGTGGTAATAAATGGGGGGGGGGGGATGCTATGATAGGGGGTCCTTAACTACACAGGACCCCCAGATCTCTTATCGTCATCTGGCCTGTCAAAGGGGGGGTTGGAGGTGGCACACGTGTGCCCCTCCCCCATCAAAGTTATTGTTGACCTTGTGCTCTTTAGTGGTTCTTTTGCCCGCCACATGAACTCATGTTCTCTGCTGTGATCTCCTCCTCCCCCGAGATGTCACTTCCTTCACCTCTGTTTTCTCCTCGTTCAACTCCCCCTCCCTCCGCTATCCAACAATGTCGACAGGGGGGAAGAGACATAATTAACTAATAATAATAATTCATTTTTATTTCAAAGTTAAAAGGGGAGGGGAAATTGACGGTGGCAAAATAAAAAGGGGGGGTCTTATTGCAGCAATGAAAGCGGCCTATTACATCCTTCCCCCCTTAAGGAATCGAGATGTCCCCATCTCGAAAGGAATTGGGGGTACTATTGGTTGAGAGTACTCTAGTCAATCCATGTGGTGTCTTCTTCTGGATAGTCCTTGCACTGGATGAGGTACTCTTTGATGGTTTTACTCCTCAATCTCTTTTCTCGAATGTCTAGGATTCTATCTGGCTAGAGCTCAAGGACTCCTTGGCTTGGCATTACAACTTGTTGATCATTGAGTACATGGCTAGGATTGGATACATATTTCTTTAATAGGCTAACGTGGAATACATTGTGAATCTTTACGTTCTCAGGCAGTTGGAGTTTGTAGGCATTGGGTCCTAGGAACTTGAGGATCTTGTAGAGTCCACAATACCTTGGACTCAGTTTCTTAAATTCTCCCAATGATAAGGAACTCTTCTTGGGTTGTACCCAAATAAAAACCATATCTCCTTCTTTGAAGAGTCGCTCTTGTCTATTTAGATCTGCATAGGCTTTCTGCCTATCCTTGGTGGCTCTAATATCTTGTCTGATCACCTTGACCTGCTCATCCATCTCCTCAAGCATTTTTTTGGAAGCTTCTACCCTCAAGGTAGGATATGAAAAGTTCAACGGAATATGGCAATCATGTCCATACAATGCTTGAAAAGGTGCCATTTGAATGCTTTGTTGGTAAGAAGCATTATAAGAAAACTCTACCAATGGTAGGTATTGGATCCATTTCTTGGGTTCACGATAACAATATGCCCTAAGAATGTATTCAATGACTTGGTTGACTCTCTCCATTTGGCCATCAGTTTGAGGGTGATAGGCTATACTGAAACAGAGCTGAGTCCCAATGGCCTCGAATATCCCTCTCCAAAAATGAGATGTGAAGAGGGAATCACGGTCACTAACAATCCTTCTAGGCAACCCAAGGAGTCTGAATATCTCCTAGATGAACAATCTGGCAATATCTGAAGCTTTATAGTTTGTCTTGAGTGGAATGAGGTGTGCAATCTTAGTGTGCATGTCTACTATAACCATGATTTAATTGTACCCTCCTTGAATTCCAACAACAAATTCCATGCTGATAAATTCCCACTTCATTTGGGGAATGTCAAGAGGTTGTAGCTTCCCAGACATTTTGACATGTTCTGCCTTAATGTGCTGGCAAGACAAACTTTTGGTTCCATATTTGAGCACGTCTCCCTTAAGCCTTTCCCAATGGTAGCTCTTCTTGACCGTGTTGAGGGTCTTGACATATCCGGGATGGCCTGAAAAGGGGGAATCATATGCTTCCCAAAATATTCTTTGTTTGAGTTTCCTGCTTGAGGATATGCATAATATTGTCCTAAAGTAGACAAGTCCCTCATTGACAGAAAATTCTTGATACTTGATCTTAAGTTTGGGGTTTTGGTCCTTTTTGAAATCTCCTTCATCATCTTCAAATATTCTAGGTCATGGCTAGCTTCCTCCTTAGCTAGTTCAAGGATTGGGTTGCTCGGCATTAACACCATGGTTGCCAATGATTCTGCCATCGAGGGTTCCTCCATAATAAGAGATTTTAGGAATTCTTTGCAACTTAAGGCATCAGTGACTATGTTCTCTTTGCCAAGCCAATACCTGATCTCAAAGCCATATTCTTGCAGAACCTCAATCCAACAACGTTGCCTCATATTGAGGTCAGGTGAAGATCCATTTAAGGATCTTATGGTCTTGACCAAAGAGAACTTGTTACAAAGCAAATAGTGTCGTCAAATTTTGAGAGCATGAATAATTGCTAATAGCTCCAGGTCATGGGTATCATAATTCCTTTCGTGGGCTTTTAGCTTCCTTGAAGAATATGCTATAGGATGACCTTCTTGCATTAGTACACAGCCTAGTGCAAGTGTGCTAGCATCCAGTGACAACTTCAAATTCCTTGCTCAAGTCAGGGAGTTTAGAATCGATGTTGTCACTAAGCTATGCTTGAGTTGATCAAAACTTGATTGTTAAGTGGGCGTCCACACTACGGCAACCTGCTTCTTTAGCAAATTTGTAAGGGGTGTTGCAATTAAGGCATAGTTCTTAATGAAGATCCTATACCAACCTATTAATCCAAGAAAGCTACACACTTCTTTGACAAAGTTGGTGGAGGCCACTCTTGGACATCTTTGACCTTTGTAGGATCTACAAAGATTCCTTCATTTGACACAATAAATCCCAGGTATTCAATCTACCTCTTGAGGAAGGTACAATTTTTCTTCTTAGCATAGAGTTTATGAGTTCTCATGGTCTCAAGGACGATGAAAACTTGGGATTCATGATCCTCCTCTTCCTTGGAATAAACCAAGGTATCATCTAAGAGGACAAGCATAAAATTGTCAAGATATGGATTAAAAATGTCCGGCATTAGCCTATTAAAGGTGGCAGGGTCATTAGTCAATCCAAAAGACATTACTATGAATTTGAAATGACCATATCTTGTGTTGAATGCCGTCTTAGGAATATCTTCTTCTTTGACACGGATATGGTAGTATCATGACCTCAAATCGATCTTGGAGAAGATTTTTTCTCCCTACAATCAATCAAGTAATTCATCTATCCTTGGGATAGGATATTTTTTCTTGATGTTTACTTGGTTCAGGACTCTATAATTGATGCAAAGGCGAAGTGTGCCATCCTTCTTCTTTTGGAACAAGAATGGAGCTCCCCAAGGAGAGCTGTTGGGGCGTATGTACCCTTGGTCCCCAATAGTTGTTGATTTGTTCCTTTAACTTAATAGCTTCAAGAATGGACATCTTGTAGGGCCTTTTTGCAACTGGTGAAGCTCCTGGTGGTAGCTTAATCTCATGATTCACTTCCCTAGATGGGTTTCATTTAGTCAACTCTTCTGGGAACACATCCACATATTCTTTTAGCCAAGTTGGTCCTTCATTGGTGTCCTCTACCTATTCTGATTTGTTTAGCTTGATCAAGTAGACGGGTAATCCTTTTCTTATCCCTTGAGCTATTTGTGTTGCTTTAGCTAACTGGATCTTTGGTTTACCTACTTCTCCTTATGTTGTTACTACCTGCTCACCTTTAGGATTACGAAAGGAGACTTGTCCTTTCCCACAAGGAATGTTAGCATCATTGGGGAATCCATCCCAAGTAGGCACTCATGGATTCCTAGACTCATTACCCTGAACTTAATAGATGTGGGCTCTTTTCCAAGTAGGAATTCTACCTTAGCAATTTGTCTAGTGCAAGTGATTTCTTGCCCATTTGCTAGCTCGACAAGCAAAGTGGGTGCAGCTACAGTGGCTATCCCTAACCTTCTTGCACAAGTTGGTGAAATCAAAGAATGAGTGCTACAACAATCAATCATGGTTTTGAATTTCTTACATTGGTAATCTCATGGTGTTTGGATCACCACGAATCGGTGGTTTTGACCCCTTTTTATGGAGAGTGGCATGAACAGATGCCCTCTCAATCTCAGCTTCCATGGACAGGACTTCTTCTTCATTGATTCCCTTAGAGGAGATATTGGAAGTTTTTACCCTTCCCATTGCTTCACGTCCGCGATCACGGGTAGTGTTAAAGGCATGATTAAGGCATAACCTAGGAGTTCCTTTTTTAGTTTTGTAAGGGTATTTTAAACCTTTGCAATGGTTCAGATATGAAAAGTCATGATTAGATTATGGGTCTCTTTGGGGAAGTTAGAAGGAGGAGTCATGAGATTTCTGATTGTGTCTGTTCGAGTCAAGAAAAAAGATAAGTTTGTAACCGATGTTGTGATTATGAAGGAACAGAACATATTTCTGTGCCTATGTTTCTACCTGTATTCAAAATTGTTATATGTTTTGAGTAATCGATTATCTGATTTGTGAAATGACTTCTTTTTAGTGCAAAGTTGAGAGATGTTTGTTTTGGGTTAATTTAGGGGAAGCTTTTTGACCCCTAACATGATCTTGTGAATTCGTCTTTGGGCATCAGGCAGGATGTTTCAGAATGGAAAAGGTGTAGAAGATTCACGAGTTAAGGGATACAGTCAAAACTGGATTCTTGGCTTGAGAAATTTTAGTATTGGACTACTGAAGAGGAGGAACAGGAATCCTTTGCACATGCTAGGTTTCAGAATTGAACAACAAAACAGGAGGAGTTTGAGGCATATAGTCTGGTATTTCTGAACACACAGTTTCTTGATTTACCTTTGGACATTATTGAAAAGGTCAGGGAGGTAGTGTGGAAAGAATATAGAAAACAGGTTGCTCCTTTTGGCTTGAAGTATACATGTAGTGTGTTTAAGCAAATTTGGCATAATCAGTATCTTTGGCAATTTTGTCAACCATATGGGCTGAGTTATACACCAAAATTGATTAGGGGAAGATGAAAAAATCAACATGGTTGTGCAGGTCATCACTGTGAACATTGTGCACCTGGATCTCAGTAGTAGAATAATTTGATGCAAAATATGTGTATGGTGTATGTATGCTGAAAAATACACGGGTGAAGGTTTTGGAACCTACTATACCAGGCTACATGAAAAATGAAAACAGGAAGAGAAACAAAAGAAGAAAGAACAACAAAGGTCTAGCAGTCAGGTGGATATCCTAGATTTAGGGTATCTGAGTGATCAAGAATACAGACTGAAGAAGTAGGTCCTAGTCATACATCATAAGATGTTGTTACCGATCAGCAATTACAGGTTACACCAGGTAAGGAGGAGAGAAAAAGAAATTGATTTGTGGGACTGCTAGCATGGTCTCAAATTGAGAGACAGGCAAGGAGAAAACTAAGGTTTCAACCATTGCCTAAAACATCAACAAGAAGAAAGGTTGCAACAACACAAAAACCAGGATCAATGGCACAACCCCCTAATCCATCAAATCTCAAAGTCAAATTTGCAAACTTCAAGGGTGAGTCCAAAAAGAAAGACCCTAATGCCCATGTAGCTCAATTCAGCAAAAAATGGGAAGCAAGTGGACTAGGAGTAATGTATAGAGATGATGTGAAGAAGCAGCAATTTGCTACCACATTGGAGGGTAAGGCTATGAACTAGTTGACATAGTATGGTACAACCCATTTTGCTAATACACAAGCATTACAAACAACATTTCTGGCAAGATTCATAAGGTGGAAAACACCCACTAATAGCCTAAAGGAGCTTAAAACAATGAACATAAGAGGCTCCTTATGGAGGATTATGCACAACAATTTTTAGATTTGAATGGAAGACTTGCACCCAATGAAAGGTCAACCAATGAGATGCTAGGGGAACATTTATGTAATGGGTTGCGGTAATCCCTGAGAACTGCAGTAGTCAGTACAAATATTCCTGGAGGTCTAGGAGGATTTAATTAGTTGGCAACAGCTCTTGCCAGAAGAGCAGAGAAAAGGTTGGGAACCATAAACATAAGAGTAGAGAAAAGGTTGGGAACCATCAAACAGAATAAGAAGAAGAAGTATAGCAATGATTCAAATTTAGATACAGATTTAGATTCAGACTCAAATTTAGAGTCTGACTTAGGTTCAAATTCAAAAGATGACAGTTTAGAGTCTGATTCTAATGATTTCAGAAGATGAGGAAAGGAAATCTAGAAGCAAGAAGAAGAAAAGGAAAGAGAAGTAGAGAAGTAAAGCTAGGGGAAAGAAGGACAAAAATGGTAAGGGAAAGACAAAAAGCAAGTCTTAGAACCTCAATAAACAAATTATTGCAACTCTAAAGAGTATGGGAATTTCAACATCTCAGAAGAAGGACAAACCATATTGTAACACATGCTAGAAGCATGGGCACACAAATGCTACTTGTTGGTATAATCCTAACAATAGGGAAAATCCAAGACAACAAGTGCCAAGGGAAAATGCACCAGCTACAAATGCAGTAAAACTTGAAAAAAATAGAGCAATGGAAGGTCCATCTAGAAGATTTCAGGGGAGAAGTAATTGGGGACCACCTAATCCTCAAGGAAATGGTAATCTAAATGATGACCCATGCACATACTGTGGAGGAATGAATCATAGGAAGGGTCCTAATTGCTCATTGTGGTGTAAACACAGAGAGGAGAGAGGTATTCCTATTATCAGATATAACAATCAGAGACCATCTGCACAGGAACAACAAAATAGGCCACCACAGGCTAATGTAGTCATTGTGGACGAAGCCAAGAAAGTTAATGAACCTGTGTTGCAGAAAAAATAAGGGAACTATCTCAATGTGTTGCAGGTCTAGTGTGATTGTTCAAATTGCATCCAGGTGGAGGAGATTCCTGCAAAATCAACATCAATTCTAGTTATTACAAGATTAGGTGGAAAGTATGTGGTTGATCCTGTTATATCCCATAAGGAGATGAAACACCCTCAGTATTGGGAGAATCAAAGACAGGTCAGACAAGGGTGTTTGAAGGAAATTCAAAAGAGTCAAAAAACTGACTATGGCAAACAGAAATTGCAGTAGTAAATACTTGATATACAATTAAGTATTCAAGAGGAGATCTAGCATCAAGAGATAAGGGAGGCATAGTTGACAGCTGAAGTTTTGAGGAATACCACTGTTACAATGGATTAGATTTTAAGTTTGGTCCCTAAGTTCAAAAGACATGTACTCACAAATTTGAGTGAGGCGGAAGAATAGGTGGATGAACCTGAAGCATGTCAGATTGAAGATGAAGATGTGGATTACAAAGTACCCAAAATCACTATTAATTTTTAGGAATAGGAGATTAAGGGAGCATTATTGGATGGAGGTTTCGATGTGAATATTTTACATGAGTTCTTGTATGCCAAATTGAAGTTGCCTAAGCTAGAATAAGCTCATTTTCAACTGAAAATGGTAGATCAGAGGAGGATTTAGCCTCTAGAAATTCTGAGAAATCAGTAGCTTATTGTTTCAAGACTTACCTTTCTAGCTACTTTTGTGGTTCTGAAAATGGATGAAGGAGACAGCCCATATCCACTTTTGTTGGGAAGAGGTTGGTTTAAGTAGGCTAAGGTTAAACAGGATTAGAGAGCTGCTAAATTTACAATCAGGAAGGGAAAGAAGAAAGTTCACATGAATATGGTACTTAGTGCAACCTTGCCCAAAGAAAGTTCACATGAATATGGTACCTAGTGCAACCTTGCCTAGAGAAGCCATAGCCTTGTATTGCAGAGGGCATTAACATGGTGAAGGAAGTTGATGATGATGAAGAATATGCTTTCCTTAAAGTCAATGAATCAGTTGTACCTATTTATGATATAGATGTGGTCAGAACTTTGGAACATTATAAGGAGCATAAGAAACCTATAGCTTCACTACAACATAGTGAAAGTAAACATGAAGATTTAGAAGAGGAAGACATAGACATGAAGTTTTCTGAGCAGGAAGAAAATATGCATATTCAATAAATTATTCAGGAGGCTGAAAAGGATTTTGAGGAGCAGATGGCTAAAATAGCAAGAGTCCAAGAAGATGATTTACATGATCTTAGTTTAGGTTATGTAGAGGATCCTCAGATGGTCAAAGTTAGTGTTCATGTGGAAGGCTAGTTCAAAACAGATCTGAGTTAGCTATTACAGGAATTTAAAGATATTTTTGCATGGACTTACACTGATATGAAGGGAGTGGATCCTAGGTTTTGTATACACATGATCAACCTCAAAAAAGATGTAGTCCTTATTATTTCACAGAGATACAGGATGAAACCAAACTATGCAAAGGATGTCAAGGATAAACTTCTAAAAGTGGGATTTATTTATCCTTTGGAGAAGGTGACATGGTTATCACCTATAGTGGTGATGCCAAAGAAGAATGGCAAACTCAGAATCTATGTTGACTATAGGAAACTAAATGCAACCACTATAACTCATCCTTTCCCATTACCATTTCAGGATACTATGTTGGATGCAATTGTTGTAGGTCATTAGATGTATAGTTTCTTGGATGAATTTAGTGGTTACAATCAAATATTGATGGCAAAAGAAGACAGAGAGAAGACTTGTTTTGTTACAAAGTGGGGAGTATATGCTAGTAATGTAATGGTTGGCTTGAAAAATGCTCCACCTACATTTCAAAAATGGGTACAGTAAGTCTTTTCTCCAAACTTGAAAACATTCATGAGAGTCTTTCTAGATGATTTTAGTGTGTTTGGAAAGGCTATGGATCACCTTAATCAACTCAAATTATGCTTTGAAAGATGTAGAATGACTAGGTTGAGTCTTAATCCAGCCAAATGTGCTCTTGTTGTTAAAAGATTGATTTTACTAGGGCATATTATTTTAGAAGGAATCCAGGTTGATCCTAGGAAAGTAGCAGCTATTCAAAATGCCAAGGCACCAGTAAACTTGAATGAATTGAGCAGATTTGTTGGACAGATCAAGTGGCATAACAAATTTCTGAAATATTTGTCTCATGTATGTGTTCCATTGAACAAGTTGACCAAGAAGGATGTGAAGTATGTCTGGATAGAAGAACATGAAAAAGCATTTAGATTACTGAAGAAGATGTTACAAGTAGCACCAATAATGTAGCCTCTTGATTGGAGTTTACTATTCCATGTGTTTGGAGATGCCTTTGATATTGCAGTGGGAGCTGTGTTAATGCAAGTAAAACAGAAAGGCTGGTTTAGACCAATTTAATATGCAAGCAAGGTGATGACACGAGCAGAAAGAAATTATTGTGTTATTGAAAGGGAGTGCTTGGGAGTTATCTTTGCACTGAAAAATTTCAGGCATTATTCGTTGGGAAATTCAATCATAATTCATGTTGATCATCAAGCATTGATCTATTTGGTCAACAAACCACAACCAACAGGAAGATTAGCTAGATGGATTTTGCTATTTTAGGAATTTGATTATTCCATTGTGCATAGACTTGGAAGAGAACACTTGATTGCTGATTATTTAAGCAGATTGGAGTCGCGAGAACCTCTTGAAGGGATACCAGATGATTTACTTGATGCAGATTTATTTCAGATTCAGGCAACCAAGTCAGATGATTGGTATGAACAGATGCTTAATTACCTTACTAAAGGGGTATTCCCTGAGGAAATGACAAAAGACCATAGGAGAAAGCTAGTATTAAGAAGTGCAACCTATTCAGTAATTGGAGGATATCTGTATAAGAGAGGAGTGGATCAGATTATCAGGAGATGTGTTCGGGACAATCAACAGGGTAGCAATGTTAACTGAAGCTCATACAAGAAGTTTTGGAGGTCACTTTTCAGGTGACATAACTAGTAGAAAAATATTTCAGAGTGGTTTATGGTGGCCAACAGGAATCAGAGATTCACATCAATATGCAAAGGCCTGTGATAAATGTCAAAGGGATGGATATCCAAGGAATCAGGACACAATGAGGTAGCATCCAGTTTTTCCATTGGGTCCTTTTGAGAAGTGGGGAATGGATTTTATGGGTCCATTCAAGCGAGCAATAGAACTTTCAGGGAACATATATATTTTGGTTGCTATAGATTATTGTACGAAATGGGTAGAAGCTATTGCATTAAAGGATAATAAGGCAAGGAGTGTAACCTATTTCCTGTACAATAACACAATGACGAGATTTGGCTGCCCAGTGGAACTTGTATCAGATTAGGGAGTCCATTTTCTTAACAAGGTGATTAAAGTTCGACTGAAACTTATATGATTAGCCATGAAATGTCCTTAGTATATCATCCACAAGCCAATGGATTAGCTGAGAGTAGACAAGATTTTGGTTAAAATTCTTAAAAGGATTGTTTAGAAAAGAGGAAGAATTGGGATATCTGAAATTGAATTCAGCACTGTGGCATTTAGAATAGCCTTTAAGGTTAGTACATGCCTTACACCATTTAGATTGGTCTATGCCATGGAAGTTGTGGTGCCAATGGAGTTCATAGTACCATCTTTGAGGGTGGCAGTTTCAAATAGACTAACACAGGAGGATTCACTTAAACAAAGATTGGAGCAGTTGATGTCTTTGGATGAAGATAGATTTCATTCATAGTGCTTATGTGGCTACTGTAATTTAGAATAGATCTTGGTTGAATTGGTACTTGAAGAAGAAGAAATTCAAATAGGGCAATTTGGTCTTAATGTATAACTCTAAATTGGGCAAGCATCCTGGCAAATTGAAACTCAGGTATGTGGGACCATATAGAATTTTTAAGGGCTTAGGGCAAGGAACATTTTAGTTGGCTAATTTGGAGGGAAAATTGTTGGCTAAACCTATGAATTGTTTTAGAATAAAGTTTTTTTTGCTCAATAAGTTCCAAGATGCTAATTTGAATTTGGTGGGAGTGGACACAAATTCATTTTTAGCAACCCAAATTGATGATGTTGTTCCAGGAGGAGAGGAAGAAAGTAAAAAGTGATGCAAAGATTGAGAAATCAATTCAATCAGTTTTAACTGGTATTCAGGTAAAGTAGAATTAATAGTCAGGAATGCAGGAATGAAATTCTCAAGATTGAAATGAAAACAAGGGATTTTGTGGGTTCAGGTCCACTATTTTGGGAAAATAGTATCCACCAAGTGTGCCAGTGTTAAAGGCATGATTAAGCCATAACCTAGGAGTTCCTTATTTAGTTTTGTAAGGGTATTTTAAACCTTTGTAATGTTTAGATATGAAAAGTCATGAGTAGATTATGAGATTCTTTGGGGAAGTTAGAAGGAGAAGTCATGAGATTTCTGATTGTGTCTATTCAAGTCAAGAAAACAGATAAGCTTGTAACCGATGTTGTGATTATGAAGGAACAGAATAGATTTCTCTGCCTGTGTTTCTACCCATATTCAAAACTGTTATATGTTCTGAGTAATCGATTATCTGATTTGTGAAATGACTTCTATTTAGTGCAAAGTTGAGTGATGTTTGTTTTGGGTTAATTTAGGGGAAGGTTTTTGACCCCTAATAGGTAGATCTGACTTGGCCATTGAGTTTTTATTGGCGATGATCTCCGCCAAGTTTGAGACATTCCCTTTTGAAGTGTCTAGGTTCATTGCAATGAAACGTCACAGGAATTGATCACTTCGTTGAGTAGGAACAAAGTCACAGATTGAATTTGCCCTCGACTTCTTCTGTTGACCTTGGCCGTGTCCTTGTGCCCTTTTGAATTGAGCTTTCAATATTCTTGGATTTTGGTCTTTGTGAGACCAAGGTCTATTATTTCTAGGCTTCGGCTAGACGTCTTGGGCAATAGGTCCCGCTCTTATCAATGCATCTTGCAAATCCAAAGAACGCATTGATTCCAACTGAGAGTTTATTGGTGGGTTCCACCCATCAGAGAACTTCAAAACTTGTTGGGGAATGCTCACAGTCGGAGCGTATTTCAACAAGGAGACAAATCTCAAGTAGTACGCTTTCAAAGACATGCCCAACTGTTTCAATTTGAAGAACACATTCATCTTTTGGGATCTATATGCAGGTGGCATGTACCTTCCCTACATAGCTTCCTTTAGCTTATCCCAAGTTATTGTGCTTTTAGAGACTGCTTGGTCCTTACACCATTGCTTCCACCAAAGTCTAGCCTCGCCGGTAAGCTTGAGCTTGGAAATCATAGCCTGGTTCACAGTGCTATTCCTGTCGTATTGAAATAATCTTCCATGGATTCAATCCATACTTCGGTATCAGCTTCAACAGACTTCCCTTTTCTGTCGAATTATGGTGGTTTAATTTGTTTAAGAAGAAATTTCTTCTATTGTGCCCCTATTGGGCTTAGTGAGGAAACAAGACTCTGGTTCTGTGCTTGCGGTTGTATCTGGTTTTGGATTAAAACCTTCGTGTTAATATAACATTTAAATATCTCTACACATCTTGAATCAATGCGCACAAAAGTCTTATTTATCCATAAAGAAACATAAGATTCAAGTACAATTATTCAGGAGTAGATAGAGATTGGCTGGGATGATTTTCTTTCCAATAGATACATCAATGCCAGGTTAATAATTCCCTATTGGATTCAACTACAGGGACATAATAGTAATATGGATTGGGAGAATGGATTCTCAAGAAGTGGTAAGTCATGGGAAGTTTGGGAAGTCCCTGTTTTTGATAGCCATGACGTTCGTTTCACCCCATTACTTTAATTCTGTTATAGCTGGAAAGACTTTGACGACCTTGTCATAGATATAGCAATTTTGTTCTACTTGCCGGCATCCAATATGTAGGATCAAATTTACACAAGCCTCATGGAAGATGAATAACTTGATGACCTTCAAGTCCTCCAACCATTTTAGCCTCTTCAGATTGTTTTAAAGATAGGCAAGTTGGTTGGCATCTATATAGCAGTATCCCACGCTCCAAGTCCAATGCCTTTCCACATACAATGGTGAAAGATTGTAGATCTGATCTAGGATCCCCATCATGTTGGATTATCGGCTATAACTTGAAGAGTTCATAGTCGTCTTGAACATGATGTGAAATACAAGGAACTTGCTCCATGCCTTGTAGGTCTAGAGGCGGCAACAATCCACAAATGAGTAACATAAAATTTATTTTCCTAGTGAAAAGCATCACTTATCCCTTCTCGATTTATTCCTATCTTGGTTGATTTATTCATTGGTTAGCTCTGATACTAGCTGTGACGTGCCCACCTAATGGTTATTTAGGCACGTTTATAGCAGTCCATCTAGAAACAAATCTAAGCATCGCTGCCCAACACTCCCATGGTATGTTCCAAGATTTGTCACTTAGGGTTTCCTGAGTCCACCTCGCAATGGAACATTTGTGGTTGAACCCATTAGGATCGACCTAAAATCAGGGTTCCTAATGGCCAAGGTCTCCTAATAGTATTCTAGTGTCAGATCCTAGACATCCTACTTTACGCAAAGATACCCAAGCCAAACCAAAACCATGTCGTACTTGGTTCAAAGAGAATGGGAAACGAGAGAGATGCACTACTCAACCTCTCTGCCCATAGGGCATAGTCCCATTTTGGTCCCCTATAACGGCATGAATCGGATTCTAACCTAATATTACCTAAAGGTCGTATGACTATAGAACCTTGTGAGAAGCCTCCTAGTTTTCTAGGACCACCCTTCCGTAGGTCGGACCCGTCAAGGGTTCTGCCCTCCCGCTTCCCTTAATAGGCGTTCTTTAGTTACCTAATTAGGTTCTATCACATTTATGTGTGACATTTAAAATTGGCTTCCTTAATTAAACCTTTTAGGGAATAGGGTTCATTTGTGTAACTTACGGCACTAACACAAAAATAGTTTACACAAGTTTCTTGGAAGTAAACTTTATTTCATCATCTTAATTGAAATACAAGTCTTGTCCAAAAATGACAAATTCTACAATCTGTGAGGATGCGTCTTATTTCATCCAAGTTTTCGCCCTTGCATTAGTAACAGGGCTCCAAGCATCTATCTCGAGTCACATAGATCGTTTGAGTAGGACCCAAAGGCAGGGAATTCATAGCTAGAGCCCCTTGGCATCCAAGTCTCCTCCTACATTCAAACTGACCCACAAAGAGACCTCTTGTGGCGGGTTCGGCCCATGTTCCCGTCACGGCTATTTGGAACCCCCTTGGCTACGGTTGGCGGCCAGCTATGGGTAGCTTGGCACGTCCTCCTTGAATTCAATCTGATTCATTATTCAAATTTTTGTTGTGAGCTTGGGTCATACATTCCTTTCAAAGACATTGAATCTAGATTTATAAGCACGAACAAACAATGAAGGCGAGTGCTGAGGACATCTGCTAAGGTGGAGTCCTCATCTTTGATGCTAGCGTCGCCCTTCTTGGTATGTCCTACCTAGGCATCATTTTCCATTATTTTCTAAGGGATAGAGAATACCCTCTTTCCGACCTCTCTCCTATGTAATAGGGGTGAGAAATTCTATTATAGTTTTGGATGACAGATTCCCTAAGTTACTAACCTTTGGTTCTCATCCTAAGATCCCGGTCTAGGATTTTAATTGATCCATTGGTAACCATTTTCCCATCTTAGAATTCTATCGGAGTTCTAAGTTCATCCTAGGGTTTCCTTACCTCAAGATAGCAGGACTTGTGTCTACTCCCATTGCAAGTCAAGCGTAAATTAAGTCTATTTACAATTCTGAGATAGTTGCAAGCATCAAATGTAACTTAGTGAATATAGTGAATAGTCATTCTTCATGTGTATATGACATTCAAACCTTCTTGTGTCAACTTCAAGATGTATCATCTTTTGGAAATGATATACTCAAGAGTGTTTTGGATCCATCGCGGTTGGCTATTAGGGTAGGGACCAAAGAGCATGTTGACTCTAATTAAAAATATGAATGTAAGGGAAACTTGACCTATTTGCAATTAGAACCCTAGTTGAGTCGAATTAAATCCTAGCTTCACTTGTCATGTAAGGTTTCATTTACTAGATTGGCCCTTGCAGTTAAATTTAGCACTTAACTTGCGCATCTTAAATCTACCATTTTAGGTGCATTCCCTATTATGTGGTGTAATTGAGGCTATTCATGATGCCATGCAAATCTAAATGTAGGCCTTCCTAATTTATTGATGTGATGCGAGATCCTTATTCGTAAAAATCCCTTCTAGTGCATTTATACAACTCAAAAGGCATGACCTAATTATTCAAATGCAAGTGTACATGCATTCATTGTAAATGCGAGTTAATTTGCTACGATGGTCTACGGGATGCAATTGATCTACATGGAATATTTATGTACCTCAGAAATGTATCCTACATTTGCAAAATTTTGAACCTAATACTTGACTTAATTTCCACAATAACCCGTAGATGCTTAGTTTATTCTCGACAACTCATGGTTATTAAACCCTTTTTGAAATATGCAAGTTACTCTATGTGAGGTATGACTTTTTCCTAATGATGCCCATGCTTAAATATTCGATTTCAATTTCTAGACACAGTAGTGGTACATGATTTTGGAGTGTCAAGTTAGTGTTCACCCCTGATAATCCATTCGTGTTGATGCTGGCATCTTTGCCCGATCCTTTCCTCGTAGTCATGGGTTTTCCAGTTACTTGGGAGAGTTTACACTTTGGGGCCATCTCAAAACTGGAATGCAACCTTCACTTCTCTCGAAGGACTCCTTAGTGCTAGAGTTTCCTATGCCTAGTCTTGATTTTCACAGTCTCCTTGTCAATTAGAGGCAGGTCAATGGAGAGGTTACAGGAATCGCGATGGGAGAGAGGGTGCTTGAGGCTTTGTCTAGGCAAGGATTTGTTCTTGGTCCTCTTCTATCTCTCTCTCTCTCTCTTCCTCTCTTACTCTAGGTTCTCCTTGCCTCTCTTTCCTTCTCTCTTCCTCTCCTCACTACCTCTCCCTCTCCTTCTCAAATTGGCAGCAAGGGGGGGGGGATGGGGGGGGGGGGGAGAGAAGGATAACGATTCTGCTAAAAGGAAAGGGGGGGGGGGGATTATAAGGGAAGGGTGTCAATAGTAGGGAAAAAAAAGGGGGGGGGGGGGGGGGGGGGGGGGCAGGAACGCTATGATAGGGGGTCCTTAACTACACAAGACCCCCAAATCTCTTGCTTTCATGCGGCCTGTCAAGGGGGGGTTGGAGGTGCAAACGTGTGCCCCTCCCCCATCAAAGTTATTATTGGCCTCGTGCTCTTTGGTGGTTCTTTTGCCCAACACGTCAACTCCTATTCTCCGTCGTGATCTCCTCCTTCCCCGTCGAGTGCCAAACATCACTTCCCTTCACCTCTATTTTCTCCTAGTTCAACTCTCCCTCCCTCTGCCATCCGACGACATCGACAGAGGGGAAGATACATAATTAACTAATAATAATAATTCATTTTTATTTCCGAGTTAAAAAGGGGGGAATTGATGGTGACAATGACGGAATAATAAGGCGGGGTTCTTTATCACGGCAACGAAAGTGGCCTATTACAAAAGGCTTCTCCTCACATAGTCAATATGACCTCAATGGTCGAGATTATGAGAGAAGTAAAAGGAGCTAGCAGCCTTGACAGAAGCACTTGTTGATCTAGCATGGAGAGCATGTGGGTAATTCACTATATATATACCATCTATATAATGTGCCTTCAAGGCCTATTTATAAATATCATATCTGT
This sequence comes from Lygodium microphyllum, assembly GCF_053477565.2. Taxonomy (NCBI): domain Eukaryota; kingdom Viridiplantae; phylum Streptophyta; class Polypodiopsida; order Schizaeales; family Lygodiaceae; genus Lygodium; species Lygodium microphyllum. The sequence continues at coordinate 20,739,914 of NC_141158.1, read as the reverse complement.
GAATTTTCCCTTAATAAATCATAACTCTTTTCTATTCAAGCTGTAAGTAACCCCTTTATATGGGACCCTTCTGACAACACCTAGAAACATATCACTACTTACCAATTTTTTTGCTAAAAGTGTATACATATGAGATACTATTACCATATCTTTATATTAATTCTATGCAAATACAATCAAGACTTTTCCCTTGGAAGATGGTATTTGCAGTTTGGCGAGGAGATATTGGTGTGAGGAAGTTTTTGTACAAGAGAAAGGTGGTGTTATAGACAAAATCAAATAGACTTTCTTAGTGAATCTTAGCATTTCCATTTTAAATTTTCTCGTAGGCATTTTTAGATTTGACAAGGTCTTGGCAGGTTGAGATGAGGATGTTAAAAGTGCGATTTTGAGGTTTGAAGCTAGGATATCTTAGTATTAATCCCTAGTATTAATCTAAAGGGGGGGGAGGGAGGGTCTTCCTTCTCTCCCATGACTCCCCTCTCCCATGACTTCTCTCTTTCCAATGAGTGCCCATGACTCTCCTCTTCTACAACTTCTGCCTCCCCCATGGTCTTCCCTCTCCCTTAATTGATGATGCCCTCTTCCAACACCAACGATACCCTCCCCTGACTAACAACACACACAAAAGTATGTTGCCTTTAGGAGTAGTAGGAGAAGATTCTATTGTCCACAACAAGTAGGAACAAAATTCAGTGCCAAATTTGATTTTGGTTTAGTGAAAAGAGGTAGGTCTATGAGGTTTGTGGCAGTTCGGCATATCACCTAAGTAACACTTGCATGCCCCTCGTAACCTGCAATGCAAAGCACATGATGTCTCCATAACCAAAGTATCCCCCCCTAGCCACCAAGCTAAAAGTGTTACACTCTATGAGCTCAATGTGAGGACCATTGGACACACCCTTATTCTTTCAAGGGTTTGATGCATGAACCTTCTACGAATACCTCTCACCTAGTCTATCCACAACTAAATACAAATGTAATGACTCTATGTAATTTGGTGGTCAACAATGCGAGCCATATCAATTTTAAAGTTCTAAAGGCTCTTTGGAAGAATCTTATGGTAATAACATCTTCAAAGCTAAGTATTCATTAAAAAATCACGAGAATACTACATTTCCAAGTAAGTCAAAGACACGGTTTATTGCAAATTTAAATGCAAAAGGTGCACTAGAGCTCTAGCTAGGATTGTAAGGAGAATGCATGCCCATTAGATGTCAAAGCCATTAAAGAGCTTCATGTTTCATGAATTGGATTTGTCAAAAATAAATGAGATTAAATTCATGTGGAATGAACAGACATAAGCTAGTCCCAAAATGAATGAAGAGATTGTGATTATGAATCATGGGCTAAAAAAACGTGAAGATGATGGTGATTCAAGCATAATTGTGGAAGAGGGCTGATTTGTACATTTCTATTTGATTGTTTTAATGCCCATTCTAAGGTTTAGAGGGGGGAGGAAAGGAAATGAATTGAAGGCAAAAAATGAAAATTAGAAGAAGAAAGAAGCCGTTACATGAAGAAGAAGAAGGGAGTGTTGGATTTTGAATGACGCCTGCTAATGATGACGAATGTGGAAGGAGAGGGAGCGCACTGCATATGCGTGAAAAGAACAATCAACAATGTGAGATTTCAAGAGGGATGGGTGCTCGGGTCATTGCAAAGGGCATGGCACCTACATTGGCCTCCACCAGGCCCACCTTCATCAAACACCCTTCCCCATTCATTGTAATTTCCCTCCCTTAAGCTCTATGACCCCCCCATTGTAATTTCCCTCCCTTAAGTTATATGACCCCCCCTTAATTAATTAAAAAAATTTTAAAGAAAAGAATAACCCCCCCTTTTACTCATGCCGCCAGTTGGCAGACAGAGGGGAGGCTCCCGGGTGAGGATGTGCGGTTGTGGGGGGAGCTCCAGCTGGTGAGGTCAAAGGGGGCATTATTGGCATAGCCCTTGAGGCCTTCCAAAATGTGTACATAGGCATGGGGGGAAGCTCCATCTGTGAGCTGCAGGAATGGACGATGGTTTCCAAGTGATGAAAGGACGACGTGGAGGAGAAGGGGGCACCGACCATAACCTGCATGGCTGCCACCCACCTAGCCGCCCTGATGGGGATTTGGGGGGGGGGGGGGGGTTCCATACCATACCATTCTCCCCCCCCCCCAAGACACTATAAAAAGGCCCTTAGGTGTAAGAAGGGGGAAAAAAAAAAGAAAAGGCTACTCTTCCCTGAGGTCCGACTAGTAAGAAAAAGAGAGAGAGTAAGAGAAAAGAGAGGGAGAGGGAGAGAGCAAGAGAAAAAGGAGAGAGAGAGAGTAAGAGAAAAAGAGGGAGAGAGCAAGAGAAAAAGGAGAGAGAAAGAGAGAGTAAGAGAAAAGATAGAGAGAGAGGGAGAGAGAGAGAGGGAAATTTTCCTCCTTTGAAGGCCTCCAAGCTTACCCTTCTTTTTTTCCCCCTATGAGAGGAATCCCACAGTCAATTTCCTCCCACAAGGAATCAACTCTCCTGAAGCCTGAGTGCATAGCCACAAAGAAAAGGCCAAAATTATACAATGCCTCCCAAGCAAAGTAAGGTCCAATCAAGCATGAATCCCACTTAAACCGATGGAGCTGCGGGTCAAGGAACTGTGTCACTTGGTAACGAGGTGCGCCCCATAAATCCTACTTTGATGGAAACTCTTAAAAGCATGGATTGACTTCATTGGGAAAGGAGAAGTGTTCTGGTAAAAATCTATGTTAACTAACCACCAATTAGGTTGCATTACTCAAGTATGTTGAAAAATTGTGTTTTATTGCACTCTGGCGGCATGACTTAGAACGAAAAACTTGCACAAAAGATTTTGCGTTTGTGCACATTGAAATCAAGGACTTTATTGTTTGAACTCGTAGTGCATTAGATTTATGCACTAGCATTGGCATGCAAGAAGTACAATCGCTAAGCGTCAAAGATAGGGACCCCATCTTAGCAGATGTCCCGAGCACTTCCATGCACCATTGTTTGTGCTTGTAAGTTTAGGAATACTACTTGTAAAAGATTGTATAACCCCAAACTCATAAAAGAAATGGGAATAATGAATTAGATTGAACTTTTGGAGGGCACATCAAACCACCCCTAGCTGGCCACCAACCCTAGCCAAGGGCGATCTAAATAGTCGTGACAGGAACATGGACCGAACCCGCCATGAGAGGTCTCTCCGTGGGTTGATTTGAATGTAGGAGGACGCTTGGATGCCAAGGGGGGCTTTGGCTATAAATTCCCTGCCTCCGGGTCCTACTCAATGATCTGCGTGACTCAAGATAGATTCTTGAGGCTCCTTGTTACTAGTACAAGGAAAAATCTTGGAGAAAATAAAGCGCATCCTCACGGATTACAGATATTGTTCCTTTTGAACAAGACTTGTATCTTAGCTAAAAATGCTAATATTAAGTTTACTTCCAAGGAACTTGTTTGAAATTATTTTCGTTTCAGTGCCATAAGATTGCGTGAACAACCCATGTTTCCTAAAGAGCTTAATTAAGGAAGTTGCTTTTAAATGTCACACATAAATGTGATAGGGTTAATTAGATAACTAAAGTACACCTATTGAGGGAAGTGGGTGGGCAGAACCCCCGAGATGAGTTTGTCCTATGGAAGGGTGGTCCCAAAGAACTGGGAGGCTTCTTAGAATATTTTATCGTCATTCGACCTTTAGGTAGTGTGAATTAGCACCTGGTTCATACTGTTTTAGGGGACCGGAATGGGACTATGCCCTATGGACAGAGGGGTTGTGTGGCGCATCCCTCTTGGTTCTCATTCTCCTTGAACCAAGTGTGGTATGGATCTGCTTTGGATCAGGTAGCTCTGCGTAAAGTGGAATGCCCAGGTTTCAATGCTAGAACGCTGCCAGGAGACCTTGACCAATAGGGACTCAATTTTTAGGTCGATCCTAGTGGGTTTGGCCGCAAACATTCCATTGTGAGGCAAACTCGGGAAACCCTAGGTGACAAACCTTGTGACATTCCAAGGGAGTGTTGTGCGGCGACGCTTAGATTCGTTTCTCGATAGACTGCTAACACATGCTCGGATAGCCAATAGGCGGGCACATCACAGTTGGTATCAGGGCCGACCAATGACTAAAAAAATTAGGATCAATTGGGAAGAGTGAGACGATGTTTTCATTAGAAAATATTTTTCTTTTTACTCACTTGTGGATTGCTGCCACTTCTAAACTTACGAGGCATGGAGCAGGTTCCTCGTATTTCATATCATGTTAAGGACAGTTATGAACTCTTCAAGGTATCACAAACGGTCCGACATGATGGGGATCCTGGACCGGCTCTACAACCCCTCACCATTGTATGTGGAAAGGTGTTGGACTTGGAGTGCGGGATACTATTACATAGATGCCAACGGGCTTGCCTATCTTCAAAACAATCTGAAGAGGTTAAAGTGTTTGGAAGACTTGAAGATTATCAAGTTATTCATCTTCCATGAGGCTCATGTGAACTCAACCCTACACATCGGATGCCAACAAGTAGATCAGAACCACTACATCTACGAAGAGGTGGTAAAAATAATACAAGTAGATAGAATTAAAGTAATGGGCCGAAATGAACGTCATGGCTATCAAAAATAGGGATTTCCTGAACTTCCCATGACTTATTGCTTCCTGAGAATCCATTCCCCCAATCCATACTACTATTCTGTCCCTGTAGCTGAAACTGTATGTGATACCACGTAATCTAAATGTGAGTCCTTCTTAGGATGATGATGCAATGCGGAGCTCTACTCTTGAAATTTTCATTTCAATGCACTTACGCAAATCATAAATAGAGGCTTGTATTTTCCTTTTGTACGAGGAACACAAAGTCATCAGGTCTAACGCATGTGCAAGCTACATTTCTCTAAAAGATTATAGGAGCCCAATACCTGGCTTATTATTGCAATGACCTAAACATACTTAACCCATTATTGCAGCAACTCTTAATTCAAGCTTTTACTCCTACCTTTCCAGTTTCACAAATTTCGCAATGCAAAAAGTACGATTTTCGCTTATTGATGGATATGCTTTATCATCCCGATAACCCATTTTTCAGTTTCTTTTACCTCTTAAGCATGCTAATGCTAGTGCATAAATCTAATGCACTACGAGTTCAAACAATAAAGTCCTTGATTTCAATGTGCACAGATGTGAAATATTTTGTGCAATTTGTGCATTCCAAGTCATGCCAAAGTGCAATAAAACACAATTTTTCAACATGCTTGAGTAATGCAACCTATTTGGTGGTTAGTTAACATAGATTTTTACCAAAACACTTATCCCTTCCCAATGAAGTCGATCCATGTTTTTAGGAGTTCCCATCAAAGTAAGATTTATGGGACACACCTCGTTACCAAGTGACACGGCTCCTTGACCCGCAGCTCCATCAGTTGAAGCGGGATTCGCGCTTGATTGGACCTTACTTCACTTGGGAGGCATCATATAATTTCGGCTTTTTCTTCGTGGCTACGTACTCAAGCTTCAAAAGAGTTGATTCCTTGCAGGAGGAAATTGACCGTGGGATTCCTCTCAGAGGGGGGAAAAAGAAAAGGTAAGCTTGGAGGCCTTCAAAGGGGGAAATTTTCCCTCTCTCTCTCTCTCTCTCTCTCTCTCTCTCTCTCTCTCTCTCTCTCTCTCTCTCTCTCTCTCTATCTTTTCTCTTACTCTCTCTTTCTTTCTCCTTTTTCTCTTACTCTCTCCCTCTTTTTCTGTTACTCTCTCTCTCTCTCTCTCTCTCTCTCCTTTTTCTCTTGCTCTCTCCCTCTCCCTCTTTTTCTCTTACTCTCTCTCTCTCCTTTTTCTCTTGCTCTCTCCCTCTCCCTCTCCCTCTCTATTCTCTTTCTCTCTCTCTCTCTATCTTACCAGTCAAATAGCAAGGAAGAGTAGCATTTTCTTTTTTTTTTTTCCCTTACACCTAAGGGCCTTTTTATAGTCTGTGTGGGGGGTTGGGGGGGGGGGGGGGGGGGGGGGGGGGGGGATGGTATGGTATGTAGCCCCCCTATCCCCATCAGGGCACCCAGGTGGGTGGCCACCATATAGGGTTTGGTTGGTGCCCCCCTCTCCTCCATGTCGTCCCGTCATCACTCGAGAGCCATCATCCATCCCTATAGCTCGTCCTGTTCTAGATGGATCGCCCCCCCCCCCCCCCCCCACACCCACTATGCATTTTGGAAGGCCTCGATGAGCTCCGTGAATCCTACCCCCTTTGACATCACCAGTTGGAGCTCCTCCCACGGCCACACGTCCTCAACCGACATCCCCCCCTCTGTCCGCTAGCTAGCAGCGTGAGTAAAGGGGGGTTTTACTCTTTTCTTTTTTTTAAAAAAAAAATCTTAATTAAGGGGAGGTCATATGGTGGAAGGAAGGGAAATATTACATCCTTCTCCCCTTAAGGAATTGAGATGTCCTCATCTCGAAAGGAATTGGGGGTATTATTGGTTGAGAGTACTCTCGTCAATCCATGTGGCATCTTCTTTTGGAAAGTCCTTCCATTGGATAAGGTAGTCCTTGAGGATTCTACTCCTCAATCTCTTATCTCAAGTGTCCAGGATTCTATCTGGCCAGAGCTCAAGGACTCCTTGGCTTGGCATTACAACGTGTTGATCATTGAGTACATGTAATGTTGGAAGTTTTTGCCCTTCCCAATGCTACATGGCCCGGGCCACGAGTAGCCCTAGCTAGGTCTTCAAATTTCCCTTGACGGCAATCTCTGCCAAGTTTGAGACATTCCCTTTTGAAGTGTCTAGGTTCATTGCAGTGGAAACAACGTAGGATTTGATCACTTCTTTGAGTGGGGACAAAGTCATTGATTGCATTTGTTCTTGGCTTCTTCCGTTGGCCTTGACTCTGTCCTTGCACCCTTTTAATTTGAGCTTTCGTCATCCCTAGATTCTGGTCCTTGTAAGACCAAGGCTTTGACTTCAGTTGGACTTCACATGTGGACTTCTTGGGCAATAGGTCCTTGTAAGACCAAGGTCTAGACTTCAGTTGGACTTCAGTTGGGACTTCTTGGGCAATAGGTCCTTGTAAGACCAAGGTCTGGACTTCAGTTGTGGACTTCTTGGGCAATAGGTCCTTGTAAGACCAAGGTATGGACTTTGGCTGGACTTCTTAGGCAATAGGTCCTACTCTTATCAATGCATCTTGCAAATCCAAAGGACGCATCAATTCCAACCGAGTGTTTAATGATGGGTTCAGCCCATCACAGAACTTTAAGACTTGTTGGGGGATACTCATTGTCGGGGCGTATTTTAGCAAGGAAACAAATTTCGAGTAGTATGCCTCTAGAGACAAGCCCAATTTTTTCAACTTAAAGAACTCATTCATCTTCTGAGTTCTATATGCATGTGGCATATGCTTTCCCTGCACTGCTTCTTTTAGTTTTTCCCAAGTTATTGTGCTTTCAGTGACTGCTTGGTCTTTACACCATTGCTTCCACCACAGTCTAGCTTCATCGGTGAGCTTGAGCTTGGCAATCATGGCTTGGTTCATAGGTGCTATTCCTACCATACTAAAATAGTCCTCGATGGATTCAATCCATATTTCGGCATTGGCTTCAACACTCTTCCCTTTTTCGTAAAATTCTGGTGGCTTAATTTGTTTGAGAAGAGACTTCTTCTCTTGTGCCTCTACCAGGCTTGTTGAAATATTTTCAATCACACCTACTTTAGTCCCTTTGTGAGGAGCAATGAGGGTTCATGACCAGAATCCCATATGCATAGTAGGAGAAAGTACCACCGCTCAATTCCTATAAAGCATTGTACTTGCACTCTTTTTCTAATGCAATGATAGTACTCTTTTCTTTCCGATAAAGTGTCATATCACTGTCAATACACAAGATTGTGTTTATGAGTCCAAGTCTCAATCTTGGAACCTAATTCACTTGTGTAATTTGTCCTTGTCAGGTTCAATGTCTTCATGAGTTTCTTTTTCCTCTTTCAACCTCCATAGCTTCCACATCTACCATGCTCTAGATCCTGTGTATTTTAACATGGTATCAGAGTGTAGCTGAGCATGCTTAGCTCATTTTATTAAATCTTCATCTCTGGTCCATCTCTACTCAGCTCAACCTCAATCTATGAACTCACTTTCCATCTCCACCTTCAAGCTTGCCTTCATGGTTGCCATAGCCAGTAGCACCTTGTCAGATTGAAGTTATTGTATCTCACTCCACATGACAAATCTTACCAAGCTTCCTTCTAAAGAAGTGTTCCCCCGCTCATTTCAAAACTTGACATGGCCCATCCACCACTACTCAGCATTGTCAATTTTCTCAAGTTCTGTTCTATGACATCCATAGCCAGGCAGTACCTAGGCATCTTGGATATTATGGATCTCTCACTACATGCCACCATTGATCATGATGTCTTCTAGGAAAATCTTCCTCAACATCAGGTGCTCCATCCTATTACAACAAATGTTGGGATTGATGCACACTACGACTAGCATTGATCATGATGTCTTCTAGGAAAATATTCCTCAACATCAGGTGCTTCATCCTATTACAACAAACGTTGGGATTGATGCACACTACAACCAGCATTGTTGAAATAGTGGAAAGCTAACGAAAATTGCGCCTACTACTGCCGTTTGCCATGTGTGTTTGAATCAAGCATCAATCTTGACCATCATCATGGGGCTTTGGTAGAGCATGAAGAGAGCTACATTTCCATAAAAAAAGTTTTCAAAATGATTAAGTGTAACTCCTGCAATGTAAAAAAAAACCAGGCTGTCCTCAGAAACCCTCACTGTGACTCCATAGCCAAACTTCACCAAACTCAAAAATCTCATCATTTTCTCTCTTCTACCATTGGAACAACCCATTGCCACTCAGATCTAAAGATTCCAACATCAAATCAAGAAGGGAAAGATCTAGATCTGAAAGAACTTGAAGGATTTTTGTAGGTTTGAAAGACTTAGGGAAGAAACATAGTGTCTATTGGCACTCATTTTAGTGATCTAAACACTTGTGTCTTTTGGCACATCTCAACCAACTCTTCTACTGCTTAAATTTGATAAGTCTGAAGCTGATTTGCTGCTGCTCCCTCAACTCTAACATGGGCAAAGATTCTCGAGCTATCCGTTTCAAAGGAGTCGGGTTTCATACCTGGTAGACCCGCATCAAACTGATCCTGATGAAGAAGGGCCTCTGGGCCATTACCACTGAAAAAGAAGCCTCGTGATGCGGATCTTGTTGTCACTTGGCAAAAGAATGATGATAAGGCTCAGGCCATTATCAAACTGGAGCTAGACGACAGCTATATCCACCATGTGGATAATTGTGAGGCCTCACAGGATACATGGAAGAGACTTAACACTTTGTTCGGTGCACAATCTAAATCATCAAAGTATGGTCTCCAAATTGAGTTTTTCAAGCTTGAAATGAAGTCTAGCACATCACTTGCCACATGTCTAAATTACATGGAAGGACTTCTAACCCAACTTGCAAGAATCAACATAAAAATGGAAGAAGATATTTGCATCAATGTTCTACTTAAGAGTTTACCTCCTGAATATAATAATGTATCAACAAATCTAATTAATATACCAAACCTTGAACTTGTTGATATCTAGGCATCATTGTTGGAGGAGGAAAAGAAGCTAAAAACTAAGGAAGAACCAAGTACCTCTAGAGATGAACATGCATTATATGTTGGCAACAGGTACAAAGGCAAGAAGGATTAGCTCTTTTGTGACTTTTGCAAAAGGACCGCACACACCGAGAAGCTCTATCATGCCAGAAAGAGGTCCCAAAAGGGCTATCTAGTTGTAGTCAAAGAAGAAGAAGAAAACGGAGCAAAGAAAGAAGAAGAAGAAGAAGATCACCAAGAGAAGGACAAACCTCATCAGTCCTTCTATTCAAATAGACTTTTTTTAGTTTGTATTTCCTAGCCCTAATGCTTCAAACATAAACTTGTAAACTCCTTAGTTAGCCTTGTACTATAGCCTCTGTACACTTTTTGAGGCCCCTGATATAGCCTCTGGATGTCCATCATGTTTGTGGTACCCACACTTAGCCTTTCTGCGACAACCTCTAGTGTTTTTCCATGTTTATGGTGTGCCCACACTTTGCAGGTGTTGCTTTCACTAAAGCCTCTATACGCTTTATACTTCTAGTTGTGATTGAGGAGGGGTGTTGAAATATTTGCAATCACACCTACTTTAGTCCCTTTGTGAGGAGCAGTGAGGGCTCAGGACCAGAATCCCTTATGCACAGTAGGAGAAAGTACCACCACTCAATTCCTACAAAGCATTGTACTTGCACTCTTTTTCTAATGCAATGATAGTACTCTTTTCTTTCCAGTAAAGTGTCATGTCACTGTCAAACACAAGATTGTGTTTATGAGTCCAAGTCTCAATCTTGGAACCTAATTCACTTGTGTAACAATTTGTCCTTGTCAGGTTCAATGTCTTCATGAGTTTCTTTTTCCTCTTTCAACCTCCATAACTTCTGCATCTGCCATGCTCTAGATCATGCATATTTTAATAGGCCTTACTACAGAAATAAGATTCTGGTTATGCACTTGGCATTGTATTTGGTTACCAATTTAAACTTCCCGTGTTAGGATTGCATTTACACATCCTTGTACAACTTAAATTAATGCACACATATTTTCCATCACTACTATGCAACAATTCGAATTAACATAAAATTCTTATTTAACCATAGGGAAGCGTAAGCCTCAAGTACAATTATTCGAGAATAGATAGAGTTTGGTTGAGATGATTTTCTTTTTCAAGAGTTACATAAATGCCAGGCTAATAATTGCCTAAAGGATTTGACAAAGAAGAAGATCCATCCATGGAAGCTAAGATTGAGAGGGCAACCGTTCATGTTGCTCTCCATAAAAAGGGGCTGTGAACTGCCAATTCTCGGTGATTCAAACATCATCAGACCACCAGGGTAAGAAATTCAAAACCTTGATTGACTGTGGCAATACCCATTCTTTCATTTCACCATCATGTGCAAGAAGCTTAGGGATAGCCCATTAGGGCCAAAAACGCTTCAAAAAATGCACTTTTGTTAATCATGGGATTAAGGAAAGGGCCAAAGAGAGTTCGCCACGTGTGCAAGAACATGGTATTCTTGTCTCCTCCTTTTTAGAGATAGTGGAGTCCATTTCGTGATTCTCTCTTCTTTTTTAGTCAAAAACCCTAAAGTTTGACATGTTTTGGAGTCCCAAAGACGTTATTTACTTACAAATCTGACAAAATACGTGACAGAGATGTGATGAAATTAATAATGAGTTTTTTGAAAGTTGGGAGATCTTTCAATATTGTTTTTGGCACCCAATACATACTCATTTGTGTTCTTGGCGCTACTTTTTAGTTCATTCACCCCTCTTTGAGCTTCTTTCTCTACGCTTTCATTCTTTTCATGGCTTCCTCTAGGCGCCCTTCTCGTTTAATACACTCTTGCACAATCTATAGCCAGGGAGCAGATGGAAATTTTGAGCCCAAAACCTTTGCTGTAAATGATTGGGTTACCATGCTGCCATCTTGCAAGGGCTCTCATAAGGTGAAAAGAAGAAAACGAGATGATATAAAACATCACTGGAAGGGGCGTATCATTGCCTTCAAAATTATGCCCGAAGGCTGGTTTGTCAAGGTGCAACATGTTTACATGGCCAAGGATATGCACTTGCCTCCAAACGAACGTGTTCCCCAACAAACACATTGTAAGTTATTAGTTGAATAACGTATATAATTCTTTTCCATTTATGCAAGTTCTAACAAACGGTTTGTCATTGTAGATATCTTTCCATCAACAAGTATTGAATGGCAACCTGTGGAAAGCCTAAGTGGGACTTTCCATGCCATTCATAAGGTATTGGCAAACATTATTTATGCCGATCAAACTGTGTCTTTTTTTAGTAAATGCAAGGTTTTTATATATTATGCACAGTATGTGGTTCCCTCTAAAGCGGATAGGTATGGGAATATCGAAGATTTGCCATTGCCAAGTCTTTCATCTCTAAACTGGGAGATTCCTGACAAGGTGACGGTGCAGAGTTTTAAATGCAAAATATCTCAAGATATTAAAAAGTCCATGACAGCTAGAAGGATCTCAAGAAGAATACGTTTATCATGGTTTGTACCCCTCCATATCTTTGTGGCTTGCTTCAAAACAGCAAATTTACAAAGAACGAAGGTATCCTGGCTAAGTAGAAACTTTTCGGAAGAGGATTTGGACAACACTATAGGGACTCTTTGGAAATCTAGAGAGTGTGACCATAAGGGTGATATCTTGAGGTGCAGTGCATGCCCTCAATCCTTGGCTTTGGCTTACAGTATCCCTTGCCAAACTCTTGCTTTGGGCTTTGATTACAGGAGATACAAACTAAGATTGGGTATTTGGGTTCCCTTGGATTCCGATACAGATTGCACACCATATAAACTTGCGGTGCATGTTTTTGCCGCATGAAGAAGTAAAGAAGGTGAATGTTACTTCCAATTGGAGTCTGAAAGATGTGAAGGATACCTTGGAATTGCTAGACAATATATCCCCTAGATATAAGTTCAAAGTGAATGGCGTAACAATTGGTAAAAGAGCCGAGCGCTCTTTCTCTTGTACGAGTTGTTTGTCTCCCACAATTGTGAGTTTTGAGCCTTGAGAATGAAAACTTTGCAGGAATTTATCTTAATAGACTATCCTTAAGATATTTTTTAGTGGGAACTCATAAGCTATCATGAAGCAAGTTGCCTTTCGAATGTATATAAATAAATTGTACATTACATTTGATTTATAAGTGAAAAATTTCATCACACCATGAGGTACAAAAATTTCATATAAATGTACAAAGCCAAAATAATAAGGCTCTTGTATGCTTATGTTTGCTATTTTGATTCTGTATCGATTTCTTTAAAGATGTTTTTTCTCACAGGGCCTTTCTTTGATTGTTGAAAGAATTTCACCTTTACAGGTAGTCTCTTTTCTTGGGGCTTAAGAGGGGATGGATTAAATTTCAGAGGAGAAAGCATTGGCATTCCTTTTTTCTTAGACTCTGCAGCAGTGGTCCCATTGCCTTTGCCCTTGCCCTTGCCCTTGCCCTTACCATTGCCATTGTCCTTATCCTTTCCCTTGCCCTTTCCCTTGCTTGTGCCCTTGGCCATTAAAGTTTTGGGAGGAAGAGGGGAGTCAGGATCATATGGTGTGATTGCCTTGTCCAGAATCAGCTCAATGCATCTCTCCCTTATCCACCAAACATATGAATCAGGATAGTCTCTACACTGTAAGAATAAATGTTATAAGTTAGTGAAAAGAAATCATGATAAGGGTTACACAAACATCAAATGAAATTAACTTACATTCACTCCTTCTATTTGTAACAACTTTGAGTCCACTGTTCTGCAAATATTTGAGATAACTCTCCATCCACAAGAATGCGCATCGCTTTGCAATGGAACTTCTTGTAGAAGAAACGTATAAGGCCTTTGAGGATCAGCAAGATCCTCATATGTAGTATCCAAAAATGTAGAAACAAGTCTACCAGCACTGCAAAAGGAAGCTTTGTAAGTTCAAAATATTTTTTGTAAATAAAATCAAAGTAAGTAATTTTCTTTCAACATACATTCGTGCTTGGCCATGAACACCGCTGAGAGAGTTCATAAAGATAATTTCTCTTGTAAGACAATTAATGTAGATGAGACTCCAATGCCCTCTGCAAATTCATAATAGAGGTGAGTAGAAGGGTGAAAGCAAATGAATATAAATTTTCCTCTACAGAAAAAGAAAAATACCTTTCTACATAAGGGAAAAAGATGTGGTAATTTGTCACACTATCGAAGCTACAAAAAAATGGTGAAATATTAGACCCAGATTTTGCAAATAGTTCCACAGAGAGAAGTGGATCAACAATATATATGGTTCTACGGATATCGAGAGTGAGAGAGGAGACCAATGCCCTGCAATCAATAGCAAAAGCTATTCAATACAAATTACATCCAAAATATACTTGAACCTATAAGACTTTCCTTACGCAAAAAAAAAAACAAAAAATATAAGCCTTACCTTATGCAACAAAAAACAATGAAGTCAGATAGGTGGACATCCCTTTTTTCCAACATGGGCTTGTCCTCGAGAGATATACTAAGATATTCCTCCTCAGGTTCCGCAGAAACATTCACAAGTATCTGCCCATACACTTTGCCCATCCTCTCGCTATTGACGAGAGCAAGTGATGCGGCTTTCCTCTTGTAAACTTCGTCTTCAGTTTCCAACACCTCCTGATTTTTTTCACTCAAGAAAGACTCCTGGTGTGGGTGGCACCCCTTGTAGAGTAAAGGTGAGTTACATCCTCAACCTTAAGCTTTTTCCCTTTCCTGGACAATTTTGGGGGAATGTTAAGGATTTTAAGGGCTTTTTGATCGTTGGAAGGCAAGGGCCTCAGCACTTTATCGAACCTATACCTGATTCTGCTAATGATGCTGAAATCCTTATTCATAAGGGTGATTCTATGAGCATGGGTGGCAGCAATGTAAGCATCGTTCATGAAATCAATAACAAAATCCTCTGCAGCCTCTTGTAGGGCAAGAATGGCTGAGAGTTGCCATTTCTTATTTACACCAGAGACAGTTGCCACTTGAGACAATCTATCAGAGATCTCTTTAATGACTCTTATAAAAGCAGCCTTTGGAATGACATGCTGTGTAGCTCTCTGGGCTTTCCTGATCTCACTAAAACATCTCTGCATATAGAAGAACCGGGACTTTCTCTTTCTCTTTTGTGGCTTGGGAGGTTCAGTGGCTTCAGCAGATGTAGGATTAGGTGCAATTGTAGGGGATGAATCTTTCACAGGGAAAGTCTCACCCTTTGCTTCCTCAACTTCAGGAGAAGAAACATTCACTGCACTGAAATTCTTTAACTCCATGGAAGATATTAGGCCAACACCTGGTGTAGGGGGGATTTCTGTGGTAAAATGCTCTGGGGCGTGTGATGGCCCAGCTTCAGCAAAATTTGAAGAGGGCTCCTCCTCAGATTCATCAAATTGTAACTTTCTTCTACCCCCACTGTCCTTCCTATCCAGATACACTCTTCTTGCAGTTTGCTTTGTCCTTGCCATCCAGAGAAGCAAATACAAGAACCAGAAGGACAAAAAATGAAATAGCAAAAATTTGTAAATGCAAGAGGCCTTATACGGCGCGAGAAGGGACGAAAAGAGAAATGTCGATACGGCGTGATATGAAGAATACGAACAGTATGGAAGCACGCTCTCGCTCCGTATTGGAGATTACAAGAGGAGAAATGCCAAGAAGAGAAATGCCGAAATGGCATGATAGGAGGAATACGAAGACAATGGAACTACGCCCTCGCTCCGTATTGGAGACGACAATCGCATTGTATCAAATACGAGATGAAAAATGCCGATATGGCACGATATGGAGAAAACGAAGACTACGTAAAGAAGCCCTCGCTCCGTATTGGAAATGACACAAGGCCGATATGACGCGAGGGGGAGGTTACAAAAGCCTCGGACGACCGTCCTCGCTCCGTATCGGCACACCTTGTTTTGACCAGCGAAGCAAAGGAATCAGCAAAAAGACCACCGATACAACGCGAGAGATTAGAAACGCAGAAGACGCAAGACCTGGATCGCACCATATCGGCAAGCAAGGCGGAAGAGCTCTAGAAATGTAAAGTGTACACGTAGGAAAAATAACCCCTTATATACCCACGTCAATCATGACACGTGTCTAACACGTGTCTGACGCTGATTGTGCCACGTGTGGACTAACGACCGGTCCACATGTTTGCCACGTGTTTATCGGCCAGGTGTTGGCCAACGGCTACTGCCACGTGTCGAAGCCCAACGGATAGTGCCAGGTGGCATTATTGCGCGCCTACATAAGGGTGTGTCCCTAATCCGTACGGCTTTTTTCGGTTTCTTTGTGGACCTCTATCTCTTCTCCTAATACGGCACGAGAGCGAGTGTTTGTCTTCTGCGCTTTCGTCTGTTCGTATCGTTTTGGGTGCTCTGTAGAGTCTTCCTTTAGCTTGCCTCCTAAGCTCATAGTGCCCGAGGTCGAGTGATCACTGATTCTAGCTCTCTCTTCTCCCGTCCTTACGGTTGCGGCTCTTTCGTTAAGGTTCTTGCTAGAATCACCGATACGACGCGAGGAGGCACATCCGTCTGAAGCGTTTCAGTCTTATCGTACCATATCGACACAAGTTGGAAACATGTCTGAACCCACAGAATTCCTAGGCTCCAAGGTTTTTCCAGGAACAGGTAAAAGAAGAAGGCTTTCAAAAGGCTCAAGGGCATCAACATGTGATGAGCCTATGCATTCTGTTTCTTCTCCATGCTCTGCCACCAGTGTGAGAATGCCAAGTACATCTCCAGGGAAGCGAATGTCAGTAATGAGAGGTCAAAGAGTATCAGAGCTTACTGATATCACTCCATCAGAGAGGCTTCTTGATTTTATCCTTCAGAATGGAATGGATCTCTCATTCTATGGAGTTGTGAAGAATGTCTTTAATCCTGATTGGGACCTTGACAGTGTTTTGAAATCTTGTTAAAAAATATATTTTGGAGGACTTTTTGGAGTTTGAAAATATTCCATGTCCTTCTATTGAAGTTGGCACAATTGAATATGTCCATGTTCCCATTGGGTCAATAGGAAATGAAAAGTTAGTGTTTACTAAGAAGTGTGGTGCCCACTCTCTGGAGAGGTTTTATTCAAGAGATATATTGTGCTCCACTCATTTCAAAAACTACAAGATGATGAGAAAATCTATTGCTTTTATTGTTTTCATCCTTGTCAAATATCCTGTGAAAGCTGATGAGCAACAGTTGGAAGGAGCAAAGTCTGCCAGCTTTTGCATGTTAGATGATTTGGCAGATGAAAAGGAAACAGAGGAGGTTGTAGATGCAGATTGTGAGGTTTCTATTGCTGAGAATTTGGATGTTGCTCACTTCAAAGTTGAAACTATCATTGAGGAGAGCTAAGGAGATACAAACCCTCCAACTGATGAGAGTTCCCACCATACTGTTCCTTCTCTACCATCTATACCTTTCAAGGACAAGGAGTACATTTTACTGTCAGATATTCAAAACTTTTTAATCTCAGGGAAGTTTATTGTCTAGCAATTATTGCAGAGGCTTCTAATGCTACAAATGGGATAATTGACACAGAGAATGAATCAAAGGAAGAGATACTCAAACTTGATAAAGAAACTCTAGACAATAAGTTTATTGATGCTGGTGAGGCCCTCTCTCTTTGTTTTGAAAAGGCCAAAGAAGTTGAGAAAGAGTTGAGTATTACTGATGAGGACTTCGATCGCATTCAAAGCCAACTTGGGATTTCCAATTTTGGAAGAGAGGAGTCTGAATATGTTAAAGAATTGATTAACACCAATGAGACATCATCATCAATAAATTTATGGAATCCAATTAAATTGGAGTACGATGAAAATCAAGTGGTAAGATAATTTTGAATTTGCTTACACATTGGTAGGTTTACATTTCATGCTCATTCAGTATGGGTTTTATTTGTAGTTGGAGATTGCTGATACAGATAACTTCTTGGGACGTGGCAAAGGATCAAGAGCTGGTGGTAGTACATTCAAAGACATTGCACTCGGCCCCACTACTTGGCTAGGATTGACCTTGATTCCTTTTTAGTACTTCATAGTAGTTTCTCAGAGGATGCAGCATGGCCCATACTTTGTATTAAAGCTCTTTCAAGGCTTCTAGGTTTCTCAGGATTACAATATAATGCCCACAAAGTAATGTTTTTGGAAAAGACTGCAGCAATTAGGATTTTTGGCTACGGCCCAGGTTACTGTGCTTCTAGAATAGGATACTTTTTGGCGTTCACATCCTACGCCTTGGCTGCAAACCGAACTGATGTAAAATCTATAGCTGACTACAAGAGAAAAAAATTTCTACGTTATAGAGGAAAGATTCCTGAGGAGGAAGAGAATATGAGAGTTTTGGAAAACTAGCTTTGTATATATTCTTTCTTATATATAAAAGTGTGATTGCTCATGTGTCATTGCCGTCTTTTATCTGCATTCTTTGAAGTTGTCGTCGAAAAAAACCAATTGAATAGCTCCTCCAAAGCATTGCTTTTTGTAACTCCTCCCCCATGCCTTGTGCTTCGAAAATAACTTGTGCATGCTTGATAGTGGGATTTTTCCATGCCTTGGTTACTATAAGTTACTAAGGGGCCATGCTCCTCCACAAAGTAAGGTCCATGAATATGAAGAATATGCTGCAATACAAAGTAACACTAATTTTATACCAATTGAAAAACCTGTTAAAATAAGCCCATATTAAATAATTGTTACTTAACCAAATAAAAAGTGATATCTTTTTCTCCCCATGCCTCTTTTATCGCCTGAACAAGCTTTGTGATTGCTCTTTTGAACTCTTCCCATATGTATATGTTGTCTTATGTTGCCTGAGGAGTTTCAGAAAAACATCAAGGTGTATCCAGACCTCCATTCTAAGAAACGCAAGCCTCGACGTGCTTGCAACATTTGTTGTGATCTCACATAGCTCTCTCCAACACTCCCAAGTCACATTCACCTGCTTTCCTGAATGGTTTCCTAAGAATTGTCTAGCTTTTGAGCCTCCCATAGAGACATTGGCCAAGATATCTCTTGTTTTTCCTGAAAGTATTGGATCCTTTCTCAAGTGAACTTGGCCCCCATGAAATCCCATTTTCGATAGTAATGCCTCGCATTTATCAATACACTCATCTGATAAAGATAATGGCTTAATGGAATATGCGTAGTCAAGATGCAACCTGAGAAGCTTATCGATTATTCTAATCTCTGCATGCAAAGTACAAATATGAACATTCTTAAGAGAGATGGAAAGAGTGGGATCCCAAATGTCTTCTATGTTTTTAAATTTACTCAAATCTATAGAGTCTCTATTTGGGGCTCTTCTTACTAGTCGCAAACTACTCCAATCTTTGGATCCAATACTTTCCATGCAATAAATGCAAGGATATTTTGCATTTGCACCATTACATATTCCAAGCATACATTTGATAGTTTTCAAATCAGCACTCATATGCCATTCCACATTAAATTTACCAACCCCATCAACTACCAACATTTCGCCTTCACTTTGAGACTTAATGATATTTGGAATACCTGTATGGTTGAACAACCATTTCAACATTTGATGATTTTCAATTGATACCTGGGCTGCACCAATCCACCAAATCTCCATCTCGGATTGGATCTTATGCAATGGAGCTTGGCCCTCACCATTGCTATGGTCCAATCCCATGTTCATGAGGCAAATGCTAATTCTTTCCATCTTCTGTCCCTTTTGAATCTGTGCTTCATCCAACTTCAAGGCAAACTTTAGAACGCCATAACTTTCTTCTACTGTGATTTTATACATGTGAACCATTGCAATTTGCACCTTTTTTAGATCAACCCATATATTGTTAAACGCATTGTAATCAAAAATTGCCTATTTTTTTTGTTTTTCATAGGACATAGACCTTTCGATGTGAATGTAATCTCCAAAAACATGTGGAATCTTGCGATTCATGGCAATTCTTGCAGTCGAAACTGCAAGGGCTCAGGGCAATCCAAATATAGTTACCCTATTGCGTTTAAGATTTTTAAACCATAATCCAGAGATAGCACGATAACCTTTTTGACTTATACCCACAGTATCACATGTCTCTACGATTTCATTTGCTTTCACCGTGCCTTTTAAATCCTTCACTAACTCTTTGAGAGTTGGACCTCTCAAATCCGCATTTTCGGGTGACTTAAGAATCCTCAAAATATCTTTTTTATTCATGGTTTCCTTCAAAAGTTTGATTCTTTCCTCATTCTCTTGGATATTTATGCCTAATATGTTAGAGACATATTTCTTTGTAAGATTTAGTCTCCTTTTCTTTGCTCTCTCACAAAGCTGGTTATATTTTTTAATGGTCTCTTCCTCTCTCTAAATCTTACTGTAGTTTCTCTCAAGCATGTTAGCTTATCCTGCAATGACTTGTTAACATTTTTCAAAATATCAATCTGACTTGTCAACTCTAAAATATTTGTTTATGTAGTTTCTAGTGCTTTTTTCATTTCGTGCATTTGAGCTATAAATGTGTAAGACGCAGAGTATAACCTCATATAGTAGCCAAGCATTCCATTGTAACCTTCTCCAGCATATCTTATATAGTCATGGACATTGAAAAAAGGAGGTGGTTTACCTGTAGAAGGATCCCTGGGATAAATATTTCCGTCCACCCACAAATCTATATGATTCATTCCTTGTGTTCGCAACCTGTTGGCTTCAATCTCATCTATCAATACTCGATGATGTATACTTCTCCAAGATGTGTAAATCGGATCTAGATGAATAGATAGCTTGTATTTACGTGTGATTATGCCTGGTCCTATTTGAAGTAGTATTGCTAGACATTCTAGCAAATGAACCGAGCAAGAATCTCACGGTGATAGGAAGCAAGTGCAACAAAAGGAATGGTAAAAGAGAATAGTGTGTAGAAAGAAAATGCGGGAGCAAACAAATGCGAAGTTCGTACGAAAATCTCGAAAATACAAAATCTCTCGAGTTCCAAGACAAAAACGGCCGAAAAGGTGACCCCTGACCTGGATTAAAAGATGAGGGCAATTAATGGCCGACCTCTTCAATGAACCAAATATTCTCTCATTAATCACATCTAGACAACCAAATTTAGAGGTTTTATTCTTCCTAAACCTCAACTAATTAGCAACTTAATCACTTTCTTACAAGTGTCATTTTTGAAGCATTTTTGGCCCTAATGCACTATAGATCCACTCACCTTACTTGTCGAACTAGCAAATGGGCAAGAAATCACTTGCACTAGACAAACTGCTAAGGTGGAATTCCTACTTGGAAATGAGCTCACAACTGTTAAGTTCAGGATAATGAATCTAGGAGTCCATGAATGCCTACTTGGGATGGATTGGCTAATCCCCAATGATGCTCACATTAATTGTGGAAAGGGTCAAGTCTCCTTTTCGGAATCCTAAGGGTGAGCTAGTTACAACACAAAGAGAAGCAAGTAAACCAAAGATCCAACTAGCTAGGGCAATGCGAATAGTTCAAGGAATAAGGAAAGGATTACGTATCTACCTGATCAAGCTAAACAAACCAGATCAGGTAGAGGACACCAATGAAGAACCATCACGGTTAAAGGAATATGTGGATGTATTCCCAGAAGAATTGATTGAATTACCACCGCCTAGGGAAGTGGATCATGAGATTAAGCTAATGCCAAGAGTTGCACCAATTGTGAAAAGGCCCTACAAGATGTCCATTCCTGAAGCCATTGAGTTAAAAGAACAACTCAAAGAGCTACTAGACCAAGGGTACATATGCCCCAACAATTCTTCTTGGGGAGCTCCAATCTTGTTCCAAAAGAAGAAGGATGGTGCACTTCGACTTTGCATCGATTATAGAGGCCTGAACTAGGTAACCATCAAAAATAAATATCCCATTCTGAGGATAGATGATTACTTGATCGGTTGCAGGGAGAAAAAACATTCTCCAATATTGATTTGAGGTTAGGGTATCATCATATCCACGTCAAGGATGAGGATATTCCAAAGATGGCATTCAATACCAGATATGGTCATTTTAAATTCACAGTAATGTCTTTTGGATTGATTAATACCCTTGCCACCTTTAACAGGCTATTGCATGACATTTTTAGAACATACTTTGATGATTTTGTACTCGTCTTCTTTGATGACACCTTGGTTTATTCCAAGGAAGCGGGGGATCATGAATCCCAAGTTTTCATTGTCCTTGAGACCATGAGGACTCATAAGCTCTATGCTAAGAAGAAAAAGTGTGCCTTCCTCAAAAGCATATAGAATATCTTGGATTTATTGTGTCAAATGAAGGAATCTCTGTAGACCCTACCAAGGTTAAGGATGTCCAAGAATGGTCTCCATCGACTACTATTACAGAAGTGTGTAGCTTTCTTGGATTAATAGGTTGGTACATGATCTTCATTAAGGACTATGCTTTAATTGTAGCACCCCTCACAAATTTGCTGAAAAAGCAAGTTGCCATAGTGTGGATAGCCTCTGAACAAGCAAGTTTTGATCAAACTCAAGCATAGCTTGGTGCCAGCACCAATTCTGAAGCTCCATGACTTAAGCAAGGAATTTGAAGTTGTCACGGATGCTAGCTCACTTGCATTGGGCTGTGTTCTGATGCAAGAAGGTCACCTATAGCTTATTCCTCCCGTAAGCTAAAAACCCATGAAAGGAATTATGCCACCCATGACCTGGAACTACTAGCAATTATTCAAGCCCTCAAACTTTGGCAACATCACTTGCTTGGTAACAAGTTTTCTTTGGTCATGGACCATAAGAGCCTTAAATGGATCTTCACCCAGACCGACCTCAACATGAGGCAATGTTGTTGGATAGAAGTTCTAGAGGAGTATGATTTTGAGATCAAGTATCGACCTGGCAAAGAGAATGTGGTCGCTGACGCCCTAAGTCGCAAGGCGTTTCTCAACTCTCTTATCATGGAGGAACCCTCAATGGCCGAATCATTGGCAACTATGGTGTCAATACCTAGCAACCCTATCCTTGAACTAGCTAAGGAAGAAGCTAGCCATGACCCAGAATATCTGGAGATGATAAAGCAAATTTTGGAAAAGGACCAAAACCCTAGACTTAAGGACAAATATCAAGAATTCTCCGTCAATGATGGACTTATCTATTATGCATACCCTTGAGCAAGAAAATCAAATAGAGAATACTTTGGGAAGCACATGACTCCCCCTTTTCAGGCCATCCCGGATATGTCAAGACCCTCAACACGGTCAGAAAGAGCTACCATTGGGGAAGGCTTAAGGGAGACGTGCTCAAATATGTTACGGAATGTTTGTCTTGCCAGCGCATTAAGGCAGAACATGTCAAGATGCCTGGGAAGCTGCAATCTCTCGACATCCCCCAAATGAAGTGTGAATTCATTAGCATGGACTTTGTTGTTGGGTTACCTTCAGTGCAAGGAGGCTACAATTCAATTATGGTTATAGTGAGCATGATCACCAAGGTTGCACACCTCATTCCAGTCAAGACAAACTACAAGGCTTCAGATATTGCCACACTATTCATCAAGGAGATATTCATACAAGACATTAGAGCCATCAAGCATAGGCAGAAAGGCTATGCAGATCTAAATAGAAAAGAGTAACTCTTCAATGAGGGAGATATGGTTTTTATTCATGTACGGCCCAAGAGGAGTTTCCTATCATTGGGAGAATTTAAAAAACATAGTCCAAGGTATTGCAAACCCTACATGATCCTCAAATGCCTAGGGCCCAAAGCCTACAAACTCCAGCTCCCTGAGAACATAAAAGTTCAAAATGTATATCATGTTAGCCTACTAAAGAAATATGTATCCAATCCTAGCCATGTACTCAATGATCAACAAGTTATAATGCCAAGCCAAGGAGTCCTTGAGCTCTTGCCAGATAGAATCCTGGACACTCGAGATAAGAGATTGAGGAGTAGAATCCTCAAGGAGTACCTCATCCAATGGAAGGACTTTCCAAAAGAAGATGTCGCATGGATTGACGAGAGTGCTCTCAACCAACAATATCCCCAATTCCTTTCGAGATGAGGACATCTCAATTCCTTAAGGGGAGAAGGATGTAATAGTTTCCTCCCTTCCGCCATATGACCCCCTCTTAATTAAGAGTTTTTTTTTTCAGAAAATAATAACCCCCCCACTCATGCCACCAGTTGGCGAACAGAGAGGGCACATCTAGGTGAGGACGTGCGACCGTAGGTGGAGCTCTAGTTGGTGAGGTTGAAGGGGGCAAGATTCACAAAGCCCATTGAGGCCTTCCAAAATGCGTACGTGGGAGTGGGGGGGAGCTCCATCTGGAAGAGGACGAGTTGCAGGAATGGACGACGGCTGCCGAGTGATGAGGGGATGATGTGGAGGAGAGGGGGGCACCGACCATACCCTACATAGTGGCCACCATCCTGGCCACCCTGATGGGGATAGGGGGGGTTCCATACCATACCATCCCCCCCCCAATACACTATAAAAAGGCCCTTAGGTGTAAGAAGGGAAAAAAAAAAGAAAATGTTACTCTTCCCTGATGTCCGACTGGTAAGATAAAGAGAGAGAGTAAGAGAAAAGAGAGGGAGAGGGAGAGAGCAAGAGAAAAAGGAGAGAGAGATAGAGAGAGTTAGAGAAAAAGAGCGAGAGGGAGAGAGCAAGAGAAAAAGGAGAGAGAGAGAGAGAGTAAGAGAAAAAGAGGGAGAGAGCAAGAGAAAAAGGAGAGATAAAGAGAGAGTAAGAGAAAAGACAGAGAGAGAGGGAAATTTTCCCCCTTTGAAGGCCTCCAAGCTTACCCTTCTTCTTTCCCCCCTCTAAGAGGAATCCCATGGTCAATTTCCTCCCGCAAGGAATCAATTCTCTTGAAGCCTGAGTGCGTAGCCGTGAAGAAAAAGCCAAACTTATACGATGTCTCCCAAGTGAAGTAAGGTCCAATCGAGTGTGAATCCCGCTTAAACCGATGGAGCTGCGAGTCAAGGAACCGTGTCACTTGGTAACCAGGTGCGCTCCATAAATCCTACTTTGATGGGAACTCTTAAAAACATGGATCGACTTCATTGGGAAAGGATAAGTTTTCTGGTAAAAATCTATACTAACTAACCACCAATTAGGTTGCATTACTCAAGCATGTTGAAAAATTGTGTTTTATTGCACTCTGGCGGCATGACTTAGAACAAACAACTTGAACAAAAGATTTCGCATTTGTGCACATTGAAATCAAGGACTTTATTGTTTGAACTCGTAGTGCATTATATTTATGCACTAGCATTGGCATGCTTAAGAGGTAAAAGAAACTAAAAAATAGGTTATCAAGACGATAAAGCATATCCATCAATAAGTGGAAATTGTACCTTTTGAATCGCAAAATTTGTGAAACCGGAAAGGTAGAAGTAAAAGCTTGAATTAAGTCCATGAGAATCATGACTTGCTACAATAACGTGTTAAGTATGTTTAGGTCATTTCAATAATAAGCCGGGTATTGGGCTCCTATAATCCTTTAGAGAGATGTAGCTTGCACATGCATTAGGTCTGATGGCTTCGTGTTCCTTGTACAAAAGGAAAATACAAGCCTCTATTTATGATTTGCGTAATTGCATTGAAATGAAATTCCCAAGAGGAGAACTCCACATTGCATCATCGTCCTAAGAAGGACTCACATTTAGATTACATGTATCATGAACGATTTCAACTGCACTACTAGCGATTCATCTTAAATATAGTTATAAGACACGCATATGAAGTGTTAAACTTAATTGCTCAGGGTAGTTCAATGAGATAAATCCTATATACTCAAGGATAGGGCTTAACTCGACTTATTTAGGGATTAAAGGTAAATGAGACAATCTATTGTTACTTCATAGGAGGACCGTGAGACAAGTAAAACACTCAGTGGTCTCTATTCTATATCTGGCCTCCATAAAGCCAAAACAACCTTGAAGATATCACCTTTAACCATGACACAACCCAACGTTAATACAAGAGAGTTTGAGTGTCGTTTTTCCAAGACAAGAACCCTGGATTAAAGGCTAGCAAGCTAGGACAGCTACCATCCAAGAACTATCGAATATAGATCCAATTGCATAATGCTTGCTCCTATCTCACAAGATCGAGGTCGGAAAGAAGGTATTTCCTATCCCTCTGAGGATATTGGAAATTGCCACCAAGGCAAGAAGGACAATCACTAAGCGTCAACGATAGGGACCCCACCTTAGCAGATGTCCCGAGCACTCACCTGCACCATTGTTTGTGCTTGTAAGTTTAGGAACACCACTTGTAAAAGATTGTATAACCCCAAACTCATAAAAGAAATGGGAATAATGAATCAGGTTGAACTTTTGGAGGGCGCACCAAAAAACCCCGAGTTGACCGCCAACCCTAGCCAAGGGCGGCGATGCTTAGATTCATTTCTCGATGGACTACTAGCATGTGCTTGGACAACCAATAGGTGGGCATGTCACACTTATTCAAGAGCTTGTAGAGGCCATCAGATGAAATGATGGTAGATTGGAGAGCAGCCACACCTTCCATGAATCGCCAGTATAGATAGGTTGTAAGACTTATGGCAAGAAGAAGGGCACATGCTTTAGTTGTTGGAGGATTTCAATGGAAACCTGATCCTTGTGATGGATGCATTGTCGCTCAACTTGAAGCCCCACCTGTTGAGAGCCCGAAGCATAAAGGGAAAGAAATGACGACCAAGTCACGTTGAGAGATATTTCAAGAGAGAGAGCAACGATAAGGCTGCTCCTCATCTCTTTTCCCAAAATGTTAAGAGAGAAGCCGACTGATAAAATTCACATATTTCGAGCACCAAATCACATGTAACAGGCCCATGATAGAGAGGGAGAGAGAGAGAGTGGGGAGGTTATGAAGATCAACATAGCGGCTTTGAAGCTTCGTCCGTGTCAGGAGGCGATCGTGGCAACACAAGCCTTGTCACTATTATAGCGTATCTGGATGGAATATTCGCCACATGACATACAGCGCGGATCCCCTCAATGAAGGAGCTAATGCTTTCAATTATATTCATATTGAAGCTTGGGTTCATATTACTTGGACTCCAATTCTAAGCCCACACTATACAGCATTAACACCCCAGACTTGTGATATCATTCTGGCCCTTGATGGGGATGGCAATTACATGTATGATACTTATTGGGAGGATTGCAACAATCATCATTGCACTCTAATTTCACCAAGTGGTTCGTGGTTTTGCAATGCATCCATTGTCAACTATCAGGAACGAGTCGAAGCAAACATTGGTCTTTCCCCAGGATTAAAAGAGGATAATTTTGCTCAGTGTCATTACAATCGTCTAAAGGATCTTCTAACTTTTATTGCCAAGACCGAGCATTTTGGCAATGCAGTGATTGTAGTGAAGCATATAAATACTGGATCTGTGCAATGGCATTTCCCCCATGTACACCTTCACCTCCCTTACAATGTGTCTACATTGGGACCATTTGATGTAGAACATGCTATATATGGTACAAAGTTGAACCCACATGGTTACGTCAACTATACTATTATCAAGCCTTGCCGTGGAATTTGTTTTGATGTCTACCAAAAATGTCCTTATGATATTTATTTCAAGTGTTGCCCCTAGCTGGACTGTGGGACGTGTACTTTCAAAGACAAAATCTTGACTTGCATGTTTTCAAGTAAGCACCTAATGCGTTTAATAAAAATAAATAGTATGAAGTTATACTTTTCTTGGTTTATAATTTTTCTCTACTGACTTAAAACCTGATCTTCAACTTTGAATAGTTGCTAGCATTTATGTATGTCTGATTGTATATTTTAAAAATAAAAAACAATTAAAAATGTTTTTAAATGGTTTTAAAATGTTATAGATAAATTTTTATAAAATATATTGTTTCACAATTATGAGATATACTATTTTTCTCATGAAGTCTACACTACTAAAAGTATTTTTATTTTTTTAGAGGATGATTAACATGTTTTTAAAAATAAAAAACAATTATTTTGAATGAAAATTATAGTATTTATTGATAAAAATCAAATTTTTAACTCAACAAAAATTAGGATCTTTTATGAAAAAACTGAAAATATGGTTTTAGATGTTTTATGGTATTTTTGTGGGGTTAAAGAAAAATAAAATCAATTTGGTGTTATTACTTTGAAACATTATTAATATCAAAATATGGTATTTCCAACTTTACACAAATTAAGAGTATTCACAAAGTATTAAGTTATATCATATGGGACAAGGAAAATGTTTAATGAGGAGATTAAGGTTTATGGGTTTGTGGAACACTAGTTGATTGTTTTGAATGTTTGTTGATTAATAAATCATAAAAGGAATTTATTATATAAAGGCAGAGAATAAATAATTTAAAAGGAGCTTAAATCAAGATGTGTAGATAGATCCATTGGATCTATGTCCTGAAACCGATTCTCTTGGTAGGGATAAACATCCTAAGCTTACTATCCTAGTGTCCAGTATAGAGACATACCCGTGAAGGTTTAAAAACAAAGGCGAAGTGCAAGACTAAGTAGGCTTACTAAAGTCTAGATATTTGCATGAGAATAGTTGGACTACGAACGAGTTGTGTAAATATTAGAGAAGGCTAGACCGAGTTATTGCAGTTAGTGTTGACAATCGCTTATCTAGTGCAACAACTCGTAGGAGTTAGCTTGGCAATTTGGTCAAAAGTGGCTTTGGTCTTTGGCTAGTCACCTTCTCTAAGTAAAAAATGTGTAAAAATAGTATTTTAAAAATCCCATATATTGAACCCATGTGATTTATTTATTTATTTATCTATTTATTTTGACTGACCTCCTCAGGGGTGAGTGGCTATGCAACCTAAGTATGGCAGCATAATGAAGAATGATACTTTGGAGCTAGTGAATCGGCCAAAAGAGGGAAAGGTTATTAGCATCAAGTAGGTCTAGAAGGTAAAGTACAAGGCTGATAGGAGTACCTTAGAAAAGTACAAAGCTAGAAGTGGGTCTAGAAGGTAAAGTACAAGGCTGATGGGAGTAGCTTAGAAAAGTACAAAGGTAGATTAGTTACAGAAGGATTTTCACAAGTTGGATTTGATTTTCATGAATCATTTTCTCAAGCTACTTATACAAAGTGGAAAATTTACCAAATGGATGTCAAATCAACATTCTTGAATAGTGACCTCGAGGAGGAGGTGTATATGGCTTAGCCACTAGGGTTTGAGCCCCCCATTCTATGAACAAATTTTATAAGTTGAAAAAGGCATTGTATGGATTTAAAAAAGTCCCTGGAGCAGGTACACATATATAGATAAATTCTTTATAGGCTTGAATTTCAAAAGATGTGCCTCAAAATGCTAACTTGTATGTTTATAGAATAGTGAAAAGTATGTAGCGATTGTCCTATATGTGGATGACCTTTTTATGATAGGTGACTATGAAGATATGATCCATCAAACTCAAAAGGCTTTGAGCTCATAAGTTTGAAATGATAAACTTGGGCTTGTTGCACTATTGTTTAGGGATTGAAGTCTTGCAAGAGCCTGGCAAAATCTTCATCTCTCAAAGTAAGTATGCATGGGAGATCTTAAAAGCATTTGGCATGACCAAGTGTAAGGAGTTAGCTACACCTATGGAGGTCAATGTGAAGTTATCCATTGAGGATACATCAGCACTAGTAAACATTGAGAGGTATAGAGGGTTGGTTGGCAGCCTCATCTACTTATGTAATATTAGCCTAGATATTAATCTGATATTGGTGTTTTGAGAAAATTCTCAAAAAAACCACAAGAAAGTTATTGGAAAGTCGGGATGCAAGTACTCAGATACTTGAAGGAGACTCTTGACTATGGTATCACATACAGTTTTGGAAGTATGGAAAACTATGAACTCAGATTGGACATGTGACAATGATTCCAGAAAATCAATTTTTTGGATATTTCTTCTCTTCAGGTTTAGGAATCTTCTCTTAGATAAGTAAAAACAAACCAACTCTAGCATTCAAAGCAGAGTACAAGCAACTTGCTTTGCTGTATATGAAGTAGTATGGTTAAGGAGGGTCCTATGGCATATGGGAATACAAGATGAAGATCCAATAGTGTGCTAAGATGTGACCATGAGAGTTGCATCACCATTGCCAAAAAATCCAATTTTTCATGCATGTACCAAACACATCAATATCTAGTATCACTATATGGATGACTTGATCGAGGATAGGATAATAGAACTGGGAGGAGAACGGAGCAAATATCTTCACCAAAGCTCTTACAAAGGATCTCCTTTTAATTCATCTTCAGAGACTGGGTAGTGTTGGAACAAGAATGTAGTTCACCTAACAAACATCATCGGGGGTTTGGGGGGGGGAGGTGTTAGATATGCTCAATGCCCCACCCCTCGTAAGGTGCCACCAATGATCCATGGTGCTCTAAGTTGTGAGAGCCCCATTATGAGGAGAAGTTGTGTATGAGGATGGACATTGGGTGGGTCTTGACTTGTATACCAAATGAGATCTATGTGATTGGATGTCAAAAATATGACCTTTATGGATCTAGCTTTTGGATTAGATAGAGTAGTTACGCTGCAACGACTCGAGGAACAATGCATCAAATTACGGGGTGTGGGAGTTATCATGAGCCCCTATTTTGGGGTCTGGGGTCATGGAAGTGGCCCCTGGCTGAGTTATCTTGGGGGACCAATGGCCCCTCTCTAATGGGGGTCATTGGGGTTAGCACCTCCAGCTCAACAACGGTAAAGGGAAAATTCCCTAGGATATTCCTTGGTCGACTAGGGAAGATTCATAATATGGTCAGACATGCTGACCAAACTATCTTTCTAGGCTATAAAAGGAAGACCTCTCTAAGGCCATCGTCAATTTATCTTTCACCTAGTCATAGTTCTTATAGCTACCCTTAAGCTATTCACCTATCATTTATCTGGATCACCATCTAAGCTTCATAGAGGAAGCGCATGGCTGGACAAAGCCATGTCTATATAAGTTCATTTGAAATCAAAGCAGCCTTTATTCTTCTCAGATTTGTTGTGTATTCTCTACTCCTTGCTCAGATTTTGTTCGTTGTGCCATATAATTTCTACACCATTAGCTGAATTTACAACCTCAATACAAAGGAAGAGCTTCAATTCTCCCAAATCCTTCATATTAGATTCTATTTTCAACATGGTGATAACATCTTATATCCCAATATTATCATCTCTTGGAATGATCAGGTCATCTACATAGATGACTAATACCACAAGTCTTACATCTGTTTTCTTCATAAATAGACTATGACCAACCATGCCAATTGCAAATCCAAGACTTCTCAAGTTAGTACTAACATTTGCATGCCTGGCTCCTTGAGCCTTTTTCAGTCCATAAAGTGTTTTTTCTAGCTTATAGATATAATTTAGATATTAAGGGTGTATATGCCCTCTCAACTAATCCATGAATACTTATTTTGCTAAGTCTCCATTTAGAAATGCATTCTCAATATCCATTTGCTACAATCTCCACTCCTTTGATATAGCCAATGCAATCACTATCCTAATAGTTGCCATTTTGACAATAGGACTGAATGTGTCTTCATAACACAGACCATACTATTATGCATAGCATTTGGCCACTAACTTGGCTTTATACCTCTCAATGATGCCATCATACTTGCACTAAACTTTGTAAACCCATTTACATCCAATCAACTTCTTTCTATCAACAAGCAACATAACCAATTTTCGAGTCTGATATTCAGACAATGCATTCATCTCCTCATCCATTGCTTTACACCAATTCTTGTCCATGATAACTTCACTGAATGTAGCAGGCTCTTTGTAACCCATTTACAGCCAATTAACTTCTTTCTTTTAGGTAATGTAACAAATTTCCAAGTTTGATATTCAGCCAATGCATTCATCTCCTCATCCATTGCTTTACACCAATTCTTATCCATGACAACTTCACTTAATGTAGCAGGATCTTTGTAATCCATTTACAACTAATTAACTTCTTTCTTTTAGGCAATGTAATCAATTTCTAAGTTTGATATTCAGTCAATGCATTCATCTCCTCATTCATTGCTTTACACCAATTCTTGTCCATGACAACTTCACTGAATGTAGCAGGCTCTTTGTAACCCATTTACAACCAATTAACTTCTTTCCTTTAGGCAATGTAACAAATTTCCAAGTTTGATATCCAGCCAATGTATTCATCTCCTCATCCATTGGTTTACACCAATTCTAATCCATGACAACTTCACTAAATGTAGGAGGCTCTTTGTATTCCATGACCTTTGTCATATATACATAATTATTTGCTAAAAATTGACTGTATGTAAGCCTTTCAAAAGGGTATCTCACCCTCTATGAGCATCTCAACTATGGTGAACCCCCTCATGAGGCAATATATATATTTAGTTTTCCTAACTCCAAGCGTATATATAGACAGAATTTCAAGCTCACTATTTAGACTATTTGTTGAGTCATATCCAAAAGTTGAAATCCCAAGAGCATCATCAATAACTTTTTCTTTGATATTTCCTTCTGTCTCATTTCTCCCCCTCACATTGACATAGTGCTGTCAGTGGATTGTGATGCATGACTATATAACCTACTAGTCCAAGGCAAAACTCTCGAAGATACATCATTTGTAAGCCCACTCATAGTAGTACTCTACTATGAAACCTCAGTAGATACATGATTTGAAGACATCATGTGGAATAGAAACATGTGACCTATACTAAGATGACAAATCATCAAATAAAACATCTCTACTAATTACCATTTCTCGTGTAGATGGATCAAAGCATTTATACACTTTTCATTCTTGCACATAGCCAATGAACACACACATATGTGCTTTAGGATCCAACTTACTTCTTTTCTCATTTGGAATGTGTACATATGCAATCCATCCAAAGACTTTCAAATGGCTAATGTCAAGCTTATGTCCATACAACTTCTAATATGGTGTCATCTCATAAATCCCTACTATAGGAGTATAGTCCTAGCACATACATAGCTATCATAACATCTTAAATCCAATAATATAGTGGCATATTCTTCTCATTAAGCATCGCATGAGCAGTTTTCATAAGAACCCTATTCTTCCTTTCTACTGCTCCATTCTACTATGGAGTGTAATTGCAAGTAAGCTGCCTATGAATGCCATTCTCAGCCAAGAATCTATCAAATTCATTGGATATATATTTACCACCACTATCATATCTCAAGCAAGAGATTGAGCAATCAAATTCTTTCTCAACCTTCCGTTAAAATCCTTAAAAATAGCAAGTACCTCATATTTATGCTTTAGGATATATACTCATGTATGTCAATGGAAATCATCAATGCATGTCACATAATATCTTGATCCACCAACAGTAGCATTATGGATTGGCTTCCAAACATTAGAATGAATGAATTGCAATGGCCTAGAGCTATTTCAAACATGTCCCATAAATGGAAATTGAGATTGCTTATCGAATTGACATGCAAACACACTTATCGAATTGATCCACCAACAGTAGCATTATGGATTGGCTTCCAAACATTAGAATGAATGAATTGTAGTGGCCTAGAGCTATTTCAAACATGTCCCATAAATGGAAATTGAGATTGCTTATCGAATTGACATGCAAACACACTATTTGTGAATTTGGAAATTTCTCAGAAGTTTAGGACTCATGGTCAAAACTTTCTCTTTGCTATAACTATCACACCATTGCTCCAAATTAATTGTTCAATAGCTTAATAGATCTCATTTTTCATAAGGTTTTCAATGATGTGTCACATGATAGCTTTGGAAAACTTAAAATATGTATTTTTGGAGTCTCAATATTCTAAGTAATGAAGAATGGGACTTAGAATATTCCCAAATTCACTAAAATTTTGTTTGCATCACAGACATGACCTAAATTGGTGTAGGTAAACTTTAGCATGCTTGTAACTAGTTGCTTCTTCTACATAGTATGCAGTCTTTGAAGATTAGCATGACCAATCCTCTTATACTAGATCTCAAGATATTTAATTGCACCCTATCAACATCCAAACTGTTGAGAGTGGAAAAAGACTGAATTTTTGACTGATTTTTGTTGTTTTTGAGGATTGAATGATTGATTTTTGATGGATTTAGAGTGATGTATGGTTGATAATGGAAGTGTTTGAGAGTGTTTTGGATTATATTGATTATGTTTTGGAAGTTCGTGATGATTCTCAGTGGAGATATGAAGCTCTATGATGTTTAGTTGAGGTTCTGATTGGTTCTGTATAGCTTCTGTTTTGTTCTGATTGTCTTCTGTATGAAGCATGGATTGATGATTGATGAAGATTGAGATCTTTTGGAAGCCTATTGAATAGTTTTTGATAGTTTGGAATGGTTTGAGTATGAGTTATGAGGTTCTGATGACCTTCTGTAAGTGTTCTGTAGAATGTATGTGTGACTTTGGAAAATTTTTCTAACCTTTGGAAAGGATGAATCTAAGTTCAAAAGAGCTAAAACAAGTGGAAGAAGTAGCTGCTGAAGACTGAAGAGAAGACTAAGTGACAGTGACAGTAGTGAGCTGTGAAAAGACACTATACTGGCTTTGGTGACTCTTCATATCAGACATACCTCCTGGGAGGTGCATCCACGACCTAAGAAGGATTATTGAGAGTTATTATGAGAGTATTGTAGTGAGAATATGATGTACTATTGAGAGAGAGAGAGAGAGAGCCAGAGATAGTCAATTCTATCAAAACAGTGTAACTGTATATGAGAGATTGAGAGAGAGAACTATGAAGACATTGAAGATGAATAATATGTGATTGATTTCCATTCAAAGATGGTGCATTCCTTTGTGTTCATTGTTCTATTGAAGTATTCTATGAAGATGTTGAAGATTATGGTTGATTCTATCAAATCTGTGGGAGAAATCTACTATGATGCTGCGTGAAGAATTGTTGTTTTCTTTGTTTTGATGATCAAAAGAATGAAATAAAAGCTTTTTGATGTTACAATATAGATTTTCTTGCAAGAGAATTCCCTTTTCCTTGGTGTTCCTCTTGGGGCTCCATGTTTTTGGTGCACAGCCGAGGAAACTTGCCATCAACAAGCACCAGAAGAGGCTGAAAATGAAGGAAATGGCATTGTCAAGAAGAGGAAAATTCAATGGATGTTTGTAAAGTTCCTTCTTCCACTGAAGAGTTGGAGTTTTTTTATCATCAAAGCCACTTTCCACAAGAAGTTCATCCCACAATGGCGAAAAGATATCACCATCATGATGCATGCTCTATGTGGTGGACTATTTCCTCTTCCTGTTAAAGCAGTTGAAACTTGCATCTTGGTGGCAAACTGTTTGGGAACAAACTAAAGAGCAGAAACAGAGAGAATGACCATCCATGGAAGATTTGGCATTCATTGAGAAGTTTCCAGACATCATTAAGTGGGAGATTGTGAAGAAGCTTCAGGAGTCGTGGTCTATGGAGGTTCACGAAGACAAGAAGAAAAAGAGTTGGAACTTGTTCGTGGATGCTCAACAGCAAAATGCGTGGGATGCTTGGTGCACTGACAATCTTCTATTTGTCCAATTAGCAACTCATTGGAAGTTGGTAGACAAAGTGTTTTTCACAACATACACTGTTGAAACCCTCAGAAGCTAGCATTATTATAATGATGCAACAATGATCCCAAGAAGAATGAGTTTTGATAAATAAATCATGGTACGCCTTGCGCTTTTTTACAAAAGTATTCTCGTGTGCCTTTTTCCTTGATTTAGGGCTTTCTTGCACTTCTTGTGTTTCCAGACTCTTCTTGGCACGCCTTCATCTTTTGTTTTACTTTTGCCTTAGCCTTGTCTTTTGCTTTAGATTTTCTAACTTTTTCACCTTGTTCATTTCAGGGTTAACATTACTTCAAGCACACCCTGCGAGACCTATGGATTGGTTATTGGTCAAGTGTTTCAAGCCGAGCGGCCATGGCTACCTCTCACATATCTGATGCACCCTCCCTACCTATGGGGTGTAGTGAGCTTACCTTGATGCCCGATAGAGTACCCTCCTCTCTCATGCACGCTGGTAGCTCCACGATCCTTGAGGAAAGCTCAAGCAACCTCAATCCCTCTCCAAGAAGCTCCATCCTCCATGGCTGCATGAGACAAGGGAAGAGTAGAGAAGAGAAGAAGATGAAGAGAGGAGATGGGGAGCTTCTTCTCCTCGATCCCTCACTCTCACACACACACTCACTCACTCCCTCTCTCAAGCACAAGCAAGAAGGCAAGAAGAAGAATAAGCTTTTTGCCACACACAAGAATGAGCTTCTCATTTACTTTTCAACTTTATATACAAAACCCTAAATGCCTTTTGGGCGGTCATCCCCTTTTTTACATGGCCGGTCGTTGCCTAGGTCCTTTGTCCCATTATTCTTCTATCTTCCTAGCTTCCTTCCTACCACCCAACCACCTTTACAAATTGCACGGTGAGAGCCTGACACTCTTAAAATAAATCATGGTGCGCCCTGTGCCTTTTTTACAAAAGTATAGACTTGTGCTTTTTCTCGTGTGCCTTTCTCCTTGCTTTAGGACTTTTCTATACTTCTTATATTTCCACATTCTTCTTGGTGCGCCTTTGTCTTCTATTTCACTTTTGCCTTGGCCTTGTCTTTTGCTTTAGATTTTTCGAGTTTTTCACCTTTTTCATTTGAGGGTTAACATTACCCCCTCCTAGACCAGTGCTAGTCCCATGGCACTCACCGTCATAGGTAGCAGGCTTGTACATGCACCGAAGACATGGGTGGAAGGGACATATGTGGTTTTTCGTGGAGGAGTTTTAGTAGTGGCGCGGATGAAGGTGGTTGGTGGCACTTTGTTGTCATGCTTGGTTGGTGACAGGGGTGTTGAAGTTTGGATAGGACCAGTTTTTGTTGGGAGTTGCATTCATGGGTGGGCACAGGTGTTGATGTTCGGGGGATGTTGGGGTAGGCAACGATTCATTGGTGGGCTTGCAAGATGATGAAGGATACGAATTCAGAGTGGAGTGTTGATGAAGAGTTGATGGTACTTCCGTTGGAGTCTGCAATACCTACAATTGAAAAGCTTTATATATGGTCTCTCCCTGGGGTTAGTGCTAGTCTTCTTATTGTGCACAAGACGTAGTGCTAATTAGTTTGGAAGACATGTCGAATTCTTAGCAGGCTGAGAGTATTGTCCTGCACTTGAGGATACAAACTATATATATATTGTGGTGGTGCAGATATTATATGAGTGCACATGCATACTTAGATATTACATAGTTAGGAGGCCATGGGTCTGGTTCCTCATAGCAACATGTGGAGGAAGCAAGGATTCAGTGAGGTAGAAAAACCTGTCAATGGTGAGGGGAAGTATACAGGAAGGTGCATGAGACATCATTTGTGCTGTGACAACACAATGTAGGATGGTTAAGCTCAGCGAAACCTTACTTTTAGTAGTGGGTAGCTACTTGAATTGCTTGACGAGTACGGTGTACTTTCCATGGCTGTTCGTGCGTTGCTTACCACGATCGATTGCAATGGTATTAAGGTGGAGTGCAAAAAGGAATCGTGCAAATGGGTCAAGGTGACAGGTCTAACCCTATGCAAGACAATCTCCCTAGGTATGTCCTGCCCTTGATGTGCCCTAAACAATTGTGGGGGATGTGTAGAGGGCTAGGGAACTAGGGACAGAGCCATCCGACCAAGGTCACTAGGCGTATCTAATTTGAGGACCCCTAGGTGTCATGCTGTGATTGTGAGTGCTTCTTCTTTCTTCTCTTTTTTTGTTTTTTTTCTTCTTTTTCTTTTTTCTTTTTCTTTTTCTTTTTTTTTCCTTTTTTTTTCCCTTTTTTTAAAAAATAAAGAGAATAACATGAGTATAACCATTGCAATATGTTGAGACTATCAACCTTTTAATTGGATTGGGAAATGTCGAGATTCAAAGGTTGTGAAACTGATATTACAATGACGATTGTGTCCTAGCCTTGTTGTTGCTGGAAGAACAGTTGTTGAGATGGGGAGATACACTAGAGATTTTGCAAAACCTCTTTGTCATGTGTGATGTTGGTACAATTGAGGTAACAGCTGCCGTGAGTGCCAGGTGTAGAGTTTGACCCAGAAAAGAGAGTGGCCATTGATCATGCTTTGGGCCATGTGATGTGGGCGATTGGAAAAGGTGATTTTCACTTTTGGCGGTGAGGTTTTGTCATGGCTCCTTGTGAGATTGCTGGTCTTGTGGTGACTTGGGCATTGAACACTTTCGTATAAAGACATGTGTTGTCTTGCATCCACTTGACACTTCGTGAGAGGATATGCAAGTCACATGCATCAATTATAATGACAGATGCAACACAAAAATATATTACTTTATCAAAATCCTATGGTGTTGACTGTGATGCATATCATCGATGCTTGTTAAAGACATGGCATGTATTAGTAGTAAGTAAGAGAGGTTTGTACAGTTAGGGAGCCTGCCCCTTTCACCACTTAAGGACAAAAAGTTATGGCAAGATGGCCTTTGTTAAGAAACTTATACAACATGGGGGACTATCCTATTTGTATGAGGTGGGGTGAGTTTGGGTGGTTGGGCGATTGGGGATGTGCTGGTGAGAGGCTCCCATCAGGTCAGGTAGGGAAGATATCGACCGGGACCCGAATGGTGTAGTCCCTGGCCACAACTGTTTCAACAATGCTTTTAAATAATTCATCAAATTCCTGCTTGTTCCTGACTGCCTTCTTTTCTTTTGAGCACTTGGTGCCTGAGTGTCTGATGGGGGACCTACGCGGCAGGTGTTGCTACACCCCAGGTGCTCCCTTGAGCCTTCATCTTCTTGGCTTGGGGAGTTTTCAGCCTGCGTCCTGGGCAATGTCTCTTGGGGCATCTTCTCGGCATGTACCTCTTTAGAGTAGGCACATAGCATTCTGGTGGAGGCACTAGTGCTTTATGCTCCCTCCTACGGCGGTGAGCTTCCTTTGCATGCCAGCTACATTGTGTGCTCCATGATGGCTACTGTGGGGAAATTTGCAAAATGTGAACCAAGGTTAGACTTTGAGGTAAGATAAATTTTTTTCATGAAAGGGATTAAATAGTAGATTGTCAAGAGCTTATGAGAAGGAGGGGTGAGGTGAGGTATGCAGCATTCGTTGTGGAAGGACGGCCTCGTGATGATATTTGTTTTGCTTCAACTACGGAGTGTATTCCAGCCATTAGTAGATCTTGGCTTATGCTAAGTTGCGTGGACTAGTTGTGATGGAGTAGAGCAGGGCTCGTCCTTGGAAGGATAGACCAAAAAGGGAAAAGGTGTATAGAAGGGGACGACGTCCCATCCACGCCATCAGAGATGTTGGTCAGGGCTTCCTATGGCGGTAATGAGGGTTGCAAGCCCTCCACCTGGAGGTGAAAATGGTCACACGACTTCTAGACGTGTGACGAGAGGAGGACTCGAGGAGCTCAACTTGTCAAACCCAACTCTTCTCCCTGCGCTTGACTTATCATTGCTTGTGTGTATTGGTATTATCTATACAGGGTCATGAAATTCATTGTTCATGTATGTACGTATTTATGAATCCATGTCACTTCGTAAGGATGAAAACCAGTCATAGAATTTCAGACTTTACTGGAGTGTGGCACACGCATCTAATACTTGTGGCAGCTTCCTTAATAACAATAGATATTTTGCAACATTGAGTAGCATGGTACCTTGTCCGAGCCTACTCGCAACATGTAGCTCCTCCTCAATGAGAACCTTATCAATTAGAGAGTTTTCTTGGCTAGTTTCGGCTAATTCCAAAACCCGAATGACAGTTAGCACTCGAAAGGAAGTCGGCGCCACATAGGTTGGATCTCTTTGAGACCACCATTTGGCCAATTGCTGTTTTGAGACTGCTCCCAGTTCAGCCATTGCAACACATTTTTCAAACCAACGCTTTTGAAATTGACTCCGATCCTCTGATTGTCACTTTAGTTGCTCTATCTCTAAGAAATTTGGTTGGCAGAGCATATCATTGAATGTCACAGTTAAGCGCTGTTCGTTGGCTTCCTCATAAAAAATGAGTCACTTGCATTCATGCAAGAGCCTGCCATAGTGCTCGTCAAGATGTTCTTGCTCTTCCTAGGATAGGGAAAATGGCAAGTATGCTTCAAGCTGCTCCCTAGGGAATGTGCCCATGTCTGCCAGGACGTAGACACGTGCGAACGCTTTGGGCCTAGCATCCAACTCAGTTAAGGATTCATCGACACTTCTACGTTCAATGAGGGCTTGCTTTCTTGCTATCTCATGCAAGGTTCTAGGAGTTTCCCTAGGCTTTAGCATAGTTGGGGGCTCAGGCTAGATGAGCAAGATTGGTCAACTCTAGGATTGCTTATGTCCTCAGGGTCTCTGTGTTTCTCTTGAGGCTTTGTTGTTATCGTGTCATGGTTATCCTTGGATGCAATTGGTATAGATTTGTCACCCTGTTGTGACAATGTTGCATCCACTCTTGATTGGTCAATGCCAATTCTGTTGTCAGTGGATTGAGTGTTGTCAGCTGCCGTTGATGGTAATGGTTGCTTTGATTTTTCAGAGCACACGGATGTGCTTGAGGATTCACCACTATTAGGTGAGATGGAAACGGGCTCATTGGTAGATGGACTCGATGCTTTATTCCTTAGCTCATCAGTGCTCTTGGTCTCAATCTTCTTGGTGTCTACAGCCACTAGCAACTGCCGTTGTTTTCTCCTCTTTTTCTTGGGTAATTGCGGTGCGTCCTTTAAGGACTCAAGACCCTGAACCTGGTCAACCATTGATGTGTTTGGTTGGGCCTCAACATTCTCTTTCTCTAGTGAGTCCTTACAGGGCATGGCTGTGGCCAGTCGAATAGCCTTTCTAGGTTGATTGGTCAGATGTGCCCTCTCTTTGGCCTCCTCTTCAAGAGATCTCTCCTCCAGCCTAGGCTTCAGGTGCTTTGGCAGTGCCAATGGTGTCGAAGATGTTGGTTGCGACACCTCTTTCACAGGTGAGTAGCCAATGACGCCTTCCACTAGAGGTGTCATCACGGCCAAAGGGTGTGACTGTCGTGATTCTTGATTGAAAGTAGTAATGGCTAGTTCAGTGGACTGGCTATTGTTAGTCGATTGCGGTGTCAGGTCCTCAGACAGACTCGAAGTGGTTATGTCTTTTGTTTCCCTTTGAGCATTCACTTGTGTAGATTGAGCCTCAGTTGATCTAGTCACATTAGATTGCATAATCATATCCTTGGGTTGAGCTATGGATGGTGTCATGTCCCACCTCTTGGACATCTGGAAGCTTGGATGAGGATAGAGATTGGGATTGAGAAGCTGCACTTGATGACTGTTGTCATGCTTCCTGTGTCTGTTTAGGGAAAGAGGGTGTAGGAGACTTGGAACCCCTAAGTGGCTTCGACCCTAGCTGGGAGATTTGCTCATGGCTGTTACACGATTCTGCCATTTGCATTGTTGAGCATTTAGCCTTGCCATGAGCAATGTTACGCCTATGATGCTTGTTATCCACTTGGGAAGTCAAAGGCTCCTTGGGCACTAGTGGCTTTTGCGTACCCTCAACAATTACATCTGATATCTGCTTGTCTAGCATACTAGGATGAGGATCCATCCTTCGAATAGTCCCGCTTGGTTTCTTGATTTCGATTGTGAGGAACTCAATCGCTCCAATGTTTTTGGCTTGAAACTTGGTTCTTTGTTTAGATTTCCCCCTATGCTTCCCTGCTTGTGACATGAACTGGACTTCAGCTGACGAAGGTGTCTTAACTGAGGTCTTTGGTACCCAAATCCATCGGTTACCTATGTAATACCCTTGAGCACATAGAAATGCTTTGGATATCCATCGTGGCATTGTGTTGGCTCTCCATCGATGCCTTCGTCTGTAAGCCCTGGGCTTCTTTTGTGGTCTTCTATGATATTTGTAAGTCCAAAGCCTATCCTTAGCATTGTCTCTTGACCTTCTTATTTTAGGTATGACCTTGCTTACTGGTTCTCTCTGTTCAACATGTGCTTGTACCAACTCTTGCAACAAGTCCTTACTCTTGTTACTAGGCTTGCCTAGTATGTCAGAATATTCCTTGTCTTTCTTTCGAGGTTTAATGAGGTCACCCTTGCTAAAGGTTGCGATTATCCTCACACCTAGTAGCATCAAGTGTATCCTCTGTGCTACATAATCAGCCTCACACTTCATTGCCCTTTTGAAGGGTCATCCTAGGAGGGTTTCCTTTCCACAATTAGTACTATTTGGAGGGACATGGAATAGGATAGGCAAGCTTCTAGTTTCAATGGTTACAAGGATGTTGCACTTCCTCATAAGTGCTTGGGAGTGTCCCCCATAAGGACTAAGATTTGCATTAGTTGGTGTGAGCCCTGGTTGGCCTAGTAGGGTCCATGCTTCATAGGTCAAGATATTAAAATTAGCTCCTTCGTCGATGAGAGTGTCGACACGGTGCTCCCTTTTTGCGGTGAGTTTGACCCTAAGATAAGTGGGTAGTATTATGTCTTCGTCTTTTGGGTCTTGGCTTGTATATTCAAGCCTTGTGATGCATGCCTTTGAGTCCCCAACTGCGCAACTAGATGTGGATTCTCCATTAATTTCCTAGGTCGTCTGTGTAGTGTCGTTCCAAGTGCATCTATTAGTAAGACTATCATGTTTAGTCATCCTCGCAGTTGTATCTTGATGTTGTTCCATTCTGCTTTGACTAGATGCAGTCCGGATGCAACACATACGTGTTTTTGTGGTGTGGCATTTTTGCCTTTGTTGGCTAGATTGGCCCATTGAGGCACTAAGTTCTCTTCTTGTCTTTGTTCGGGTATGGGCTTTTGGTTGCTCCTTTGCAAGTGAGAGTCCATACTTGTGTGGTACCATTACTACACGAGCGTCTAATTTTGAAGGACCTATCACAGTGCGTGTTTTCTCTCCAACCTGCTAGGGGGAGGTGCGGAGGGGGGCAAAGCCCCCTTTGTGGGAGTCCTATTAATGGGACTCTGTGGCACCCAACTACGCCTCAAGGTATGCTCCTACTATTGGTGTGTTCTTTGTATTATTATGACTCTACGTGAGTTCCTTATTAGTGAAAGTAGATGTCAATTTCATTCACACTTGTGGTTAGTGCTTTCCAGTGCACAGTGCCAAATCAGGCTTTCTCCCTTTTAGTGCACTTTAAATTATGAAATCAGCGTGGGGTGCGAATGCAAAATTACCAATGCAGTTTCTGATCTTCCCCCTTTTGTTCGTAGCCTAATATGGCTCTAAGCGCATTTCCTAGCTGACCTGTGGTATTGTCTAGGGTCTATGTTGCACACTCTATACTCCTTCAAGGCCCGATTGGAATCTGAGGGTCAGTTTCAGCTCTAAGTCTCACATGTTCTATGGCATGTTTCTAAAGATTGACTCTAGGCTGCCCAGGTGTGGTTTCTCCAATCTTTGGCTTCTGAGAGCCGGGTCAGATGCTCGGGAATGTTTGGGGATGTGTATGGAGTGGCCTTGGCCTAGGAGGTGGTTCACTTACCAGTTTACAATGTTTTGCCCTAATGGTCCGATTCTGGGAGTCGGACCATCCAAGTCTGGGTGGTCTGGGTCTGATTGGTGGAGTTGGACTCTCCAATCAAACTGGGTGGTCCGAGCCTCAAAATGGGTCTACTACCACGTGGCAAGATCCGATTGGTAGAGTCGGATGGTTAGGTCGTGTAGTTGGTCTGATCGAATCGGGTGGTTTGACCCTAAGGTGGTGCACCTAAGTCAGGCAGTCACTCTGAGAGTCAAACAGTCCGAGTGTCTAATTCTGGGACTTGGACACGTGCAGAGTGGTTCGACTGCGTTTGCCGCGACGCAGTTGTGAGGGCACAAATGATGAATGCAATGCATGGGGGTCTTGACACAATCTCTGAACTTTCCAGATACAACAAGCACAACTCAAAGAAGATCAGGGAATACCTAGGATGGATGGGCGACAACGAAATGAGCAGATCGAATCCCTTCTGCACTTGCACCCATAGCAAGCCCTCTCTCAATGTCTCACTGCAAAATGAGGCTTCCCCTGACCTTTTGAGCCTCTTATTGCCCTGCTCAAATCTCCTTCAACCCTATGGTTGCCCCTCCTGCTCCCCTCTTGCACCTTCTACTCAAGCTTTAGATTTTATGCCCCTTTCTCCCAGTTTTCAATTGGTTTTTAGTAGTAGAAAACCCTTCTGTTTTCCCTGTTTCCGAATTCTTGGACTTCTATATTTCCATCATTGTTACCTGATGTTGGCTCCTCTGCATGCTCTAAGATTTTGGTGGCCTCCACCCCTTGCAATATCGACCCCTCTATTTGCATATTGTCCTCATCTATGCTCGAAACATTGCTTTGATTATATACTCTCGCACTTCGGGGAGCTGAAGGTATAACATACCACCATTGAGGTTGTCGGGGGTTTGGATAGAAGATTACCTGTTCACAAACATATACAAGAGAGATTTAACTATTGTGACATGTACCATGTCGTAATACAATTAACAAACAAATGAGTTCATGCACCTGTTCTTCACAATGGGCCGGCAACACAAAGGTGTCGTGCAAATCTGTCATTTTTTTTTTTAATCTATTTCAAGAAATCCAGATGGACCTCGTCAAACTGTTGCTCCAGCTCCTTCAAGTACCACTTTGAACCACTGCACATCGAATAGTATCATGGAGAAGCTATGGTAATCCACCATAACAATACTTTGCAAGTTTCCAAAATACTCCATCTCATCTATAACCGTGTTTGAATCTGTTG
Organism: Lygodium microphyllum; assembly: GCF_053477565.2. NCBI lineage: Eukaryota > Viridiplantae > Streptophyta > Polypodiopsida > Schizaeales > Lygodiaceae > Lygodium > Lygodium microphyllum. The sequence continues at coordinate 20,695,650 of NC_141158.1, read as the reverse complement.
CTCGTCATTGGCTCTCTTGCTCGAACCTTGCCATGATACCATAGTAGTCTGTTGTGGAGCGCATTTTGTCAATACGCTCCACGCGGAAATGCCATCCGCGCGACCATGCTGCACTATATATTTTGTACTGTATATTGAAACACTCAATTAGTTGTCGCATATAAAATATAGAGACGACAAACCCTAAACATGTCATTACCTTTGGACTACATCCCCTCAAGAATTTCCACTCCTCGATTGAGACCTCCGCCCCTTTGCAAGATGTTGTGGTCAAAGTTCCATGCAACCATCGCGTTGACATAAACCGCGGCATTTTCTCCATGCCCTCGGGATATCGAATCGGTCGATGGTGCATACTACGTCAAAATTCAGATCACACTTCCTCTCGATCATCTTGCCTAGCTTGCTGGTATCTGGCGAGCCACGTCTCCATAGAGGCATGGTGCAGCATATAAAAGCGATTCACTTTCTCCTCCATTGCAGCATCCATTCTTTTTTCTATCCCATTTCCAACCACCACATCTCCGGTCAATTTATCATTGTCCTTGAGCGACCACATCATACTGTTGTCTGGATCCACCGTTGGTAGCCATTGTGAAATATGCACTAGCGCCTCAGACACCAACCAACCTTCAGCCATGCTACCTTCTGGCCGAGCTCTTTGTCGCATAAAGCTCTTCAGGGTTTTCATGAAGCACTCCAAGAAGAACATCCATCGTGTATGGACAGGTCCAGCAATCTCCACTTCATCTACAAGGTGCACAAGAATGTGGATTTGTATCGTGAGCATGCTAGTAGGTAGGTATTTCTCAAAGAGACATACCATCTTCACTACTCCCTGCCTCGTGGATTCAATAGAGGACGTCTTAATCTCCTTCTATGAGATCCATTGCACTAAAGTTGACAACCTGTAAATTGCCCCGCATATTTTTGGAGTAAGGTGTCCTGCGATCACGATCGGTAGTACAAACTGCCACAAATGAGAAAGCATTATGAAAAATGACTACACTCCAAATAGCAAAATGTGCAGGCCACTTACAATCCATTCTTAGTACAAATCTAACATATCTTATGCCAATCATTGGATTTTAGCCCTGATAATTGGTCGTCTTTAGAAAACGCAGACCTAAGAGAACGCATCATACCCATCGGAGTGCGGATAGACTTGACTATTTACTTCACAATGCGCTCTTCTTTAGTGGACAAAACCCAAGGAGTGCAAGGTAGCTGCAAGCGACACTCGACTGTGGCCAAAGCGCCTCCATCTTGCCTACCTCCTTCAAATTCATTCGTGCCCCTATAGTGTCTCTCTTTCCTATGATGTGGTCCCATAGCAAGCTACCCACGTTCTTGAAAATATGCATGGGATCCAACAAGTGGTTGATCTATAAGTGGGTCCAATATGGCAACTCGTAAAAAACTGAGAACCATCGCATTCCGTTTGGATGTGACTCCGCGTGGACCATTTTCCACGTGGACTCACATTGACATTCATACAAAGCTTTGGAATGGCCTTTTGATCATTATATGGGAATGTCTATGCATGTATGCTAGATACCAAGCAAAATGAGCTGTCAATCTCACTGAAGGATCTAGAGATTGTGAATATTGGTGAGCAAAATGAAGGTAGTTCTGGTATACTTGACTGGCAGTTGTCCAATCTCCTGGAATTATTGGCTAGTTTATCTGAGGTCCTGTAAGAGAATCAGTCGAGCTCCATCCTCTTCTTCTGGGAATCTACTAATCAAACCCTTCATATTCATTAACCAACTGTATGGATTGAGAAATAGAAGTGGTAGGATATGGAGGTGGAATAAGTAAAAGAGGATGAAGAGAGGGGTAGGCAAAATCATAAAATGAGGAATAAGTTAAAGGAGTGGCTAAAAATTTAAGGGAATCAGTTAGGAAAGGTATTAATTGATAAACAAGAAAAGTAGAAGGTATATGGATAGATGGTGAAGGGCATGGTGGAGAAGGGGAGTCAGTTAGGAAAGGTGTTAATTGATAAACAGGAAAAGTAGAAGGTATATGGATGGATGGTGAAGGGCATGGTGGAGAAGAGGAAAATACTCTATCTTCGATAAAAGAGAAATAGGTAAATATGGGAATTTGAGGAAAATATTGAGGTTAGAAAAGAAGAGGTAAGATTGCTGTTGAATTAGTTTGATAAAGGGAAAGATAGGTATCATAGCGATGAGCCATTTGTTGGTAGTACAATAGGCTAGGAACAGAGGGACCTAAGACAGATCTTCTCTGATAGGCATCAAAAAAGGTTGAATCAAATGGATGGTTTTTTGAAAGGTGAGCTAAGAGATCCACCCTCAGTTGGTTAGTGCTCTGTACATAGGTAGAAGCTGTGTTCTGACATTGATTCAGGACCACAGAATCAATCATTGAGTGCCAGGAATTATCAAAGCAAGTAGCCACTTTTGAGGAGTAACACTGGAACATGTCATCTATTCGCAACTCCAAATAGTTGACATACAAAATAGCTTGCCAAAACCACATCCCCCACATACCAGGCCATATCTACTTCATCTGGAATCAACAGATCTCCCTGTAGACACATGTATGATAGCAACATGGTATCCGTCGTCACAGAATCTTCAAACACCATACGGATCACTTCTGTCAGTAACTCAGGAGACCAAGCCCCACTCCAACCATCCTTTGGAAGAGGAAGATCCATCGTTGAAAGCTTCATGTAAAAGGCCAACTTCTGCAATTGATAGTGGACAAAGAAAGAATGGTCCAGAGGAATATACTCCTGGAAATGCTCAAATGTAGACCATAACAAATCCATCCTGGAGTACAATCTTTCCACTTTATCTTGGAACAAAGGACACAAGGTGGCATGTCTCTAGAGAACTGCCAAGTCCTGCTTTGAGAGAGAAGGAATCAGAGGAACATTGGGGCTTGGAGGAACAGACTGTGACTGTGTCAGTTGGTCTTGCAACTGCTTGATTTGGGAAGCTTCTGATTCCACTGTGTCATGAGCAGTCTGTAAGGTTGAGAGTTTTGCATCTAAAAGATTCTGAAACTCTTGAGCTTCTTTGCACATCCTCTCCTTCTCCTCTGAGATTTTAGTGACCTCTGATTGAGCTTCTGTTAACTGAATCTTCAAAGAAGATATCTCTTCTCTCTGAGTCTCAATCAGTTGGGTTTGTTGCTCTATGTGCTTAAACAGATCTGCAAGTGTGTCTTTAGCAGAGGCTAATTCTGATGTTGCCTTATGCAAATGGTCTTTGGATTGCATCAGTTCTTCATAAAAGGAAGCATACAGCTACTACTGAGCACAAGGTATCACTGAAAGTTCAATCGAACTCTAGATATCTTTACAAAGCAATGTAATAACATCTCCTGATACTAGACTGTTCAGTGAAGGGACTGATATGTCCAAGGAACCCTCTCTATGTGCTCTGAACAGGTTGTTACATGTGAGGTAAGCAGGGAGGTCACTACCAAATGTAGTAGGAATTGTGACTAAAGGAAGAACTGAAGTAGTTTTATCTGCCACATGCTTCAAGCGCTTTCCCTGAATGACCAGTGGAGGAGGAGAATCAAGATCCTCTATATCAATAGGTTCTGACTCTTCTGAAGGTAGAGGGGGAGGTATTGGATCAGATGGAGGAGGTGGTAGCACACCCTTTTTTAGGCCTGAGTATGTCAAGAAAGCATATAAGTAGGATCTATACGTGATGTTTGTGACATTTTCTCTGGTTACTTTGACGAAATGTTGATCCATCTTTGTAAGTAGGTAAGTGTTCCAATCAATAGCCACTCCTTTTAACACCATCCTGGAAGCCGTAAAGAGCTCTTTGGACAAGTAATGGGATGGCGTTTTGGCAGGCATAAACCTGTCTTGGAGGAACTGACAGACCAACTTCCACAGAGGATCAGTGATCATGGAAAAAGAGACTCCTAAAGTGTTGATCACTTTCTTGGCATCCAGAATTTCCTTGGTCTGCTTCTGTAACAGCTTGAAAAACTCATCGTTGGAGAATAATTGTCTAGCCGTAACAAAGGGCTCTCCTTTGTAGGGAAGAGACAAAGCCTGCCCTAACCCTCGGGGTGTCAGTGTCATGAAAGCACCATGAACCAATCCTGACTTCTTGTTGTATGAGGCAAGGAACTCATCACACAAGGATGGATCATCTGGAATCAGTGAAAATCAAGCAGCCACGAAAGTCGCAAGTCCTGCTTTCGCTATAGGCTCAAAGGCCAGTAGGGAAGAATAATCTCTACTGACCAACGGGACATACTGGATAGGAGGAGGAGCGTGAGGCGCCATTCAGATGGAAAACACACACACCACAACACACACAATCACAAAGAATGCCTGCAAAACAACCAAAGGGCTATAAAAAAGGAATCAATAAAAAAAAAGGACACACATACACATACGTAGCTAACCCATTTACCACCCCAAACAATACACATCCTAGAAAAAATTTAGCATGACCTCTACACATATGCAACCGAAAACTTCATGTGATGCAACAAATATACACACAAATCCCCGTATCATGCAAGAAAGAAAGAAAACTACAAACTGTACCCGTAATTGTAACACATAGACAAATCATAATACCATAAAAATATAAATCAAGATCGGACCATAACCTTGATCATCAATTTCAACTAAGAGGACTTTATGCACCCTTCCCACGAAGCGTGTTTATTAAAAAGGGGGAAAAAAGTGCAGTGAGGGAAAATCGTCTTAATGAAGGGTTCATTTTAAGAAATTATTAATAATGGGTGACATTTTATTAGGTTATAAATCTTAATAAGAAAACCACAGTTCCTTCTTTAAATTTTAATTACAATTTATTAGGGTGAAACGATGCTTTATCAAAACCCGGACTACGATTCCCAGACTGGGTCTCTAAATGCAAATTCATTAATTAGAAATAAATAGTGATGTGGAGCGCTTTTTTGCTAGCGCGTGCTTTTTTGTGACGGCTGGTTCATTTTTATTAACAATTAAGGTGCCTCTTAAGCGCACGTAGCGCGTGCAAAGTGAACGACTAGTTTATTTTTATTATTAGAAACTGTGTGTTTAGTGCGAATGCGCATGGAAAAGGTGGGTGAAAAATAGTTTATTTTAGCAATTAATTATGGTTAAGGGGTAGTATAAATAAATAAAGCTCACAAAATAAATACCTGGTAGGGATGTATATGCAATGGACTGAAGACGCACGGAGTAGTTCCCCAAAAGTAATGAATCCAGTCAAACAAAAACAAAGACCACTCACTGAAAAAAATAAAGCACCTCAGTGTTTTTGTTAGATTATTTTATTTTGTTTTTTAACTTTTTTATTTTATTTTTTTTATTTTAGATGTGTTTGTTTTGTGTATATTGTTTGGTTTTATTTATTTGTTTTGTTATTATTATTATTATTATTTCTATTATGCGTTTTTTTAAAATAATTAAATCAAGATATATAACATATGAATATGTTATGAAGTGTAAGAATGAATTTTCAGCCATTCAACAAGTGTCCACAATGTATGTTAATTGAGCCATGATTTTCAGCTAATTTTTAGGATTTAAAATGAATTTTTGTGAAGTGTAGTATTAAAATTAGGATTTTTTGGCTTCAAATAATATTTTTGCCTTTTATGGAAACATTTTTAATTGAGAATTTAGTGGCAAAAGGGACAAGGGGGTTTTTGGAAATTTTTTGAATTTTTTTTTTAGTTTTTACTAATTTTTAATGAATTTTAATCATTTTTAATGTAATTTTGAATGAATTTTCAGATTTTAATTTTTTTGCAATTTATTTGTTTTAATTTCCACCTTAAAAATATTCCAAATAATTTCAGCAATATTGATAAATTTGAGATTTTTTTTGCAATTTTTTTCTAATTTTAAATGAAATTTTTGGAATTTTTATGTTTTTTATGTTTATTTTTATGTATTTTTATATATTTACCGGTTGGAAAATACAAGGCACTACCCAGGTTGCGTGTGAATATCGAAGGATGACTGCGTGTGAACGACGGGTCTGCAGTACTCCATCGCACGCATAAGTTGGAAGTGAGTCCTTGCGTGTGAACGCCAACTAGCACACCCGTACTTAGAGGAAAAAGAACGGAAGAGAAAGGGCAGGAACGGGGGCTAACTTAGTAGATTAGGTGAATTAGGTTAGCTTAGTCTGATAAAGTCGATTAAGTTATTTTAGCCGAATAAATCAATGAAGTTAATTAAATTAGGTTAGTTGGTTAAGTGAGGTCAAGTCAGGTCAATTAAGTCTGGTTAGTCTAGGTAGGTCAGTTTAGTCAAGTCTGGTTAGTCTAGTCTAGTTAGGCTAGTCTAGTCAAATCTGGTTAGTTAGGGCTGGTTAGGGTAGGTAGGTCAGGGTAGTCAAGGTCTGGTTAGTTATGTCAAGGTAGTCAGGGTTAACTAGGTTAGGGTGGAGACTAACCAGGTATAGTTAAATTAACTAGGGTTAGTTGGGGGGGTTGACTAACTGGGGGGTTAACTAACTGGGGTTAGTTTGGGGAGGTTAACTAACTGGGGTTAGTTTGGGGGGGTTAACTAACTCAGGTTAGTTAATTACTAACTATGGTTAGTTAGGTTATTAACTAGGGTTAGTTAATTACTAACTATGGTTAGTTAAAAACTAACTAACATGAAGTTAAAAACTAACCAGAGGAGGAGGTGGAGGAGGTGGAGAAATGTGGTGGTGGAGGAGGAGGAGGAGGAGGAGGAGGAGGAGGGAGGTGGAGGAGAAATGTGGTGGTGGTTGAAGGAGGAGGAGGAGGAGATGGAGGAGGAGGAGGAGGAGGGAGGAATGTGGTGGTGGAGGAGGAGGAGAAGGAGGAGGGAGGAGGGAGGAGGAGGAGGGAGGAATGTGGTGGAGGAGGAGGAGGAGGAGGAAAGAAGAGGAAGGGGAAGGGGAGGAGGAAGAAGGAGCAGGAAGGGACGCAGTTCGCAATGGGGAAACAAGTAGGTTTTTTTTTTCTCTCTCTCTCTTTTCTTTGTTTTTTCTCTTTTCTTTCTCTTTTTTTCTTTCTTTTTTTGCTTATTTTTCTTTCTTTGTTTTTTCTCTTTCTTTTTTTCTTCTTTTTCTCTTTTTTTTTTCTTTTTTTTTCTTCGTTTTCTCTTGTTTTTTTGTTCTTTTACTTTGTTTCTTCTTTTGGTTTTTTGGTTTTTTTGGTTTTTAAAAATAAATAAATTATATATATATATATATATATATATATGTATATGTATATATACATATATATATATATGTATATACATATATATATATGTATATACATATATATATATATGTATATACATATATATATATGTATATACATATATATATATATGTATATATATATATATATGTTTGGAGTTAAGTATGATTAGGATTATGGATTAGGTTGTGTGGTTTTGTTTTTTTTTTCTTTCTCTCTCTTCTTGTTTTGTTTTTTTTTTTTAAAAGGCTGTGGTTGTTGTTGTTTTTGGTTTGTGTTTTTAAAGGGAAAATAGAAAAATAAAAAAAAATAGAAAATGGAGTGAGAAACACATCCCCGGCTCACGCGTATGCACGGGCAGGGATAAAAAAATTTGCAGTGACGGCGTCAAATAGGCAAGGATGGTGTCGCGCAAGCCACGGATGCCACGGGGTGTCCCGAGGCACGTAAAACCAAAAACAGGCGCGTTCATGCGCGAGGCGAGAAACACGGTCACATTGGAAAAAAGGAAAAAAAAAGCCAAACCTTCGTCAGATAAAAAATCCGTAAAAATGAAAAATGTGCCGAGAGACGAGGGGGAAATGTTGAAAACATGCAACATGAGTTTTGGGACAAAATCAGGGTATTCACATGGGAAAAACGCAAAAAACAAACCCGAAAACACGTACGTGCATTAATATCGGAAAATCCGTGCATCGGAATGAAGTGCGAAAAGAAGGAAAAGTGTGCAAAATAAGGTTGCCAATAAGTCGATCACGATAAAACATAGTTTCGATTGAGATAGGACACGTTCGCATGGAAAAAACCCCAAAAATGGACTTGAAAATGGACTCGAAAATTAATACGGGAAGAACCATGCTTCAGAATAGCGGATAGTAATAAGGAAAAATATCCAAAAGAAAGGATATCACAGGGCTGGCACATCAAAACTCAATTTGGGGAAAATTAGGAGGGGTTCACGTGGAAAACATGAAAAATGCATTCGAAAACACTCGGAAAAATTAATAACTAAAAATCCGACAGGCGGAAGAAGGGGGAGGAAAAAGGAAAAAGTGGGAGAAAGGCTGGCAGGACACGGCTGTCAAATCAAACTGGAATTCCGGTGAAAATAGTGCAAGTTCACATGGAAAAATGTGAAAAATAAGCACGAAAAAGACTCGAAAAACTGCAAAAATTAATAACGGATGAACCGTGCATCGGAATGACAGGGAGTAAGAAGAAAAAGTGGCAGGGGGAATGGATAGGACATGCCTGACACATTAGATCAGGGTTCCGAAGCAATAAAGATGTGTTCACATGGAGAACCATCCAATTTATGGGAATTGCTTCAAAAAGTAATAACTTTAGAACCGTCTATCAAAACATGGATTGGGTAAATCCAACATCAAGAACCTAGTACCACACCTCAGACCAACCACGAACTTCCCCACACTTAAGACATGACCGTCACTCTGAGAAATAGAAGGTGTAGGGTTAGAAAAAGTTGGCCCATATTGCCGAGGAGGAATGCCGACTATCGAAGTTGCGTCTTGTATCGTTGTCGGCTACAGGAGGTAACAAGGTCTGTTATGACAGGGAGTTTATTCTTTTTCTCCCATAACAGTTTCGTTTGTTTTGTTTTGTTTTTGTTTTTGTTTTTGTTTTTGTTTTTCTTTGTTTTTCCTTTTTTTTCGTTAAGAAAGAGAATGGTAGACATACCATATGTCAGAACCAACCTCGCCACCGTTGTTGGATCAGACAAGAAGAGAACAAGGTCGGGTTGAGATGTTTCTACGAGGGGTTAGGAGAACAAGACAACCTCATGAAGAGAATCATAAGGGCAATCAGAAGCACAATAAGAAGGACAGTGCGCCGCCCAAAAGGGAGAGGGTAGGTCCACTGTGATTGTCAAGATCCCCAGGGAGGAAAGTACATCTTCAGACGATAGCCATTGATGAGGAAAGGATCATCGGAGGCATCAACGGTCTGTACCTGAATAGAGCTGTTAGGATTGACAACAAGTACCTTGTACGGACCCATCCACCATTGTTGAAGCTTGCCAAATCTCGAATCATAGGCTAGGACAAGATCACCTTCTTTGAACTCCTTGTGCTTGATGAAACTGTCATGATAGGCCTTGCGTCGCGCTTGAGTGGTTTCCATGCACTGTAGGGCCATCCGCCGTATCTCATCCAAGCATTCCAAGTGCAAGAGACAGCGTTGCAGTGACTCATTATCTCCCAAGCATTCTTTAACTACCACTTGCAAAGAGGGCAATTCCAAATCAACACAAGGAAGACGGCTTCGGTACCATACACTAGCTGGAAAGGGGTCTGTCCTGTAGCTGCCTTATGGTAGGTTCTGTACGCCCAGAGGTTCTTGTCAGAATCGAGCAGAGAATGCGATTAGTGACTTCAACTTGGCCATTGGCTCTGGGGTAATAAGGAGTGGACTTGCGATGGCGGATCTTATATAGCTCAGTCAGCTCCTCCATGATTTTGTTAAGAAAATGAGTACCTCTACCATTTACCAGCTCAAGGGGACCGTCAAAACGGGTGATAATATTCTCGTATATGAACAAGGCTACACTATTACCATCGTCCCGCTTCAGGGCTTTAGCTTCACACCACTTTGTGACATAATCCGTACATACTAAGATGTATATGTTCTGCTTCCATCTGGTGGGTGGATCAATGGGACCCACAAAATCAATCCCCACTTCTCGAATGGCTTTAGGGGAAGAATGGGTTACAGTGGCACGGCACTTGTTTTGATGGGTTTGCCCATTTGCTGACAAGCATCACATCTCTTACAGTAATCATATGCGTCCTTGTGGAGGGTCGGCCGCCAATATCCTACTAATAGAGCCTTCCTGGCTGTCGCTTCTCTTGCGAAATGTCCACCACATGGTTCGTCATGGCATGCTTTCAATACTATGCCAATTTCATCCCCTGCAACACATCTTTGTAGCACTTCATCTTTTCCTCTCTTGTACAGTGTACCACCTAGCAAGGTGTAGGGGGCTGATTCTAGCAGAAGCTTCTTCTTCTCATGGCTTGTGATGCCAGGAGGATACTGTTGAGTTGCTAGGAGATTGGCTATGTCTGCATACCAGGGAGTAACTGTTTCAACTAGAAACAAGGAAGCATTAGGAAGGTCTGGATCATCTTGTTCCTCTGCTTCTGATTGAGGGATCCGTGATAGATGATCTGCTAGGACATGGGAAGGGCCAGGCTTAGTTACCACTTTGAAGTCGAACTAGGAGCAACCATATCATCAGTCGTCCTTTAACATCTGCTTTGTTCATCAAGAAGGACATGGCTTCATGATCCACATAGAACTTGAAATGCGTTGACAGTAGATAGTGTCGAAACTTCTCCAATGCAAACACAATTGCCAAGCATTCAAGCTCTATCACTGTGTAGTTCCATTCCCTATAAGTGACCTTTCGGCTTGCATAATATATCGGTTGATCTAATTTAGAGGGATCCTTTTGACATAGAACAACACCTAGCCCTTCAACTGACACATCTCTGTGCACATGGAATTCCTTCGTCCAATCAGGAGGTTGTAAGATAGGTGCTTGGATAAGGCACTGTTTTAGGGTATTAAAGTCATCAGTCCAAAGGAAATCCACCTCTTTCCTTAGGATCTTGTGCAGAGGGGATGCCATGCCTTGGTTGCAAAATGTGCAATAAATCTTCTGTAGTAGCCCACATATCCAAGAAATCCTCTTAATTTCTTGAGATTTGTTGGTACTGTTAAGCCGGGGCAATCTTTTCAATCTTTGCCGGGTCTGTTGCAATCCCCTGTGCCAAGACAATATGGCCCAGAAGAACTCTTGAGGAGATGCCAAAGACACATTTGTCGGGGTTGAGAGAAATCCTATACTCTCGGCATCTATCAAAACATTGCTCTAGGTGTCCCCAGTGCTCAGGATCAAGCTATAGACACAGAAGTCATCAAGATACACCTCGATCAAATCATGCAGATGATTCTGAGAGGCAGCCATTATTACTCGTTGAAAGGTGGCAGGAGCATTACGGAGCCCAAATGGCATCACTCTATAGGCATAGGTCCCCCATTCTGTGGTGAAGGTTGTTTTAGATTGGTCATCTTCTGCAATTTGGACTTGGTTATATCCACTGAATCCATCCAAGAATACAGCTCATGGCCTGCCACTATGTCCAATAGTTGATCTATAAAAGGGATAGGGAAATGATCCTTCTTTGTCTTCGAATCGAGCTTTCGAAAGTCGACACATATTCAAAGTTTCCCGTTCTTCTTGGGTACTACCACAATGGGTGAAACCCATTCACTGTTAGCCATGGAATAAATGAACTCTACTTCAAGAAGTTTCAATAATTCGGCCTTCACCAGAGTAGAATAATTAGGATTCATACGCCTTTGTCTTTGCCTTATAGGTTTGGCATCAAGCTCTAGGTTAATGTGATGTTAGCATACTGTGGGATCAATTCCCTTTAGGTCTTTGTATAACCTATTAGATATGATCAATGCCCCACCCTCATTAGGTGCCACCAATGATCCATGGTGCTCAAAGTTGTAAGGCCCCCATTATGAGAAGAAACCAAATGCAAGCCCGGACATTGGTTGAGTCCTGACTTGTATATCAGATGAGGTCTATGTGATCAGATGGCAAAAATGTGACCTTTGTGGGTCTAATCTTTGGGTAAGATGGAGTGGTTAAGGTGGTAGGCCTGATGGTAAAGGAAATATTCCCTGGAATATTTCCTGGCCGACTAGTGGAGGCTCATATGGTAGGTCGGTCAGGCCGACCTAACGGCCTTCACGGGCTATAAAAGCTAAACCCCTTCACAGCCATTGATCATTCATCTTTCACCCAGTCAGAGTTGTTGTTCTAGCTAGCCTTAAGCTCTTCACCTATCTTTTGTCTAGATCGCCATCTAAGCTTCACACAGTGCAAGCGCATGGGTGGACAGAGTCATCTTTGTATCAGTTGTTTGGAGCTAAAGAATTTACTAATTCTCCTCTTATCTGTTGTGTACTCTCTATCTCTTTCTCAGATTCTGTTCGCTATGCCGTGTAATTTTTTTTTTACATGACCAAGAAAACACATCTAAGTTCTCTTTGAGTAGGTCTCGCAGGACTAGTAATTCTTCTTCTGGAAGATTGAGGCCCACTTTCAAGTGATGTTCAGTACCGTCAGTATCCAAGAACATTACTTGCCTTTCACCTTCCACTTTACGGATAAATGTCCCACGGATTGCTTCTAGGTAGAGGTCTAACTCTTTTAAGAGAGTAGTATCCTCGTCTGATGTTCCACTAGAACCAGTGTCCTCCTTCTGAACAGATGACTCCTTTGTCTGTTGAGGTTGCTGGAAGGGTATCAGAGCTTTGTTTGCTGCTGTGTAAGTGGTAATTTCTTTTGGACTTAGGGATTTATCTTCAAAGGATGCATCCAGGAATGTCACATAGCACGGACCTTCTAGAGGCCGAGGCTTGGGCATCATCATCATCTTTTCGCTGGACTGAACAGTCAGGGCGACAGGAGCCACCGTTGAACTTAATTTTTATGCTTTTAATCCATTTCTTATACAGATTCTGCATACTTTGTGGTCCATTGATTAATCCAACTGGAACCATAGTCATTCCATCCAGCACTCGGAGATCTTCGGCCTCTAAGGTCTCTGTAGGGACATCAACAAGATCATCTGCTATCAGAGGGAATTCTTATTTTGCACTTTCATAACTTGATTCATTTTTTTCCTCATCTTTTTCATTTTTTTCCTCTAGAGGCTCTGTCTTTGCTTTTATAGAGGCTCTGTCTTTGCTTCTGTAGAGGCTCTATGTAGGAGAAGAACAGATCTTCTACCTCTGCATCTGCTTCTGCTTCTGTCACAACTTCTGACACTACTTTTGCCTCTGGCTTTGGCTCTGGATCTGTATCTATTATTGGCTCAACTGTCATGTAGCAGGGAGAACAGTACATCCATGCTTCTATTTCATTGTCAGATGTGATTTCAAAAGTTAATTCTAGTTGAGGCAAGAGGTATTCTCCCATGGACAAGGATTTTGCTTCCCTTGGCAGTTGGCTTACAGTGCCTACTGTTAGGGACTGTGCGTCTGTTTTCTTAGGAAATATTTGTTTAATAGCCTCTTCGTTTCCTGATATACCATTTGTTACCTCGTTGGAGGAGTCAATTATGACTTCGATGGATGTGGATCCATTGCCTTTTTGCGATCCATACAGCTTTAACACCATTTTGTTGGGTCCTTTGCCTAGGGTTAGGGTTCCTTTGAACCAGTCCGTCCTGGCTCTTGCTTCAAAAAGCCAAGGTCTTCCCAATAGTCTCTTCCTGCAAGGGTTGTTTTTACATATGGGAGGATGCCCAACGGTTTGACTCTGCTTTGGTCTGCTAATCTGATAAGCCACTATGTAGGTTGAATTCCTTGCAACCCTAAGTCCTTCATTGTCACATCCATCATTATGTTTACTGATGAGCCTCCATCAATCAATGCATCTGAAATAAAGCATCATTCTATCTATACACTAATATCTGGGGTTTTAGGATCTAGGAAGGCATTAGCCACATCTACTTCCTTTACAGGCTCTGGGGCCTTATTGGTCTTAGTCGCTGTTGAAGGAGCAATCCTTAGTCCACGTCTTCTTATCAAGATGCTTTTGAATTTCTTTCAACAGCTAGGAGACAGCATTAGAAACTGTCGGAATGGTAAGTTTGGTTTAAAAGTGTCTAGGTCTTTGACCAAGTCATAATCTTTGATAGGATCCACAGGGTTCTCCAGCCGGCTGGGGAATGGGGCTACACCCATTTTCATCTTTCCTTTTTCTTCCAATAATTGCAGCATCGACACTTCTTCTGTTTTTGGAAGTGCTTTTGTATCATCTATCTCCTGGACCTTTGGTCATGTTCCTGGGATTGTTTCTGTAACTCTCTGTGGCACTATAGTGCTTTGTACTACACTATTTTGTTCTGTACTGCTCTGTCCCTCTGTAGGTAGGTTGAACTTCACAGTCTTGGCAGGAGAGTTATTTTCATTCTGAACAATTGGTTTCTTCTTCTTGGTACGTGTAACAGCGGCAACTTCCAACTCTACCAAATTGGAGGCAAGCTCTTGTACCTTCTATTGGCTATCAGTGGCATTGACCTTTACAGGGGCTGGACTTGGACAGTCCTTTGCAGTGTGGTCTTTACCTTTGCATCGACTGCATAAGGGCTTTTGTCTAGGATTTGGACAATTCGGGGAGATATGTCCCTTTTCTCCACACCTATAACATTTCACTCCTGATCTCTGACAACCACCAGACTGTTGTCCTCTATAACTTTGAGAGGAAACCTCCTTGGACCGAAATTAGGACCAAATTCCCTAGGCTTGGGTCCAATATCCTATGTTGTCATTTTAGATACTAGCAAGTTGAATCTTGCATTTTAATCCTTCTGTCTCTGTTCATGCATCTCTTTTAGAGAGCAAATATCCTCTGTATGGTTCTTCCACAAACAATAGGAACAAAAGGCTCGAGGAATGGTTGGTTTTCGGGTACACTTTCTGCACCATGTATTAGAGCATATCACATCTCTTCCAGCTCCCACAGGAGTGGATATATTGGCAGTATTCACCTTCAGCGTTTGTAGCTGCTCTATAATCACATCTAGAAGCTCTTTCTTGATACTTGCAACTAAGTTGGATAAGTAGTCATTCAGATTTTCACCTCTTGAAGTGCTTGTAGTGGGATTTTGGGAAGCTTCTGTAATTATTGCATACACTGGTTGGGTCGATCCAGAAGGTCCTCTGTTCTAGCTCTAATTCAGAGCTCCTATTGAGACTTGGGGTTGTTGATTCCAGTTGGTAGGATTCCACTGTTGTTGAATTGCCATTGGAGGAACTGTTTGAGGCCACTGTTGTTGTAGTTGAGCCATCATTTGAGGCACTATCGTCTGCGGTGACCACAGTGGGTTAGGTGCATTATACTGTGGCACTGTTTGCATATGGGGATAAGGGTAGGGAACTGTCCCTGAGACTGCATTTGGTAGGTATACCATTCCAGGCATGGGAGGAGGTAAGACTCCTCTTCCTGGAGTCATTGACAGCCTTGCTTCAACTTCGTCATACAATCTTGCACCTTCCACTGCAGCTTGCAGATTGACTGGTCTTCTCAATTCCATGAACTTGCAAACTTCTGGTTGTAGGCTCCTGAGAAACACTCATTTCTGGATACCTTCGTCCAAATGATAGTTAGTCCATCTCTTCAGGATGGATTCCATTCGTGAGACATAAGCTTCTACTCTTTCTCCAAAGGGCTGACTTAGGTTCATGAACTCCTCTCGCATTCGCTCTTCAAAACCTTCATGCCTGAATTTAGTGAGAAAGGCCCAAGTGCCAAAATTTCCTGCTGCTTGTCTCTCATACCACTGAAACGCCACGCCCTTGAAAGTGGTGGGGAATATTGCTAACCAATGCTCAGGGGTTCTAGCATTGTTAGCCACACATGCTACCATGAACTCTGCTACATGAAGATCAGGGTCTTCATTGTACTCTCCCTTAAAAACTGGCAATGGGACTACATTTGTTGGCTTGTCATCAATATTTCCAGGACGAATTTGACTAGGAAGGGGACCTTGAGTCCCCATGGGGACTTTTGTAAAGAGTGCTTTTAGGGCGTCAAATGAGGCTTCTGCTGCAAGCTTGTTCTCAGCTTTGATTTTTGCCTTCTCCCTTCTCACGTACCTCTGGACTCGTTCTAACGCTTGCCTCTTTATTGCGTTATTCATCAGGGGGTTGGCTACAACCAGTTGGCCTGGACTCAGGTAGCTAAACGTCAGATGAAGCAGTTGCACGACCTTAAAGCAAAGAAGTATACCTTTAAAAAAGGGCAATTAGTTCTGTACTATGATGTGCATAGGGAGTTGTTTCCAGGAAAGCTGGAACCTAGATGGGATGGCCCCTACAAGATTGTTAGGCCAGGGAAAAATAGGTCTACAGCTCTATTAGCTGATCTGTAGGGAGTGGAATTTAATAATAAGGTTAATCTTAGGGTTTTGTATATAAAGTTGAAAAGTAAATGAGAAGCTCATTCTTGTGTGTGGCAAAAAGCTTCTTCTTCTTCTTCTCTTCTTCTTGCCTTCTTGCTTGTGCTTGAGAGAGGGAGTGAGTGAGTGTGAGGGAGTGAGTGCGTGAGAGTGAGGGATCGAGGAGAAGAAGTTCCCCATCTCCTCTCTTCATCTTCTTCTCTTCTCTACTCTTCCCTTGTCTCATGTAGCCATGGAGGATGGAGCTTGTTGGAGAGGGATTGAGGTTGCTTGAGCTTGCCTCAAGGATCGTGGAGCTACCGGCGTGCATGGGAGAGAAGGGTACTCAATCGGGCATCAAGATAAGCTCACTACACCCCATAGGTAGGGAGGGCGCGCGTGGGCTATGTGAGAGGTATCCATGGCTGCTCGGCTTGAAACGCTTGACAATTAAGTGGTCCATAGGTCTTGGGGGTTGAGCTTGTAGCTCCCTTCAATAAAGCAGGTAGCCTTAGTGAGGTGGTCAACTACCACATATATATTGTTCCATTCTTTCTTGGTTGACAGGGAGGCCAGTAATTGCAAGAACCTTTGTTCTATGATCCATCTCTTCCTCTAGAGCTCCCCTTGCCTCTAAATTTTCCACATCCTCCTGAAATCTGCATTTTGGTGAACTTTCTCATTATTAAGGCCACCTAGGGTAGATGGAACTAAATCATCATCAACAGGCATTGCATCAATACTAATAAGGAATTTCCAATGCCTCTCACTTTCAAACTTATTTATTTATAGATATCTTCCCTTTTTTCAAAGTATTCAACTCTTACTTGAGTTGAATTGTCCATGCCTTTATATTTACTGAAAACCTATTCTAGAAAATTATCCAATCTACATGTGAAGTTTATACATTTTTTATATGTCCTAGCACTGCATTATCAATGACTGCAGATAGCCAATACATCACATTTTTGTCTTTTGCATTCCATTCTTTCCATGCCTTTGATTCTTTTGTATTTGTAGGATTATTTAGCTCAAGTTTCTTTTCTTCACCTAAATCAAACTCATAGAGGCCTTTTCCAACAATAAGAAAGTGTTGAGGTTCAAGCTTAGTATCTATACTAACCTAGTTGTAGCGTCTTGTGTATTGTAATAATGGGTTGGTCAGACTTGGCTATTTTAGTCAGTTAATGACTTGTTACTTATACTATTGTATGTGACTTAGGTTATGTTCTTTGTGAGAATGAAGGGAAGAAGAGAGAGTACACTACTCTCCGTTCAATGGCTCCTATCTTTTCTATCTCTTCCCCTCTCTTTAAACATGGTATTAGAGAGCTGAAGAGCTCAACTATGCAAGAGTTAGATTGAGAAGCTAAAAGTGTTTTGCAAAGTATGAATAACTATTTGGAAGTGTTGGTAGCCATAACTCAACTTCAAAGGTATGTATTTGAAGATTATCTTCTTTAAAATTGATAGATCCTATTGAAGCTTCAAGAGGTGGTCCATTGGCATGTAATGGAGCATTTGATTGTACATTTTGTGACTAGCAATCACAATATATCAATGTGGATCAAGACTGGTTGCACCTATTTTTTTAATATCAATGTGTAGAGGGTTATGTGTGGTTGTTGCACTCCATATGGAGTAGCAATCTTGGCAATTGTTTGGAGATTCTTAGCTCTATTGAGTGCTCAAGATACATCAGCCTAGCAGCAGCTCAAAAGCATAAAAATCATAACCAGTGTGGATAGGGAAAAATCATGCATATTTTTCTTATGCAAAGTGCTCAGATTTGGTGCCTAGTTACCACACTTAAACATTGCAAGATTCTTGGCATTGAGTTTGGCAACATACTCATGTATGCATATACCTTAAGAAGGGCTTGAAGCTAAGTTTTACTGATTGAGTACACAAGTAGGGTGATGTCATACATACAGGGACAACATGTATTTCATGTATTGAAGCTCACTAAATCTCATGGTAATGTCCATTGATGCCCCGATGATGCTTGGGTGTTCTAGGAACCCATCTCAGGTGCTTTTAGCATTGAATGTTTAGTTCATAACTAATAGATTGTTGGTATAATAGGTTTATTGACTAATTACAGCTTGTGAGGTGTCGGCTAGGCTCATTCCAAGGTGCACCTTTTTGTAGTGCATCAATAGGTTTTCCAAATGACACTGCTTGGCACTCATTTGGAACATCACGGGGTTTGTCACTTAGACCCAACTAAGTCTACATCGCAATGGAAGTGTTCTGACCGAACCCACTGGGATCAACCTGAATTTTTGGGTTGGTAAATCAGATGGGTCTCCTAATAGCCAGCTAGCGTCAGTAATTTTGAGTTCCAACTTCCTACAAGATTACTTGAATTAAAGTGGACTTGCCATTGTACTTTGGTTCAAAGAGAATGGGAGACGGAGGGGAGTGCGGTACGTCAACCCTCCTATCCATAAGGCAAAATCCCATTTCATCCCCCTAAAAAAATGCAAGTCAATTCTACCTAATGACTAATTGGTCAATTTATCGTCTTCCTATTTCTATAGCCAATTCAAAAAATCTCCCATTTAATTGGGACCACCCTACGGACCCATCAGGGGTTACGTCCACTCGCTTTCATTTGATGATAGAATCATCTTTAGTTTTTTTAATTACCTACATCTTTATCTCACATACACACATACAATTCCAATGACCCTTGAATAAAATAAATTTCTTTATTATATTGGAAGTTTATTACAATTTCCATCTTTCTGACACTGCAAAAGATATACAGAATTCTATGAGGGTATTCTATCCACCAAGATTCCACCCTTATAACTAGTATTTAGGGTTCTAGGATCCCATCTTGGGCCACAAAGGGGCCCATCAGATTTCTAGGACTAATGCGGAATTTACGGCCAGAGTCCCCCATCGGCACCCACATCTCCTTTACTGCTCAAGGCTATACCTCTATGGACAGACCATTCGCTACAAAGCTAGTCTAAGCCTTTTGAAGCGATAACCATGACCCCTTTGGATTAGGGTCTCGCAGAGCTAGCTTGGGGATAGCCTAGCGCGATCTTTCATTTTATCCTGTTTGTCAATTTTTTTAATTAGAGATCTAGATTCTAGCAAACACAAACAATCCTTTCAAACAATGATAATCACACCATCTTGTAGTTCACAGCTTCCATAGCAAAGGTAGACCTTATCCTAAGGTAACCTTACATTCTAATGAGGATTATCCTCCCCATAAAGAAGTATTGAGTACATCTCTTACAACATGTTAAGCAAAACATGAATTTCCCATTTGGGGCTAACTTACCCAACATAAGCGAATTTTCTTTGAAAAAAAATTATTGTGACGATAATTTAACGATATGATTTACAAGACCCTTAAATAGACATTCACTTTTCATAACAAGCGTTAATCAACCTGAACCTTGTCGTGTTGACAATTTATCGAGTTATTTTATTAATCTCGAGTACGCATATAGTCTTTTACTCATTTCATGCAATATCCTCTTGTAACTATTTCCATCATGATCTTACAAATTATAATCTTGATTAATCTAACTACAAATCATAGGTAGTAGTTAGCCATTTATGCGTGTATTAATACATTCTCTAGATAAAATTGTCAATTCGTGTAAGTGAAAAATATGGAAGCTAATATATATATATATATATATATATATATATACTTAATTCTTATATGGATGCTATCCATGCAATCTAACAAGCAAATATTGTACCATTTAATGTAACAACTAACATTTTATATAACAATTAGCATAAACCTTATTATTTTATGTGCCGAAATAATAACTTAGTAGTGAATAACTTGGTTTGACATGACGACATTGGGAATTTTGTCTTTGCTCACGCTCACGTTCACCATACCCAATGTTCCATCGGTCGTGGGAACTCTGGCAACCTCGGGCACTCTCATATCTCTGGTAATACCGGTTGTGGTGGTTCCCATGGTCCTTCCATCTCGTCGCTTTGGAGCCATCGTCCGCGAGCGTGTTCAAGAGATAGGGAAGGTGGAATAAATTCGAGATGGGAGAGCATAAGAGAAGGTGGCTTAGTCAAAGATTGAGACAGTAGGGGGGATTGAACTGACTCTCTCCCTCATAGCCTCTCGAGGGTAACTCCTCTCTCTCTCTCTCTCTCTCTCTCTCTCTCTCTCTCTCTCTCTCTCTCTCTCTAGCTCCGTCTCGCAGCCTCTTGGAGGGGTATCCTTCTACCTCCCTCTCGCAGCCTCTCGAGGTCTCCTTGTGCCTCTCTAAACTACTCCCCATGCCTCTTATTTATAGCTAAATTAGAGAAGAAGGGTTGTGGCTAAGAAGAAAGGCTCTTTATGGAGGGGATCGTGGCAAAATCAGCAATCTAAAACTTTTAAGATGCAATCTGATGCTCAAATCACAAATCTGATGGTTCAGTTGGCTTCGAAAGTGGGATAGAACTCTAGGACACCTAATCACAAAACTTCCAAATCACTCCTTCTTCTTCTCCATATTTGAAGTGCTATTTGCTGCTTGTAAACAGCGATCGCGATGATGCGCGGATTTCGCCAATCCTTCTTTTTTTCATAAAATCTCCAAAATTGGCTGAAAAATCCACTTGTTTTTTTTATGTGACACCATGTTCTAGAAGTTTCCATAGTTTTTTAGATATTTACAATAAATAATATCCAAAATATAAAAAATATGCTAGTTTTGTCCAAAAATCTAGTATTTTTAGACCATCCATACTATACACACTGAACTAATGACTAATATGGCTCATAACTCTCGTTCACATGGTAACTTTCATGATGGGTGGCTACAATCTTGAAAAAAATGTTAGGTTATGATCCTTGGTTTTTTTAATTTAATTTTTAGTTTGCTATTTATTAACATTAATTAGTTTTTACTTTAGTTAGTCCTTAGTTAGTAACATTACTAACTTACTAATTGACTAACCAACTTTCAAACTAACCAACTAACTTTTAATTGCATGGAAGCATTACATCATCCTCTTCTTAGAGAAATCAAGATATACTCATCTCGAGAGAAACCATGGGTATTGTTGATAAAGAATATTCTTATCTATCCATGTCGCATCTTCCTCAGGATAATCCTTCCACTAGGGACAAGGTATTCTCTAAGGGTTCTACTCCTCAATTTTCTCTCCCTTACATCAACTACTCTATCAGGTTGTAGCTCAATGACTCCTTGGCTAGGTAGTATTACGACTTGTTGATCATCAAGGATATGTTTTGGGTTAGCTACGTATGCTTTCAATAAGTAAACATGACTAAGGAAAACATATTTCCCATCAAGTAATGTCTCCATAGTTTGAGAGTGTGAATCACACAGCTAACAACTCCAGGTCGTGTGAGTAGCAAATCTCTTTTCATGAACTTTCAATTTTCTTGAAGAGTAAGCTACAGGATGACCTTCCTGTATTAGTACACATCCCAATGCAAGAGAGATGGCATCTGTGACAACTTCAAATTCCTTGCTTAAGTCAGGTAGACTTAAGATAGGAGCAGTTACCAAACAATGCTTTAGTTGTTCAAAGCTAGATTCTTCAATAATAGCAACTTGCTTTTTGAGTAGGTTCGTAAGAGGTGATGCAATTTGGGCATAGTTTTTTATGAATATCCTATACCATCCTGTTAGACCTAGAAAAACTTCTCACTTCCTTGATAGTGGTTGGGGGTGGCCAATCTTGAACATCTTTGACCTTGGCAGGATCTACTGATATACCTTAAACATACACTATGAATCCCAAGTACTCAATCTTCCTTTTGAAGAAGGCACACTTCTTCTTCTTGGCATACAACTTGTGTATTCTCATTGTCTCCAGGACAATGCAAAGATGCGGTTCATGATCTTCTTCCTCTTTAGAATAAGTTAGGATATCATCAAAGAATACAAGAACAAAATCATCGAGATGAAGCTTGAAAATGTCCTGCATTAACCTGCTGAAGGTTGTTGGAGCATTTGTCAACCCAAATGACATCACGCCGATGAATTCGAAATGATTGTATCTTGTGTTGAAGGTGGTTTTAGGAATAGGAATATCTTCATCATTGATCTTGATATGATAATATCCTGACCAAAGATCAATCTTAGAAAAGATCATTGCTCCTTGTAGATGATCAAGAAGCTCGTCTATCCTCAAGATTAGGTACTTACTCTTTATTGTTACCTGGTTTAGCCCTCAATAGTCGATATAAAGATGGAGAGTTCCATATTTCTTCTATTGAAATAATATTGGGGCTCCCCATGGTGAACTACTTGGCCTTTTTCTAGTAGTTGTTTGAGTTGCTCTTTTAGTTTGATGGCTTCAAGAATAGGCATGTTGTAAGGTCTCTTTGCCACCACTGGAGCGGCTCTTGGAACAAGTTTGATCTCATGATTAACTTCTCTTTTTGGAGGTAACTTAGTTAGCTCTTCAAGAAATATGTCGGCATACTCTTTTAACCGGGATGGTTCTTCTTCTGGCTGACCATTTTGATTTACCTTGTTAAGCTTGATCAAGTAAATAGACAATCCTTTCTTCAAGCCTTTCATAATTTGAGAAGCTTTTGCTAATTGAACTTTAGTTTCCCTGTTTCACCTTGTCTAGTTGCTATTTCACTATTCAAATCCTAAAATGTGACTTGACCTTTTTCACAATGGATATGAGCATCATTGGGAATTAGTCAATCCATTCCTAGTAAAAATTCATAAGTGCCTAAGTTCATTACTCTGAACATCATACTTGAAAGGTTTTCTCCTAGGTTAAACTCTAACTTGGTAGTTTGCTGTGTAGAAAGTACTTCCTTTCCATTTGCTAATTCCACAAGCAGTTTTGATGCATTTACTGTATCTATTCCTAACTTCTTAGCACACTTGGATGAAATAAATAATTGTGTACTTCCATAGTCAATCAAAACTTTAAATGATTTACCTTGATGACTAGCTGGTGTCTGTATTACTGAATATTGATGATTTGGACCCTTCCTATGGAATGCAACATGAATAGTTGCTCTTTCAATATCTTCTTCCGTAGTAGGGTCTTCCTCCCTTATTAGTCTCTTTTAGGGTAATATTTTATGTTCTCCCTTTTTCCATAGCTACTTGACCACGGCCTTGGGTAGCTCCGCCTTGACCTCGAAATTGGCCTTGGCGGTGTTTTCCACCAAGCTTTGGATAATCTCTCCTTAAATGTCCTGGCTCATTACAATGAAAGCACCTAAGACCATCCCTATTTCCCTGGGTAGGAACAAAATTTCCAATTGCATTGGATTTTCCCTTTTTCTTCTGACCTTGGTGAAATTGGCCTTGGGTTCTTTTTGATGGGCCTTAGAATCCTCCTTTGTTCTAGTTATTGTAGCTCCAAAACTTATTCTTTTTAGGCTTTGATTGTACTTCCCGCACAAAAGGAGCAGCTCAAATCAAAGCATCTTGGAGGTCTATTAGGCACATTGATTCCAAACGAGTGTTTAGAGGAGAATTCAGCCCATTGCAAAACTTGGACACTTGTTGAGTAGTACCCATGGAAGGTGCATACTCAAAAAGAAGTGAAACAAACTTGGAGTAATACGCTTCCAAGGGGTCAATCCCATTTGCTTCAAATTAAAGAATGCATTCATCTTCTGGGTGCAATAAGCTGGAGGTAAATATCTTTCTCTTACAACTTCTTTCAGCAAATCCCAAGTAATGGTATTTTTAGGGACACCTTGATCTCGGCACCATTGCTTCCACTAGAGTCGAGCTTCTCCAATTAATTTTAGTTTAGCTATCACAGTTTGGTTGGCTGGGACAGTTCTAGTAGTAGTAAAATAATCTTCCATGGATTCGATCCAAATTTCTGCATCGGCTTCCACATTCTCACCTTTCCCATCAAATCCCAGAGGTTTGACTTGCTTCAAAATATTCCTTTTCTCTTGAGCTTCGTTGGAAATTATTTTGGGTGCGAAATTTTGGAAAATTGTCAATAATTTTCAAGTTAAATTTTACGAAATTTATATAGTGTTAGTATTAGAGTTCGATACTCATGTTATTTCTCACTTGATTTATTGAAACAATTTCAATTAAAACTCTTTTCCCATTGCTAAAGTTAAACTGCAATTTCAAGGAAAATAAGCTTCCATTATTTCTCTGATTGATAAAGTATCAATCAATCTTTATTACAACGGATGTACAAGGTAATCACATGGAAAGAAATATGTTATTCAGATAGCTCACATGCTCATCTTACTTTTTTCAGAAAAGGATTCCCTACTACAATCTAAGCATGACACTCAGATACATCCTTTATAAAGTAACTTGGATTCTTAGAGTAGATATCTAGAAATCTATATTTTTTAGGGAGTTTAGGAAATCCATCTCTTTTATAGTTGCTGTGGCTAGAGTGACCTACGACTTTTATTCTGTCGACTGGAAGGATCTTGTAACTTCCTCATAGATATACTGGTTTAGTTTAATCTTCTTGCCTCTAGTATATAAGGTTGAGTTTATATTGGCCTCATAAAATAGATAGATCTCGACAACTTTAAGATCTTCCATCCATTTTACCCTTTTCAAATTATTTTGAAGATAAGCTAGATGGATTGCATCTATATAGCAATACCCTCTGCTAATCATCCATCGTCACTCACGATATAGAGACGAGGGGTTGTATAACTGATCTAATATCCCCATCATCTGAATTCTCTAGACAAAACTGGATGAATGCATAGCTGATATAAACATTACTCGAAAGATCAAGAATCGTTTCCAAGATTCTTTATTCTGCCATAATGCAAAAACATACATTAACAAAGAGAAGAAAACATATCCTAGGGATTGTATTTAAAAATATATATTTTTCTTAAGCTTACGTTGTATTCTATAAAAGCATGCACTCTGATACCAACTATGAGGAATCCACCAAGCTCATTCCAAGGCGCACCTTTTTGTAGTCCATCAGTAGGTTTTCCAAATGGCGCCACCCAGTACTCCCTTGGAAAATCACGGGGTTTGTCACTTAGACCCCACTGAGTCTACATCGCAACAAAAGTGTTCTGGCTGAACCCACTGGGATTGACCTAAATTTTGAGGTTCCTAAAAACAGATGGGTCTCCTAATAGCCAGCTAGTGTTAGTAATTTCGAGTTCCCACTTCATACAGGATTACTCGAATTGAAGCGGACTTTCCATTGCAGTTGGTTCAAAGAGAATGGGAGACAGAGGGGAGAGCGGTATGTCAACCCTCTTGCCCATAAAGCAAAATCCCATTCCGGCCCCCTAAAACAATGCAAGTCGATTCTACCTAATGACTAGTTGGTCAATTTATCGTCTTCCTATTTCTATAGCCAATTTAGAAAAGCTCCTAGCTAACCGAGACCACCCTATCGTTGGATAGAGCTGTCGGGGGTTACGCCCACCTGCTTTTCTTTGATGACGGAATCATCTTTAATTTTTTAATTACCTGCAGCACATTTATTGAAACATATACGACCAGCTTTCTTAATTAGTATATTAATCACAAGTTTATTCACGTAATTTATCTCACAGACATGCATGCAATTCAAACAACCCTTGAGTAAAACAAATTTCTTTATTATATTGGAAGTTTATTACAATTTTCATCTTTTCGACCTTGCAAAAGATATATAGAATTCCACGAGGGTATTCTACCCATTAATATTCCACCCTTATAACTAGTATTTAGGATTCTAGGATCCCATCTTGAGTCATGAAGGACCTATTTGATTCCAGGAGTAATGGAAAATTTATGGTCATAGTCCCCCCTGGCACCCACCTCCTACAATGTGAGGCTATCCCTACGGACAGACCTTTCACTATACGGAGCCGGTCTAAGCTTCTCGAAGTGATAACCATGACCCCCTTGGAGTAGGGTCTCACAAGCTAGCTTAGGGATAGCATAGCGCGATCTTTCCTTTTATCCTGTTTGTCAATGTTTTTAATCAGAGATCTAGATTCTAGCAAACACAAACAATCCTTTCAAACAATGATTATCACACCATCATGCAGTTCATAGCTTCCATAGCCAAGGTAGACCTTATCCTAAGGTAGCCTTACATTCTTATGAGGATTCTCCTTCCCATAAAGAAGTGTTTAGTACATCTCTTACAACATGTTAAGCAAGATATGAATTTTTTGTTTGGGACTAACTTACCCAACATAAGTGAATTTCCTTTAGAAAAAAAATATTGCAACGATAATTTAACAAGATGATTTACAAGACCCTTAAATAGACATTTGCTTTTCATAACAAGCACTAATCAACCTTAATCTTGTTGCATCGACAATTTATGGAGTTATTTTATTAATCTCAAGTGCACATATAGTCTTTTACTTATTTCATGCAATATCCTCCTGTAACTATTTCCATCATGATCTTATGAATTATAATCTTGATTAATGTGACTATAAATCATAGGTAGTACTTAACTATTTATGTATGTATTAATATGCTCTCTAGATAAAATTGTCAATTCGTGTAAGTGAAAAATATAGAAGCTTGTGTGTGTGTGTGTGTGTGTGTGTGTGTGTGTGTGTGTGTGTGTGTGTGTGTGTGTGTGTGTGTGTGTGGATGATGTCCATGCAATTTAACAAGTAGATCTTGTACCATTTAATACAACGGCTAACATTTTATGTAAAAATTGGGTATAAACCTTATTATTTTATGTGGCAAAATAATAACCTAGTAGTGAATAACCTGGTTTGGTATGATGACATTGGGAATTTTGTCTTTGCTTGCGCTCACATTTGCCACACCCGATGTTCCATTGGTAGTGGAAACTTTGGCAACCTCGAGCACTCCCATATCTCTGGCAATACCCGTTCCTGGATGCATTCCTGGACCACTGGTTGTGGTGGTTTCCATGATCCTTCCACCTTGTTGCTTTGGAGCCATCATCCGCAAGCATGTTCGAGAGATAGGAAAGGTGGAATATATTTGAGATGGGAGAGTGTAAGAGAAGATGGCTTAGTCAAAGATTGAGATAGGGGGGATTGAGCTAACTCTCTCCCTTGCAGCCTCTCAAGGTGACTCCTCTCTCTCTCTATAGCTTCATCTTGCAGCCTCTTGGAGGGATATCCTTCTACCTCCCTCTCTCTATCTCCCTCTCACAGCCTCTCAGAGTCTCTTTGTGCCTCTCTAAACTGCTCCCCATGCCTCTTATGCTAAATTAGTGAAGAAGGGTTGTGGCTAAGAAGAATAGCTCTTTATGGAGGGGATCTTGGCAAAATCAACAAATCTAATGCTCAAATCACAAATCTAATGGTTCTGTTGGCTCTGAAAGGGGGTAAATTTGCCATCATGATGCGCGTGATTTTGCCAATCCTTCTTTTTTTAATTAAATCTCCAAAACTGGTTGAAAAAGTCACTTGTTTTTTTACATGACACCTTGTTCTAAAAGTTTCCATAGCTTTTTAGGATATTTACAATAAATAATATCCAAAATATAAAAAATATGCTAGTTTTGTCCAAAAATCGAGTATTTTTTTACCATCCATACTATACACACTAACACTAATGACTAATATGGCTCATAACTCTCGTTCACATGGTAACTTCTGTGATGGGTGGCTACAGTCATTGTCAATCCCAAAAAAATGTGAGGTTATGATCCTTGGTTTTTTTTTTAAATTTAATTGTTAGTTAGTTACTTATTAACATTAGTTAGTTTTTACTTTAGTTAGTCTTTAGTTAGTAACCTTACTAACTTACTAATTGACTAACTAACTTTCGAACTAGCCAACTAACTTTTAATTGCGTGGAAGTATTACATAGCTTGTGCAAAGACTTTTCTTCATACTTACTTAAGGTATATACAATAAGTGATGCCCATTTTGAAATGTATCAACCCTCAAATGTTTTAGCAAGTATCTAAGATGCATTGAGGTGTTGTTGGGCTAAGAATACTCCAGTTACTATAGAGTTTTTCATTACTAGTTATAGCAAGTTGCTTGCCTATCATAAACTATGAAAGTGTCTCTGTGTATGTTACCATGAGTTTGATGCATCCACTTATGCCTATATGAATATATTTTGATGTTGAAATGTTATAGTGATGTTATGTGATATTCATAAGCTTATTTTAGCCTTGTTTATAATCAATTTGAATGTGCTCTCACTATTGTAATACAGTTTACAGCCAACAAACACTTGGATAGGGTTCTTATAAAGTGGTTTGAGTACTTCAACTTGATGTA
This sequence comes from Lygodium microphyllum, assembly GCF_053477565.2. Lineage (NCBI taxonomy): Eukaryota > Viridiplantae > Streptophyta > Polypodiopsida > Schizaeales > Lygodiaceae > Lygodium > Lygodium microphyllum. The sequence continues at coordinate 20,667,291 of NC_141158.1, read as the reverse complement.
TTGACTATATAGATGTCATGTACATGTACGAGGATGTTTGTGGGATGTTTTGAGCTACAGATCTGAGCTGCAATTGTTATTTTTGGATTGGCTATATTGCCACACTGACTGTGGTAAATACACTTGGTTTATGCCTTGAGCAGTTGATGATACTTGCAGTTGCAACTACTTTAGACTATGATAAGGTTTTGAAGTTTGTCTGACAACATTGTTCTTACCTAATTGAGAAGATATTGCATTATCTTGAACTTCTAAGTGTTACATTATGGCTAATGCAACAAGAACTGATAATATTGTTGAGATATTTGCAATCACACCTATTTTAGTCCCTTTGTGAGAAGCAGTGAGGGCTCAAGACCAGAATCCCATATGCACATTAGGAGAAAGTACCACCACTCAAATTCTATAAAGCATTGTCCTTGAACTCTTTTTCTAATGCAATGATGGTACTCTTTTCTCTCTAGTAAAGTGTCATGTCACTATCAATACACAAGATTGTGTTTATGATTCCAAGTCTCAATCTTGGAATCTAATTCACTTGTGTAACAATTTGTCCTTGTCAGGGTCAATGTCTTCATGAGTTTCCTTTTCCTCTTTCAACCTCCATAGCTTCCGCATCTGCCATGCTCTAAATCCCGCATATTTTAACATGGTATCAAAGATCAGTCCGGCATGGCACTGCTCCTCCACCTTCATTCTACTCTCATCTAGCTTAGCTTTAGTTCAGGACAAGTCCAGGACCTCATCTCCCACTCCTTCTTCTCCACTTGACCTTGTGGTAGCCATAGCTAGCAGTACCATGCCTGCTCGAAGCTCTCATAACTTCCTCTACCGACCAAATCTTACCAAGCTTCCTTCTAGAGAAGTGTTCCCCCGCTATAAATGGTTCTTTGTATCACATAAGATCCTGACATTGCCCTATCTAGACCTTAGCATTGTCACTTCTGTCAATTGTTGCCATAACCTTAGTCTGTGGCCTACAGGACATATCCACCTTGGAGAAGCTGGATCTCTAAATATAGAGCATATCTTCATGAACCCTCTTCTAGACATATCTTCCCCTACTTGTGTCACTCCCTCCTCGCCCATAACTCAATGACACTAGTAATCTATGGTCTCAGCATTGTAGAAAATGATGAAATCTGTCCAAAACTACACCTGCTACCGTCGTCCGCCCTGCACGCCTAAATCCACCATCGATTTGGTCAATTAGTATAGGGCTTTGATAGAGATTGAAGAGAGCTACATTTCCATTAAAAAACTTTTGAAAATCATCCACTGTAGCTCCTAAAATCAATAAAAAACTAGGCTTGGGTCAGAAACCTAATTCAAAAGCCATAGCCAAACCTCACTGCCTCTATTGTCCCAGCATCAAATCAAGGAGAAGAAAAACCTAGATACCTGGATCAAGACTGAAGAGCAACAACCTTGAAGATTTGAGTTTTAGACAGAGTTGTCACATAGTGTGTTTTTTTCACACTATCATTACTTGTGTCTCTTGACACACTGTAATATGCCCTTCCACTGATAAAATCTAAGAATTCTAAAGTTGTTTGCTACTGCTCCAACCATCTAACATGGGCAAAGACTCTCCAATTTCTCATTTCAAAGGAGTCAGGCTTCATACTTGGCAGACTCGCATCAAACTCATCTTAATGAAGAAGGGCCTCTAGGCCATTACCACTGGAAAAGAAAAGAAGCCTTGTGATGCGGACCTTGCTGTCACTTGGCAAAAGAATGATGATAAGGCTTAGGACATTATCAAGCTGGAGCTAGACAACAGCTATACCCACCATGTGGATAATTGTGAGACCTCACATGATACATGGAAGAGATTTGACACTTTGTTCAGTGCACAGTCTAAATCATCAAAGTATGGTCTCCTTATAGAGTTTTTCAGGCTTGAAATGAAGTCCAGCACATCACTGGCCACACATCCAAATTACATGAAAGGACTTCTAACCCAACTTGCAGGAATCAACATTAAAATGGAAGAAGATGTGTGCTTCGATGTTCTACTTAAGAGTTTGCCTCGTGAATATAATAATGTATCAACAACTCTAATTAATATGCCAAACCCTGAACTTGTTGATATCTAGGCATCACTGCTAGAGGAGGAAAAGAAGCTAAAAACTAAGGAAGAACCAAGTACATCTAGAGATGAACATGCATTATATGTTGGCAACAAGTACAAAGGCAAGAAGGATCAGCTCTTATATGACTTCTGCAAAAGGACTGGGCACACCAAGAAGTTCTTCCATGCCAGAAAGAGGTCCCAAAAGGCCTATCTAGTTGTAGTCAAAGAAGAAGAAAAGAACGGAGCAAAGGAAGAAGAAGAAGAAGAAGACCACCAGGAGAAGAACAAACCTCATCAGTCCTTCTATTCAAATAGACTTTTTTAGTTTTGTATTTCATTGTCCTAATGCCTCAAACATAAACTTGTAAACTCCTCAGTTAGCCTTGTACTACAACCTTTGTACACCTTGTGAGGCCCTTGCTACAACCTCTGGATGTCCATCATGTTTGTGGTAACCACACTTAGCCTTTTCTACGACAGCCTCTAGTGTTTTGCCATGTTTATGGTGTGCCTGCACTTTGCAGGTGTTGCTTCCACCAAAGCCTCTATATGCTTTGTACTTCTGGTTGTGATTGACGAGGGGTGTTGAGATATTTGCAATCACACCTACTTCAATCCCTTTGTGAGAAGCAGTGAGGGCTTAGGACCAGAATCCCATATGCACATTAGGAGAAAGTACCACCACTCAATCCTATAAAGCATTGTACTTGCACTCTTTTTCTAATGTAATGATAGTACTCTTTTCTTTCTAGTAAAGTGTCATGTCACTATCAATACACAAGATTGTGTTTATGAGTCCAAGTCTCGATCTTGGAACCTAATTCACTTGTGTAACAATTTTTCCTTTTCAGGGTCAATGTCTTCATGAGTTTCCTTTTCCCCTTTCAACCTCCATAGCTTTCGAATATGCCATGCTCTAGATCTTGCATATTTTAACAAATATCACTCAAATTGTGGGGGAAAAAACTTGACAATAAAAACTTTGTTGCATGGAATTTTAGAATGAAAAACTTCTTGATTGGAAGCGGCTATTGGGATCTTTGTACAAGGGACAAAGATGAACCAAAACTCTTAGAAAGAAATCTAACCACAAAGAAATTGAAAGCTCATAGGTAGTGGACAAAAAGAGCTAGTAAAATTTTGCATTGGTTTTTATTATGCATCTCAGATGCAATGGCTATGTAGATTACTAGTTGTGAAACTCCAAAGGATGTTGGGATGTTCTTATGAAGAATTATGGTAATGTTACTCACGCATAGACTATTTAGCTGAAATACTAGTTCAATAATATATCAAGAAATGGCAAGAGCATTCATGCTTATAATTCAATGTTGAGAATTGATTAAAAAGTTTTAATCAATCTAACGAGGCATATATCTTTGATCCATGGTACATTAGAAGCCTAAGACTACCATAATCTGTCAAGGAGAGGGTTAAGAGGTAAGAGAAAGAAGAGTAGAAGAGAGAGAAAAGAGGAGAGAGAATGAGTGATGAGGAGAGAAAAATACTAGAAAGATAGGAAAGAAGGGAGAGACGCCATGAAAGCTTAGTACAAGTAGGTGAGATGAGAGATAATACTTATATTATGGAAAAAGATGTCAATAATTATATGTCTCACCTTTTATACCTGTGTTAGTGTGACAATGTATTATTATTAACTCTCTCACCAAAACATGTCTTCCTAGCTTCTTACAATCCATCCCTACCCAAAGGTTTTTTCCCACAAAAACACAATGGAAAAGAAGGATAGATGAAACAAAGTATTACTTTGATTTTAGCTATATGAAAGATAATAAGTGAATCAAGTAATGAAGAGTTATTTGGTGAAAGGAAGACATAAAGGAAAATCACTTACATATACATAATCTAGATGTCTTAAAAAGAAACTGGAGCCTTCAAATTGTCAAGAAATAGACTCTGTAAAGAATAGCTAGCTTGTTCTAAAAAAATAAGCCACCCTGAACAAAAATTCCATTTTGATAGAATTATCCAAATAGGGTGTGCCACATATCAAAATGTACCTATTGAAGAGTAAATTGACCCTATGTAGGTGGTATATTTTAAAAAATTAGGTAGAGTAAAATCTATTCTAAAATAGACTACTATCTAGACCTTGTTTATAGCACAATTGGCTCCCATGTCGACTATGTCTCAACCATTAGTGCATCGGTAGATAGGGAAACTCATCCAAAATAGAATCTGACCTCCAAGAAGCTTTCTCAAGTGGTAAACTCTTCCACCTGATCAAATAATCAATGATAAATCGAGAGCAAAGCTTCTTTTCATATTGATCTATGATCTTCTCAAGAATGTATTGAATAAGTCATTTTTCATCTATAGGAGGCAGCTCTTCAAATATTTCCACTTGGATACCATAAAAGAGTTTGAGCCGACTAACATGAAATACATTATGAAACTTAGTGAAAGAAGGAAGTTCCAATCTATATGCCAAATCTCCAATGAACTTCAAGATCATGTAGGATCCATAATACCTATGAGCGAGTTTGTTGATGGATCCATTCTTTAAAGTAAAATAGTAAGACTTGGGTACTTTCAATAAAGCTAACTCTCCCTCCTGGAACTCTAAGGTTGCCTCTTCTCATCAGCACACATCTTAATTTAATCTTGAGCTTTTCTAAGATTGATCTTACATTGTTGAAGAAAGGCATGCATTCTTTCCAATTCTTCCTTCCCACACGAGGGATAATCTTCTCACTAAAAATAATTATGGATAGAGGCACCTTGTAGCCATGCATAGCCTCAAAGGGTGAAACTCCAAGACTAGCACGAGTACAATTACAATAGGCAAACTCAGCCAAATGTAACCATGAATGCCACACGTGATGCACATTATGATAGAAATGGTGAAGGTAAGTCTCCAACTACTTATTTACCCTTTCTATTTGACCATCAATCTTCATATGATAGCTGTACCCATGCAGCTAAATACAACTTGCTAGAAGTTACTCGTGAACTTGGTATCCCTATAGTGCAAATTACTTGCAGTAATCCGTGTAATCTCTTAATATCTTCTCCATGAATTGACTAGCCACTCATGAAGTAGTGAACTGGATCTTGGTAGGAATAAAATGGGCTATCTTAGTAAGTTTTTCCACTACTACATAAATGCTATTCCAACCATTTTTGGTAGTAGGTAAGCTAGTAATGAAATCCATGGTAATATGTGTCCATTTTCCTTCAGGGATAGACAATGGCTGCAACAAACCACCTAACTTATGGGTGTTATCCTCATTCTACTAATAAGGTACACACTTCATGACATAGTCCTTAGCATCTCTTCACAATCATTTCCAGTGAAAGATTTTGTTGATCTTATCATAGGTCTTAAATACTCCAAAATGTCCAACTATAGGTAAGGAATGTAAATCCTCAATAATTTTCAGCCTCAAATATTTCATGTAGATTTTATTTAGGTAGAAAGAGATAAACACACACTAAAACATACAAAGGTGATAAACCAAAAGAAGTAGAGGGAATAACAATCTTGCCATTAAACCACATTAGGCCATTTTTAAGCTGATAATGTGAGTTTTTCTCCATAAGACCTTGTTGTAATTTCTAAAGTACATGGCTAAGCTCATCATCCAAAAGATACGCTTATTGTAACTCATCAATCTAGTCACCATGTAACTCATTCATAGCTGAAATTCAACATGCCCACATTCTACAAAGAGAATCAGCTACCACTTTGTCTTTGCCCCTTATATGAGTGATGTCGAAATCATAATTTTGCAAGGTAGCTACCCACCGACACTACTTAGGAGTGAGATTTTTCTAAGTAAGGAAATACTTTAGGACCTTATGATCACTTTAAAATCTAAACCAATTGCCATACAAATAATGGTTCCATTTCTTTATGATATGTAGAATAGCCAACATCTCTTGGTCATAGACATTCATAGTCATGTCTTTATATATAATCTTACAACTTTCAAAGGTAATAACTCCATAATCATGTGGCAAAATAGCCCTTGTTTCCATACAAATAATGGTGCCATTTCTTTATGATATGTAGGATAGCCAACATCTCTTGGTCATAGACATTCATAGCCATCTCTTTAAATGTAATCTTACAACTTTTAAAGGTAATAACTCCATACTCCTGTGGCAAAACAGCCCTTATGCCACAACTATTGGCATCATACTATATGCTAAACACTCTAGAGAACTCCAAGAATACTAAAATAGGAGCAAAAGTAAGTATTTTTTTAATTGGTTGAAGCTACTATCTATAAGTGCATCCAAAAAGAAAGCTTCCTTCTTCAACCTATCAGTCAAAGGAGCTACTATAGCCACATAATGCTTGGAATAAGAGATAAATATATCCCACCACGATCAAAAGAAATATGCCCACCATGGTCAAATGAAAATCCATCGGCAACCTTATGAGACTGATCGGGATCAATATCCTCATCATGCTCTTCAAATTCAACTTGTGCACTCACTGTTGGTTCTTCAATAACCTCATCATCCACATCCTTAAGTACTATCATATTGTAATTATTGGCCTTAGCATTCTTGTAAGTGTACTTGGATGCATGATCAATCATATATATTTCACCACATTTGTAAGAAGCTAGGAAGAAGTGTTGTTTAGTGTAGAATTATTAATAATACCTTGTTACATTGACATAGGTATAAGAGGGAGAGACATGTAATTTTTCACATCTTTTTGGAACATTTATGCATTATTGTCTCTTACCTCACCTTCTTGTTCACAGCTTCTATGGCTTCTCTTCTTTTTTTGTCATTCTCTCTCCTTTTCTATTCCTTCTCTCACCTCATCACTCTCTTTCTCTCTCTTTTGCACTTCATCTTCTTTCTCTTTTACAGTCTTCTCTCTCCTCTTTTTCTCTCTCCAATCTTCTTCTTAACAAGTGGTATCAAAGCATTGGTCTTTGATCTATTTTTCTCCTCTTTTTCTTAAAATTCAGTCATAATTTTCATCATAAAAACCAATTGCAAACAAGTACTAAAGGTATAAGACATGGACAGTGACTAAGAAAGACTTGTAAGGCATCTATACTTGGAGGAAGAAAAATTTGGGGATCATTGAAGATGGAAGGGACAGATTTGGCAGTGGATCGACAAAATAGCAAGTCGTCATCAAATTTTCATGCAATTTTTGGAGGCATTTGGTAAAATAAAGACTAACCGGACTAAGAGAAGACTTAAACCTCAATTGCTTTTTAGAGTAGAGCCTTCTTCTCCTCCTCTTTCAAGCTTTTGGTGGCTGAAGCTTCCATGGTAGTTGCCAAGAAATGCAACATCCTGTCAGAGAGAGAACTAGGAAGAGAGAAAGAGGAGAGAGAAAGACAGGAAAGATGAAGAAGCCATGGAAGCTTGGAGTAAGAAGGGAGAGAAAGTTTGTAAATGTATTGATATGTCAAAAGATGAGAAAAATTACAACTTCTCTCCTTATATACCAGTGTCTATGTGACATGGCATATTATTAACATTCTAACTATTCCCAGCTTCTTACAATCCATCCCTTCCCAAAAGTTTTTGTCTTCAAAAACGAACCTAGAAAGAACTAAAGGAGAGATGGATAGAACAGAGTACTACTCTGTTTTACAGCTTAGAAATGGGAGATGAGTGAAGAATTATCATTACAAGGGCTAAATTTGAAGAACGGAAGGAGGACCCCGCTATATACATGATTTGAAGAACTTTAAAAGCCATTGGAGCCATAGAATCTTCAACAAATAATTTCAGAAGAAAGTAGACAGCTTGCTGAAATAACAGTCCCTGCTGAACCAAATCTGCCATAACTTTTGATAGAAGTGTCCAAATGAGACGTACCACATATCAAAACGAAGCTCTTGAAGAGTACTTTAAGCTCATATAGATAGCTCAATTCTGAAAATGAGGTACGACAAAAACTGTTCTAAAACAGCGTGCTGTCCTGAACCAGTCTGCACCAATACTAGCTCCATAAGCAATAGGCTTCAGCCACCAATGTATCCTTCAAGTATGGATACTCATCCAATATTGAATCAGGTCTCCAAGAAGCCTCTTCAGAGGGTAAACCTCTCCATTTAATCAAATATTCCACAATAGAACGTGATCGAAGCTTCTTTTCACGCTGACCTATAACAGCCTCTAGGATGTACTGAACAATACCATCTTCATCAATAGGTGGCAGCTCATCAACTAAATCCACTGGATCACCATAATAGGGCTTGAGCTGACTAACATGGAAGACGTTATGAATCTTTGTAGAAGAGGGAAGCTCTAGTCTATATGCCAAATCTCCAATCCGCTTAAGGATCCTGTAAGGGCCATAAAATCTGTGGGCAAGCTTATTACTGGATCCAAAGTTCAATGTAGAGTACTTGGATTTGGGCACCTTCAACAAAACCAGCTCTCCTTCCTGGAACTCTAAAGGTCTCCTCTTCTCATCAGCATACATCTTCATTTGATCTTGAGCCTTCCTTAGATTCACCTTGCATTGCTGAAGAAGGGTCTGCATTCTTTCCAACTCTTCCTTCCCATGAGGGTTGATCTTTTCGTTAAAAATGACTCTGGGTAGGGGCACCTTGTAACCATACAAAGCCTCAAAGGGTGAAACTCCTATGCTCGCATGAGTGGAATTATTATAAGCAAACTCAGCCATGTGTAACCAAGAATCCCATGAGGTTTGGACATCATAGCAAAAATGGCGAAGATAAGTCTCCAACCATTTATTAACTCTCTCTGTCTGTCCATCAGTTTGGGGATGATAAGCCGTAGATGGAGCCAACTTAGTACCCATAGATGTAAATACCGCTTGTCAAAAATTACTCATAAACTTTGAGTCCCTATCATGGACAATCACCTGCGGTAATCCATGTAATCTGAAAATATGCTCCATAAACTGGTTGGCCACCTGAGAAGCAGTAAACTGAATTTTTGTTGGGATAAAATGAGCTGCTTTGGTGAGTCTGTCAACCACCACATAAATACTATTCCACCCCTTCTTGGTAGTAGGTAAGCCAGTAATAAAGTCCATAGTAATATGAGTCCATTTACCCGTAGGAATAGGCAATGGCTGCAATAAACCTGCTGGCTTATGGGTGCTATCCTTATTTTGCTGACAAGGCATACACTTCATAACGAAGTCCTTGACATCTTTCCACAGTCCTTTCCAATAAAAGCTCTTGCTAATCCTGTCACAAGTCTTGAAAACTCCCAAGTGTCCAGCTAAAGGCGAAGAATGCAACTCCTCCATAATTTTTCGCTTGAAAGAAGAAGTAGAGGGAATAACAATCTTTCCCTTCCACCAAATAAGACCATTTTTAAGCTGGTAATGTGAGTTTTCTTCCATAAGACCTTGCTGTAATTTCTGAAAGATTTGGCTGAATTCCTCATCTAAGAGATATGCCTCTTGTAGCTCTTCAATCCAATCACTATGTAATTATGTCATGGCTGATACTTTGCAGGCCCACATACGAGAGAGAGAATCAGCCACTATGTTATCTTCGCCCCTTGTATGAGTGATGTCAAAGTCATAATTTTCTAATGTTGCTACCCATCGTCGTTGCTTTGGAGTTAGATTTGACTGAGTAAGGAAATACTTGAGTACGCGATGATCACTATGTACTCTGAATCGGCTGCCATATAAGTAATGGTGCCATTTCTTGATTGCATGCAGAATAGCCAACATTTCCTGATCATAAACATTCATAGCCATCTCCTTATCAGTAAGCTTACGGCTTTCAAATGTAATTACTCCATTCTCCTGAAGCAAAACAGCCCCAATGCCACGGCCACTAGCATCACACTGTATAGTAAACTCTTTAGAGAAATCCGGGCATACAAGAATAGGAGCAGAGGTAAGTAATTCCTTTAACTGGTTGAAGTTGCTATCTGCAAGAGCATCCCAAAAGAAAGCCTCTTTCTTCAACCTGTCATTTAAAGGGGCTGCAATTGCCGCATAATGCTTTATAAATCTGCGATAGAATGAAGATAGACCAAGAAATCCTCTAAGAGAGGTAGTAGTAGTAGGCGTTGGCCAATCTTTTATGCATTGCACCTTCTTGGGATCAGCCTGTATTCCTTTTTCACTGACTATATGTCCCAAGTATTCCACTTCAGTCTGCATGAAAGAACACTTCTTCTCCTTAGCAAAAAGCCTATGATGTCTCAACACATCAAAAACCTTCCTCATATGCGACAAATGATCCTGAAAAGTCTTGCTGAAGATCAAAATGTCGTCGAAGAACACCAAGACAAACTGAAAGAGGAAAGGTTGTAGAATCTTATTCATCAGGCTTTGAAAGGTAGCTGGGGCGTTTGTAAGGCCGAATGGCATCACCAAGAAATGGTAGAGCCCACGATCAGTCCTAAAAGCAGTCTTGACCTCATCACCCTCTCTCATGCGAATCTGATGATACCCTAATCTCAAATCAATCTTTGTGAAGAATCGAGCCCCCTTAAGCTCATCAAGCAAATCATTTATCCTAGGTATAGGATACCTGTTCTTCACTGTTATCTTATTGAGATCCCTGTAGTCAATGCACATTCTGAAAGATTCATCTTTCTTTTTGACTAACAGGACTGGGGATGCATACGGTGAAGAACTGGGTTCAATAAATCCCATTTCAAGAAGTTCTTTGATTTGCTTAGCTACTTCCTCTCGTTCACATTTTGATAGTCTGTAAGGTGGCTTATTGATTGTCTTTGAGTTGGGTTCCAAATCAATGGGGTGATCCACCGCTCTCTTAGGAGGCAATGAAGTAGGTACTTCAAATAAATCTCTATACTCCTCAAGCAGAGCTGTCAAGGCTGGATGGTTTGCTGAATTATTGGGCTGATCCTGTGTTTCTTTGTTCAAATGCAATACAAATATCTGTGAGCGCTTTTTGTACTCTTTCTTTAGTTGTTGAATGGTGATAAGCTGGAAATCAGATCTACTAGGGATCCCCTGTAAACGGATGAGCTGTCCATTGGAGAAAAACTCCATATATAACTGTGAGAAATCCATAGTAATCCTGCCTAAGGTCATCAACCAATCACAACCAAGTACAATATCTATGGGCCCCATTTCCAAAGTGATCAGGTTTACTTTGACTTCAAAATTTTCAGCCATCTTCAAAGAAACCTGTGGGAAAATCTACGTACTGGTTTCCTCTTCACCATTAGCCACTTGTACTCGAATAGGCTGCTGTAAGTCGGTGGGAACACAATTCAACTTGTATATAATAGATTTATTTACAAAACTGTGAGTACTACCACTATCTATCAAGATGAACACTGGCTTTCCACATATGCTTCCCTTCATACGAAGTGTATTGGGGCTCTTAGATCCCGTCCAAGCATCCATAGAGATAGAACAATTAGTGGCAGCAGGCAACTCATTACAAAATCCACCAGGATCAAATGGGATATCACCGCCTAGATCAAAAGGAAAAGAGTCAGATGGATCATAGAAGTACTCCTATCCACCATCATCCTCGAAATCTTCATTTTCAGCATTGATTGTGACTACATTAACTTCATCTATGTCATTTTCAAAGTCCTCAAGAACTAGCATACTCTGAATTTTTGGCTTGGCATTTTTGTATACACACTTTGAAGCATGGTCATGAGTATACTTTTCTCCACACTTGAAGCATAAGCCTTTGTCCTTTCTTTCCTTGTAAAGATCCATGGGAATATTTCTGGAATTTGTATTGGCTGAAGTAGACTTAGGCTTATTGTCACCTTGCTTAAATTCAACCTTTGGACTGTTTGCTGTCCTGAAATTGCTTTGAAGCCTAGAAGCATTAAATGGAGGATAAGTTGGTATCCGTAAGCTCCCACTAGGCATATGATTGCTGCCATAATTGTTACCAACTTTCCCTTGCTTTAAAACGGTCCTTGGCTGTCCATAACTTGGCTGAAATGAAGACTCTTTCTTATACTTCCTTCCATAGCGCTCTGCAAGCTCAATAGCCTTGAAAAGTGAAGTAGGATTCTGCGCCATAACATTAGCTGACAAGGATGGTTCTAAACCATACATGAACTTGTGTAACTTGGCCTCATCACTGATGTTTTCCACATACATGGTCAAGTTAAGGAATTGGTTTGTATATTCTCTTACACTTAAGCCCCTTTGTTCCAAACCATACCATCTTCATTCTAACTTCTCTTTTTCAAGAGGTGAAACAAAGACTTCAGCCATAAGTGCCTTGAAAGCTTCCCAATTCTCAATAAGTACATTCTCTTTCTTGATATACCTCCACCAAGTGTGGGCAAATCCTTCTAAGTGCAAGGAGGCAAAGTGTATCTTTATAACATCAGTTTTAGGAAATATGTCAAAATAAGACTCCATCTTAGAGGTCCATTCCTCTAATTCTGATGGTGAAGATGACTGGCCATTGAATTTGGATAAAACAATTTTGTCCTTGAATTCTCTATCATGGAAGGGTTGCTGTCCCAAAACTGGCTGATCAGAATTTCCAAGTATAGAACCTCCAAATTGAGACTGATATCTTCCAACAGGTGGCTGAGAATTACCATGTAATCTTCCTGTTGGTAAAGCACCCCTAGAATGCTGAGTATGCAATCCAAAAGCTTGAGTATTGGCTCCGTTCAAGCTGCCCAAATAGTCATCATGCCTTTGTGAAGCTTCTCCCACTTCATACTGACTATTTGGAATACCTCTTCTTCCAATGATTCCATCTCCATGACCATTTTGGTTGGATGGTTGTAGTGGGACTGAAGGGTCAGTATTTGAACAGGCCTTCTCATTAGCTTCTTTTGATGCCACTTGTAATTGTAAAAGTTTAGAGATTTGTGCCATGAGTAGGTCGTTGGATATTACCAATCTATCAATAGAAGCCTTGGTCTGATCAGTAGATTGAACCATCTGATCCATTCTTGATAGCCTGGCCTCATGTCGCTCTCTATGCCTTAGTTCATGGGCACCCAAAGTATCATTGAGTATACTAATTTCTCCTTGTTGAGGCTCTTCAAAGTTCTCTTGAAGTGTGCTTTCCATCATGGAATCCCTGATTTGTTGTGCATAATCCTCCTGGACCTTATTTTTGCCTTTATGTCCTGCCATACTAGTGCAGTCCTGCAGTACCCCCTGTCAGTAAAATGGCTATAACTTTGGCTAGAAAACTCCGATTTCAAAACTTTTTTGTGCGAATCGAAGCTAACAATGCCCTCTTCGAGATGAGCTATAGCATGCTATAACAGGTTTAGGACAGAAAATTCTGTAACTGAATTTCAGAGCCTGAATTGTCCAGTCCTGCACCCTGTTCAAACTTGTAAGTGCCCTGTTTTGACCCTGTAATGCAAGAAAGTAACCTCAAATGGCTACCAAACCCTGCAAAGGGGTATATAGGACCTGTGGGTACCCTGTAGTATCTGCACCTGTGCTTCAATATCAAAGGGTGTACATGTATCCACCTGTAAATACCCTGTGGGTAACCTGAAAATGCCCTGTTTTACCCTGTTTTAATCCAGTAGGTACTTGAGTCGTTGGAAAGTCTTCAATCTTCAATTCTCCACTCGCTGTACCTGTGTGAGGGATAAAACGGCAGGACGGGCTCCCTACACGGGCTCCGAATCACCGGGACGTGGGCAAAGTTCCCCCCGGGTCGGTTGGTTGCACCCCTTCGGGATCTTCGATAGTGAGGGAGGGTCACCTCTCTTTTGTCCCACTATCTCCCCCTGCATCCACCTTTTTCCTCGGTGGGAATATCAACATGGCAGAGGCTAGTGTACTAAGCAATCAGCATGATATGCAATTGAAAAATATCCATTCAGCCTTTCATGAGATGCAATTGATTGATAAGAAAACTTGAGATGGGAGAAGGGTTTTACCTATGCAATTCAGTGACTCATTGATTGCTAGTACTTACCCTTTTACAATATTTCAGCTTGGGTGAGAAAATTTTCAACAAAACAGACCAAGGTTATGCATCAAGCTGATCAAATGTTACCTAAGATGAGTAATGGTTTTGAATCAAAAAGAATTCAATGAAATAGGCTGAGATTGAAGAAAATTAATACTATTCTCTGATCTATTGATCAATCCAGTGAATTAATTGATCAATAACCTCTCATCAACAAGTGGAAAAGTCATTAGCAATAGGATTATTGAGAGATTTCAGAGATTAGCAAAAGAAAATACCTCCATTAAGCTTGAAAATGATGATGGATATCAGCTTTAACCCGGTTGATGCAAGAGTTCTTCATAATCCACCATAAATCCAACATAAAGCTTGAAATCTCCATGAAATCAGTCCATACATGCTTCAATATGATGAAATCCTTGAAAGATCAATACTCCAGCCTTGCTTGAACATTTGAACTTCAAAGATTCAAGCTCCCTGATGAAAAGCCCCAAAATAATCCTTCCATTTGAGCTTCACTAACATGCACGGGCTGAAATCTCTTCAATGTCTTCAATCTTGAAGTCTATCCAGCTTGTATTCAACTTTAGAGAAGCCTTGAAGGTCGGAAAAGTCCAAAATTTTGAGAAATTTGAGCTTCCATGTCTGTGGCTATGGCTGCCCTGCTGTGTATTAGGGTTTGAACAGAGGAATGGCTGATCAGAATGCTTCAGAGGATGAAGATTGTTGCCAATCAGTGCTTGATGAAGCCTTCAAGAGCTGTAGTCAATGGCTGAGGTTCTGGAGCAAGCTGAGCAGGGAGAAGGAGCAGGAAGATCAGCGCATTTTTCGGCGCAAATTTCGGGCAGTTTCCTGGCTGAAATTCAGCAACAAGCATCAAGTATGGTGCTCCTCCTGTAGCTTAGGCAACAAAGAACCTTTGCCCTATGGTTTGGCAGTGAGATGTTCAGCACAGAGAGAGATATTTGTGAAGATTCTTGACATCCACCATGAAAGCTTCAGCCAAAAGCTTGAAGGAGAGAGAAGAGAAGCTCTCTTTTGAAAAGTAACTGTAGTTTAGTCTCTAACTAAGCTCGGTTAACCATTCTTTACCCTAGTTACCTCCATTCTTGCATGAAATTTGATGACGTCCAGCCATTTAAGCCTTTACCCGCCATATCTGACCTTGGATATCTCCAGATGTAGTCATTTGCTAATTGTAGTTGTCCTGCAGCACTCCACTAGTCACTGTCTTGTACCATTTTTGTCTGAAATTGGTTTTGAAATAGAAAAATGAGAGTGAAAATGGAAGAAAATAATGGATCAAAGACTGAAGCTCTGATACCACTTGTCAAAGAGAGAACTAGGAAGAGAGAAAGAGGAGAGAGAAAGACTGCAGAGGAGAGAGAAAGACTGCAGGAAGAGAGAGAAATAGAGTGACGAGGAGAGAGAAGGACTAGAATTGGAGAGAGAAAGACAGGAAAGATGAAGAAGCCATGGAAGCTTGGAGTAAGAAGGGAGAGAAAGTTTGTAAATGTATTGATATGTCAAAAGATGAGAAAAATTACAACTTCTCTCCTTATATACCAGTGTCTATGTGACATGGCATATTATTAACATTCTAACTATTCCCAGCTTCTTACACATCCTGCTCTCCAGTGATCTTTTTTCTTGTCTAACCATGGAGCAATGATTCTTCAGCCTCCTTTGAGCATTAGATAGAGCACCATAGTGTGAGCAATGATGAAGCATAAGCATCAAGAAGTAGCCCAAAAAATGCGCCAATATTTGTGCTGATTTTTTGCTCTCTATCCACAGTCCATATAGTAGTCAACAATCACTTATCTCCAAATTGCCTGTCATTTGGACCATTGCTTATTAACATTGTACTCAACAAGGATGAGCTTTTGTAAGCCACTAATCTTCATTTTTTTTTTCTCTAAACCCTAATACATGGCAAGGCAACCATAGCTTCAGACCGGGAAGCTTCAATTTCTTCAATATTGGCTCTTCCTGACCTCTAAAGCTTCTTTACCATCATTTTGGAGCAGAACTGACTTCAAGATTGAATGCATTGCAATGATTTCATCATATTAAGATTCTTAAAGCTCATATTGAAGCATTATTTTGGGGATTTTCTTCAAGAAGCCTGAATCTTCAACATTCAAGTGTTCAAGTAAGCTCAAGACATTAATTCTTTACGGATTCAATCATATTTGAGCTTATATGGGCTGATCTTACTCTTTAAGCTTTATGATGGATTTATGGTGGATTATAGAGGGCTCTTCTAATGCTTGGATTGAAGCTTGCATCAATCACCTTCTTTAAGCATGATCAAAGTATTCCACTTGCTTAATCTCTGAAATCTCTCAATAATTCATTTGCTTAAAGGCTTTCGACTTATTGATGAGAGTTTATTGGTTAATTAATTCTCTGAATTGATCAACAAATCATAAATTAGTGCTCTTATAATTAATTAAAGCATATTATATTGAATTTTAGTATTTATTTCAATCTTATTCCATCATGGATATCACTTACAATGTCTTGATGCATAACGATGACTTGAAAAAGAGTAAGTACTAGCAATTAGTGTGCCACTAAATTGCAGTGGTAAGACCCTTAGCCACCACTTATTTCTTCATTTTTAATTTTCATTGATCAATCATGCATATCATGGAAGGTTGAATGAAAATTTTAATAATGCATATCATGTTGATTGATTAGAGTAGCATGGTATTGCCATGTTGGTATTCCCACCGGGGAAAAAGGTAGATGCTAGGGGAGATAGTGGGACAATAAAGAGGTGACCCTCTGGACTATTAAAGATCCCAAAGGGGATGCAATAAACTGACCAAGGGGATACTTTTTCCACCTCCCATTGATTCAGAGCCTGTGTAGGGAGTGTGTTCTACCATTTTATCTCTCACATAGGTACAACGAGTGGAGAATTGAATATTGAAGCACTCTCAAATAATCAAGTACCTTGAAGATCAAAATAAGGTGAAACATGGAATTTACAAGATATTACAAGCTATTAGAGATACCATCTTCATCATTGAAGTATAGATGCAAGTACTACATGTTGTCTACAAGTCCTATCTAGCTGCCCATAGGGTTTGGTAGCCATTAGGTACTACCATTTTGCTCTCACAGAGGTGGAAATGGTATGAATTAGAGCAAAGAGGCTTTAGTCTATGAGATTATGCAAACCAATTCCTCAACCTTACCATGCATGTAGAGAGCATTAGTGGTGAAGCTAAACTCCATAAGTATATATGTGGTTTAGAACTTTCTTTATCAACTGATGTTATGGTGCAAAACCCTATCAATCTTTTCAAAGATATTAAGCTTCTGGAATGTTATGGAAGGAAGTATACAAGGGAGTCTTCATTTTATCCTAGTTATGGACAACCAAGTACTATTTTAAAATAGGGACAAGTTGGCAATATTTATGGCAGGAATTATGCACCAAGTGAGAGCTTAAGAGTGCCAACTTATCCATTGTTCAATGCTTCAAGACCTTAAGGAAATTTTAAGAGAACAAATAGTCCACAGGTGGATTTTAAACAAGGGGATAACAAGTTTAAATCTACTTCAACCAATGTGAATCCAAAGTCTATTCTTATGAACCTTTATTAAGAAAGGAAAGAAAAATGTTTATGTTTCAAATCTGGAGAAAAGTATACAACTAATCATGCAATAGAGTGTGTATACAAACATGTAAAATCCAAGGTCCATAATATGTTAGTCTTTGAAGATTCAGAGGATGACAGTGGTGAGGTCAATGCATTTATAACTACCACTGAAAATAAGGATGTTGAGGAAGAATTTGGGCAAGTACACTTTTATAATCATGTTGACACTTTTCCTTTTGATCCGAATGGTAGTGTTCCCTTTGATCCAAGAGGAACTCATGATGAGCCACTTGTTGCCACTAATTTTTCTATTTCCATGGATGCTTGGATAGGTTCTAAGAGCCCTAATAGTCACTTCATCTGAAGGGTAATATTCATGGGAAGGATGTGTTTATCCTAATAGATTGTGCTAGTACACATAGTATTGTGAATAAGTCCGCTATGGATAAATTGAATTGTCTTCCCACTGATGTACAATAACCCATAAAATTTCAAATAGAAAATGGTGAAAAATAAATTAGCACTCAAATATGCCCACTGCTTTCTTTATAGCTAGTTGAAAATTATGAAGTAAAAGTAAACCTGATTACTTTGAAAATGGGGCCCATAGATATTGTACTTGGGTGTGATGGGCTGATGGCATTGGGAAAAATTACTATGGATTTCTCATAGCTATATATGGAGTTTATCTTTCATGGACAGCTCATCCATTTACAAGGAATCTCTAGTAAATCAGATTTTCACATTTTCACCATTCAACAACTCAAGAAGGACTACAAGAGGCACTCAGATTTTTGTTTTGCGCCTGAGTAAAGAGGTTGAAGATCAATCCAAAAATTCAATAGATTATCTAGCTTTGAAAGCTCTTCTTGAAGAGCACATGGATTTTTTTGAAATACCTACTTCATTGCCTCATAAGAGAGCAGTAGAGACCCTATCGATTTCAAGCCTAACTCAAAGCCAATTAATAAGCCACCGTACAAATTGTCTAAGTGTAAGCGTGAAGAAGTAGCCAAGCAAATCAAGGAGCTTCTTGAAATGGGATTCATTGAACCTAGTTCTTCACCTTGTGCATCTCTATTCTTGTTAGTGAAGAAGAAAGATGGATCATTTAGGATGTGTGTTGACTATAGGGATCTCTATTCTTGTTAGTAGTGAAGAAAGATGGATCATTTAGGATGTGTATTGACTACAGGGATCTAAACAAGATCACAGTGAAGAACATGTACCCAATACCCAAAATTGATGATTTGCTTTATGAGCTCAAGGGGGTAGATTCTTTACAAAGATTGACTTGAGATCGGGGTATCATTAGATCTGTATGCAAGAGGGTGATGCAATCAAGACCGCATTTAGGATTAATTGAGGGCTATACCATTTTCTAGTGATGCCATTTGGGCTTACTAATACTCCAACTAACTTCTAGAGTTTGGTGAGTAAGATTTTGCAACCTTTCCTCTTTCAATTTGACCTAGTCTTCTTTGATGACATTTTGATTTATAGCAAGACTCTATAGGACCATTTATCACATATGAGGAAGGTTTTTGGTATATTGAGGCATCACAGACTCTTTGCTAAGGAGAAGAAAAGCTCTTTCATACAAACCGATGTGGACTACTTGGGTCATATTGTTAGTGAAAAAGGGATCCAGGTTGACCCCAAGAAGGTGCAATGTGTTAAAGATTGGCCAACATCTACTATCACTACTTCACTTAGAGGGTTTCTTGGTCTGTCCTCATTTTATCACCGATTCATTAAGCATTCTATGGCTATTGCAACTCCTTTGACTGATAGGTTGAAGAAGGAAGCTTTCTTTTGGGATGTACTTGCAAATAATAGTTTCAACCAATTAAAGGAACTCCTTACTTCTACTCCTATTCTAGTATGCCCAGATTTTTTGAAAGAGTTTACCATATAGTGTGATGCGAGTGGCTGGGGTATAGGAGATGTTTTGTTATAGGAGTATGGAGTGATTGCCTTTGAAAGTCGCAAGCTTACAGATAAGAAAATGGCTATGAATGTCTATTATCAAGAGATATTGCTATCTTATATGTGATAAAGAAATGGCACCATTATTTGAATGGCAACCAATTTAGAGTTTAAAGTGATCAGAGGGTCCTAAAGTATTTCCTCACTCAGTCCAATCTTACTCCTAAGTAGTGTATGTAGGTAGCTACTATGCAAAATTATGATTTTGAGATCACTCATACCAGGGGAAAAGACAATGTAGTGGCTGGTTCTCTTTCCTGTATAATGTGGTTATATAAAGTTTTGGCTATGATGACTAAGCTACGTAATGACTGAATTGAAGGATTATAGGAGGAAGCCTATAGTCTTTTGGATGAAGAGCTCAACCATGTCTTTCAAAAATTATAGCAAGGTCTCATGGAGGAAAACTCACATTATCAGCTTAAAAATGGCCTAATATGGTGAAATGGCAAGATTGTTATTCCCTCTAGTTTTTCTTTTACATAGAAAATTATGGAGGAGTTGCATTATTTGCTTTTAGCTAGACATCTTGGAGTTTTTAAAACCTATGATAAGATTAGAAAAAGATTTTATTGGAAAGGACTGTGGAAAGATGTTAAAGAATTTGTTACACAGTGTATGCCTTGTTAGTAGAATAAGGACAGTACCCATAAGCTAGGTGGTTTATTGCAGCCACTACCTATTCTTGCATGCAAGTTCTTGGGGAAGTTACTATATGTATATCCTCTACATCACGTGCGTTCAAGGCCTATTTATAAATATCCTTATATGTGAATTTTTCCTAAATAAAACATAACCCATTTATATTCAATCTGTAAATAGCCCCTTTATATTACACCCTTCTATATGTAAAAATGTATATAAAATTAGTATTTTTAAAATACCTTATTTTGAACCCACATGATGCACATATGTATTCATGAGTAGTTTACCCGAGGAGAAAGTGGATAGACATTACCCTAGACTTCATTATTGGTTTTCCTACTACCGAAAAGGGATGGAATAGTATATATGTAGTCATGGATAGACTCACAAGGCAGCCCATTTCATTCCAACTAAGATCTAGTTTACTACTTCATAGGTGGTTAGTCAGTTTATGGAGAAATTTTTTTTAATTACATGGATTACCATAGGTGATTGTTCATGACAAAGATTCAAAGTTCATGAGAAACTTTTGGTAGATGGTTTTTAGATCCATGGGAACTAAATTGGCTCCTTCTACAGTCTATAATCCACAAATTGATGGATAGACAGAAAGGGTAAACAGGTGATTGGAGACTTATCTTCATGGGCATCGATTGTACTAACATGAAAAGAGGACTTATGCTTTTTTAGTTCACTACAAGGCCTTCAAAAAAAGCCTACTAACTTTCCACCATGACAAATGGATAAAAGGACTTAGAGTAAAGCCATAGGCTCTAATCTTTGTGAAGGGTTGTAGAACGCCATGAAGTTTAGTTTTGAGACGTTGGGTTCTACCAATTCGACCCTGGTAATTTCATAATTGCATTGCTCATGAAAATTTTTCTTTCAATTTATCACAAATTGTCAATTAAGGTGTAAGCCTCAAGAGAGCCATAAGACTCTTCCATAAAATAGCTATTGCCATTATTGAATATCATTATGAGTTGTTCGAAGCACCATACATCATTTTGAATTATTGGAAGCACCATAGTTGCAAAAATACCATAAGCTAAACTCAGAAAAAGTTGTGAAGCTATCACTATTTGAAGTCAAGGGAAATAATTGCATCTATATCACAAGAAGATGTGTGGACTCTCCTTGCAATTTGAGGCACAAAAGATTTTGGCTAAACCCTTAGCAATCCAAGTGTACAAGAATAACTTATCTCTTCTAGTTATAGAACCAAACTAATTATGAAAGGGAAATGAATTGGATTGGTTGTCTATTGCTTGCTCTTGTTAAAAAGAGTGGAAATTTTATGAACCTATGCCAATGAGTTTCCTATCCTTCACCACTAGTGCATCCAAGACATGTGATTCTTTGACTCAATCATTACAACAACTATCCACAAAATCATGACAATGGGAATTTCCAGTATATTGTGGTTAGAAGCTATTGAGTCATAATTTGAGTAAGATAAAAAAAAGTGTGTTATCTTCTCCTTGAGAGTCCATATTTGCAACCATCATAGCACCTAGGGTACAATTGAATACACTAACGACAATTTGTAGGAACCTAGAGTACCATATTATTGGGTTGTCTTGGGAATTGTAATTCTATGCACGACAAGAAAGGAGAAATTGTAATGACTTGAGAGAGTCTTATCTATGAGCAATACTTCCCTTAGCTAGTCCTATTAACACCTTCAACCACCATTTGAAGTGGACCTCATTCTGAGTGAAGTAAGAAGGTGAAAAGGAGTAAGCTATAGGACCAATGTAGGAAGGAGTTGTTAGTGCATCCCAAACAGGCACAAATATTGGTAACATTGCTTTCCATTATCAGATACTTCTAAACTTGTAATATTCACCCCCATTTTTGCATAAACAAGTATTAAGGGGAGAGGGTAGATTATAAGATTAAAAAACCTTTAAATTTTTTTAAAGTAAAAGAAAGAAAAGAAATCCATCAGTGAATGAATGCAACTCGAGTGCCACACCCTCTGGAGTTCACACCTCTCTCTCTCTCTCTCTCTCTCTCTCTCTCTCTCTCTCTCTCTCTCTCTCTCTCTCTCTCTCTCTCTCTCTCTCTCTCTCTCTCTCTCTCTCTCTCTCTCTCTCTCTCTCTCTCTCTCTCTCTCTCTCTCTCTCTCTCTCTATCCATCCATCCATCATCGACCTCTCTTGAACCCTCGTAAACCATTGTGAAAGCACACTATAGACTATCCCATAGCATGAGTTGTTGAGGATGCCACATTAAGGCCAATAGCCATAGGCTATAAAGACAAGGCTAGCCTAAGTCTTAGGCTATTTTTGAACATTTCCCCTGCCAATTGCATGCACGCGCATGCACACATGCACACACATGCACACACACTCACACACACACAAGAGGAGGGGGAGAATAAAAGTGGTGAGGAAGAAGAGAAGAGAAGGAGGCAAAGAGAAGAAGTGGGGAAGAAGAGAAAAGAGGAGGAGAAGAGAAAAATAGAAGAAGTGAATTGGTGGAGAATAAGAGAAGAGAAGGAGGAGAAGAGGAAGAGGGGAAGATAAGAGGTAATGAAGAAGAAGTGGTGAAGAAGGGGAAGAAGAGAAGGAGAATAAAAGAGAAGAAGAGAGGAAGAAGAAAAGAGAAGGAGGAGAAGAGGAAGATTAGAATACAAGAATAGGGGAGGAGTAGAGAATAAGAAAGAGAGTGAAGAAAGAGAGTGAAGAAAGAGAGAGTGTGAGATGAAGGAGAGAAAGAGAAGATCATATTTAACCACAAAGAAGAGCACCAACCTAGTTTGCAAAGAACTCATCCATTTTTTGTGCCTTTCATACCCCCATGGTACAACCCTCCCCCCCCCCCCCCCCCCCTACAAAGTCTTAATCTCAAATGAGTTGCTAAACTATTGGAATTCTCAATCAAGACAAAGCTAGCATATATAGACTCCCTTATCGCAATGGCCTTGAAGAGACAGTACTCTAGAGCGAGGAGTACATGAGCTATCAACATGGTCGCGCACATAGTCAATATGCCATCATATGCAACACAAGACGAGGTTCCTTCGTAAATTAACATTCATTCAATACATGGCTAGGAACATAAATAAAGAAGTTTCAATTTGGTAAAGAAATAATAGCTTAATAGGAATTCAACCAAAAGGAGATGTTAGAACAAGTAAAGGCTATTAAATTAGAGTTTTAAAATTACAAATTTAGGATAACTTGCATAACATTACATCGCATTGTAAATTATCTTAAGTTACTTATAAACAAAAAATAGGATCAAGAGTAAAATCCTTGGCATTTATAATTTGTGCAAATATAGAGAAAGGTAAAAAATTGCATTTAGAATATTTATTTTAGCATATACACTATATAAATGTTAGAGTAAGTAAAAAATGCATTAAAAACATTTCTTTTAGCCTAGTTGAGTAAAGATCCACTTGAGACTTTTATGGTTGGTGACAAAGGTAAACTTGCTACTAAGAAAATAGTTCCTCTATAGTTTGAGAGTATGAATTACACCAAATAGCTCCAGATCATGGGTAGCATAGCTCTTCTCATGATTTCGTAGCTTTCTAGAAGAGTAGGCTATCAAATGGCCTTCTTGCATGAGCACAGAGCCTAATGTGAGAGAGCTTTCATCAATGATAACTTCGAATTCTTGGTTCAAGTCACGTAGTTTTAGAATAAGAGCTATGATCAAGCTTTGTTTAAGCTTCTCAAAGCTAGATTATTCAATGGAAGTGCATACAATGTGGTAGTTTATTTCTTAAGTAAATCAGTTAAGGGTGTGGCAATCAAGGCATATTCCTTGATAAAAATCTTGTACCATCCTCTCAAGCCCTAGAAAACTTCAAACTTCCCTAACTATTATTGGGGGTATTCATTCTTATACATCTTTGGCCAGGTTAACTCATGCTAGGGTCTACCACAATCCCTTTATTAGAGACTATAAATCCAAGGTACTCAATCTACCTCTCAAAGAAGGCACATTTCTTCTTCTTGGCATAAAGCTTGTTCATCCTCATTGTTTCAAGGACAACTTGGAGTTGCAATTCATGATCTTCTTCCCTCTTTGAGTATGTCCAAATGTCATCAAAGAAGAAAAGAATGAAGTCATCAACATAGGGCCAAAAGATGACTTGCATCAGCCTATTAAAGATTGTAGGTGCATTGGTTAACCCAAAAAGACATCACAATGAATTTGTAATGGTTGTACCTTGTATTAAATGTAGTTTTTGGAAAATCTTCTTCTTTGATCCTTATTTGATAATAGTCTAATTGTAGATCAATCTTTGAGAAGATATTTGCACCTTGAAGATGTTCAAGTAATTCATATATCCTTGGGATTGGATATTTGTTCTTGATTGTCACTTGGTTTAGCCCACAATAGTTGATGTCGAGATGGAGGGTTCCATTCTTTTTCTTTTGGAATAGCACTAGGGCTCCCCATGGTGAATTAGCCGGTCCTCCTTGGTCCAAAAGTTGCTTGAGTTTTTCTTTCAACTCAATGGATTTTGGAATGGACATATGATAGAATCGGTTTTCTACTCACACAACTCCTACTGTTATCTTGATCAACTTCTCTTGGTGGGGAAAGTTTTGTCAGCCCATCATGAAACACAACTCCATATTCCTTTAGCGAATATGGTTTTTTTTTAGCTTCCTTTTCTTGCTCAATCTTATTAAGTTTGATTAAATAGATACGGAGTCCTTTTCTCAACCCCTTCATGATTTGAGAAGCTTTTGCTAATTGGATTCTAGGGTTTCTAAGTTCACATTGAGTGGTTATTAACTCTCCTTTTTTATTTAGGAACATGATTTAATCTTTTCCGCAATGAACATAAGTGTCATTGGGGATTAGCCAATCCATTCCTAGCAAGCACTTATAAGCTTCTAAATTTATAACTTTGAATCCCATGTTGGAAAGATGGCCTCCTAAGTTAAATTTTCTTCTTCAAGTTTGTTGAGCAGAAGTTGTCTCTTTCCCACTTTCCAACTCTACTAACAACTTAGATGCAAGTTTAGTGTTTATTCGTAGCATTTTTGCACACTTTGGTGAGATAAATGAGTGGGTGCTTCCATAATCAATCAAAATCTTAAAGGTTTTACCTTGGTCATTGGGGCCCTTCTTGTTGAGAGCAGCATGTACCATTGCTGAGAGCTAGCAATTGGGGCCCTTTTTGTTGAGAGCAGCATGTACCATTGCTCATTCCATGTCCACTTCTACAGTAGTACCTTCACTATCTATTATTTTGTGTAATGGGAGCTCACGCTCAACCACCAAGACCCACGGAACACTCATTGCTTCAAGTGTTTCAAGTGAGCACAAATGGCTATCTCTCACCTAGCCAACACACCTTTGATCCTACGGGGGTGTAGTGAGCTTACCTTGATGCCTGAATGAGTAGCCTCCTCCCTCAAGTAAGGCAATAGCTCCACAATTTGAGATGCGAGCTCAAGCAACCTCAAGCCTCCTCCTTTGAGCTCCAACCTCTATAACCGTACATGAGAAGAAGAATAATAAGAATAATGAGAATAATAATAATAATAAGAGAGAATATGATGGAGAGATTCTTCTCCAAGATCCCTCACACACTCCCTCTCTCAAATACACACAAGCAAGCAAGAAGGAGAGAAGAAGAGAGGAAGAAGATACCACTTTTGCCACATACCAGAGAATGAGCTCCTCATTCACTTTTCAAGTTTATATACAAGCCCTAAATCCCTTGGACACCCATCCCCTTTTTTACATAACCAAGCATCTTGCAAAGGTTATCTTTTTGTATTCCCTTCTAGTTTCCTTATCCCTTCACCTATATCTGTTTAGACTTTACGACTTGCATGAGAGGGAGCCTGGCACTCTTATAAAATGAATTACATTGCACCCCGCACTTTCCTTGCAAGAGCCCTTGGAGGTTCTCCTTGATCCTTGAGAGAGCCTCCTTAATCCTTGAGAAAACCTCCTTCATCTTTGAGAGAGCCTTGCTAGAATATTTGGTACTCTCCCATGTTTTTTCTAAGCTTGCCTTCTCCTCCACTTTTCCTGCTTGGGCAAAATGAGCTTCTTTATTCACTTTTTGACTAGGATTTCCTTGGTCTTCCTCCACTTCTTTTTGGCTGCGTGGTCCGTGTCTATGACATGTCTTGTAACATTACAGCATTACCCCCCTCGTAGACGAGTTCCAGTTGTCCCATGGCACTTGTAGGTTTAAGCCGATGAAGATCCGGTGATTTGACAGGTGGTTGTGTGAGTCGATCATGATGGGCCTCCAAAGTTGGTGGCTTGTATTGTTTGGAGTTACCTATAAATAAAAGAAGGTTCACTGCCTCAAGGTGTGTCTACCTAACCATGTGGTGCATTGTGCTCGTGCTAGTGGAACTAGGAGTTGGATAGGCTTGGGTAATGTTCCACACTTGAGGACCTAGTTCTTGTCTAAGGCGATGTGGTGAGTGTGGATTAGGGAGATATGTAGCCATAGGAGAGGGTGACCTCCCTAGGTATGTCCTGCCCTTGATGTGCCCTAAGCATGATGTGGGGAATCAAAATGGTCTAAGGGGGTTAGGGACGGAGCCCACGACCAAAGCCACTAGATGCTCCTAACTTGAGGACCCCTAGGTGCAGTGACTGTAGCCTACATGTAATGAGATCATTCAGTTGCTTTCCCTGTGATTTCCTTCTCTATTTTTCTTTTCTTTTTTTGTTTTTCATTTATTTTATTCATTTTTTAAAATAAATATATAAATAGAAAAAGATCTAGTCCTCGTCACATCAGAGTCATGAGAGGGGGAGGTTTCATTTTCAAAGGATTACATGCCCATTTTTCCCTTCTTTTGGGCCTATTTACAACAGAAATCCTAAGACAATTTGCTTTGATTTCTTAATCCTATCCTACTCTAAATGCAATAAAAATCAAAACCCAAATACTAAATGATTTGTCCTACTTGTCTACTCATCAAAAACCCAAAATACTTACTTGTTTTGAAGATTAAAAACCTTAAATCTCCTACCTATATCAAGCACCTGTTCGGGGATGCAACCCTACTTCAATGCTCGATTTGAGGTGTGCAAGTACTCAATCTTGAATCCGTTGGTCCCAGCAATAGAACCAAAATGTAGTGGGAGCTCACGCTCAACCTCCAAGACCTATAGATCGCTTATTGCTTCACAGGTTTCAGGCAAGAAAAAATGGCTCTCTCTCACCTACTCGATGCACCTTTGATCCTATGTGGGTGTAGTGAGCTTACCCTGATGCTAAAATGAGTAGCCTCCTCCCTCAAGCAAGTCGATAGCTCCACAATTCGAGATGCGAGCTCAAGCAACCTCAAGCCTCCTCCTTTGAGTTCCATCCTCCATAGACGTACGTGAGACAAGAAGAAGAAGAAGAAGAAGAAGAAGAAGAAGAAGAAGAAGAAGAGAGAGGAGATGATGGAGAGCTTCTTCTCCAAGATCCCTCACCCTCACACACTCACTCCCTCTCTCAAGCACACACAAGCAAGCAAGAAGAAGATAAGAAGAGAAGAAGAAGAGACCACTTTTGCCACACACCAAAGAATTGTTGGAAGAGAGGGAGAGAGACAGAGTGGAGCTGAAGATGAGCCTCAGTTCATTTTTGTTATTCTTCCATTATTCTTCCATAATACTAACTAAAAGAGACTTACACACATAGGTATGACTAACCAAGACTAACTGTGGTTAAGTCATTGACTACACCAACTTATTGAATGTCACATGCGTGTACAGCTGTATCCGCTAATGTTGATCACACACATAAAGAAGATAGAGAGAGAGACAGAGTGGAGCGGAAGATGAGTCTCAGCTCATTGTTGTTATTCTTCCATTATTATTCCATAATACTAACTGAAAGAGACTTACACACATAGGTATGACTAACCAAGACTAACTACGGTTAAGTCACTGACTACATTGACTTATTGAATGTCACACACGTGTATAGCTGTATCTAGCTAATGTTGATCACACACATAAAGATAGACTAACTGAAGAGTAATGGGAGCTTGATATTCTAACACTCTCCCTCAAGCTCAAACCATCTGATAAAATCCAAGTAGCTATCTGAAGTATATGAACTTTTCTTTACCAAGAGACTTGATAAATATGTTTACTACCTGGTCTTTAGTCTTCACATGAAGCAAGTCAATTTTCCCTGTAAGAACCATTTCTCTGATGAAATGGTAGTGAACTTCAATATGTTTGGACCTAGCATGGTAGACACGATTGCTAGCCAACATAACACTACTGAGGTTATCACAATGCAATCTCACTCTGATTTCCAGCTGTATTCCCAAGTCTTTCAATAGTTTCATTAACCAAACTGCTTCACAAGCCGCTAAGGTAGCTCCTTTGTACTCAGCTTCTGTACTAGACAATGCAATAGTAGGCTATTTCTTACTCTGACAACTAATCATAATGTTGCCCAATCCAAATGCATAACCACTAGTTGACCTCTTGTCATAGGCACAACCAGCCCAATCAGCATCAGTAAACCCTGTCAAGTCAAGAGATTTTTCATATACATAAAATAGCCCATAATCTTTAGTATCCTTTACATATCTCATGATCCTCCTGACTGCATCTAAATGTGGTTTGTGAGGCTTCTGCATGAACTGACTAATCATCCCCATTGCATAATATAAGTCAAGACGAGTAATAGTCAAGTATATCAAGATGTCCACAATCTGTCGATACATCGTCACATTCTCTATGTCATTCCCAACATCAATTTGTAGCTTGACATTCTAATCAAGAGGTGTCTCCATAGGCTTGCATTCAACCATACCATACTTCTATAACATGTCATGAGCATACTGCTTCTGTAGTTGCCATATACCTTGAGGCGGCGTAGAGACTACCTTAATCCCAAGAAAGTACTTTAGTTCACCAAGGTCCTTGACTCTGAATTGATCTTTAGTGAAGATAAGATCGTCTACATAAACCACTAGAAACACATATCCATGATCTGCCTTCTTCGTGAACAGACTGTGATCTACATCACCCAATCTAAATCCATGTTGCTATAAATAACTGCTAATCCGGGCATTCCATGCTCTAGGTGCCTGTTTCAGTCCATATAAATCCTTTTTCAACTTACATACATGTGTAGGAAAGTCCGGGTGAACATAGCCTTCAAGCTGCTCCATGTATACTTCCTCAACCAAATCATCATTCAAGAAAGCATTCTTGATGTCGATTTGCCATAATTTCTAGCTTTTGCATGCTGCCAAAGCAATGACAGTTCTGATTGTTGCCATTTTAGCCACCGAACTAAAAGTCTCCTCATAGTCAAGGCCATGCTGCTGTGCATACCCTTTTACAACCAGCCTGGCCTTGTAGCATTCTAACAAACCATCTGGCTTACACTTAACCTTGTATACCCATTTGTAGCCAATGGGTACTTTGCCTTCAGGTAACTCAACCAATTCCCATGTCTCATTTTCAGCCAGGGCTGCATACTCCTCATCCATAGCAGCACACCAGTTATCATCTGTAACTGCATCATCAAACTTTGTAGGTTCTTTGTAACCTATCACACTAGCCATATATACATAATGGCAGGCTGAATAACCAGTGTATGTAAACCTATCAACTAGTTTTCTAACTCTCTCATATCTCCGTATTTGTGGCTCACTTTGAGCTTGTCTCTCATGAGGCGATACATAACGACTTTGCCTCTTGCTCCAAGCATCATAATAGACAAAATGCTCAACTCACTATCCAAACTGTCGTTGTTAGATGACTCATAACCTGCTGTAAGTGGACCTGTCACATCCTCAAGCATTTTTTCTTTTCCCTTATCCAATCTCCCCCTCACTAACATATCCATGTCAGTGGACGTAGGAGCATGACTCCGCAAGCATTTGACCAAGAACTTACTGTAGGTGATCCATCACCTGTAGGACCACTCATAGATGTACTCACTATAGGTGTAATTTTAGCATTACTAGTGCTGACTAATCCATTAGTAGCCACTACAATCGGATTACCATACCACGATGCCATCTCATCAAAAACAACATCTCTGCTAATCAATGTCTCATGTGTAGATGGTACATAACACTTGTAAGCTTTCCAATCTTGTGCATAACCAAGGAACACACTCTTGACAGCTTTAGGATACAATTTCTTCCTCTTTTCATTAGGAACATGCACATATGCAATGTTGCCAAATACCTTCAAGTGTGAAATGTCAAGCTTATGACCATACAACCTCTCATATGGAGTTACATCATGAGTCCCTGCTATAGGGGTTCTATTTAGCACATAGACAATAGTCACTACTACTTCAGCCCAATAACCATTTGGCAAACTCTTCTCATTCAGCATAGCTCTTTCTAATTCTATCAGTACCCTATTTTTCCTTTCTGCTACACCATTTTGTTGTGGTGTAGAGCTGCAAGTTAACTGTCTTCTGATCCCATGTTTAGCAAGGTACCTATCAAAGTAATTAGAGACATATTCTCCATCTCCATCTCATCTAAGACATGAAATTTTACAACTCAACTCATTTTCAGCATGCTTCTTGAAGTCCTTGAATGCATCAAACGCATCATCCTTATGTTTCAATATGTAAAGCCAAGTATACTTGCTGAAATCATCAATGAAGGATACATAGTAACGAGCACCACCAAACGAAACATTATGAGATGGACCCCATACATATGAATGTGCCAACTGCAAGGGTCGTGACCTACTCCGTACATGTCTCATAAATGGAAACCGTGTCTGCTTTCCAAACTGATATGCATCACATACATGTCCAAAGTCATAATACTTGAACCTAGGCAGTCCAAGCATAATAATCTCCTTCTGCTACATAGATTTCAGCTTTTGTACATTCACATGGCCAATCGGCTTATGACATATCTCAACATCCCGTATAGCACCATCATCATGTGCAAACATGGCTGCTTTCAATTCTCAAATTGACGCATCAAGAGTAAACATGCTGCCATCTCTTCGGCCTCAAGCAATCAATTTGTAGCCATTACCATATTCTTCAACAAAGCATCCATCTCTGTTAAATCTCACTTGCAGATTCTGTTCTACCATCTGTCCAACTGACAAAAGATTCTTGGTTATTGTAGGTCATGTAGTACATCATGCATGCTCTTTTTCTTGCCATCAAGCATCAACAAAGGTACAACTTCTTTATGCTGAATAGTATGCTGGGTGTCACCCCAGTACAAACATGTCCATGCAAACCTGCAACCATCTCATCAAACCATTCTCCATGGGATGTCATATGATTTGAAGCCCCTAAATCAATGTACCATCTCTCATCTCTGTTCTGCCTAGATGCATTCGTAGACACATGTTGCATGGCAAACAATCTATCAACCTGCTCATCATGAGCTCCGCAGAAGATGCATAGTGCCCATGTTATTTGCCCTTTGCCTTCATATCTCCATGCTTCTTGTAACAATCCTTTGCAATGTATCCATATCTATCGCAGTAATGACAGTCCTTATCTCTGTTTGACTGATCATTTGACTTCCATGAACCAGATCCACCACCTCTACCATGGGGTGATCTCCCCCTGCCTCTAAAGCTGCCAAATCCATGCTGGCACTGTGTATTTGTACCATGCCAGGCATTCTACTGATGCTATCCATAAGCATTTTGAGTGTCTCCTCGACCTCAAAAAGAGCCACGGCTTCTATCGCCTCTACCATGCTGGCTATAGTAAAGAACAATGTCTTTGCTTTGAGATGTACTAGAACAACTGTATTCAGGCCAAGCTTAACTTCCTCATGTAGCAGCAAAGCAATCGGCTCATCCCAATCAGGGGATTCAGCTCTCACAGAAATAAACGTATCAAATGCTTTATACTCTTTGCCAAGTCCATTCAATGTCATTGCAATCATATCATCCTCAGACACTGAAGATCCAATGGTGGCAAGTTGATCCGCTATGTTCTTGAGCTTTGTAGTGTAGGCCTGAATGCTTCTGCCATTCCTAGACATGTTATTAAACTATTGCTTTAGCTTAACCTTTCTTGCATGTGTTACATTTTCATAATTCTTCATGAGTATATCCCATACATCCTTTGGGGAACTGCATCCAGTAATCTGTATAACCATAGCATCTGATATACGTAAGGAAAGCCAATGTAACACCTTGCATGCTCTCTCGGTCCATAGCTTATAAGCCCTTTTCTGATCATTTGTCAGATTCCTTTCATGTATTTCAAGTTCAGCCTCATCACCTGTACATAAGTCCCAATAACCTTTGCCAACCAAAAAATTCTTCATATAGAACTTCCATAAAGAAAAAATTTTGTTGTTCGTCTTTTCTCCCACAATTTGAGTGATATTGTCAGTGCCTTGAGCATTTGCCATAGCTGTAGCTTAGGTATTCAATGATGTATACAACCTGTAAGTATTTGACTCCTTTTTCTACAATTCAGGACCAATTTCTTGCAATTCAGGATAGTTTTTCTGACAACCTGCTTGCTATAAACTATACTCCAACAATGAAAAAACACAGTTAACTGAGCATAAACCAAGCTCAAATTAGTTCAAAACATTCTATGGTAGTGGCAAAACATCCCAGCAACAAACTATGTCCATACAAGTATCAATGTTTGTACTGTATGCAAATAGCAATACCAAATATAGCCATCCCACTACTTTAACGAGCAATATTTTCTCTGTTAATACAAGAGTATTCAGACCTCAAAACAGCCCCAAAACATCTCATTCTTTTGCCACTCTGTGCAAGAGTTGATACATGTCCCACCGATCAGAATATATTGCATGTATGTCAAGTGAAGATGATAGGTATCCTTCCTGCAGACAATAACCAGTCAATACCCTGGTATAACCAGCAACAAATCAGTCTAAACTTTGGACTTTCAACACTCACAATATCTCAAAAATTATCTATTATGCAAGTGGTATGATGCAAGCATTTGTCAGTAGCAAATAAGCATCACATGTACTTCAACCTTGTAGGTATATTGTTTCCAAATTCAAGATAGCAACCAGTTCACTATTTCCAGCCTGCAAATAAGTCCAAAATTGAGCATTTAACACTCCAATATCATGCTCAAATGCATGATAATAAGGGCATATACATTGTTAGGATGAAAGCTGCTAGTGCCCTGGAATCACCTCCTGTTTACTGTAGTAAATAGCCAGTCTGCACAGGTCTGTGTTGAATATCTCAAAATCTGTGAGGAATTTGAAAAAACTTTCTTCTGCAAAGTTGTAGATCACGTTGAAACGGTCAGGAATGGCAGGTCATTTCTCCAAAAACCATTTCTGTAGCAAGATATAGTTTTTGCAAAAAAACAAGCTACATGCACAGTCTCTTTTGATAATGTTTTCTTTAGATCTGATATCTTGATATCAAATGGCCACTGCCAAGCCTTTAGGCTTCGGGCGTTCAAGCTCCGATACCATGTTGGAAGAGAGGGAGAGAGACAGAGTGGAGCGGAATATGAGCCTCAGCTCATTGTTGCTCTTCTTCCATTATTCTTTCATAATACTAACTGAAAGAGACTTATACACATTGGTATGACTAACCAAGACTAACTGTGATTAAGCCACTGACTACACCGACTTATTGAATGTCACACACGTGTACAGCTGTATCCAACTAAAGTCTATCAAACACATAAAGATAGACTGACTGAAGAGTAATGGGAGCTTGATATTCTAACGAGAATGAGCTCCTCATTCACTTGTTAGGTTTATATACAAGCCCTAAATCCCTTGGGCACCCGTCTCCTTTTTTACATGACCAGGCATCTTGCCAAGGTCATCTTTTCCTATTCCCTTCTAGTTGCCTTATCCCTTCACCTATCTCGACATCCTTTCCTTTGCCATCAAACTCGTGGTTTGATTTTCTTGAGAATGAATTTCTTCTCTTTGTTTTGGTCAAGATAAACATAGACATGGAAGGTGCAATGCCTTGATTTTGTTAACATTTGGAAGATTAGTTACACATCTTAAGTTCTTATAATATTCGCCTCTCTTTATAATCTTTTTCAGTACTTGAATCCACAATTTTTAAACTTATAGCATAAGGTTGGTACGGAATACACAATCTTGTGAAAATTTGAGTCTCTTTCATTGTTCAAAGTTTGTAATAGGGCTAACCAGATTTCATTATTACATCAAGTAGATAGTTGGAATCAAGTCAGGGAGATTCTTGGATTATAATGATGCTAATTGTGAACTTCAAATACATCAACAATTTTATACATTGGAGGTTCATCAAATATCTTTAGGGCTTTGTATTTTTGGGGGAGATTTGGGAAACCATCTTTATAATAATTGTGGCAGCGTGATCACCCTAGAATGGAAGTGTACTTGGCTAAGAGATTATGGAGCACTTGATCATAAAGATAATGGTTATGGCAAACTTGTTCTCTATCTATGTTGAGGATATGATTTAGGCACCATTCTTTAAAGATAAATAGCTTTTCCATCCACTTTATTCTTTTAATATTGTTTTGAAGGTAGACAAGTTGATTGACATTGATGAAGCAACAAACTCTGCTTTGCATCCACTAACACTCCTGATACAGTGGCATTGAATTGTACATACAGTCCAAGATCTTCATGATGTGATCTCACCAATCAAATTCAAGGGAATGCATTGTCGATGTAAACATCTCTTGAAATACAAAGAATTTTTACCAATCTACATTATTTCAAAAGAGATTCCATTGATATTTAGAGGGTGAATTGAATCGCTTCCTTAAGCAAGATTACAAACAAATCCTTCCTACAATTGGTTCCATTTTGCTCTAATACTACATGTGACATGCCCACTTGAGACATCTTTAGCAACACTTATTTGTGGTCTATTGAGATGATTTTACCCATTCAAATAACATAAGGATTGCTGCCTAGACTCTCTCAAGTCCACTTTGTAAGGGAAGGTCTTGGCTGTTTCCATGAGAAAAGACCTAAATTTTGGTTTCTAAGTAAAGTAAGATATCCTTTTTGGGGTTAACTAGCATTGATGGTCTTCAAGCAACTGGCTGCACTAGATTGCTTGAATCAAAGCTAACTTGTATCACACTTGATTCAAGGAGAGTGAGAAATAAGGGGGAGTATGAGTATGTCGACCCCTCTGCTGGTAGGGCAAGGTCTCACTCCATTCTCCTAAAAATGATATGGAGTTAAGGTTTTAATTGATTCTAGGAGTCAATTTTTTCTATATTCTAAGGTATCAAATTTGTGAGAAGCTCTTATCTTACTGAAGAACCACCTTGCCTTGTGGTGATTTTGTCATGAATCATGCCCTCTCCTACTTCCCTCAATTGGTAGTTTAGGTTATCTACTTACCTAACACATTTAAGTTATACACATAAAATCAACTTCCTTCGTTAAATCTTTTTAAACATAGTGTTCATTCATGTAATTTAAATCACAACACACAAACAATGAAATTAATTCTTTTGAAAATAAATCTTCTTTATTTAATAGAAATTATTATACAAGTGTTCACATTCCACCCATATAAAAGAGTGGCACAATTTATTTTTTTCAAGATTTCCACCCTTAACTAGTACTAGGGCCTTAGGAACTCCATCCTAAGTCACGTAGGAGCTTGGACGATTCCTAGGAGTCTAAGAGTCTGCTAACTTGAGCCCCCCTGGCACCCTCCACTCCTCTTGCCCAAGGATCCCTCCTACTACGGAGCGACCTCTCAATCTAAAACTCTCCAAGGTGACAATTTATTCCCCCTTGAAAAAGGGACCTGAAACTAGCCTTGGGGGAGGTCTAGTGCACTTTTCTTTTCATCCTATTACAAACTTAGTATATTAGGATTTTTTATTATTCAATCAACTTCTTAAGTGTATCAAGTTAAACTTGCATGCATCACTACAAGCATAAAAAATGCTTCTTCAAGAAATATTCCTAACAAATAGAGAGGTGATTAAGCAAGATCTTAACTTAGATGCTTTTTTTTACTTGGCCCTTTTTTTTAAGATCTAAATTTTGATTAACTTTTCTTCATTAGGTCTTTTTTATTATTTTTAGTCTTTGATTACAATTATTTTTTGTAACCCTTGTCAAAGGTTGGTTGCTTAACCTCATTACAAATATAGAATTTATCCTAATTTGTAAAACTTTATCAAATCATCTTGGAATCATGATTTCTCCTTGGAGATTACATGAGTCAACAAGGTGAGTATTTTTCCTGGATTCTTAGACTTTTATTCTTCTCAAGGAGAATTATATCATCATTTTTTTAATCTTGTAATCTAGGATTCATATTTTGTTTCGAGAAAGTGAATTAATCCTAAAATCCTAGGTTTAAAACTAATTACATTTTTCATTTAATAATTTTCAATGAACTATGTCCGACATAACTTTTAACTTAATTAATAATAGTGCAGTTTCTTCCTTAAAGGAAAGTAATCCTAATCAATAACTTGTTATCACCTACTTTAATTATCCTAGTTCACTTTAAACAAATTATAAATACCAAGAAAAAATTATTTTTCTATGTTTATATGATTTATAAAATGAATCAGATGAAGATGAAGACCTAGAACCCACTATACCTTATCAAGATAACTAGAAATCCCACAAGTTTTATCGACATATAATAGAAATTATATTGGGAATAAACCTTACTCTCGTAACTACAATTAACTTGAGTAATATGAGTTGCACCTATTTGGGGCCTAGAACTTGCAAATGATTAAAGATACTCTAGCAAGAAATGACAGTTATAACTTGCAATGAATTTTCCTTAAGTGTTCTTCTCGACTAATATAGATTGGGTCTTGCCAGAATATCGAAGTTTGGGAGTATTATTTAATATTACAAGCAAAGTCGATTAATCATGGGCCTCAATCCAGATTTAAAAAGAGGACAATTCAAAAACAAAGTTTCCCCGATAAAGGACCACTTCAGTCTACTGAAAGGATCCTAGGACAATTTGGTCTAAAGAGGAGAATCATGCCAAAGCCAACCAAGAATATTGTGACCCCAAGTGATAAAGCTCTACATTGTTTCTATTGCAAGGATTTAGGTCATTTCAAAAGGGAATATCCAAAGCACCCTAAACACCAATGCTCCGAGTGCCATAACATTGGACATATCCACATCAATTGTCCCATGACTCAAAAGGGAACTTGAGCTTACAAGAAATGAAGTTGTACAAGCTTTAGTGATCTAGAACCTACCAAGAAATTATCCGATACGTAGGAACAACCTAGAATATATCCATTAGATGTAACTACAATAAACTCTTCTCTTGTAATCCTGACTCGGATATATCAAATACAATAAGTTGTTATTCTAAAAGACCACATTCTTATGAGTGGTCAGAGTGTCACAACGAATGTGTGATGGGTCTTACCCCACATGTTCCAGAATGAAACCCCCATTTTCTCTCGAGATGAGGACATCTCGATTTCTCTAAGGGGAGGAGGATGTAATATTTCCACACAACTAAAAAGTAGTTGGTTAGTTTTAAAATTAGCTTGTCAATTAATAAGTCAGTAAGATTACTAACTAAAGTAAAAACTAACTATCTTTAATACTTAATGTTTTTATTTAATTAAAAATATATGTTTAAAAAATTGAGAGTCGTAATCTGACATTTTTTTGGTTCTTTTCCTCTTAGGAGGTCAATGAGGCTAGGGTGTTAGTTGGCCCTTTTTTGGAAAGTTTTGAATGGTGTTATCAAAGGGATTAAAATGTCTTTTTTTAGGGCATACATTCTACTCTCCATTTTATGGTGACAATTCAAATACTATGGTTGCATAGAAACTCAAACTGTAAATTTGCTTCTCTCATGCTCTTTGGTTAGTCAAAGGAAGACTAGGTTGATTCCTCTTAGTTGGGGAGAGCTCAAAGATTGTTCTATGCAATATGGATTTAATCCCAGATTGACAAGGACCATAGCCACCCGTCATAGAAGTTACAACATGAACGAGAGTTATGAGCCATTTAATCACTAGTGTGAATGTGTATAGTATGGATGGTCCAAAAATATTAGATTTTGGGCAAAACTAGCATATTTTAAATATTATCATTAAAAGAAATGGAGATTTCTAAAATTGAATGTCATATTATTTAAAAAATACAATTTATGTTTTAGCTAGTTTTGGATATTTTATTAAAAGAAAAAAAAGAGAGAGATTGATAAAATTGCATCCACCATGATCGCAATTTGCATGCAGTAGATAGCACTTTGAACAAGGAGAAAAAGAAGGAGTGATCTGAAAGATTTCTAACTAAGTGTCCTGGGGTTTTGTCCCCCTTTCAGAGCCAATGGAACCATCAGATTTATGGTTTGAGCATCATATCATTGAATTTTCCAAGATACCCTCACAAAGAGCTCTTCCTTTCCGCTACAAACCCTTCTTCTCTTGTTTAGCTATAAATATGAGGCATGGGAGGCACAAGGAAGCACAAGGAGACCTTGAGAGGTTGCGAGAAGAGAGAGAGAGGAGTTACCCCGAGAGGCTACAACGGAGAGAGTTAGCTTGATTCCCCCTATCCCAGTCTTCGACTAAGCCATCTTCTCTTATGCTATTCTATCTCAATATACATTCCTTCCTTACCTCTCGAATCTACTTGTGAACGATGGCGTGCGGATGGCAATCCTACAACCAACAACAAAGCTTCGATCAAAGGCATCACTGTCAATCCAACTGCGGTACCGATTGTAAGTAATGTATTTCCAAATTGATAGATGCTTGCTTTGATTCTCGTATGAGATACGTTAGGCCTACCCTATACTATGATGTACGAATATAGGTCATCGGAAATTTCATCTCACATATTCGAAAGATGGAGCTTGCAAAGTGCATGTATCAAGGGAAGTTAATTGCATGTAGTTGCATATGGCTTATTCGTTGATAGAGCAATTACAAGGAAGAATCAGTCAGGGGTTATGAATGGCATAATCATAAAAAGAATGACATTAAAAATTGTGCATACAAGTGTTAAGTAAATTTTTCATAGAATCGCTCCTTGATCCCAAGGGGAAGAGCGAATATGCGATGGAATTTTTCATAGAATAGCTCCTTGATCCCAAGGGGAAGAGCGAATATGCAATGGAATTGTAATCGTGTCTATTCTTGTATTGTTTGGGAAAAATACAATTGGTTTTTGTTGGTTGATCGAACAACTCCCTAAATGCTTGTACATTCAACTAATTGTTGGATTGTGGTTTGGATGATTACTCCAAGTTCTTGTGATTGATGGTAAATTCATGGCGCGAGTCTATGATGACAATTTGCCATGGGAAATAAAGGAATATTTTCTTGAAGATGATATTAGGTTCATTGCCTTGCTTGTGCTTTATTTTTAATTGGATTAATCAAGGAAGGATATTTTGTGCGAGTGGATCATCTCCAAGGTCACCCCGTGTTTCAACCCGAGAGGGCACTGCTCGATTCACGGGCTGAAGATCGAGTGGTGAAAAGGCCAACAACGGAAGTTG
The DNA here is from genome assembly GCF_053477565.2 of Lygodium microphyllum. Classification (NCBI taxonomy): domain Eukaryota; kingdom Viridiplantae; phylum Streptophyta; class Polypodiopsida; order Schizaeales; family Lygodiaceae; genus Lygodium; species Lygodium microphyllum. The sequence goes on along the minus strand of NC_141158.1, from coordinate 20,627,701 downwards.
TGTCTCATTCCTAGGTCGCTTGGGGTCAGTGGAGCTCTGGACACCCTTTTCATAGTTTGGAACGGAGTTGTAGACTGCCATGAGCCCAATGTCTAGGGCTTTGGAAGATCCTATTCTAAATACTGGATGGAAACTATCGTATCATGTGATTTGGATCGAGTATTTCTGTTGGACAGAAGGGATACATAATTTCTCCTGTATGGGCAGGAAACAAAGATTAACTCAAAGATAATTTAAGGAACTTGTTTGTCAAATGGACTACTTACTCTATTTTTGTGTCTGTGCTATAAATTACGCAAACGAACCATGTTCCCTAAAAGGCTTAATTAAGGAAGATGATTTTAAATGTCGCACATAAATGTGATAGGACCTAACTAAATAACTAAAGAATTCCTATTGAGGGAAGAGATTGGACGGAACCCCCGATGGGTCCTATGCAGGGTGGTCAAAGAGAACTACGAGGCTTCTCACAAGGTTTTACCGACGTTCATCGACCTCTAGCTATTGTTAGGTTAGAACCCCGATTCATGCCATTTTAGGGGACCAAAATGGGACTATGCCCTACGGGCAGAGAGGTTGAGCAACACATCCCTCTCGTTTTCCATTCTCTTTGAACCACGTGCAGTATGGGTCAGCTTTAGCTTGGGCATCTCTGCATAAAGTAGGATGTCTAGGACCCAACGCTAGAATGTTGTCAGGAGACCTTGACCACCAGGAACCTAGATTTCAGGTTGATTCTAGTGGGTTCGCGGCCACAAACGTTCCGTTGCACGGCAAAATCGGGAAACCCTAGGCGACAAACCTCGAAACATTCCATGGGAATGCCAGGCAGCAATGCTTATATTTGTTTCTCAATGGACCACTAAAACGTGCTTGGACAGTCAATAGGCGAGGGCATGTTACAAAATGCTTGACATCTCGAAAGAACAAGAAGAAGTGATGGCAACATTATCAAGAGAGTTGGGCCACAATCAAGAAAAATGGAGGAGAAGGCCAAGGCTTAGGAAGAGAGAAATCTTGGAAGGGTCAGAGACCTAGCCAATCGTCTCGCTCTAGTAGAAAGTGGAAGGATCATGGGAGAGGCAGGGACCAAAGTAGCGGAGATGGAGCTAGAGCTTAAGTCTAGAGCAACAAAGGTAGATTCTGCCGAAGCACAGCTCTCTAGAGAAGACTTAGAGCAGCTAGGAATTGGAGACCAAGGACAACACGAACAACTGACCACAACCACCCAAGCAAAACCACCAATAGAGGAAGACCCTAATTTGGAGTTGCTTGATGATCTCGACAAGAGTAGTTTTCTAAACAGAGCCCACCGCCACCTCCATCAATAGAAGTAGAAGGCCAAGAAGAAGTCCCGATCACCATGGAAAGAATAATCGAGCCAAAAAGAAAACTTAGGGAATTGGCCGGTCTCATAAGGAGAAAATTTAGTGTCAAGCCACAAGCAACACTCGATATCCAAATGCTACAAATTAAGGAATAATTGCCAATCAATTGGGCACGAAAGTTGAATCACTGGAAGCAGTGGGAGAATAGGTGCATACCATTCGAATTTGAATTCTTTTATCCTAATCCTTTGAATAAGGTGCTACCTCCACAAGTGGTTGAAGGGGCAATATAGATCTCCAAGAGGCTAGGAAAGTGGTGGCAAGATGATAAAGTCCAAAACCCCACATTGTGGAGGAGAGAACCTGCCTAATACTGGGAGGATAAGGTGATGGAGGAGCTAAGAAAATTCAAAGGTTATGAGTCCCAACCTAAATGGCACCGAAATATCTGGGACAACAATTTTGAGGCATGGATCATCTTTTGTAATACACTCACGTATGAAAGGAATGATCCCACCTAGATGGTTTACCTGAGGTGCCATAGTGTGAATTTTGACCAAGGGAAGCATTGCAAGTACGACTTTCCCTTGACCTATAATGTCAGCGCTTCCAGCCCTAAAGAGCTCCTCATTTTTTGAGCTCAAGACCTCTGACCTTCCATCACTCACTTCCTAGATGAGTTCACAACATGCCTTGACCCCACCTTCCTTACCACTTGTAATTACCTTCATCTCTTGTGAATCCTATTAAAATAGAAGCTAGTACCACAGGAAGAGCACTTGCCATTGCTCTACTTTGATGTCAATACTAGAATAGATAGTTGTGAAATGACTCACATAATGTTAAGGGTTGCTCTCTTGCTAGCATTTTGCATGAGTCTCTTAGAAGATATGAGTGATAGTAGGTTCTCGAAATGTAACCATCCTTTCCTCTCTACTACCCCACTCAATGTAACAATTAATCAAAAGGGCTACATGATAAGCCTTACATTCCTTAGTAAATCCCTTAGGCCCCCTCGTGAAGCTCCTAAAGAGCATGAGGATGACATCTAGCTTGTCTCCTCCTACTTGTACCAAAAAGGAAAAGAAAAGAAAGGAAAAAGAAAAAGAGAACAAAGAAAAAAGAAAAATAAAAGAGAAAATGAAAAAAAAGGGAAATAATAAATAAAGTCCACTATAACGTTAGAGTGCCACAACCATTGAACCAAAGGGTTTTGAAGTTAGGTGCATCCGATGGCCTCGGTTGGCTAGCTCCATGCCTAACCCCCTATCCCCTTTTGTTCCCCCACTTCACACTCAGGGCTCATCAAGGGCAAAACACACCTAGGGAGGCTACACTTGCCTAGGTGGTTAGATCTATCTCCCTGAGCTACACCCACCGCACTTCATCTTTATACAAACTGGGTCCTCAAGTATAGAACAACACCCTAGGCTTGTTGACTCAACTTCTAGTTCCATACTGGCATGGACACAATGCACGGCATGGCAATGCAGTGCATCTTCTTTTCTTTTTTAGGTTAATTCGACCAATCACAATAATCCATCAATTTCAAAGGCCCCATCACCCACTCTGATCCTCCACAATCTCAACAAATTTGATATGCTTCTTCTCCACATCCAATCCTTGCAAGGCCCCATCATCGACCTCCATGACAACCCTTCAACCATCCGAGCCCTCATCAACAAAGCCCACAAGTGCCATGGGATTGGCACTCGATTAGGAGGAGGTAAAGTTAACCCCAGTGCAAGAAATGAAAAAAATAATAATAATAAAGCAAAGGAAAATTTAAAATACATGGAAAAGTGAAAAAAAGGTAGCCAGATAGCATAAATAAGAGGAAAAAAGGCCAAAAGTGCAAAGACACCTTAAAACCCAAGGCAAGTGCAAAAATGCAAGAGGCGTAATTTAAAATACAAAGGCACCCCTAAATCTTTGTAAAAGAGCACCAAGCTCACTTGTGTGCAATTTGTAAAGAGTAGATGGACATGGGTGAAGCCACAATGTAAATAAAAGGGAATAGGAAAAGAGGACCTAGGCTACAATGGCCGGTCATGTAAAAAAAGAGATGGGTGCCAGGGATTTACAGCTATATTTTCCTTAGGCTAAGAAGTTCATTCTGGTTGGATTTAATGTTTGATTAAGAGGACCATTATTTTGTAGTGAACTAGGTTATGTCATTAGGCCATGAGGGCCATGTGGTTGTTCGGTGCGGGTGCGGTTAATGGTTTCTTGTCTTAGTGCTTTACTAAACAAATTTGATGGAGTACCTGGAGTGAGCCTTTTGCTGTACAAATGCTTCTTGTGGCCAAGTTCAGGTGATGTTCTTCCTTTATGAGTTCTTTCCCTTTGTGTTTTATATGTATATGTGTTTGTGGGGACTAGCACGTCAACACATGAAGTCCCAGGGTTGGTTTAGTATATTTAGGGGAGGTTTGAGTAGTTTTTTGCCTCCTATAAAGGCATTGTCAAGCATTTAAAGGTCTATTTTGTATCATATAGCACTAGACCATGTCTTGCTAGCCTACTAGATAGTTGCTTTTAGGAGCTTTTGCTACTTGTGAGACAGGTAGGGAAGCCTACCAAAAATAAAGACAAAAAATACTAAATATCTCTAAAAGTCCTAAAATATGAATGCGTGTAAAAAAGGATTCTAATCCTTAAAATTAAAAAATCAGAAAGGAAAAATTCAAAGATCAAATGATCATTTCCTTGCAAAGGTCTGGTAGGTTCCTAGGGGCGAGTCAAACCTAATGCCTTGTCTTCTTAGGGGGTGACATTTAGCTAAAAAATAAATTAGGATGGTTGGAGTGAAAATAAAAGTGAGCGGAAGAAAAAAGGATTTAGAGTCACCTTGCGAGAGCTTGGTAGGTTCTTGGTATCGAGATAGGACCTAAGACCAATGTCCAGTTCTCCTTATATCACAATACGCTCAAGTCCCTCCTTTTTACACACCCGAGTATCAAGTCCTAAAGTATAACAAAGTAATAAATAAAGTATTTGAAAATCAAAAACTAGGCTATAGGATTCCTTGCCTAGTAGGAGTTCTTTGTCCAATTGTCCTAGGTCTGGTAGGTAGGTTGTTAGACCACCGCTTAGGATGCCTCTTTTGATAGTTTTTTTTAGTCAATTTGTGTTAGAGCAGTTGGTCAATGACTAGCTCTAGACTTCGTATCAAATTATACTTAGTCTATCCCTTGTGGATCTTCATGCCTTGATTTTGTTAGGGGGTAGGATGAGAGTTGTGTGTGTGTTTTGTTGTGTATTTTCTTTAAAGTGGCTTGATGCTCTTTCTGGTTCTCTATGTGTAGATCAGGTTGTGGATTCGAAGGGCTGAGTTGCCCTATCCCATGGTCCCCAATGAGAGTAGGATTTTACAATTAGAATAAGCCAAAAACCTTTCAAAATCTATTAATTTGAGGTGAAAATTGAAGCTCGCTAGAAGCAACAGATGCGGCTCTTACGATTTTAAGCGACCATGGAAGGCAAGATTAAAAAGCACTTCAAAAGATGGATCCTATAGTAGACTTGGATTTTTTGTACTTTTTTCACATACCAAAAGGAAGTGAAACAAGTTCTAAGTAGTGCCGGTCTCCAAGATAGACATGTAGAAATTTTTGCTCTGTAATTCGGTCGTCGAATGTGCGCAATAGCTCAACCCAGACAAAGGAGGGTCAAAGGGACCAAAAAGGACAATGTGAAAGTAACTTAAGGGAGAAGGGATGTGACCCTTAGGGCCCCCAACCCCCAAAAGACCGACATGACGGCCGGGGGGGGGGGGGGGGGGGGGGGGGTTGGGGAGGTGGGGGCGGGGGCGGGGGCGGGGGGGCATTTTTCTTTAAATGTTGACACCATGGAACAACAAGATGATTGGAGGGGGGGCTAGAGAGCCTAAACGTTCTCATATAATCTGATGATACTAGGCCGCTCATCGAATGTTTTGCTCTGAATCACTAGTCTTGCCTTTGGAAATGGTGGCCTAGTCACAAAGATGAAAAACCAGTCTTTTTCTCTCCGTACTCTCTCTCCTCCAATGGGCGGTTCATGTGGGAATTATTTAGAGAAGATCAAGATGGAGATCAATTGTCCAACTTTAACCGGATTGATGTAAGATCATGCCGATGCTAAGGAGTGATGACCAGTGCTATTTGGAGACCAATGCAAGTCCAATCACTATCCATGAAATCAATTTTTGAGACCCAAAACACAAAAATGGCACTAAGCCTCTTTCTTAATGAAAATTTGGATTCTTTTTTACATTTTATGGCGTAAATCTTGTTTATATGTGATTAAAATTTATTTTAAGCTTGGATGTGATGTGTTTGAGGGCTATGAAGCACAAAATATAGAACTAATGTTCATGCGTGTGAGTTATTAAATTTTTAAATCCCAAAAGGTGTGTTATAAGTGGAAAATTAGTGTTTACTTTGGTTTCAGGTGATCAAAGCATGTTCATATGGATTGATGTTAAATATAAAGATGAAACAAAGTGTGAATTAATTTTTTGAATCAAAAATTTTAGAAAATATAGCATTTATATTAGAAAATAAGAAAATATATTCAAAAATACGGTTTTGAGGTAAAGAAAATAGGAAAAAAATAGTTTTTACATTCGAAAAGTTATGAAAGATTAGGATTATGTTTGTGTAAGTGCAATGGAGGTAAAGCATGAGGATTTGCCTTATTTTACCAATATTTATATATTTTACTGTGTATTTATCGCTTTCCTTATAAAGAAACATACATGGAAATACCTTTTAATCTACCACCACAAGAAAAACCCTAAACGGTTGAGAGAGAGGGAGTTTATGTGCCAACTATGGTTTAAAATATGATTTTATTATTACACTTTTCATATAGGTTCACTCTTATTTTAAATATTAAGAGGTATATTTGTACAAAATAGTTTGGCACTACCTTATCGTCGCAACAAAGTCATTAGTGAAAGAAAATCATAGAAAGAATATTTGAGGACATTCACGATGTTGGTTTTGTTTAAGTAAAATGTTTGTGCACTCAAATTCATCCACGTTGCATTGCATTGCATCAACATGGTAAAGAGGATTATCTCTTAGATGCATAACACTTGATTTCAAATTATTGACCCACGATGAGTGTGAGGCTCCCTATACTATAGTTTTAGTTTAATAGTATCCTTGGGGGAGCGATTGATGAGAATTATACTATCTCCTGGAATGAATATTGTGAAAAGTGGACTTTGTGCATATGTGTTATATATTGAGACAATACATCTTGGGGCTAATCCTTGGGGTGTAGGAGAGCCATAGTGGTGTTGAGAGTTTGGCAATCATACCCGTTTGTATGCCTTTTTGTATGGAGCAGTGGGCAAGGGAAATGCAAGTAGTCTAGAAAGAGGTGTGTGAATCCTATAGGCATAGTGAGGGAGAGTGCAACTATCATGCAACTATAAAGCATTGTACTTGACTATCATTTTCAATTAATGGAATGCTATTGTCCTTTGTCCTTTCACTCAAGTGTTAGCGTCATTGTCCATATACACAAGATTGTGTTTATGAGTCCAAGTAATTAATCTTGGAACCTAATTCACTTGTGTGATAGTCATTGTTCTTGTCTATATCTTCATAAGTCTAGTCTTTGTGTTTCGACCTCCATAGCCATGCTCTAGATCCATGTTTATCAACTTGGTATTAAAGCCATGGTGAGCATGGCTCAACTCTGAAATCTCTTCTCTCAACTTCTCTTCACCACTGCCCAATACCTCATGATCTCATTTCTCACTCCATCTCCACTCTATGCTTTATGTCTACCATAGCCAGCCTACACCCTGCTTCCTTGAGCTCTTGGATCTCCTCATACAAGTCATATCTCAACGAGCTCTCTTCTAGAGATTTGTTCCTTGACTCAAGAAGTTTCTTTGTATCACATAGCATCATGACATTGAGCTCCCAATAGCTAAGCATTGCATATTTTCATATTCGTTTGCAAGAATATGTGTATGTTCAATTCATACAATCTAATCTCCCTCCACGCAACACAATTGATACTATGAGTATAAGGCAATTAAAGGTGGTCCATGAGCTCTCTTCCCATGAAAGGATTCATCAAATGATTCAATCTACACATTCTTGGATCAGAAAAACTAGTCGTTTGTTGTAGAAAACCCTAAAATCACCATAGCCTTCAACGTCAAGCTCATAAAACACTTCATTTTCTCACTCCTTCCAGCACATTGAAGTCTTTGCTACCTAGATCTACTCACACTTACTAGCAAATGCAACCCTCAAAAAGAATATTTGGAAGATTTGGAAAACTCAAGTAACAATGACAAGTTTCATGCTAGTATATTTTGATACTACACTACCATTATTTGTGTCTCTTGACACATACAAAGCCAACCTATTACTAGCCTAAATCTGAGAATTTTGGTGCTGATTTGTTGCTATTCTAGTCATTCAACATGGGCAAAGACTCACTAGCATGTCACTTCAAAGGAGCACTTGGCAAAAACAAATAAAGCTTATCTTGATGAAGAAGGGCTTATGGGTGATCACCAATGGTCAAGAGAAGAAGCCCTGAGATGCTTCTCGTATAGTAGCTTGGCAGACAAGTGATGAGAAGGCTCAAGCCATCATAAAGCATGAGTTGGATGACAACTATATCCACCATGTGGATACCTGTTACATGACCCGTGACACTTGGAAAAGATTGGACACTATGTTTGGTGCACAGTCAAAGTCTTCAAAGTATGGTTTATCAATTGAATTTTTTAAACTGGACATGAAACCTAACACATCTCTTGCAAAACATCTGAATTACATGGAAATTCTCTTAACTTAGCTTGCAAGGATCAATATTAAAATGGATGAATATATATGCATTGGTGTTTTGTTAAAAAGCTTGTCTCCAAACTATGATAACATCTCCACTACTTTAATTAGCATGTCAAATCCTAAACTTGTTGACATTTAGGCCTCTCTATTAGAAGAAGAGAAGAAGATATAAAATAAAGAAGAGCCAAGAAGTGCAAGAGATGAACAAGTGCTATATGTAAACAATAAGTACAAGGGGAAGAAAGACCACTTGATTTGTGACTTCTGCAAAAGAACTGGACACATTGAGAAGTTATGTCATCATGTTCAAAAAAAGTCTCAAAAGGCCTACAACTATGAAAGAAGAAAAAGACCATGGAAATGAAGAAGAAGAAGAAGAAGAAGAAGAAGAAGAAGAAGACCATCAAGAGAAGGACAAGCCTCACCAATCCTTCTATTCCCACTACTCTGATCAACTCTTTTAACCCCTGTATGAACTTGCCTTAGTGCTCCTTTCATAAGCTTTGTAAAGCTCCTCATGTAACTTATGGCACTATAGCCTCTATACACTTTGTGAATCCTCTATTACAACCTCTGGATGTCCACCATGTTTTTTGGTGCCATACTTATCCTTGTTTGCAACAACCTCCTCTGGATTATTACCATGTTTGTGGTGTGCCCACACTTTGCATATGGTTGTTCACTAAAGCCTCTACACAATTTGTGCCTTCTTGGTTGTGATTGAGGAGGGGTGTTGAGAGTTTCTCAATCACACCCGTTTGTATGCCTCTTTGTATGGAGTAGTGGGCAAGGGAAATGTAAGTAGTCTAGGAAGAGGTGCATGAATTCCGTAGGCACAGTGAGGGAAAGTGCAACTATAAAGCATTGTACTTGACTATCATTTTCAATGAATGGAATGCTATTGTCCTATGTGGTTTCAGTCAAGTGTCAATGTCATTGTCCATATACACAAGATTGTGTTTATGAGTCCAAGTACTTAATCTTAGAACCTAATGCACTTGTGTGACAATCATTGTTCTTGTCTACGACTTCATGAGTTTAGTATTTGTGTTTCAATCTCCATAACCATACCCTAGATCTATGTTTCTCAATGGCCATAGCAATAAGCTGGGGGATGCTCCCTTTGATTGTGTTACGCGGTACTAGTCAACTGATATGTTTGATTACTCCTTTTTATTGGAGTCAAGAATGACATTACGTTGGACTACGATCTAGAGATTATATCTATAAATGCATTATTTTGATAAATTAGTTTGTAGTGTCTATATGCTCCTAGCCATGAGGCTGTGGGGTTGTTTAGGTGAGTTTAGGAGGCCCGACTAGAGCCCTAGAGCTAGTGTTAGGCCCATTTTTGGTCCTCATATTTAAAAATTTTGAACAAAAGTTTCCTTGATTACCTCTTGATGAACTACCAAAAAGATGTGTCATTAAGATTCATAGATAGGCATGTTATATATTTTTACAATTTTTGGTGAACCTTCATGCTACATTGATGCTATAATAAGGATGACAATCATAAGTAGAAGAAGGCTATATAATCCAAGATGGACTCTTTGCTCAAGAGTGCTACTGGAGAATCGATTCATTTACTTAAGGGAAAGTACATCTTACCATAAAAATGGATCTATAAGTTGAAAATGTCTCCATTTGATGCATTTTCTAAGTGCAAGGTAAGATTGTTAGTAGCCAAGAGATTAAAGAAAGAGAAGGAGATAGAATTTTATGAGATTTTCTCACCAGTAGTTAAGATAACTACTTTGGTACTTGCATTGGTTGTCAAGGAAGATATAGAGCTTGTTGTGCACATGCATGTTTAAGATAACTTTTTTTCTGTGTGAATAGTGGTCATTCTGGCAATTAAAGCAAGTGAATCTTTAAAATCAAACTCTTTAACCACCTGTGAAAATCCCTGTGCAACTAGTCTGGCTTTGTACTTTTCTAAGAATCATCTTTGGTGAACTTTCTCTTCATCATCCAAAGATGATTCTTCCTCCTCCTAAGGATAGGGATAGCTCTCTTGGGACAAGCTCATCATAGTGGACTACTTCTTCACTTGATGATAAAGTGGAAGAACTTGCATTCTCCTTCTCCATTGTATGCAGCCACTCCTTGAACACCATATCATGACTCACTATGATCTTTTTTGCCTCTTGGCTATACAATTTGTAAGCCTTTTTCATTAGTAGAGACTGCAGCATCTCCACTGTTCCTTCCTTCTAGGGCTTTCAGCCTCCATTCCTTCTCCATTAATAGTGCAAAAAACTCCTCAAAAGTTAAAGCTTAAGGTCTCACCTGAGTATTAAGGGTAATTACCAATCCATCAAACTTTGGTGGATAAATTCGATGCTAGTCTTTTGTATCCGAGTGCTAGCCATCTGGTCGCACAAATTCTTAATCTGAGTGATTAATGCTTCAGTTTTCTCTTCTTCAGAAAACTTATCTGTTGATAGTTGATTCTATAGGTTTTGAATCCTTCTTTGATTTCGTGTTTTGTGCTGACTTCTTAGTATAGTTCATGCTTTTGATGCCTTGGTTGTATCTGAATCAAAGTCAAAACACTATCAGAATAGCTTATAACTAAGGCACATAGTGCATCTGCATTCTTTTGTTTCCAAGCTTGTCGATTGTGGTTCTGGGTCAGTTCCCAATACCATCTCCAGGAGCTCATAAGAATCAAGGATTGTAGTGATTTTAAACTTCCACAAAGTATAGTTTGTACCATCTAACTTGTATCTGCTGAAGGTTGATGGACAAATCCTCGATGTTCAAATCGTTGGTATAGTAGCACTGCATCCAGAACTACTTCCTGATGTGCCAAAATCTCTTGTGGAAGTTGACATTGCTTCTCCTTGCTATTGAAGCCTTTTCCTTTCTTCACGTACTCTTCGATTCTTAGAGCCCCCTGGGCTCTAATGCCATGTAAAAATTACACGATGTAGTGTGAATAGAATTTGAACAAGAGATAGAGAAAGAGAGTATACAACATATAAGATGAGAAAATAAAATCATTTAACTCCAAACAAGCTGATACAAAAATGGCTATGTCCATCCATGCACTTCCAATGTGAAGCTTAGATGGAGATCTAGATAGAAGAGCTTAAGGCTAGCTCTCGAATAACTCTGAATAGATGAATGGATGGATCATGCTATGAAGGGGTCTACCTTTTATAGCCTATGAAGGGGGTCATGATGGATAACCTTCCATATGCACCTGTGTCTCTTGACCTTCATGTGCACGTGTATGTTGACCTTCCATGTGCACATATGTCTAGTGACCTTCCATATGCACATGTGTCTGTTGACCTTCCATGTTCACCTCCATTAGTTGGCTAGGGAATATTCCCTTCCCCTAGTCAAGGACTACTTCCTTAGCCCTCGGACCCAAAATAAGGGTCCTTTATAGCTTCCTTACCTCAGAACTCAATGTTCCCTGCCCCTAGTCAAGGACTACTTCCTCAGCCCTCGGACCCAAAATAAGGGTCCTTTATAGCTTCCTTACCTCAGAACTCAATGTGGTGTGCCTCAAGATGCTAGTAGCTTTAGCTATTCTATCTAATCCAAAGGCTAGATCCACAATGGTCACCTTTTGGCCATCTAGTCACATAGGCCTCATATAGCATACAAGTTAGGACCCACCAATGTCGAGAGGCTCACACATGGCTTCTCCTCATAATGGGGGCCTTACAACTTTGAGCACCATGGATCATTGGTGGCACCTTACAAGGGTAGGGAATTGAGCATATCTAACAAAGGTGCACTAAGAGTGAGACCGGTTACATGTTAGATTACATTAATAAAAACCCATGATTTGTATAGTAGGAAAAATATGAGACAATTATATGATAGTCTTTAGAAATGGGATATAATATAGGCACACATCAATAAATATGTGGATTATCAAGGAAAATATTCTTTATTACAAAAAGAATATTTTATGATAAGCAATTCTTCCATGCAAAATATAGAGAATGTTCTTCTATATCACCTCTCTATTGTCCCACTATCTATCCTAGCATCCACCTTTTTTCTCAATGGAAATCTCAACATGGTAAATACATGCTCCTCTAATCAATCAATATGATATGCATTATTGAAATATCCATTTAGCTCATTCCATAAAATGCAATAGGATTAGAATTGGAAAAATGAGTAGGGAGAGGGTCTTACCACATAGTGACTCACTGCTAACTTACCCTTTACAATGGATCATCATATATTTTTCCATGTATCAAATAATCATCAACAATTCATTGCATTAGAGTGAACAATTCAGCCAATAAATTGATTCTTTAACAAATAGGATTGAATATAATGCAAAATTCTCAAGAAAAAACTTCTAATTCACTGTTTGAATCAAGAGAGCAATGCATTTCATAAATGGGCTGATCTAACCAATGGAGGACTAAATTTTGATGTGAACTTTTCAATTCTTAAATCTCTCAATTAAATGTATGAATCTCAGTAATTGGATAGATGAGAGAGATCAAGAATTGAAGAGATACACCTCTTGTATAGTTTGATGAAGACTTGAATAATTCCAAGTGCTTAAATAAGCCTCCAATTGCTCAATGTTGATAAAGTAACCTTATATCCTTGTTCCTTGAATTCTTGAAAGTAATCTTGAAGCCTCAATAACTTGAGATTGAAGCCTTGAACGTGTTTCCCCCAAATCTTGACTGCATGGAAGCTCTTGAAATTGAATCTTGCTCAAACTTTGCAATTTTTTCAAGGAATTTTCACAAGAATGAGTCTCAGGACTAAAATAATAAAGAATATTCAAGAAATTTGAGAAAATTTGAAGGTTTGACTCAATCTTTCATGGTTTTCATAGCTAGGGTTTCTCAGAAGTTGGAGAAGAAGAGAATGTCAGCAATCTTCACAATTTGTGAAAGCTTTTACTTGCTAATGACTAACTGAAGCACCATGGCTTGGAGGATGAGCATCAAGGACATGAAGCTAGCTAAAATCAGGTTTAAAAATGCACCACATTTTTGGGGCCTGTTCTGGATACCATAGCTAAGCTCCTTGGTTGCTTATTGGTAATCATTGTAAAGAAGATGAAGCAATAAAGCTTGGTCAAGTATTACTTTGTCATGAGAAGGGTTTGAATGATAGAAAGAGATCTTGGTTGCATTCTCCATTAAACCTGTAGCAAAGCTTCAAGAGAAAGGGGAAAGAGAAATCTCTCTTTGAAAAGTAACCATAATTTTTCTTCTCTTAAGTCCAATTAACCCCTATTTTACCAAGTTGCCTTCAAAATAGCTTGTAATGGATGTGCGACCTGCTATTTTAGCCAAACTTTGGTTAAATATCTCCAAGATCTTTGTTAAAGACCCAAGATTATATTGAGATTCAAGCATGAACCTTTGGTTTTGGGTTGATTACCTTAGTTGAATAAGGTTTGGGTCACACTGACTCAACTATGGTTACATCTATGTTACTTTGATTGTGTATGGTTGGTTGTATTGTACGTAATTTTTTGTGAGAAGATAATGGAAGATGAATAGAGAGCACGGTTGCTCTCCTTCTTGCTTGACCTTTGTCCCTCTCTCCCTCTGATTTCTTTCATGGTATCAGAGCACAATGGAAAGGACCGCCTAGATACTTTTGAGACAAGATTTGAAAGACCTTGTGCAGCACTCTTTGACATGCAAATCCAAGCTGCCACGGACAGTCTTATATGGAGGTTTTTCTCTAGAGGGACGGCTTTGTTTTTTAATCTCCTAGTCTAGATGATTGTGCAGCAAGCTTGTTAAAGACGGTAGCACTCAAAGAGTTTCCATTTCCTACAATGTCAGAATGAAGAGTTGAAACTGGTAAAATACCAGGAGGTGTGAGAAGCCAATCATAGTCATTTTTGTCCCAATCTGAAGAAAATATATCAACATTGCCCATGCTCTTCACAAGTGTGGCTAAGACAGGTGATTGAAGCACACCTTGTTCAATTGCAGGCAATGTGAATTCAATTACAAATGCACGTACATAGCACCAAGGGGATGCTAGTGCATGTAAATGCACTAGTCGTGTTGCTCTCATGTACGTATGTGCTTGTGATCTCCTCAGGTGTATTAAACTAGTACACTCGTGAATGCAGATGTGAATGATTATGAAAGCTTAGTGTGTCCTAGTGTATTCAAAGGGGCACTTTAGTGTGTGTGGTATGCCTTAGTGGGTGTAGCAATGAGGTGTCAATGTTCATGTGCAAGGTATACTGCACAAGGTCCACCTAGGTGGACTCGTAGTGCACTAATGCACTAGGTAGAGTTAGTGCACATGCGCATCATGTGAGTGCATGTGAATGGGTTCTATGTTCAAAGAGGTGTGCTAGCGCATAGTGTGCACTAGTGTAGTGCACAACTACTCGTGCACTTATGTGCACTTGAATGCACACAAGTATCCTAGTGTGTGCATGAATGCACCTAAGGGTAGAGTGAGTGCACTAGGTGTAGTGTGCTTGGTTAGAGGCTTAGACACGTGTGATGAGAGAGTAGTACATTTTGTGGGGACTAAGATGATGTGTAAATGCAATTCTGTGTGTAACTAGGGTACAAGGGTGTATTTGGTTCAGCTGAATTGTAGATCCAAGGGACACACAAGGTCGTTCTAAATAAAGCGATGGAGCAGTAGTGCTTGACGTGCTGGGTGTTGGACAGAGACTGACACAGTTGATGAGCAGAGAGATATTTATGGCAATGCTGTCATCATATCTTGGGTGACATCTGTGCTACCAGGCTCTAGAATTGTCTACTATGGAACTGATAGCACTAATTACACCTCACAAGGTCTAGCAGAATCAACCACGACCTACATTGCTTTCAACTACACCTCTGGCGATATCCATCATTGCACACTCCATGGTCTAGATTTGGAGACAAATTACTTTTACAAGCATGGAGAAGGAAATGTGTCACAAGAGTTTTGGTTTGTGACAATACCAAAGCTTGTGGCCTGGATGTTCCATACACGTTTTGAGTCATAGGAGACCTTGAGCAAACTAGTGATTCTAACAGAACCTTACAGCACTATTTTTAGAGCACAGGGCAGACAGTTTTGTTTGTGGGAGATTGTTCCTATGCAAATAGATATCCATTTTATAACAATAATCGTTGGGATACTTGGGGTCTGGATTTGCATTGGCCAAAGGAGTGATAGGCTGTGGAGGTTGTGCCTCCCCATCTAGGTACCTAAACATGTCGTTTAGAACAAAGTGCCCTTTCTCTTGTGGTGCCAAGAAGATTGCAAGCTATCTGAGTAGAAATTTACTGGTTGTTGTTGAAGCTATCTGAGCTCTAAACTGGACAAGTACAAGTGGTCATATAAATGTATGTCTTATACACATACTTGGAAACAAAGCACATGTATTGGGGTTGAGAATGCAATAGTGGCTATTGCTCCAATTTTTCACTCAAATTTGGTTGCACTACAGGTCATTAAAGTGCATTGCCTACTGAAATTTTGGGGTAATTGACTCTATACATCAAATCTTGTTTGCAAAGCTGAAGACTTTCGAATGGTAAACACAGGAGAGAAGGATACTATCACCCAAATAGTGGGTGAGAAGCTGGACTACAACAACTTTGTTTTATGGAAGTTCAAGATGTCAAACTTCTTAATTGGAAGAGGCTATTGGGATCTAGTCACTGGTCTTGAAGATGAGCCCAAGGTATCGAAGGATAGACCTCCAAGACATGATCAATTAAAGGCACATAAGACATGGTTGGAAAAGGCTAGCAAGGTCTTGCATTGGCTGTCGTTATGTGTGTTAGACACAAAATCTATGCAACTTGCAAATTGTACATCACCAAAAGCCGCTTGGGACTTGTTGATGAAGAATTATGGCCATGTCACTCATGCAAGAAAGACACAATTGAAGCAAAAATTCTACCACATGTCCAAGAATGGAAGGTCTATTGAAGACTATGTGAGTGAGGTTAGAACCATTGCCGAGCAACTAGGCTCAATTAGTGGCCACTACCCTCCATGGTCTTGGAGAGAAGTACAAGCAGTTTGACGCTTCCATATCAGTGTATCAGGAGTAGCGTGACTTTGATGAACTTGTGGGACTTCTTTTGCATGAAGAAGTGAAGCTTGGACTCAATACAAGTTCCAATGGGTCTAAAAACAGCAGGGACAATGTCTTCTACTCAAATCAAAGGTGTAGAGGTGGAAGAGGAAGGTCAAAATTTAGAGGAAGAGGGGTTGGAAATGCATATGCATCCCGTGGATAGCAAGGTATTGGATGGAAAAATAGGCAGCCTCAAGCAAATAGAGGTGCCTCTAATGCTCATGGAAGAGGGGGTTACTCATCTATAGGAAGAGGCACTTAGCAGCAGCCCCAAATGAGTCATGGATAGCAATCAAATGCAAATAAGGATTGTCATTATTGTGGCAAATATGGGCATGTAACTAAAGATTTCTACAAGAAGCAGGATGATCAGAGAGCAAGAGGAAGGCAACATGGTAATTATGCCTCTTCTAGTGGTATGCAAGAGGATGACGTGTGAAGAAGGGATTGCCTACACAAGGCAAAGTAGATTATGTATGGTATATAGACTCGGGGGCATCTAGCCACATGACTCCTCATGAAGAGTGGTTTGACACATTGATAGAAGGTGCTCATGGATATGTTTGCACAAGGGATGATACACAACATGACATTAAGCATACAGGTACTGTTCCCTTGATGATGCATGGTGACAAGAAAAAGATTCTATATGATGTGTTACATGTACCCTCCATTACCAAAAACTTACTTTCTATGGGACAAATGGCTTAATAGAATCTACAAATCAAATTCAATAGAGATGGATGCTACATTGAAGAGTATGGTCAAGGATGCAAACTCATTGCTAAAGGAAAAAGAAATGGCAGGATGTTTACATTGGATACAAAAATTCCAACCTTGAATGCTACTATGTATTCACATGACAATGTTGCAATAAGGGACATTGAGATATGGCATAAAAGGATTGGTCATGTAAATGTTCAAAAGTTGAAAAATATGCAACATAAGCAAGTTGTACTTGGACTCCCTAAGTTCAAGCATGTGGAATTGGGACATGTATGTCAATCATGTCAATTTGGAAAGCAATCAAGGCTTCCATTTATGAGGCATGTAAGCACCACTACTAGACCATTACATCTTGTACATTCTGATGTATGGGGACCCTCACAGTATGCATCTCTTGGGGGATCATGCTACTATGTGCCATTCATAGATGACTATAGTAGGTACATAAGGTTGTATGTGTTGAAGCACAAGAGTGGTATCATGGATGCTTTTCAGGACTTCAAGAGACATGTGGAGAAAGAATTGGCATGTTACATCTCATACTTGAGATCTGATAGTGGTGGAGAATATGTCTCTAAAGACTTTGCTCACTTCTTGGTAGCCCATGGAATAAAGAGGTAATTGGCATGCAGGTACACACCACAATAAAATGGTGTGGCAGAAAGAAAAAACAGGGTGATCATGGAATCGGCTAGAGCCATGTTGAATGAGAAGAGCCTACCAAATGCATATTGGGTAGAGACTGTAATGACTGTTGTGTATGTCATGAATCATACACTAGCAGCAGCAGGGATACATGAGGTGACTCCTCAAGAGAGGCTTTATGGGATGAAGCTTGACATTAGCCATCTTAAGGTCTTTGGATGTTTGGCATATGTACATGTTCCAGATGAGAAGAGGAAGAAACTTGATCCAAAGGTAGAAAAGGCCATATTTATTGGGTATTTACAAGATAGGAAGGCTTACAAATTCTATAATCCTTCTAGTCATGAGACATTGGTCTCAAGACATGTACTATTTGATGAGCTAAAGTCATGGCATGAGAAGAAGACCATCTTGATGAATGATGATGATTTTGTTACAATATAGGCATGGGAATTCACCCTAAGCAAGGGTCTATGAGGAAAGATGGATGTGAATGGCCTTAAGGGGCAAGGGAAACCCTAACGCTAGCTTGGTAGAGGCTATATAAATAGCCTATGGGTCACTATCAAGCGTGAGATAGTGTGTAACCAAGTTGTACTCTAAGCAACTTATCAAGCAAGATTTTGTTCTTGTACTTTGAGCTCTCATCTCCCTCTTGTGCACATTCTTCTTGCTACAAAATCTAATTTTCCACATGGTATCAGAGCCTCCTCTGATCCCTTCATCTTCCTCTATCCTCATCTTCACTAAGTGCACATGATTTTCCATCGTCTTCATCCTTTCCCTCTTACCTCCATAGCCAAACCTTGACCCGCTGACCTTGGAGGACCTAGGGAAGCCAAAGGAGAGCATTTCAGCTCCTAACTTCAACTGAGGACTTCTTCCCCAACACAAGGCAACCTGGGGTGGCCATCAGAGGGCAACATTGGGCAGCATGGAAGGCGGCATTATGCAAATCGTGAAAACAATGTAGATTTGCAAGTGTCAACTCCCAGAGCTCAAAGCAACATGTATAGACGCAGCAATCCTCCTAGCCACCATAGGGCTTTCAAAGCACCCCTAGTGGGCTATCTCCCTCTAAGAGGGTTTGGTAAAATTTCTCCTGTGGTGGTTGCAATCAGTCAAACCCTAACTGCATGTTTCCTAGCAGCCATAGCCAGAAAGCTTCAAGCTTTTCCATTCTTCAAATCTCTCAATTTTTTAGCACTAACAGTGATTCTAATCATTGATTGATCTTCTCCAAAGTTATTGAAGATTTGAAATCTCTATTTCAAATTTATTACCCTCGGTGGACCTCTTTAGTTCATCAAATAATCTGCATGTCACATCTCAAGTGGCATAAACCTTGAGATGAGTGCTTGTAAGCACTAATGTTGCATTTTACAATCATGTTGCTAGCTGGATATTGACTCAATATGGTTTTTTATCAAAAAATTAAATCCATCAAGTGCTTTAAAACATTTATCTCTTCTTGCTTGGTTGTAAGACTGTGTGTACAACTATAAACACATAGACCATATCCTAATATTAGTCTACCTAGTACATCAGAGATATCAGTGTTATTGTATTCTCCTCTAATTCATCCAAGAGCATAGAGTTGATCGATAAGCCATGCTCCACCAAGAACTCCTCTAATAGGCCACATTATCAGGGAGAGGCTGATGAAGTCCAATCAAAGCTCACCTTGTTGAAACCTAGGAAAACAGTAAAGCCTAAATCAAGGGTTGTTCGAAGAATAGGACCTCCTAAATCCTATCTTGAGATATTGCATATGTATGATTTCCAATCGTTTTCAACTCTCCAACTTTAAAACTTGGCTATCAATTCTGCTATTCATGGCCACCTGTAAAGGACTAGACACTGCCATTGTTGAAGGCAATTGATAAGACCTTCCTATAATGGCCATGGCCTATGCAGATGTAAGGCCTCAAATTCGCAAGTTCAATGGAAAATATTTACATCCTTGGCAAGTCTTGGTAAAATACAAAATGATGGAAAGAGGCTATTGGCCCTTCATAAAAGGGACCAAATAATTGACCCATCCAATCCCCTTGATGTAGAAGATGATGAACAGGCTCAGGCCATCATCATGCTTCATTTAGATGAATCTTTAATTCATCATATTGACCAACTCTCCACTACCAAGGAAAAGTGGGATGAGCTTGAAAGGCTCTACGGTGCTACAAGGAAGAACTCCAAGATATTTCTCAAGATCGAGTTTTTCAGCTTGGAATACAAACAGGAGAATATCTAAGCAAGTTTATTTCACATATGAAGGGGCTTATGGCACAGCTTGCCTCCGTTCAAGCACCCATCCATGATGAATATCTTGCTAAAGTCTGTGAAGAAGGTTTTTCCAACCCTTGTGACTACCCTAGCTAATATCCCGAACCCAACCTTGGCAAGTACCATCCATTCTTGCATGGATGAAGAGAAGAGAAACTATACTGAAGGAACTTCAGCAATCACTTCCCGTGAGCAAGTGTTAGTCCATACTGCTTCTACTAAGTGCTCCTTCTGTCACAAAAAATGACATATTGTAAGCAATTGCTAGAAGAAATACCCTGATAAAATGAAGTGTAACAAATGCAAAAAGACCGGGCATATCACCAGTAAGTGTCCCAGTGTTCCACCAGTATCTAAGGAATTGGAGACCAAATTTGCCTCCCAATCCACAGATGACCAATTCTTTTGAGTCTTGTAATATCCTCTACCTATGAATATCCTTGTAGCCTAATTTATAAAGGCATCCCAATTGATTGAGGGGGGGAACTTTAGCATGTCTTGTGATGTAATGCCACCCTACCATTTAGGGGGATGTTACAATATAGGCATGGGAATTCACCCTAAGCAAGGGTCTATAAGGGCAAATGGATGTGAATGGCCTTAAGGGGCAGAGAAAACCCTAACCCTAGCTTGGCAAAGGCTATATAAATAGCCTATGGGTCACTATCAAGTGTGAGATAGAGTGTAACCGAGTTGTACTCTAAGCAACTTAGTAAGCAAGATTTTGTTCTTGTACTTTGAGCTCTCATCTCCCTCTTGTGCACATTCTTCTTGCTACAAACTCTGATTTTCCACAGATTTTTGTCAGGAGACTTATGTACATGTAGGTATAAATGAGAGTGCAGAAATTTTTAGGCCTTCTAAAAATGCTACTACATTAGTTAGTCCTTGGATAGGTGGATTATGGACTTCAGCATCTTTATCCACCATTGATACGAATATGTCAATGAGCAGGAGAAATGTGGATAAGGGCAAAGGAAAACTTGATGATGTTATAGGGCCACTCACTTCTAGTTATGATTCACCTAACACTAACACCTTGGCTAGTGAGTTTGGCATTCTAGCAGTTGGACTCCTAGTGTGAGACATAGATATGTACCACATCATGAGAGAGTAGAGTCTCATACTGCACCTCACTTGAGGAGATTAGAAAGAGTCAGAAAGCCTATGGATAATCTTACATGCATTGGCTACACAGTGAGGCACTATGCATATATGGAAAAAGTCACTAGCTTTCAAGGAACCCTCAAATTTTTTTGAAGCTATTTTGGATTATCATTGGTGTAAGGCAATGGATGAGAAATATTCAGCATTGGCTAAAAATGACACTTGGGATTTGGTTGATTTTCCTAAAGGCAAAAAGCCTATTGGTTGCAAATGGGTATACAAGGTGAAGTGTAAATTAGATGGCACATTGGAAAGATATAAGGCAAGACTTGTGGCAAAAGGGTATGCACAACAATATGGTCTTGATTATGAGGAGACATTCAGCCCCGTTGCTAAAGTGGCAACCATGAGAACAATGATTGCATTGGTAGCATCTAGAGGATGGAGTATGTATCAAATGGATGTGAAGAATGCTTTCCTCAATGGTGATTTGGTTGAGGAAGTATACATGGATCAACCCAAGGGCTATGTACATCCTAATTTTCCTATACGTGTGTGTAGATTGAAGAAAGCATTGTATGGGTTGAATCAAGCACCTAGAGCTTGGAATGCTAAGATAAGTGTATGCTTACATAAACTTGGTTTCACTATGGGAAAGGCTGATCATAGCCTATTCACAAAGAAGGCAAGGGTTGGTTATGTGATATTAGTCATCTATGTGGATGACTTAATCATTAAAGTGATGATGCCATGGGAATTGGAGAGATCAAGGAAATGTTACATGATGAATTTCAAGTCAAAGATTTGGGTGAACTGAAGTATTTCCTTGGGATTGAGGTTACTTCTAAACCTCATGGTACTTGGTTGTTGCAAAAGAAATATGCACAAGACATGTTAATCAAGTATGGTATGTTGGATTGCAAGTCTTTAAGCACTCCATTGGAGCAAAATGTTAAGCTACTTGTAGAGGTTGGGCATAAGATTGAGAATGTCACTATGTATAGATAGATGGTGGGTAGCCTGATTTACCTTACCATTACTAGATTGGACTTTATCTATTCAATTGGACTAATTAGCCATGCAAAAGTCTAGGAATCCTCACTTGGATGCAATGAGGAGGATCTTGAGATATGTGAAGGCTACATCAAATTATGGTCTATTCTATGAGCATGGTAAGTCTTTGAAGCTTACACGATATACAAATGTTGACTTGGGTAGGAAGTGCATATGATAGGAGATCTACTAGTGAGTATGCATTTTCCCTTGATAGTAGTATGGCCAGCTGAAGCAGCAAGAAGCAACCTCAATCGCACTCTCTAGTACTAAGGCAAAGTACAGAGGTGTTGCACTTGCTGCATGTGAGGCAGCATGGCTCATGAAGCTTCTTGATGATTTGAGCATGCAGGAAGTCAGTGGCAACATTAGTGTGCTCCTAGCTAGTAATGCTTTTTATCATGCTAGGACTAAGCACATTGAGGTACATTATCACTTTACCATAGAAAAAGTGATTGCAGATGACATTGATTTGGTCCATGTGAGGACAGAAGACCAAGTTGGAGATATCTTTACCAAGTCATTGGGTAACGATAAGTTTGTGCATTTCAGAGAGCTACTTGGAGCGAAGTACCACACTTGATCTTGAGGGGGAGTGTTGAGAGTCAAGCTCATGAACCTTTGGTTTTGGGTTGATTACCTTAGTTGAATAAGGTTTGGGTCACACTAACTCAACTATGGTTACACCTAGGTTACTTTGATTTTGTATGGTTGGTTGTATTGTACATAGTTGTCTCCGTGAGAAGATAATGGAAGATGAATAGAGAGCATGGCTGCTCTCCTTGCCTGACCTTTGTCCCTCTCTCTCTCTGATTTCTTCCAGATTAGTCTCTACTCCAAGTAGAATACCTATAAATACCTCCCATGTGGCTCTTGTACTTGTTGTCCAAGATTTAATGATAGAAAATTAGAGAAAATATATCTGAAAATGAGAAAACCAAATGGATCAAAAACCTAAGCTTTGATACAACTTGTCAAGGAGAGAGCTGAGAGGTGATAGAAAGAAGAGCATAGGAGAGAGAAATACTAGAAAGTTAGGAAGGAAGAGAGACAAGCCATGGAAGTTGTGAACAAGGAGGTGAGGTGAGAGACAATATTTATATTATTATCAAAAGATGTCAAAATTCACAATGTTTTGCCTCTTTTATATCCATGTCAGTGTGACAAGGTATTATTAATAATTCCACACTAAAATATATATTCTTTCTAACTTTTACAATTAGCGACTATAAGCTAGAAGAACTCTCTCTTGCACTAAAATGTTGTGTTATGTAGTCCACTATCTAGTTTCATGTCCCAAACTCTAAGCAAGAGTGCCCAATGTAAGGTGTCGAGGACACCACATATACATACCATAGCCTCCTCTCCTTGCATGAGTTCCATGGCCTCTAGTCACAAGTGTATTGGCCTGGTTAGCAATTGGTATGTCAATCCTCATCTTGTTTCATAGAACATTGCACATATTCCACTCTTCCTCACTTATATCCCCTTATGAACCTTGTATCTCAATCAAAGGAGCATGCTTAAGCATCTTTAGTGTAGAAAACAAAGTGCATATGTGTAGCAAACATTCATTCCATCTATTTGCAAATTTATCTAATATTACAACGTTGCTATACACACCCCATAGGCACTGAATCCTCATGTCTCATTCTACCTTTGGACACATAAATAACACAAAATTGTCCTAATCATAAAATGTAGCAAGAATCCATACCTTTCAATGAATATTATTAGAATTTTAGCACATAGATTCCTTTAGAACACGATGAACAACACCGGGACCAATAGCATGCTATTGAAACATCTTAACTAGGCACAAACACTTTTTTTTGTGAATTCTTAGTTTATACATGAATGTGCATATGTTTTCTGATTCTTTAGATCAATCTCAAAATCTATTATTTATTGGTGTTTTCTCTCTTTTTTTTCATTTTTCTATTTTCTAGATAATTATTAAATAGAATTTCAAAAAATAGTAAACAAAAAATTTGAAGTGCTATAAATTAAGTATTCACCTCCCTTCTCCTCCCTCCAAATTATTTTTTCAATCACGTTCCCTTTGCTATGAAAATTAACGAATTTACCTAAAAATCGCTTATGCATCATGACATGCATATTGCATCGTGCGTGAACCAAGTTCTTGACACTCTTGAAAGCCGCTACCACAATCAAAAGCACTCCACTATGTTCTAGCAATGCATCACGGTCATCCTTTATTGCAATGCATTCATCTCCCACACTCACACTCCTAGCCCCCTTTTCTCATAAGAATGGACATTATGTGTATGGAAAGGGAAAAGAGAGAAAGACTAGAATGTAGAGAAGAGGGAAATACTGAAAAACTAGCATTCTTATTTCTTCAAATTAGGCCATACAGTTGTGTCGTCACATAAAGGGTGAAGAATAGGACCCATCTATGCCCTTAGAAGTGATAGATGCTCATCATCACAAAGGAGGTGATCAAAGTTGCAAGGTGCCATGTTGGCATGAGATGCAAGCACGTTTATCTTTTTTCTCTCATTCCCATTATTTATTGCATTAAACAAATACACCCTTCAAACCTTAACTCCACACCCCTTCAAATTTGAGCCATGTCTACTTAAAATTTGCCCTTTTTTGTCAAAAAAATGTTCACTTCCATGTTCCCCCTAAAACTAAAGTGTTTAGACACACTCTTGTGAGTAAAAATGCGTATTTAAATGCCAACTACTACTACCAAGATCCCTCACCACATTATATTGGGTCTTCATTGCACCTTTGTCTCTAAACTGCCCCGTGGATTGTGCATCGGTTGCCTTGAATCGTGCACCACTTTGAAGCTCTAAATCTTCATTTTCGACCAAACACACCTTGCGAGTCTACCTAAAAAGCTTTAAAATCTTATCAAATGCACCTCTAAATCTACCTCTTACTAGTCCTAGAATACCCAAGGAATTATAACAAGAGTCCTAATAACTCCTTAGCGCCTCCTAGCTAGACAATAAGTCTCTATGGAGAGATATCTTACATCTAGTGCCAATTCCAACATCCAAAGTGATCAATCTAGATCCTTGGTAAAAGAGCTAATGCAACTAACCTTGGGGGAGTTCTAATGTGCACATCTAAGAAATAGCCTATGTTGGATAAACTCTTTCTTAAAATCCACAAATAGTACAAACATTCCTTTCAATGTGACAAGCAATATGATAGTGTTTGTCTAAGCCTTGAGCTTACAATTATGTATTCCACTTGATTTAATTCATGGTTCTCAATCTTGAGACATGGTTTTTACTGATGAGATGCTTCTATTTTAAGCATGAAGGCTTCCTTTTTAGAAAGATAAAATATTTAAGCATTATTAGATTATCTTTTTGTTCAATTCCATTGGGGTACCTTGCTAGACAATTCTCTAGCAAAAGGGTTAATGTTTTCCTAACCTTTGGTAGGTTGAGAGGTCAATCTCTCCCCATTAGTTGATTTTATAAACTGCTAAGACATAGTATCTAAATACATTCCTAGTTATATTAACTTCCTTGAGTTTTTATCACATAAATCTACTTTCAAAGGACAAAAGTTAACTTTGATTTATATGAATTTTCTTGATCAGTCATTTTATCATCATAATAAAAACATCCAATGATTCTAAGCATAGACTAAATACTATCATGGCAGGTATTATCCCTATTGGAATTTCCTCTTAAGCACCTATGATCTTCATCCATATACTTGATTCTCAGAATGACCACAAGGATCTTGGGTCTCAAGTAGTTGCAATCTATGTTATTACCATTATTCAACTAAGATTTCTATTATTATTACATCAAAATTATTTCCAAGTTATAAGGAAGACAGGTGAACTTGAGTTGTTGTGATGTAAACATCGCTTCTGTGTGCTACTTTTCATCATATTCTAATGTTTCTCCATTTTGGGGCCATCTTGTGCATGCAAACTTACCAGTATATCTCTCAACTTGCTTGATCTTTGGGCCTTGAAAGGCTTGCACTTTCTAGATTCAAGGCTCATCGAGGCAAAAGGACGAGCTCAAATAAGGTATAGAGTTTGGTTGAGTGAGAAGAAGTCTCAGCTTGTGAGAAGTGAGCTTCAATAGTAAGATAGAAGAGGGGATATGATGGTTTGGAGATTTTTTAATGTAAATTTGGGTCTTTTTAAGATATAAAATAGGAGAGACACAATGATAAAAGACATAACTTGGGGAAAACAATGATAGGGAATGGAGAGGGGATTAGCATTGGTAGTAGGCAAATGGAGCGAGGAGGGTTCTTTGTGGAGGCAAGATTATTCATAAGCATTAGAACGAGATGAAGTGGTGTAATTCTCCATCATTTGGGCATGACCCTCTCTCTCTCTCTCTCTCTCTCTCTCTCTCTCTCTCTCTCTCTCTCTCTCTCTCTCTCTCTCTCTCTCTCTCTCTCTCTCTCTCTCTCTCTCTCTCTCTCTCTCTCTCTCTCTCTCTCTCTCTCTCTCTCTCTCTCTCTCTCTCTCTCTCTCTCTCTCTCTCTCTCTCTCTCTCTCTCTCTCTCTCTCTCTAAATCCTTGGTGTCCTTGAGATAAGTGAACACACTCTTCACACCTTACAAATAATTCACAAGAGGACTATCAATGATGATGCTTAATTGGGAAATTTAATACTTTGTTGGTGATGAAAGTATGCCCCCCTCAACAATGACAAATTGGGGAGCCAAAGGTGAGCAAAGAGCACCAACATAACTGGCAACATGTGGCCACTGAAAATGATGTTGTAATGCTGGAATTTGGACAACATTGATCCCAATAATAAGCAAGTCATCAATATATGCAATAAAAATTAGCAAATCTAAAATATGTGAAATTGAAGTAACATATGCCATAAAAGGATCACTCGCTAAAGAAGCATGATCAAGAGAAATTTTAGCATGCTATTGATCATAGATATCAAGATAATAAAGTCCTAATGTGAGAGAGTGCTAGTCAATATAATCATCATAAAAGGGCCATCAAAGAGAACATGAAAGCCCGAAGAAACAATGGTTGAGATGGAAAGAAGGTTCTTCTTATAATTCCTAGTGCATAGAGGACATCATGTAACATCATGGAAGTGCCATATTTAGTATTAACTTCCACATTATTAATGCCTTCAATTGCATAAGAGGCGTTGTTTGCACACATGATTATGTCCCCCTTAGGCATATGAGAAATGGATGAGAATATTTCTCAACAAAAATTGGTAAGCTTAGAAGCACCACTATCGAAATACTAAGTGGAAGCCGCATCAATGATAAAAGAATAAGCATCCTGAATAGAAGGATTACACTCACTCGATGAAGAAAGTATATTCATTGTGCTTGATGGGGTTGGTAGTCTTGTGACAAGGTTGGCAATTTTGTTGGTGACAACAAGACCGAACTCCTTCTTTTTCTTCTCTAATGCAATGCACTACGACATACATTTTGTGGTGTCATGCCCTGACTTTCGATGATAATTGCACTTCTTTGGTTTGTTGGATGGACTGTTGGAAGGGTTGAAAGATAATGGACAAGCATGGGAAGGTGTGTGTTGGAGGAATTATTTAATGAGGAAGATACATGACCAACATGCACATTTTCTAGTTTTTTACTAGAATGATTGTACTTCACTTGATTTTCATTGTTTCCACAATGGTGGGTAAAAGGATTGTTTGATTGCCGATGTTGTTGTGATTGAGATGCCTCTATTCTTCCTGCAATAAGAGGGAGACAAGCTAGTCAAAACTATAGGTAACTTGGTTGCCCATAGCTACCAACCACAAGATGGTAGCAAAACCTTGATATGACTCCAATACACCATTCAGAGTGATGGAAACAACCTAATTATATGGGATCATTTCATCAATATTCAATGATTGCTCAATATGATCTTTGATTATAAGCATCCATATTACCTCCTTCTTCCATGTGAAGTTTTTCTAGTTTCTTTGTACATAAGTAATATGCACTTCATTGCACACTTGATATAATGATGCAAGCTTATCCCATGCATCCTTGACTACCTTGCATGATCAAATGTGTGGAATGATCTCTCTCTTCACAAATAAAGTGATAAGGGCATGCACTTGGCATCACAACCATCCCATCAAATGTACTCTTGAGTGGGAGGGCAACATGGAAGAGAAAGATGATTCGGCATCATGAGAGCCACCTTTCGATGTGGATGTGGGAGGTGGTGTTGGTGTTGCAAAAGCCAGCCTTTGCTCAGTGTCATTGACAATATGCCATAAATTCTTCACGACAAGAAGATGTCACATCATGTAAAGCCCAAATTAGCTGATTGGTGCCATCAAGCTTGTTTCATCAGTGCCAAGAATACCCAACAAATCATTATTATTGCTTGCAATGAGTGAAAATTGATAATAAAATAATAATTTCTACTTTTAAAAAAAGAAAACAAATGCCCAAATAATAATAATCCACTAATAGAAGATATATCGACCACTTCAAAGAAGTCAAATAATGTGAAGAATATTAACTTTCTCTTATTGTTTTCCTACTAATAAGGAGAGAAAGAAATATATGGAAAATAATAATTTCAAAATAAAACATTACTTGAACAAGGCAAGAATCAGCAATATGTTGAAATGAGACATTGGTGGTTGAGATGCTCCAATAATATGGATAGCCTACAAAATTTGAGAGAATTTTTCCAATAAATATATTGAAATTCAAGATCAAGAGAAAATAGGACAAGATGCCAAATAACATGATTTTTTAGCACATTAAGGTCAAAGAAATCAATTGAGGCAAAAATCCCTAATTTTGAGTGCCTCAGAGGTGATATTGGGCAACATCCCTAAATTTCACCTAAAATTTAAAGAGAGATTGAAGAAATTTGATAAAATTATAGCCTAATTGATGTTTAAATGTTGTGTCTCAAGGTGAATTAAGCCTCAATTTCGCTGAGATTTAATGAATTTTATAAAAGCTCCAAATATTCCAATGAATTTTGGGTGAAATTGGGCTCAAATGGTGAAAACCCCCAAATTTTATCATGAAATTAAAGAGAAATTTGAAGAATATGAAACTTTTACTCAAATGATGTCGAATGATGCGCTTATTGATGAATTAGGCCTCAATTTTGATTAAGAGACCCAAATTTCAAAAAAGTCTCAAATTTGGCAACAAAATTGGAATCAAATTGAAGATCTCCAACAAAAAGCCCCAAATTTGCCAAGGAACTCTAGTAATTTTCTTCAATTTGATAATCCATCTAGGGAAATTGATCCCCAAATTTTTTGCATGAATTGGAGCTGAATTGGGAGATTTTAGAAAAATCCTCAATTTTTACACCATTTATGATTGGGAAGGGCCTAGTATGTGAACTAGGGCTTGTGTTGGATAAATAATAAAGAAGGATAATAATAATAATATTTCTTTAATGGAATTTGAAACTTTAGTGTATCAAGCAAACTAGAGACTACATAATGTGAAATAAAGAGTCAACCTCATAGACTCATGCGATAGAAGTAGGCAGTTGTAAGTAGTTAGCTCCAAGCGGGGCTACCAAAAATAGGTGATAATCTGTAGCATGGTATGGGGATTTGACAAGGCACAATAACAAAGGATTGAAGGACTTGCTACTCATGCTCGTGCAAAAGAAGGGACTGAGTGGTTTTGATCAGTTGAGCACTTGAGAGGGCAAAGGGCCGAGTGATAAGTGCCCCTGATATGTAGGACGGCTCCTGAGACTCACGGAAGCTTAGAGGGGCTCTGAGCTAGTAAATTCCCTGTTGACCGCGGACTGACCGTGAACAAAGTGCGATCACATATAGCCCAATCCGATGAGATTGGAAGGTCCTATCCTATTTTGGACAATGTCTTTTTTTTTTAAAGACGGTTTTGTACCACTCTACAGAGTGATGGTTCTACTTGTTATTATGAAATAAAGTATTTGATTTTCAAATTGTTTGTTATGTGCTAAAGATTGAGTTTAACGAACTAGGTTAACTAAGTAATAAAAGGAAGCTATTTTTTATATGTCCAAACAGTGTGGTAGTATGCTTTGCTAATTGGAAAACTAACGCAAACCCAATCAAGGAAAGTGGGAGGCTTCGATCCCAACAATCGAACGCCTATGGCTAGGTGAATCGGATAAGTTGGATAACTTTCCAACACTAGATAGAGCTTATTAAATCGTGACCCTTCCAATATTGGTAGGATTAGTTACTAGATTTAACACCATTTTAGGGGGGCCGGAGCTAAGATTTTACCTTATGGGTAGGGAGATCGAGTTACACTCCCCCCGGTCTCTCACTCTCTTTAAACCAAGGTGTTAACCTCACTCCTGTCTTTAATTGATTACAAAGTGGTCTTTCTTAGGTGGTTGTTAGATTGATGTTAGGGGTGACTTGTCCACACTTCTCTTGTGAAGTAGAACTGAGAATCCCATGCCTTGAAACTATGGAGACACTATCTATTGGGAAGGAAATTCACTTTAGTGACAGATCATAAAAGTCTTAAGTGGATCTTCACCCAAGCTGACCTAAACATGAGGCAAAGAATATGGATAGAGATACTGCAAGAGTTTGATTTTGAAATCAAATATCATCCAAGGAGGACAATGCTGTTGTAGATGCCTTAAGTCGAAAAGCCTTTCTTAATAGTATTGTAGAAGTTTGAAGCTTAAGAACCATATCCATACTTGATAACCCTGTACTTGAGCTTGTATGCCAAGCTATTTCTCAGGATAAGAAATATGAAGGACTTATGGCTAAGGTACTTCAACGAGGAAGCTCTGACAAAGAAATATCTAAGATTAAGGATTATCATGCTAGCAATGGTTGTCTATATTACCATGATCGCCTTTGTGTCCCAAAAGGACCAGAAGTGAAAACCAAGATCTTATGGGAAGCACATGACAACCCCATTGCACGACATCTGGGGTATGCCAAGACACACAACGCAATTTGTAAGAGCTATCACTAGCCAAGATTGAAAAGGAATGTTTAAAGTATGTAACTCAGTCGTCAAAGAGTCAAGGCAGAAAGGATCAAGATGCATGGAGAGTTACAACCCTTGGACATGCCAAGACACTCAACGCAATTTGTAAGAGCTATCACTAGCCAAGATTGAAAAGGAATGTATTAAAGTATGTAACTCAGTCGTCAAAGAGTCAAGGCAGAAAGGATCAAGATGCATTGAGAGTTACAACCCTTGGACATTCCACAAATTAAATGGAAGTCAATAAGTATGGACTTTGTTGTTGAATTACCTATCGTTGCTGGTGGATATGATTCCATCATGGTAGTTATTGATAGATTGACAAAGTTGCACACTTGATCCCAGTCAAAACAACCTATAAGTCATCTAACATTGCTAGAGTCTTTATCAAAGAAGTATTTAGGCTACATGGATTACCAAAGAGCATAATCAATGACCAAGACTCTCAAGTTCACATCTAAGTTTTGGACTTGCCTATTCCAAGCAATTGGAACGCAGCTATACTTCAGTACTGCTTATCATCCTCAAACGGATGGCCAAACTGAGAGGGTGAACCAGACCATTGAAGATATTCTAAGGTCTTATTGTGGCAAAGAACCAAGATGGTGGATTGAACATCTACCTTTGGTGGAGTTTGCTTATAACACTGCCTTTCAACAAACAATCAAGATGTCGCCATTTCAAGCCTTATATAGGTAAGAATATCGTACACCTCTA
This sequence comes from Lygodium microphyllum, assembly GCF_053477565.2. Lineage (NCBI taxonomy): Eukaryota > Viridiplantae > Streptophyta > Polypodiopsida > Schizaeales > Lygodiaceae > Lygodium > Lygodium microphyllum. Next base: position 20,596,013 of record NC_141158.1, on the reverse strand, counting down.
AACTTCTCATATCCCACTCTCAAGGTAGAGACTTCTAAGGCTATACTTGAAGAGATGGACCAACAAATCCAATTGATCCGACGTGACGTTCAAGCTACTCAAGATCGTCAAAAGTCCTATGCAAATCTTGAAAGAAGAATGTTCAAGAAAGGTGACATGGTGTTTTTAAGCGTAAGGCCCGAAAAGAGCACATTATCCTTGGGAAAATACAAAAAGCTTAGTCCAAGATACTGTGAACCATATGAAGTAATCAAATTAATGGGAAGGTAGGTCTATAAGATTAAATTGCCAACCCATCTCAAGATTCACAATGTATATCATGTAAGCCTACAAAAACCTTATGTACCAAACCCCACCAATTAATGACGAACAAATAGCCATGCCTGCCCAAGGAGTTCTGGAAATGCAACTCGATAAGATTCTAGATACAAGGAAGAAAGCTCTAAGAAGTCGAATCCTAAGAGAACACCTAGTGCAATGGAAGGATTATCCTGAAGAGGATGCCACTTGGATCGATAAGGCAACACTTATGAAAGAATACCCCCAGTTTCTCTCGAGATGAGGACATCTCGATTTCTCTAAGGAGGTAAGAATGTAATGTCCCCATTACTTAGTTTATTTTAATAAACAATGTGTGTATACATTCTAAAATTTTTATTTATGTTAAAAACAAAATGGTAAAGATTACACGTTTTTAAAACTAGCTCTAACTATAAAGATAATTGATGAGGTATCATATGCCAGTTCATGGAAGGAATGCTTAGAAAACCCTCCCAAGACAAGCTTATTAAAACTATGTTTGTAGTATGGAACAACAAAAAGAATTAGCCTGGTGAATAGTCACTTCGCAGTTAAGTGCACTTGGGATGGGTAACCTCTCAAGAAGCTTTTCCTACAAACTAATGGGAGCTTCTCGCACGCAGTCAACAGCGCTAGCCTTCGTAGCCCATTGCCAAGTATGCCAAGGTCTATGCCTTGTTCACCGCCTTGGAGTGACACCTGCTCGATGACGCAACGCACGGTCTTCGCCGTATCTTTATCTCCACGTTACGTTCTAAAAACGGAGCCCCTCTGACATCATTGATTATGTCATCAAAAACACTAAAAAGCAAGTATTCTCTCTTTGCCCCCCTCCCCCGATTACTATATAAACAAGGATAGAGTGTCACATCAGAACCCATGCAAAAATCTCTCTCCACACCTACGCAAAAGTGCTGCTCAAATCCATCAAGCTTCTTCCATAGCTTCCTAGAGACATCGAGATGCTGAGGAAGGTCATGCTCGGAGAGCTCCCCATTGCGAGGAAGTAGTTGCTGCTGGAGGGAACTCAACACAAAGCTGAAGCGCAAAAGTGAAGGTTATCCCTGAATCCATTTAACCCGAAGGACCGATTATTCCATAATAAACCGCGGTTGCGATCATAGCCCGTAATCACAATGGATGACCGAACGGAGATAGTCAAGTTTAATACATAAGAAAATGATTACAATTAGTTAGAATGTACTTAAACTTACAAAAACATATTAGTATTATCAATTGCTTTTTAGGAAAAAACACGAAAATTGATGAGGGGGATAGATTCTATACATCCCATACATTGACAAGTATGTTAAAAATATTTTATGATTATGTCTACTTTTGAATTTGTGAATGATAAATTCTCTCTCTTATGATTCCGTGCTCGTAACAGTCGGATGAGTTGTGGATTGTGGTGGTTCAACACATTGGGATCCCCAACCCAATGTTCCCTAACACTCTATGGAGTATGGAAAAACTCACCCACGGATAGGAGTCTTATACTCCGAAAGAAGAGAGGTATTTTTGATTTTTGATCACTCGAGCAGCTAAGAGAACAAAGGGCTGAGTGATAAGTGCCCCAACTATGTAGGACAGCTCCTAAGAATCACAGAAGCTTAGATGGGCTCTGAGCCAGTAAATTTCATGTTGATTGCCAACTTGACTGTAGTCAGAGTGCAATCACATACAACCCAATCCTATGATATTGGAAGGTCCTATCTTAGGCTGGGCAATGTCTTTTTGCAAAAAAAACATTTTTGCACCACTCTACAGAGTGATGGTTCTACTTATTTTGAAATAAAGTATTTGATTTTTGAATTGTTTGTTATGTGCTAAAGATTGAGTTTAACGAATCAAATTTAATTAAGTAATAAAAGCAAGTTGTTTTTTATATGTCCAAACAACGTGGTAGTATACTTTGCTAATTAGAAAACTAAAGCAAATCCAATTGAAGAAAGTGGAAGACTTTGATCCTAACAATCGAACGCCTATGGCTGGGTGGACCCGATAAGTCATGTAACTTTCCAACACTAGATAGAGATGATTAAATCATGACCCTCCCAATATCGGTAGGATTAGTTACCAGGTTTAATAACGTTTAAGAGGACCGAAGCTAGGATTTTACCTAATGGATAGAGGAATCAAATTATACTCTCCCTTGTCTCACTCTCTTTGAACCAAGTGCAGTGTTAATCTCACTCCTACCTTTGATTAATTACAAAGTGATATTTCTTAGATGGGTGTTAGATTGTTGTTGTTGGGTGGGGGGGGGGGGGGGGGGGGGGTGTGATTTGTCTACACTTCCCCTGTGAAGTAAAGCTGAGATTTCCATGTTCAAACAAATCCTAGGTTTCCCATGGGGAGACTAGATGGTGATGTACATGGATATGAATTTCGGTCGACTACTAAGAGGACTTATCCATATCTCTTGGAGAAGGCACCTCACAATAATCAAAAGAATCCTTGGTACAAAGTCGTAACGTACCAAAGACTATACGATGGCTAAATTTATTTAAGAAGTATCAAGGATTATAATATCTCCCTCTCATGGTTAACAATCTGAACTAAACTACAAGAACCTCATTGTATTATTTGAGAAAGAAATGAGAATCCAAGACGATCTCTTAGAATACAAAATACCACTAAGAAGATGGAGCAAACTCTAATGTCGACATAAAATAGTAAGGATAGGATGAGACAATCTATTAGAATACAAAACTACCACTAAGAAGATGGAGCAAACTCTAATGTCGACATAAAATAGTAAGGATAGGATGATAGAGTAGGGAGCTCGAAAAATAGAGAAGAGATTCTAATACTTGATGGGGAGCATCACGATGCTCAATGAGAAGGTCAAGCACAAAAGATGAATCTCCTGACACGCATGAAATATATGGTTTGATTGAAGAGTGCATGTGCGCATGTGAACAATATGTGTAGCTCATGCAAACTCCAAACATCACAAATAGATAAAGGGAGGTTATTTATGGTTGTTAGGAAAGAAGACAATAATGTTTTAGATGAGGGCTAAAGCAAAGATTAATAGTAAAGACTACTACATATAACACAATAGAATTGTAAGTCAACTTAGTATCAAAAACCAAGGTATTGAGATAGAAGCAAGCATCCTTGAAAAGCTAGAAGAACTTGCAAAAGGTGAGTTCAAGGCCCATATGTCATGGTTTCCAAGTCTTCACTTAGACCTTAGTGAGAGATTGGCAAGTCTATGAGCAAACTATTTCGTAAGTGGGTTACCGTAAAAGTACACACCCCCAACTTTTTTTTTGAAAAGACTATTTAGCTATATGGATCCGTTGCACGGAGTCAAAAGTGTGCAAAATAGAAACCAAAAACTTATATAATTCAAAACATGTCATCAAGCCACTACTTCATACTTTGACCATTTTCAAAAAATCTTCATAATCTTTGCTACGTAATTGGAGAAACTAAGTGTGCTCTACAAATATGGACTACACAATTCTAAGCCCTACATGCATAAATGGCACAATGACATAACTTTGTTATAAGCTTTTACATGATCATTCCAATGTCTCCTCTAAATGTATTTTCTATGCACAACGACATGGAGTGTTTTTCAACCTTGCTAATGGTTATTAGCAAACTAAACTTCGATAGTTTCTCAACTTCTCCCCCCATTGAGAACAATATTGATGTAACCTACGAAGATATATTTCTGCACAACTAATTGGGGGCATTATCAAACCCACTAATGGTTTTTGTCTAGTTGATCTTCAAACTTTTGCAAATAGCCAACCCCTTGTTTGATAGCTATTTAGCACGCATGATTTAAGGATAGGAGAAAAGAATCAATATTACATTGTTGGCAACACCACAAGTACAATCCAAAGTTTATAAGTCCAAAAGCTCTAACTCTAAAAGCTTTTTATTGACTTACCAACTTCATAGTCTTAGTAATCTTGCCTTACATGTCAAACATCATAACCAAAAGAAACATTTTCTATAATTGGTGAAACATGCAACATATTTGATGTATGGAACGCTCTTAAGTGAATGGTGAAATGTATCACCCCCCTCAACCATGAAAACAATAATTTTATGAACCAAAAAAGCCATGACTTCTTTTCCTAACAAAATGAGATTGGTTCGTACCAATGTAGTCAATATCCTTTCCTCATCACCTATACATTACTTCATATGCGTGTGCACATGCACACTTGTATGTATGCACACATACGCGACCACGCTTGTGTCTAGGGGTCACACATTAACACCAAAAATTTGGTCATTTCCTCAAAAAAGTCAAATGGGTGAATTGCCAAGATTTTTAGATTCAAATGTTGAATCCCATCTGAAATTAGAATTATCCAATTTCAACACCATGCTCAACATTTGAAAATTTGCACTCCTAAAATGTCAAATTTAGGCAATCAACTTTGCCCAAATCGCAAATATGTAATTTGAACATGTTCCCCAATTGGATCTAGGATGACTGTGTATGGTTTATATAAATAAATGACAATTGTCCACAGCCATTTCACCAGGCATTTTGTTTAGGAATTGATTGGTAGTAGGGCGTTTAATCCTAAAACGAAAGATCTCAAGGCTGAACCATGTCATGGTCTCAAATAATTGACTAACAATAAGCATTTTGGGCCATTTAATTTTGCTTCACGATTTTTCCATATCCTAACAGATCCTTGCGATTTAACATGACTCATGAACATACTTGAACCTCAGTTCATTTGTGCAAAGATCACCTTCTATTCACTTAGCTACACTCTAAAATGCAATACAAAGCACTAGCAAGGTGCTAGCAAGCAAGTGAAGCACATTCAACTATCCCTTTTCTTCCTTAGGTCGAGCTTTGAAACACAACAGTATACCACTTTTCCCACACTGAGCTACTTCTATCAACTTGTGTTTATTAGACAAGAAAGACTCTGTGACAAGTTCCCTTTAATCCATCATCATACAATTACAGAATGAATGGTGGAGTTCAAAACATTTATATTTGTCATAATTATTTGTATGCCAGTACAGCTTGCATGCAGCAAATCATTATAAAGTAATGTATGCGCAACTATTTTCAATTGCACCAAGCACTGGCCACTATGCAACTGTCATTCAAGCGAGTTTGGCAGAGGCCAAAAATGTGGAGCACACCAAGATAGTCAATTCACTTGGAGGAATGGAGTTTGGCTGAAAATGGAGTCTTCATAACAGACTATACTTTTCGACCAAAGGTTGAAAATGGTTGAACCTCATGAATAGGTGCAGAGACGAGCATATGTAGAGAAAAGCCTAGGCAGTTGCAACTGTTATATGAGGCCTTGTTGTAGTAGTAGGTGTACATACCACTTGCAACTATGACTTGCAAGTGTTACACAAGGCCTTGTTGAAATAGTAGCCCAACTATGATTAATGAGCCAGTATTCAATTACCATATTAATGTTCTAAAGGTCTTATTCCTTGCAAGATTCTACTGATTGGAGTTTTCCTGGTCCTTCAACAGATGCCAATGTTACAGGTCAAGCAGAATGATAACACAAGAAGTCCCCCTGTTACCACTACAAGTAATCACATGACTCGTTTAAAATACATGCTGAAGATGTGCTGATGTTGATATTGACAAATAAACTCTTACACGTCGTTTACTTGCATTAAGAATTAGCATCATTACTATTACCTCCCCTGCTGCCAGAACCAACTCTGTTGATTTTAGTGTTGATCTCTACTGAAAACTGTGCTTCGTCCACCTCATCCTCCACAAACTGGTCCAGTAGAGAGAATGGGTTCATGATACTCCTGCAAACTTGCAAAGCCCTCTGCATGCTCTGATACAATAGGAGAACTGGCTGTGTAATTGTTCTCAACATCCCACTTGAATGGAATAACTTTGAGCTAAAGACCAAAAAAACTAACACTGAAATTGGGAATCGACGGCAACTCCAACAAAAACTTAAAGTTTTCTCCTCCACGATGTTTACAACCAGTCATTCCCTCCATACTGCTCTCTTACCTGGCAAGGTCCTTTTTTATTTTCTCTGCCAAATTCAAATGAAGTTCAAAGTTTCAGAGCTTAACAGTTTTGGTTAATGCCTCGGTGATCCATAACTCCAGATCCTTTTCCTCAATCCACAAGCCACTCTGTTGTCTAATAATATCCCTTTGCCTGAGGCGCCTTTCCTCCAATTGTATATCTTTTTGTTTACGATGCGCTCGTCTTTCTTCTCTTTCTGAAGCCTGCACACAATCAAGCCAGTCAGATTTATATCTACATATCTTTCAAACAGAGTAACTGCTAGTACTGTTACAAACAAAGACTAAGAATGGGACTTAGGTTCATCTTCAGCATGCAAATGTGGCATATACCACAATAGCTGTATTCTTGCTGTGCTGCATATGTGTCCTCTCTTGATAATTGATTTGCAAAGCATGTCAGAGGGAGGCTCCTAGTTTTAAGGGCTAAATTTGAAGAACAGATGGTGGTGCTGAGTTCAACTCAACGGAGTTTGAAGACCATAGTTGTCAGGTACGAAAGGTACGGTACGGTACAATAAAATACAGTACTAAATGGTACCATATGATTTTATAAGGTATGGTACGATATTAGTACGAAAAAAATTAGCTTGATTTTTTTAAAAACTATAAATCATTAAATGATAGAACACATGTTTAAAGTGAAAATAACCATGCCATTACAAAATAAGATGAATACATGAGGGTGGCCCTTGCAATTACATGCGTAGTGCGCAACATGCGATACAACTAGTGTCTTGTACATACATGGATCATAGTGGATACAACGAAAGTAGATACAAAAAAGAGAGAGACGCATATGATGAGGCATCACTATCATCATCATCATCATCAAAACCATCTACGTGCTCATCAAGAGAGTCTGAAGATGACTCCTCAGCATCCGATTATGAGACATCCTCATACTCATCCTTACTAATGAGGTTACTATTATCATCAAATGATGCCTCCCTAGGTGCCGGTTGTGTAGGCAAGGGGCATAGTTGTCAGGTATGATACGGTACCGTATGATAAAATACGGTACTAAATGGTACCTTAATATTTTATAAGGTACGGTACGATATTAGTACGAAAAAAAATAACTTGATTATTTTGGACTAAAGATAATAGAATAGATATTTCAAGTCTAAATAGCAATGCTATTAGAGTATATAAGATGAGTACTTGAGGGTTACATGCCAAAACTAATGTTGCATGCGCAACATGCGCTTCTACTACCTACAACTTATAACTACATAGATGGGAGTGGATACATCATACATGCATTATCATACAAATAAGAGAAGTGTGGGCTTGAGAGAGAGAAGGTTGAGAGATTGTTTGAATCTCAAATAACCTAATCTCATGGGAGAATCATATTAATATAAGGAGCATTTAGCTCGTCCCAAAGTGTAATTCGAATGGGAAAGATGTATCCATTAAGTTGGTACCCTATGGTACTAATATGTAAGGTACATTACCTAAAGTATGGTATAGTATCAAACCTTTCGTACATGATACTAGTGCAACTATGGCGAGGGGGAGATGTTGTCACAAGGACCTGAAAATTTGATGTTTTACTTATGTTTAATTGATATTTGATTAAAGGATTAATCAAATGTGCAATTAAAAGATGCACATGTGTTGCACATGTGAGGTGCAAGCTACTTTTTTTACAGTTGAAGGCCCAAGGACCTTGTGAAAAAGATGGGTGTCAAAGGCAAAAGTTGTAACAAGCTACACTTGTTAGATTCTAGGTGAATTTTCATTAATTGGCCATTAAGTGTCAATGGTGACACTAAGGACTAGGCATTAATTAATGGATTAATGCTTGTCCAAGGGTCAATTAATGCATGGGACCACTTTGGGTTGCAAATGGTCTGGCCAATTAATTTTTGGATGGGCAAGGTCAATTTTTTGGGCATGGATTAAGGGCTGAATTAATTTTCAAAATTAATTAATTCTGAAAATTAATTAAATGGCTGAAAATTGCTGAAAATGGATTAAGAAAGCTGCCACTTGGCAAACTTTCCCATGCAAGTGGGGGAAAGGCTAAATAGGGCTGAAGGGAGAGGAAAATCTTGTTTTCTCATTTTGGAGCTGTTGGAAAGAGGTGTTGGACTGTTGTTGCCAGCTTTTGGGGCCAATTCCCAGCCATTGGAGACCATTTTGGTGATGGACATTGCATATTCTTGACCTTGGGAAGCTAGCAATTGCTGCTGATGCACTTTCTCCTAAAGATCATAGTCTCTGATGCTCCTATTGTTGTTGCTGCATCCGTTTGGGGCTGGTACAGCAGGGCAGCTGCTAATTTTGATCAGTTCTTCGCAACAAATCTCAGAATTTTCTCTCTCTACAGCATTCTCTCATCTCCTTCAGCCTATGTTCAGCCATTCTCAGCAATTCTCAGCCATTCGGAGATCTCAACCATTTTTGGTGGTTGATCTGTAATTTCTGCAATAAACCCTAATTTACAGCAGAAATTAGGGTTTAGCAGCCACCTTGGGATCCGTGCCAGGGATTGAAGGCTCAAGGGACTGAAATCAGCAACTGATAATTGAAGATTATCAAGGGATTTCAAGAGCCAGCCCATCCCAAATTGATTTGGGACAGGATTTGGCCAGCCAAGGGTCGAATTGGAGAAGAAGCCCTCGGTGAATCAAGGGGCAAATGACCCAAAAGGTTTGCTGGTCATTTATGACAGCAAGAGCAATTGGTTAGCAGGAGGAGATTAAAAAATCTCGAGTTGTACTCCTTCCAATTGAATAAAAGCTAAAGAAATACTGCAAGGGGCACCAGTTTTAGGGCCAACAGGGAGTCTACTGTCCAAGAATGTTATGGTGAAGTGTGTATTTCATTTTATGTGCATTTATTTATTGCTGTAATTAACTCTTAAATCAGGTTATCACCACCCATTCCATTCCAAGAAGGAAGGCTGGTTCTAGATGTCATCATGAGGCATGGGATGGGAGCTACTAGAGCCATGCTTCACATATATCTGCAAGCCATTTGAACCACACTTGCTCCATGTTGGAAGGTGCCAAATGACCATGCCCCTGCTGCCACATACTCAATCTCCTCACCCACAAGCATGCTGACTGTGAGTATTTGCTGCTATAAACTCTCTATAGAGCTCACCAAAGTTCATCTCCTCCTCATCCATCTCCTAATGTGCTATGCCCTTATTTTGTGCATAGCCTTTTGCTACCAACTGTGCTTTGTCCCTGTCAATGGTACCATTAGCCTTGCGTTTAAGTTTTAAAAGTGGCAGAAAGTCTTACCATGCAAATGGGTTTACAAGATGAATGTCACTTCTGGTTCCTCACCAAAGTACAAAGCATGACTTGTTGTTAAAGGGTACAAGTAGGAACATGGGATGACTTTGACGAGATCTTTTCTCCTATAGTCAAGATGACTACTATGTGGACCATATTGGGCTTCGTTGTATGTGAGGATATGAAACTTGTACAGATGGATGTAAAGACTGCTTTCTTACATGGCGACCTACGTGAGGACATATATATGCAATAGCTAGAAATTTTTGTGGCTAAGGGGCAAGAAAAGATGGTATGTAAACTTAACAAAAGCTTGTATGGGCTGAAACAGACATAATGTGAATGGTATCATAAGTTTGATACATTCATGTAATCTCAGGGATTTAAAAGAAGTCAGTAAATCATTGCTTGTATACCAAGAAGGCAGTGGATGGCAATCTCATTATATTGATTTTGTATGTGGATGACATGCTGATTGGTGGTAGGGATGTTCATGTATTAGGCACATTGAAGCAAAATCTACATAGTAGTTTTGATATGAAGGATCTTGGTGAAGCAAATTATATTCTTGACATGCGTTTACTGAAGGATAGATCGAAAGGTCTTCTTTATTTGTCACAACAGGAGTATGTATCTAAGATTTTGCAATGTTACAATATGGACAGGGGAAGCAATTGGTGTACCATTGCCTCCATATGCAAAACTCAGTGTAGAGGACAACCATACACTGATGATGAAAATGTTGAAATGGCCAAGATTCCTTATGCTTCAGCCATGGATAGCTTGATGTATGCTATGGTGGTACACGTCATGACATAACATTTGCGGTGGGAGTGGTTAGCAAGTACATGGCACATCTTGGTAGAAAGTATTGGGAAGCAATGAAAGGTATCATGAGATATCTTAAGGGCATAAAGGATTTATACACGTGCTTTGAAAAGCTGAAGGCATCTGCCTTTTGCTTTACGGATGTAGACTATGCTGGTCATGCTGAGTGCAAGAAGTCTACTTTAGGGTTTGTATTCATTTTCACAGGGAGAGCAATTTTTTGAATCTCTAGGCTACAGAAGTGTGTTGCATTGTCTACTACAGAGGCAGAGTATATGGTTGTCATTGAGGCATGCAAGAAGGCTTTATTTATGGCTTTCATGCTTGGTGGGAGAGCTTGGCATTACTGAGATCCTTGTCCTCCATTGTGATAGCCAAAGTGCTATCATGCTAGCATAGAATCCCATTTTTCATGCAAAGTCGAAGCACATATAGGTGAAGTATCACTTTATTAGGGATATATTGGACGACAAAAGCATTGAGCTTGTTAAGGTACATATAGATGATAATCTTGCAAATCTTCTAACAAAGGGTCTTCCAGTAGAGTGGTTTACTCATTGTCGACAAATGATGGGAGTTGGATAGTATATGTATTTTAGCTTTGTACATACTTAGACTTAGCTAATTCTTCTCTTAACCTTAAGGCATGCTGCCTTTAGGTGGGTGGTTGTTGGGAATAAAGAGCCGCTGTGCCTTTTATACGTGCTCGGGTCTGAACACACCCTTAGCACTTGTACTTTAGTACTTAGTACTTTACATATAACTATCACAAAAACCTAAAAGAGGTACAACTCTTTGTACCCACACATCGTGCATCTCACTCTTTCTCACTCTTTATTGCTGCTCACTCTTTCTCTCTTTCTCTTCACCATTGCCATTACTGAATATCAAATGTTCAATGTGCCTCGGTCACCACAGGCGGCGAAGCTCTCACTCTCTCCTCTTCCCCTCATCCCCTCCCTCTTCAAGCATCAATCTATCAAGGTTCCCCTCTCACTTACTCTTTGCTCTTTTACGTTTATCCCATAGAAACAGGGAACACTCATTCCGGTACTTAGGAACGGATTAACGCGTTCCGAGAGGTTCGAGCCCAGGAAACACTGGCGGAATGTTCCAACCCATTCTGTGTCCCGTTCTCGCCCGTTTCAGGCCGTTCTCTGTTTGGAACGGCCGTTTCAGCAATGGGGATTAATTTAAAAGAAAAAAACGTTGATCGTGTCTTGTCCCGTCTCGCGCCAATTGGCCCGAGTCCCGCCTCTCGCTTGCCTGACCTGCCTCCCGTCTCTCGCGGCTCTCTCGACTGCCTGGACCAATTGCCTGGTGTCCGACTGCTAGGCCCACCTCCCGCGACTCCCACCTCTCTCGCCTGCTTGGCACCTCTCCCGCCTGCCTAAAATTGATATATATCTCTAGATGAATCTAGGCTTAAGTGTTGACTCTCTCTCTCTCTCTCTCTCTCTCTCTCTCTCTCTCTCTCTCTCTCTCTCTCTCTCTCTCTCTCTCTCTCTCTCTCTCTCTCTCTCTCTCTCTCTCTCTCTCTCTCTCTCTATATATATATATATATATATATATATATATATATATATATATATATATGAATATATAATGCCGTTCCCGTTCCCTAACTTTGGGTGTTTCCCCGTTCCAGGGGGTCCCGTTCCCGTTCCCATTCCCATTCCCCGTTCCTGGTAACTATGGTTTATCCCAATCCTCTCTCTCTCTGTTTCAACTTTCAAGAGTCAATCATCTCGCTCTCTCTCTTTTGATCACTCTCTCCTAGCCTCTCTATTGGTATCATGACTTGTGAGAAACACAAGACCTTCAATTTGCATGCCATCCATGTGGAGAGGGACACGAAGAAGTCCAACTCCCGCCCTTGGACATGCAAGTATTATAGGAAGTGCTACACAAGTGATGCAACCCAACTCCTCCAACATCTTTTCAAGATAGGGGGAGGCAAGTTGGTCTATGCAAGGAAATTGCTCAAAATATCATGGACGAGATTTTTGCTGAGATGAGAGGGGGATCCACTGGAGGAGGAAGTGGCATATTGGCACCAATGCCTATGCCTACTAATGAAGAAGCATCAAATGGGGGTGTATCTTCAATAGATGCAGGTGATGCCTCCACCATTGGTGGTGGTGACTCCACATCTACACCTAGCTTCGGCAAAAGACAAAGTGGAGGCTCATGTGGCACCAGAGAGGTGGTCCTCTCTCTCTCAAGCTGTGGTCATGTGCGTTGATAGGTTGGCTTTTTTAGGGTAGAGAAAGGCGACAACTTGTGGATATTGAAATTGCACGCACAATGATTGAGTGCAATCTTGCATTTAATGTCCTAAAGCAAGAGCAATAGAAGAAGATCTTAAAAGCCATTGCCAATGTGGGTCCATGTGAAGGATGGACTGGTGTTGCATAGAATGATATGAGGATGAAAAAATTTGATGAAGAGAAGAAGAGAATTGATATAGCCCTCGATCTTATTCGGGCCGCATGGACTAAATATGGTTGCTCCATTCTTATCGACAAATGGAGTAATCATAAAAGAAATGGGGCATCATTAACATACGTATCTCATGTCCACTTGGCGATTACTTTTTGTGGGTGGTACACACTTATACTTTCATAATTTTGAATTTCGTATTATAAACTATAATTTAATAATCATGATTCGTGAAGCCTGTAGGGGCCGATTGAGCACGACAATCGAGGAAGATTGTCCTACGTGCACTGAGAGACAGAGCGAGAGCAAGCAGTGTAGAGAGTGAGCATGTTTTTTCAGGTACAATGACGAGAGTACCTTTAGGTTTTTTAGATAGATATATATGTGTAAGTATAAGTGCTAAGGGTGCGTTCACACCCGAGCACATTTAAAGGCACGAGGCCTTTATTCCCAACAACCTCCCACCTAAAGGCAATGTGCCTTAAGAGGAGAAAAGAATCAGCTAAGTCTAGGTATGTACAAAGTTGAAGTACATATATCTATCCAACTCCCATCATCTGTCGGCAATGAGCAAACCACTTTCCTAGAAGACCCTTCGTGAGAAGGTCTGCAGGGTTATCATATGTATGCACTTTGACAAGCTCAAGGCTTTTGTTGTCAAGTACATCTCTAATGAAGTGGTACTTCACCTGTATGTGCGTTGTCTTTGCATGAAAGACATGATTCCGTGCTAGCATGATAGCACTCTGACTATCACAATGGAGACAAGTAACTTTGTGATGCCAAGCTCTCCCACCAGACGTGAAAGCCATAAAGCCTCCTTGCATGCCTTAGTGGCAGCCACATACTCTGCCTCTATAGTAGACAAGGCAACACACTTTTGTAGCCTGGAGATCCAAGAGTCTGCTCCTCTTGTGAAAGTAAACACATACCCAGAAGTGAACTTTCTGCAGTCCGCATGACCAGCATAGTCTGCATCCGCAAAGCCAACAACAAATGCCTTCTGCTTTCCAAAGTAGATACACAACTTCTTTGTGCCTTTGAGGTATCTCATAATACCTTTCACTGCATCTCAATGCTTCTTGCTAGGGGTTGCCATGTATCTGCTAACCACTCCCACTACAAAGGCAATGTCAGGACGTATAGCAACCATAGCATACATCAAACTGCCAACAGCTGAAGCATATGGTATCTTGGCCATTTCAGCCTTCTCATCATCAGATGTAGGGTTGTCCTCTGCACTAAGTTTCACATATAGAGGCAATGGAACCCCAATTGTTTTCCCCCCCTCCATATTGAAACACTGCAAAACTTTGGAGATATACTCTTGCCGAGATGGATAGAGTAAGCCTTTCGATCTTTCTCTGAGTATTCGCATGACAAGAATGTGATTTGCATCACCAAGATCCTTCATGTCAAAGCTGCCATGAAGACTTTGCTTCAGTGAGTCCAAGGCATGAGTATCCCTGCCAGCAATCAGCATGTCATCAACATACAAAACCAAGATAATCAGGCTACCATTTGCTGCTTTCTTGGTGTACAAGCAATGATCCACTTGACTTCTATGAAAGCCTTGGGACTGCATGAATGTATCAAAAATACGATACCATTCTCTTGGTGCTTGTTTCAGCCCATACAAACTCCTTTTGAGTTTACATACCATTTTTTTCTTCCCTTGTTCAACAAACCCTTTAGGCTACTGCATATATATGTCTTCATGCAGATCACCATGTAAAAACACGGTCTTTACATCCATTTGTATAAGCTCCATATCCTCAACTGCAACCAAAACCAAAATGGTTCTTAATGTAGTCATCTTGACTACAGAAGAGAAAATCTCGTCAAAGTCAATTCCATGCTCCTGCATGTACCCTTTTGCAACCAATCTTGCTTTGTACCTTGGTGAGGAACCAAAAGTGACCTTCATCTTGTAAACCCATTTGCATGGAAGGGTTTTCTACCCTTTAGGCAACTGCACCAAGTCCCAAGTGCCATTTTTTTCAAGAGATTTTCAAGAGATTCCATCTCTGACAGCCTGGCTTTATACCATTTCTTGCTGTCCTGTCTGTCCATTGCTTCCTTGAAGCAAGACGGTTCACCACAGTCTGTCAAAATGACATAATCAGCCACATTAATTGCACTAGAAACAAACCTGTCAGGTTGTCTAGTAACCCTAGACGATCTCCTAACCCAATGGTCATTGTTTGCTGGCTGTTCTTGCAAATTTCCATTTTCAGCATGCTGTCCTGGCATTTCAGCCTGCAAATCAACATTAACAGCTTGCTGTCCTGGCTGTCCTGCACATGCAATGGCTCATTTTCATGGGCAATAGCTGGCTGATCATTTCCAGCATCGTTTCTTGCATTTACAGGTTCATTTACAGCATGTATTTGCTGCTGTACAACAGGCACATTTTGCTGTCCAAAAGGTATTTCTTCCCGGAATACAACCCTATGGACCTCCTCAGTCTTTTCGGATTGTTTGTGCATGCGATCTTCCCGGAAGATAACGTCATTGCTGCATACTACTTTCCTTTTCTCGAGATCCCACAATTTGTACCCCATTTCACCCTCGTCACCATATCCTAGGAAAATGCATTTACAGGACTTTGGCTCAAGTTTGCTGTGTTTTTCTTTACGAATGTGCACAAAAGCCTTGCAGCCAAACACTTTCAAATGAGCATATGAAGGTGGCTTGCCCGACCACGCTTCTTGGGGAATTCCCCTCCCCAAAGACCTGTTTGGTGACCAATTAATCAAGTGAACGGCTGTCATAACAGCCTCTGCCCAAAAACCATGGGGTAATGTAGCATGAGATAGCATCGTACAAACCTTATCTTGTACGGTCCGATTCATACGCTCTGTAACTCCATTTTGGGGCGGATTATGAGGGACAGTGAGCTCCCTCTTTATCCCTTTGTTGTCACAAAATGCCTGAAAGGCCTTGGACACATATTCCCCACCATTGTCAGAGCGAAGGCACTTAAGTGTCTTATCTGTCTGAATTTTAGCCAATGCCAAAAACTTATCAAGCACTTCATCCTTGCTACGAATAGGGTAAACCCATACTTTCCGTGTAGCATCATCCACAAAGGTGACAAAATATTTCTTTCTCCCTAAAGATAATCCTGGCATTTGACATACATCCGAATGTACTAACTCTAGAGGAGAAGATTTCAAACTTTTTATGTGACGTCTGTGCATGTTTTCCATAAATGTAATGATCACAATGTTCAAAATCAGCATAATGAAGACAAGGCAAGTAACCCAAACGAGAAAGCACTTTCATTCCTGTTTGACTCATGTGTCCCAAGCAGCCATGCCACAAAGAAGCGCTTGGCTACTCGGTCAGGGCAACAACATGGTCACGCACACTAGATACATGAAGTGGATACAAAGTATCACTCTTGCAACCTCTGGTAATAACCCTAGATCCCTCAGAGATCTTCCATTTTCCATCACCAAAGGTGGTATGAAAACCATCATCATCTAGCTGCCCTGTGCTAATCAAGCCAAGGTGGACAACGCCATGCCGACCCCATGTATAGTCAGAGAATCACTCATGACGAGGGGTGACATGAAAGGAAGCACTTGAATCAAGAATCCACGTATGCATGTCATCATCTGTATCTACAAATAAAGCATGTGCACCAAAGTGTGAAGAGAGAAAGAGTACGTCACTCCCACTATCACTGTCATGAGTGACTACATTCATCTCTTCAATTTTCACATTGCTCTTCTTAGGTTGACTGTCCTTCTTCTCTTCCTTGCTATCATATGTCTTCTTGCCTTTTCCTTTCTCTTTCTTTCATTTGTAGCAATCACATTTAAAGTGACTCTTCTTGCCACAATGATGGCATTCAACATCTTTGCCACGTGATTTACTGCATCCCTTGCTATCTTATTTTCCTTTCTAGTATGCAAAGCACTGGAAGACTTACTAGATGCATTGTTTTGCCGATTCATCTCTTCCATAAGTAGAGCACTCTCTACATCAGCATACAAAAGGATCACATTAGAATTGCTCATAGCAGTCCTGAATGTATCCCAACTCTCTAGTAGAATGCAAAGCAAGAAAGTAGCCTTAAATTCCTCATTAATCATGAACTTCAAGGCAACCAGCTGGCTGAAAATGGAGTTAAACTCACTCAAGTGAGTAGACATTGCTGTACCTTCTTTCATACGCAAATCCATAAGCATTTTCGGCCAATACACTTTGCTTGTAGCACTCTTCGGCACATACAGTTCTTCTAGTCTAGTCCATATAGCATATGCAAAATCCAAACCTTCAATGTTGAAGAGCAAGGCATCAGAAATTGATAGCTCTATGGTTGAGTGTGCAAGCTCATTCAACTCATCCCAATCGTCCTGATCCATGTCCGCAAGCTTTCCCCCTTTAGTTTTGTGGCTTTGCCTGCTTCTTTTGTAATAAGATATTGTAGCACTGTTTTTGCCACAATGCAAAATTATGTGTGCCTTAAAGCTTCTTTATGTGCATCAAATTACTGCTGTCATTGCTGCCAGCCATGATTTTCAGCCCAAATGTGACAAAAAAACCAGCAAATGCAGGCCCAAACTGTCACCCAAGTGACCAAGGTACAAACAAGTACTAATCAGCAATAAATGACCATGCAGAAGTACAGATTTCAGATCTGTAATTAATTTTTCAGAAGCACCAAACCATGTGCTACAGCATTATCCAACTGATTACAGCTATTCTAAGGGCATGTGCATCACATTATGTGAGAAATCCCAAAATTTCAGCTGCAATTTCTGTTGTGCATGTACCCACGGGCATAAAATTTGACATGAACGGTCAAAAGCCCCAAAATTTTGTGCTTAAAGCGTCAAACACACACATCTTTGGGTTAATTTCAGCCCAATTTGTGCATGTACATTCAAAGCCCCAAATGTCAGGGACAAAATGTCATAAGTTCCTGCAATTTCTGAGACAGATATCACTGTTGCATCTTGCTCACACCAAATCTGGAGAAATCCCCAAATTTTCCAAGTCCTGCGTGCATTAAGTTCAGTGGAATTGAAAGAATTTCACTAAAATGTGAAAAAACCCCAAAATTCATGGGCAAATGTGCACCGACTTTTCAATTTCTGAGTCGGATTGTCCAATTCTGTGTTGAGATTCCCAAATTCGGGAAAAGCCCCAAATTTTTGGGCCAATTTTGCACAGGTGTGAGACTTTGTGCTTGTGCACGCGAAACCCTGTCAAGAAAGGGGTAGAATCTGAATTTCTCTTTGAAAAAAAAGGAAAAAAATTGGAACGTGATGGGGTCTGTTGACCCACGTCGACGTTAGACGTCACGTCACCTACCCAGGCGCCGTCCCGTTGGTCGCGCGCCCATCCGCTGGTCCACAGCGCAGTCTCGTTGGTTGGGCTCGTCAGTGCCCGCCCGTTGGCCCACGCCTAATCCAAACTCGTCAGCTGCTCCCGTTGTTGCCTGGTCTCCCGCATGTCGCTTGTCGCCTGTCGACTATGCCTGCAGCCCGTCACGCCTGCTGCTACTGCCCGTTCGCCTACTCGCCTAGTACTGTCTGTTCGCCTGCTCCTCAATAGTCCACAAGCCTGTCACACGAGACTCTGCATGTCGCCTGCACCTCTCAACACCTTAAGTGAGCCATTGGCTCTGATACCAGTTTGTAGGGGCCGATTGAGCATGACGATCGAGGCAGACTGTCCTACGCGCAGTGAGAGACACAGAGAGAGAGCGCGAGAGCAAGTAGTGTAGAGAGAGCACGTTTTTTCAGGTACAATGACGAGAGTATTTTTAGGTTTTTTAGATAGATATATATGTGTAAGTACAAGTGCTAAGGGTGCGTTCACACCTGAGCTCATTTAAAGACACGAGGCCTTTATTCCCAACAAAGTCTCTTTCCCTATTTCTCTATCCCTAAGCCCCTCTCTCTCTCTCTCTTTCTCTTGATTCTTGACAGTGATAGTGGAAGTGACGTACTCTTTGTCTCTTCACACTTTGGTGCACATGCTTTACTTGTAGATACAGATGATGACATGAATACCTGGAATCCTTGATTCAGGTGCTTCCTTTCATGTCACCCCTCGTCGTGAATGATTCTCTGACTATACATGGGGTCGGCATGGTGTTGTCCACCTTGGAAACAACTATGCATGTGACATTGCAGGTATTGGCAGTGTGTAGTTGCAGTTTCAGCATGGCTCTATCTTTATACTTCAGCATGTACGGCATGTATCTCAGCTCAAGAAGAGCTTGATTAGCACAGGGCAGCTAGATGATGATGGTTTTCATACCACCTTTGGTGATGGAAAATGGAAGATCTGTGAGGAATCTAGGGTTATTGCCAGAGGTTGCAAGAGTGATACTTTGTAACCCCTTCATGTATCTAGTGTGCGTGACCATGTTGTTGCCCTGACCGAGCAGTCAAGTGTTTCTTTGTGGAATGGCCGGTTGGAACACATGAGTCAAACAAGAATGAAAGTGCTTTCTCGTTTGGGTTACTTGCCTTCTTTGTTATGTTGATTTTGAGCATTGTGATCATTGTATTTATGGTAAACATGCACAAACATCTCATTTAAAGTTTCTTTCTTTGAAATCTTCTCCTCTAGAGTTAGTACATTCAGATGTATGTCAGATGCTAGGATTATCTTTAGGGGGAAAGAAATATTTTGTCACCTTTGTCGACAATGCTATACGAAAGGTATGGGTTTATCCTATTTGTAGCAAGGATGAAGTGATTAACAAGTTCAAAAAATTATTGGCATTGGTTGAAAATCAAATTGATAAGACACTCAAGTGTCTTTGCTCTGACAATGGCAGGGAATATGTGTCCAAGGCCTTTCAGGCATTTTGTGACAGCAAAGGGAGAAAGAGGGAGCTCACCGCCCCTCCTAATCCGCCCCAAAATGAAGTTGCAGAGCGTATGAATCAGACCATACAAGATAAGGTTCGTACGATGCTATCTCATGCTGCATTACCCTATGGTTTTGGGCAGAGGTTGTTATGACAGTCGTTC
Organism: Lygodium microphyllum; assembly: GCF_053477565.2. NCBI lineage: Eukaryota > Viridiplantae > Streptophyta > Polypodiopsida > Schizaeales > Lygodiaceae > Lygodium > Lygodium microphyllum. The sequence continues at coordinate 20,576,167 of NC_141158.1, read as the reverse complement.
ACTTAATTAATCAGTTACCAACCAGGTCTTTGGGGATGGGGACGAGGGAGGGGAAGGGGGGGGAGGGGTTTCCCCAAGAAGCATGGTCGGGCAAGCCACCTTCATATACTCATCTGAAAGTGTTTGGATGAGAGACTTTTGTGCACATTTGTAAAGAAAAATGCAGCAAACTTGAGCCAAAGTCCTGTAAATGCATTTTCCTAGGATATGGTGACGAGGGTGAAATGGGGTATAAATTGTGGGATCCCGAGAAAAGGAAAGTAGTACGCAGCAATGACGTTATCTTCCGAGAAGATCGCATGCACAAACAATCCGAAAAGACTGAGTAGGTCCGTAGGGTTGTACTCCGGGAAGAAATACCTTTTGGACAGTAAAATGTGCCCGCTATACAACAGCAACTACCTGCTGTAAATGAACCTATAAATGCAAGAAACAATGCTGGAAATGATCAGCCAGCTATTGCCCATGAAAATGAGCCATTACATATGCAAGAACAGCCAGGACAACAAGCTGTTAATGCTGATTTGCAGGCTGAAATGCCAGGACAGCACGCTGAAAATAAAAATTTGCAAGAACAGCCAGCAAACAATGACCATTGGGTTAGGAGATCGTCTAGGGCTACTAGACAACCTGACAGGTTTGTTGCAATTAATGTGGCTGATTTATGTCATGTTGACAGACTATGGTGAACCGTCTTGCTTCAAGGAAGCAATGGGCAAACAAGACAGCAAGAAATGGTATAAAGCCATGCTGTCAGAGATGGAATCTCTTGAAAAAAATGGCACTTGGGACTTGGTGCAGTTGCCTAAAGGGCAAAAAACCCTTCCATGCAAATGGGTTTACAAGATGGTCACTTATGGTTCCTCACCAAAGTACAAAGCAAGATTGGTTGCAAAGGGGTACAAGCAGGAGCATGGAATTGACTTTGATGAGATTTTCTCTCCTGTAGTCAAGATGACTACATTGAGAACCATTTTGGGTTTGGTTGCAGTTGAGGATATGGAACTCATTACCTGGTGATCTGCATGAAGATATATATATGCAACAACCTGAAGGGTTTGTGGAAAAAGAGAAAGAGAAGATGGTATGTAAACTCAAAAAGGAGTTTATATGGGCTAAAACAAGCACCAAGAGAATGGTATCATAAGTTTGATACATTCATGCAGTCTCAAGGCTTTCATAGAAGTCATAGTGGATCATTGCTTGTACACCAAGAAAGTAGCAAATGGCAACCTGATTATCTTGGTTTTATATGTTGATGACATGCTGATTGCTGGCAAGGATACTCATGCCTTGGATTCACTGAAGCAAAGTTTTCATGGCAGCTTTGACATGAAAGATCTTGGTGATGCAAATCACGTTCTTAGCATCCGAATACTGAGATATATCAAAAGGCTTACTCTATCTATCTCAACAGGAGTATATCTCCAAGGTTTTGCAGCATTTCAATATGGAGGGGAGGGAAATGATTGGGGTTCCATTGCCTCCATATGTGAAACTCAATGCAGAGGACAACCCTACATTTGATGATGAGAAGGTTGAAATGGCCAAGATACCATATGCTTCAGCTGTTGGCAGTTTGATGTATGCCATGGTTGCTACACGTCCTGACATTGCCTTTGCAGTGGGAGTGGTTAGCAGATACATGGCAACCCCTGGCAAGAAGCATTGGGATGTAGGGAAAGGTATTATGAGATACCTCAAAGGCACAAAAGAGTTGTGCATCTGCTTTGGGAAGCAGAAGGCATCTGTTGTTGGCTTTACGAATGCAGACTATGCTGGTCATGCGGATTGCAGAAAGTCCACTTCTGGGTATGTATTTACTCACAGGAGTAGTCTCTTGGATCTCCAGACTACAAAAGTGTATTGCATTGTCTACTACAGAGGCAGAGTATGTGGCTGCCACTGAGGCATGCAAGGAAGCTTTATGGCTTTCACATCTGGTGGAAGAGCTTAGCATCACAGAGTTACGTGTTCTCCATTGCGATAGTTAGAGTGCTATCATGCTAGCACAGAATCCTGTCTTTCATGCAAAGACAAAGCACATACAGGTGAAGTACCACTTCATTAGAGATGTACTTGACAGCAAGAGCATTGAGCTTGTCAAAGTGCATACAAATGATAATCCTGTGCAAACTTTCTCACGAAGGGTCTTCCAACAGAGCGGTGTGCTCATTGCCGACAAATGATGGAAGTTGAATAGATATATGTATTTCAGCTTCATACATACCTAGACTTAGCTAATTCTTTTCTCTTCTTAAGGCATATTGCCTTTAGGAGGGAAGTTGTTGGGAATAAAGGCCCTTGTGCCTTTAAATGCGCTCAGGTGTGAACACACCCTTAGCACCTGTACTTAAACGTATATATCTATCTAAAAACCTAAAGGTACTGTAACCAGCCTGTTCACTGGGAAGGGCGGTAGTGTACAACCAAAATAAATAAATGCTTTCACCCAATCTAACAGTCGCCCACTTTACCTGAACTTAAAGACACAAACTCAAGAAGAAAAACAGGAAGCTAAAATGCTCCCGTTGCAACACAGACACCCTGTTGGCCCCTAAGTTAGGCGCCCCTTGCGGTATTTCTTTATTTTTTTTAAAAAGAGAGAGAGTACAATGGGCTGTCTTTCACCTATTCTGGGTGAAATTTGGCAACATAACAGTACAATTACTGACCCAAAACAAGTTGACCAGGAGGGAAAACTCTGCCCAAGTCTGAAACTTCTGGTTGGAGTGCAGATTTGACCATTTCAGTCTGCTGTAATTACTGGTTCAGACCTGTTCTGAGACCTGTTTACAACACATACTGTTCCCTGCACTGTTCTGCCTACTGTAATTACTGGTTCAGACCTGTTCTGAGACCTGTTTTCAGCTCATACTGTTCCCTGCACTGTCCTGCATCATCTGGGCCAAGTGCCCCTTGATTCTGACATCAATTGGGCTCTGAAATACCCTCTGAACAGTCCAGAATCAGTTCTAGTTTAGTGCTGTTTCAGACTCTTGCTTGGTGAGGTTATACAACTGCTCCTGTTCCTGGAGAAAGAGGCTCTTGCCTCATGCAAAAACAGCATATTCCACACAGCTGTACCTGAATCAGAAGAAAGGCCATTGATTCTGCAGCATAACCATACTATCAGGGAGAGAAAGAGAGAGTAGGAAGCAAGCTCAAGCCTCTGTGCATCATGGACAAGGTAGGCCAGCTCTCAAGAGCTCTCCATCTGCAGCAATCCATCTCCCTTTCACAAAAATGAGCCCCCCGTGCATTAAAACTCGTTTTTGTACTGCCCTCTCTCTCTCTTTTGGGAATTTATGCCCAAATTGTGACACATGGCATACATGTAACAATTTTCATGTTTAAACCTTTCAGTCTAAAATTCTCCATCCTCGGTGCAGAATTTGACCTCGGCACAAACCAGAGGATTAATCCTCGTGCAAAAACGAAGATAATGACGCGAACAGATTCTGAGGTCCAAAAATAGTAACTCCCTAAATTTTAGGAGTTGCTTCCATTGCATCCCCACTAGTCTTCTGACCATCTTTGCAAACTAAGGCTACATCCAAATCTGTAATGTAGCTCAACTGAAAGTGAATTTCCACTAATGACCCCATATGGACTAATCTCTTGCAGATTTGTCCATCTTCACTTTGAACTAGTCTCTTCCAGGCTAGTTCTTCAACACACTTGTCCATATACACTTTCACAAGTCTCTTCCAAGCTTGTCAATCTACAGTGCCATCAGTCTCGTCCAGACTTATACTGGACCTTAACTGTCCAGTCTTGACTCACTAGACATTCCTGTCCGTTTCACAAACTGGCCATGCAACTCAGGCGTTTAGATTTCAAGAGGGATCCTTCCAAAAAGAAAAACCAAATAAAATATGTAATAAAGAAATCAACAAAAAGGTAATAGTTGTCACAGTCTTGTGGCATACCTCCCTCTCGAAATCGCAAATGCCCTCGTTTGCATGAATGTTATACATGCTTCCAGCTAACCCAGTGAACTTACACTTGGCAGCACATGTACAACACATACATGCTATCAGTCAACATTGTGAACTGAACACACTGTTAACACATGTATGTTCTAACTGTGAAACATGACAGACTATCATCATGTGACTCCACATCACTATTTCCAAATATAGTGGCCGGTACACCACAATGATATCCCCATAGTGGCAGATTCTTATTTGATGACTCCACATCACCCTGACTAGAGATCTAGTGGCCAGTACATCAAAATGATATCCCCACTAAGTCAATTCACAAAATACATGCCCGATCGAGTAACCATTGTTACAACATGTATTCAATTCAATAGAAGTAAAAACTGTATTCTTGCGGGCAATACTTACTTCTTTAGCACTGAGAAAACCATATGGACACAATAAGTGTTAACCTGTACAAAATCTGTTTCTGTACATAATTTCTTTCTTAAGCAATTGTCACTTTGACAATCTATTTCAGCTTAGAGATACAAGGGGTCAAGGTAGGTGCAAGCGAAATGCTTCAAGGTAAAGTTCCAACACATTAGGTGACTCTGCAAGTTCACCTTCGTCCATCCACTTAGCATCTATAGCTGGATAGTTCTTGAACTTAACCAAATACCTTCTAGCAACTTTGCCTTTCACTTTCCTTTCCTTATGTGCCAGTACTTGTTCTAGAACAAGAATTTCATCAAGTTCCACAACTTCGGGCTGTTCCTCAGCTGGCATATCTTCTGGCACATCACCCACATAGGGTCTAAGAAGACTTGCATGGAAAGCATTATGAATCTTCCAATTGTCAGGCAATTTCAGCCTATAGCTGACATCACTAATCTTCTCTGTTACTTGAAAAGGCCCATAGTATCGCATACTAAGCTTAGTGAAAAGACTTTCCTTGTCTTTCCGCTTCTTTAAGCGTGCCTTTTCAAACCGCAACAGTACCCAATCACCAAGTGAAAATATCAATTCACGACGGTGATGATCAACAGCTTTCTTTTGCTTTGCCTAAGTCCTTTCAAGGGCATGCTTAACTTTCTGATACATTTTCCCCATACTCTGCACATACTGATCTGCCTGAAAGATTTTATCCTTTGTATGCAAAATGGGAGGAACCTTTTTACCACCTTCAACAATTTCAAAAGGGGCTTTGCCTATTGACGAGTGCACAGTATTATTGTATACATACTCGACCAAAGGCAAATACTGCTCCCACTTTGACTTGTGTTCTGACACATAGCACTTAAGCAGATCCAAGACAGTAGAATTTGCCTCTTCTAACTGTCCATCAATCTGTGGATGAAATGACGATGAGAACTTAAGCGTTGTGCCCATGTTCTCAAATATGCCTCTCCAGAATAGACTTGTCATCCGTGGATCACGGTCATTGACAATAGACTGTGGCATACCATGATACTTGAAGACATTGCACATAAACAAACGTGCCATCTGATCTGGTTTTATCTTCTTCCTAACAGGAATGAAATGAGCCTGTTTGCTAAACCTGCAAATAATAGTCCATATCCCGTCATTTCCTGTCTGTGTCCTTGGAAGATCAAAGATAAAATCCATAGCTATGCTTTCCCATGGTTTATCTGGAATAGGCAATGGCTGTAAAAGCCCTGGTGCTTTTTGCCTGTCAAACTTGACCTTCTGGCAAATCAAACACTGCCGCACAAAAGCATCCACATCTCTTCTCAAAGTAGGCCAATAAAAGAATGTCTCTACTGCTTTGACTGTTGCATCAATATCACGATGCCCTGCATACGGTGGCGAATGACTCTCTGTCATAACTTTCCATCTCAATGGCATAGTCACACATAGTCTACCATGCATCAACATGAAACCATCCTTGAGAAGATAATGCTCATGATGTTGTCCATTGATAAGCTGATCAAAGATCCTTGCAAAATCTTCATCATCAGCATATTGTTCCTTCATATCATCAAGCTCATGATGATAAGGAATTGACACAGCTGAAATTTGTGGCTTCCTTGACAAAGCATCAGCCACAACATTCTTTTTGCCTTCCACATGCACAATCTGAAAATGGAACATTGACAAAAAGTTTGCCCAAGGAATATGCTTTTCTGACAGCTTAGTCTGAGTTAAGAAATAACGCAATGTCTAATGATCTGTCTGGACAATAAAATCTGCCCCAAGTAGGTAGTGTTTCCAACAAGAAAGCACATGAATCACAGCCAGCAATTCTTTCTCATAGACCTGCATAGTCTTTTCTGGCCCTCGCAAGATTCTGCTTTCAAATGCCACTACACGGCTATCTTGCATTAACACTGCACCAATGCTATTGCCACAAGCATCACACTGGACAACAAATGACTTCCTAAGATCTGGCAGAATGATCACTAGACTAGAAGTCATCTTTTCTTTAAGAAGATTGAAAGCTGAAATCTCTTTCTGTGTCCACTGAAAAGAGATTCCTTTCTTCTGTAAAGCATGTAAAGGTGAAGCAATCTCTGCAAAATTGCGGATGAACCTCCTGTAGTAAGAACACAAACCCAAGAAGCTTCTAACATCACGGACAGTCTTCAAATCTGGCCATGTTCTAATTGCTTCAACTTTAGCAAGATCCATTCGGACACCATCCTTTGACACTATGCGCCCGAGAAACTGGATTTCTTCCAAGAAGAACTCACTCTTCTTGCCATTGATAAGCAACCTATTACTGCAAAGCTCATCAAAGACTACTTTCAAGTGTTCTCTATGCTCCTGTTCATTCTTTGAAAAGACAATCACGTCATCAAAGAATGTACCAACAAACTACCTGTATGGATGAAAAATCCTGTCCATCATTGGATTAAACGTAGCAAGAGCATTAGTAAGTCCAAATGGCATTACCAAGAATTCATAGAGACCAAACATGGTCCTAAGTGCAGTCTTATGCACATCCTCTTGCTTAATCATGATCTGGTGGTATCCACTCTTCAAATCTATCCTGCTGAAAATTGACGCTCCTTCCAAACAGTCAAGGATGTCGTCAATTCTTGGAATGGGGAACCTGTTCTTGATGGTACTCTTGTTCAACGCACGATAATCTATGCACATGCGCCAAGAGCCATCCTTCTTCTGCACTAAGAGCACTGGTGAGCAAAAGGGAGATGAACTTGGCTGAATCAGCCCTTTCTCTAACAGCTCATTCACCTGGCTCAATATCTCTTTCTGTTGGGCTGCACTGACCCTATACGGAGGTCTATTTGGTGGGCTACTGCCTGGCACCAAATCTATCGCACGATCCTCAAACCTCTCTGGTGGCAACTGTGATGGTAATGAGTCAGAAAAACAATCACTGAACTGAGACAAGAAAGCAGACCTGTCTCTATCTAACATAGAGAAATTTGACTCATCATTATCCTTGACATCACGTGCAAAAATCAAATATGCAGAAAGATGATTCTTTATTACACATGTAATGGTAGAAGTCGATACAACAGGTACAAACTCTCCTTTAAGCTTCACATCAAGCACATGAGTCTTTCCCCTATGTTCCAAAGTCAGTGTCTTGTTAAAGGCATCCAACACACCATGCTTTCTGAACATCCATGGCTTTCCCAACAAGACATCACAGCCTTCAAGTGGCATGATATAAAATTCTTATGCATCAACATAAGACTGTATGTGAAGACGCAGCTTTCCAAGAATGGGTGTCACAGACTCTGAGTGGCCAGGACATGCCAACCCTGCCTCTGCTGTATAGCCCATCTCATCTGCTCTGATGCCCAAAGTAGAAGCCAGCTCTGGTGAGATAAAGTTTTCCTTAGCTCCAGGATCAAAGAAAATAAGTACATATTGATCCCTAACTTTACCCCAAGCTCTGCAAAGCTCATTAGCATCCGAGTGTGGCTTGTCTCCCAGCATATCTGGTACTAAACCTGCTGAAGGTTTGGGCTTCTTTCCTTTCCTGTCCTCTTTATCATCATCAGCTGATCTCTTATTCTTGTCCGGACAGTTAGACGCAATATGACCAGTCTGCTCACAGATAAAGCATTTCCTCTCAGCCATTAAAGCCTCTCTCTCTTCAAGAGACTTGCGCACAAAAGGTTTCTTCTGGTCCTTTGACTGCTGTCCAAAGGACTTGGCTGGCTTCTTGAACTGCCAAGATTTACCTGTGCTTTGAGAATTTTGATAAACCTGTTTACCAAATGGCTTCTTTGCTGAAAATTTTTCAGATTTGTCCTATTTAATGCTGCCCCCAAAAACAATTGACTGTCCCAACAATAATGCATTTCCTGTGGTAGCATTCTCAATTAACTAAGTCAAAGTGGTGACCTTTGTCTTTGTACAATAATTCCGGAGTTCCTTGGGCAGCCCACAGCAATATTTCTCTATCTGCTCGGTCAATGGCACAACCCTGTAAGAAGTGACTGGAAGCAAAGCCTCCCAAAACTTCTTGTTATAGTCTTCCAGATCCTTGCATTTAGATGTATCCAAATTGTGCCAAGCTAACATAACATCGATCTCAAATTCATTGGTCAACCAAGTAGAAGCAAATACTTGCTTAAAGTAAGCCCAAGTGGCAGGAGCCTGTCCTTGCATCAACAGTGTACTCCACCACTGACTAGCATTGTCCTTAAGAAAAGTGGCAGCTTTCCGAACCTTAGAAGGCTCTGTAAAGTTTCCTCCAACAAATGCAGCATCAAACTGCTGTAAGGAAGAGAGAGCCTTAGTCCTATTTTCAAATCCTCGAAAGATGTCAAACTGTACGGCTGCACCACCTTCCTTGTATGGCTTTGGATTCTCATGAGCCATCAAAGGGTCCGTAGGATATGCCTGTAACATAGGAACACTAACAGGTGGCATAGAAGTTGCCGGACCACTGACTACAGGGCTTGTAGACACAATACTTGCTTGCTGGTTTTGTTAGCAATCATGTTTGTCATGCCTTGTCATCTCCTGCCTGTGAGCCTCAGTCTGAGTCAGACGAGGACAGTAGGAGCTCTGACATGTCTATCACTTGTTTTGACGGAGGAGGTAGCTCATTCTAGAGCACTCAGATGTGCATTTCTCGAGGCAGTTTCTGCATTCATCAGCCTGCCTCACCTGCCGGACATTGTCCACCCTTTCCGGGATTTTTCTGAGCATTCTTGGCATTTTTACCTGCATTAAATGCTGGTCAGATCAGCCTTAAATGCTGGTCGGACATATTTATGGCCTCAAATTTCAGATCGGCCAGTTTGTGGGTTTTTTGGCTATTTATAGCCATTTCCCACTTGGCAGTCAGTTGTATTATCATCTTCCCTCCTTCTTTGGCAGGTGCACACTCCGACTCCGTCATCTTCCTCCGTCTTCGGTGCTGCCGTCATCATCAGCCTGATCTGATGCCCTCACTGACGCTTTGGGCTGCGTGCAGGGACTGATCAGTCCATTTCAGTGTATTCAGCATTCATTTCAGTCAGTGCAGATTTTCTTCCTTCATTTTCTGCTGTCTCTCTCTCCTCCTCTGTGTTCGTGTTCTTCTTCCGTTGCGCACTCTCACATGGTATCATCGCCTGACTGAGAGCACGGAGGACCTAACCTTGTGGAGAGATACCTCACCCCTCTTCTGCTGCTGTCCCCTCATCTCCAACTGCCCAGGCGGCCCCTCCAGGTGGCCATTCTTCTTGCGTTTGCTGCAGACGACTTCTCCAAAGGCTGCCACGTCATCAAACGACCCCTCCTGCTTGCGTTTACCATTAGGTGGCCCCTCCTTCAGCTGGGAGACACATCATCAGGCTGCGTTTTCCTGATCTGGTGATCGTATTCCCTCCTGGCGGATCATCTCCAGCTGGCGCTTCTTTTCTTGGCTGCGTTTTGGTGCCTGGCACCTTTCCCTCCGGATTTTGTGCCCTACACAGCTGCGTTTTCACCTTCTGGTGATAGGCGACCTGATTTCCTGGAGTTTGGTGGTTCTTCTGGTGGTTGGTGACCCTTCTGGTGGTCATTCTTCGGCATCGGCACAGTTTTCTTTGGTGTTTGGTATTTTGCAAATTGGAAGATGTCTTTTCATCAGTTTACGGGCTTTGATGATTCAGATGACGAGCTTTTGTCTCAACACTCATCTGAACGGAGGCGTGATTTCTATCACGAGGACCGTCGTCCGGAGTCTATTCCTCTTTCCCGTCCCCCTTCTATTCATGTATCTCGGCGATCCCCTTCCAGTGGGCCGAAGATGCAGCCTTTGGTACCCCCTGTATAGGCACCCGTACTTCCTTAGCTGCCCAAAGAGGACCGGTTGGATGGCTCCAACTTTTCTCTATGGTCCTGCAAGGTGGAGTGTATCTTGGACTCCTTCGATCTTTAGGAGCTTGTTTCTGTTCCTATTCCCCGGCCTAAGGTGGATCCCGCAGATGGGACATCTATGGATCGTGCAGCCTTATGGGATCGGCTTAATTCTAGAGCCCGATCTTTCCTCTTTCTGAGTTTGCAGGATTCTGTCCTTGTTCATGTTCACAGGTTGAAGACTGCAGCAGACGTGTGGAGAAAGCTCGCGTCTCTCTATCAACAGAAGACGTTTGCCTACCGGATATCTCTCGAAAAGAAGTTGCGGATGCTCACTATTGATGATAGTCCTTCCATGAAGGACCACATCAACAGATTACAGGATATGAGGGATGAGCTTGCATCCCTCGGTCGGACGATATCTTCTGAAGACATAGCTATGATTCTTTTGACTCAGCTGCCATCGCCTCGGTTTGATGTCTTTTGCACCAGCCTTCTTACATCGAGGACCCGTGAGAAGCTTCTCTGGGAGGAGTTATCCCCGCTTGTCTTGGAGCATGACGAGCGACTCAGAGAGGTCAATGCTAGTGGATCCGACTCCACTAGAGCCTTTGTTGCAGGTTCGGGAGGACAGAAGAAGAAGAAGACGAAGTCAAAGGCTAAGAAGAAGGACAGTTCTTCAGGCTCTGACTCAGATTCAGAGAGCCCGAAGTGCCCACACTGTGGGAAAGGGACACATCCAGAGGAGAAATGTTGGAAGAAGTACCCTCACCTTCGTCCGGGAGCGAAGGGTGGATCTACATCGGAGCCTTCTTCTACCTCTACACCAGCTGTTACCCACGAGTCAGTGTTCCTTCATATCCATGCTTTGGAGGAGGATCCTTCTTCCGTGGCTGCAGTGTCTTCTGCGCAGCCTTGGTTAGTGGACAGTGGTGCTTCGAGTCATATGACTCCCCGAGGTGATTTGTTACAGGATCTCCGTCCATCAGAGGGTTCAGTCACTGTTGGTGACATTTTATCGGTGCCTATTAGTGGTGTTGGCACATTGCCTTTGTTTACCGACCGACCTTCGAGCTCCTTTTCACAGGCCCTACATGTTCCGGATTTGGGCCTTCCCCTCCTCTCAGTTATGGCCTTACGAGGCTTGGCACACGAGTGATCTTCACCGAGCATGCCGTTGTTATTGAGGATTCTTTTACAGGAGCTGTCTTATCTACAGGTTGGCAGGAGAGCGGGCTTTACAAGCTCCATTCCCCTTCTTTGATGCAGGGTCCTCCGAGGCAGTCTATTGCTACACCCGTTCCCGCTTGTGCACCTTTTATTCCACAGGTTCCTTCCCATCCCCCACCTTCTCCTCCGGTGGTTCCCTCGTACCCCCCATCCCTTTCAGAGGGGGACGATCTTGGTGATGCGGCTGTGGATTCCCTGGCCCCTAGTGTTTTAGAGGGGGATTCCCAGGATCGTGAGGAGCTCCTTCAGCAGCAGTCTACATCGACGGACTTCATCGACATTGGCATTCCTCTTGCCACCCCACGATCTCTTTCCTCTTCGGCCTTCAGCCACATCCAGGATCTGAGAGGGGGTGTTAGCAGTCATGTTTGTCATGCCTTGTCATCTCCTGCCTGTGAGCCTCAGTCTGAGTCAGACGAGGACATTAGGAGCTCTGACATATCTATCACTTGTTTTGACGGAGGAGGTAGCTCATTCTAGAGCACTCAGATGTGCATTTCTCGAGGCAGTTTCTGCATTCATCAGCCTGCCTCACCTGCCGGACATTGTCCACCCTTTCCGGGATTTTTCTGAGCATTCCTGGCATTTTTACCAGCATTAAATGCTGGTCAGATCAGCCTTAAATGCTGGTCGGACATATTTATGGCCTCAAATTTCAGATCGGCCAGTTTGTGGGTTTTTTGGCTATTTATAGCCATTTCCCACTTGGCAATCAGTTGTATTATCATCTTCCCTCCTTCTTTGGCAGGTGCACACTCCGACTCCGTCATCTTCCTCCGTCTTCGGTGCTGCCATCATCATCAGCCTGATCTGATGCCCTCACTGACGCTTTGGGCTGCGTGCAGGGACTGATCAGTCCATTTCAGTGTATTCAGCATTCATTTCAGTCAGTGCAGATTTTCTTCCTTCATTTTCTGCTGTCTCTCTCTCCTCCTCTGTGTTCGTGTTCTTCCGTTGCGCACTCTCATAGGTTTTGATAACCAGCCATACCAAAAGTGCCCTGTGGCATGCCAAAACTGCCTTGAACTCCCTGAAATCCAGGCTGCATGCCTATATTACCATACATGGGGTTTGGCATAAAACCCTGTGTACCCCCAAACATTGTTCCTGGTACATACATCTGGTTTCCAGGCGCATAACCAGCCATACTCTGAAATACAGATCCACCTCCAAAGTACCCAGGATGTACAGAGCTCGGTGGGAAAACCTGTGGTAGAGCCTGAAAACTATTTCCCTGTCCATTTAGGCCAACATTTGGCTGTTGTAAAGTGGCGAGCTGAACTGGCAATGCCTGTGTAACTAGCGTTTCTGCCACCTGTTCCTGAACAGTCGGAACCAAGCTTGAAGTCTCCATTGACTCCCCAAGCTGCCTTGGTGTTTCCACTGAATTTGCAGCATGCTTACCCTTATCCTGGACCTCTACTGGATCCAAAATCTTTGCAAATGGCTGCAAAAATGCCAAAAACCTTGGATTCTGCATCACTTGAGTAAACATACTCACAGCAGCAACTAGCTGAGTCTTGAAAGTGTCTTCATCCATAGAAGAAGCCGTAAGAACTTGTGGCTCAACCATAGCAGGAGGAGTAACAAACTGTGGAGGTCTAGAAGACTCTCCCACCTCATGAACAACAGGGATCTCCTATGACGTAGACACTTCCTCTCTGGTGTCTTCCTTTCTATCAGCCATAATGCACAATTCTGTGTCTTACACCCAAACAGACCCTAGCTCACTCTTTAGGGAAAAAGTGATTTGATCCCGGCAATGGAACCATGTAACCGGCCTATTCACTGGGAAGGGCGGTAGTGTACAACCAAAATAAATAAATGCTTTCACCCAATCTAACAGTCGCCCACTTTACCTGAACTTAAAGACACAAACTCAAGAAGAAAAACAGGAAGCTAAAATGCTCCCGTTGCAACACAGACACCCTGTTGGCCCCTAAGTTAGGCGCCCCTTGCAGTATTTCTTTATTTTTTTTAAAAAGAGAGAGAGTACAATGGGCTGTCTTTCACCTATTCTGGGTGAAATTTGGCAACATAACAGTACAATTACTGACCCAAAACAAGTTGACCAGGAGGGAAAACTCTGCCCAAGTCTGAAACTTCTGGTTGGAGTGCAGATTTGACCATTTCAGTCTGCTGTAATTACTGGTTCAGACCTGTTCTGAGACCTGTTTACAACACATACTGTTCCCTGCGCTGTTCTGCCCACTGTAATTACTGGTTCAGACCTGTTCTGAGACTTGTTTTCAGCTCATACTGTTCCTTGCACTGTCCTGCATCATCTGGGCCAAGTGCCCCTTGATTCTGACATCAATTGGGCTCTGAAATACCCTCTGAACAGTCCAGAATCAGTTCTGGTTTAGTGCTGTTTCAGACTCTTGCTTGGTGAGGTTACCATCCTCACCTGTCCCTGCTGGGACAGCATACAACTGCTCCTGTTCCTGGAGAAAGAGGCTCTTGCCTCATGCAAAAACAGCATATTCCACACAGCTGTACCTGAATCAGAAGAAAGGCCATTGATTCTGCAGCATAACCATACTATCAGGGAGAGAAAGAGAGAGTAGGAAGCAAGCTCAAGCCTCTGTGCATCATGGACAAGGTAGGCCAGCTCTCAAGAGCTCTCCATCTGCAGCAATCCATCTCCCTTTCACAAAAATGAGCCCCCCGTGCATTAAAACTCGTTTTTGTGCTGCCCTCTCTCTCTCTTTTGGGAATTTATGCCCAAATTGTGACACATGGCATACATGTAACAATTTTCCTGTTTAAACCTTTCGGTCTAAAATTCTCCATCCTCGGTGCAGAATTTGACCGCGGCATAGACCAGAGGATTAATCCTCGTGCAAAAACGAAGATAATAACGCGAACAGATTCTGAGGTCCAAAAATAGTAACTCCCTAAATTTTAGGAGTTGCTTCCATTACATCCCCACTAGTCTTCTGACCATCTTTGCAGACTAAGGCTACATCCAAATCTGTAATGTAGCTCAACTGAAAGTGAATTTCCACTGATGACCCCATATGGACTAATCTCTTGCAGATTTGTCCATCTTCACTTTGAACTAGTCTCTTCTAGGCTAGTTCTTCAACACACTTGTCTATATACACTTTCACAAGTCTCTTCCAAGCTTGTCAATCTACAGTGCCATCAGTCTCTTCCAAACTTATACTGGACCTTAACTGTCCAGTCTTGACTCACTAGACATTCCTGTCCGTTTCACAAACTGGCCATGCAACTCAGGCATTTAGATTTCAAGAGGGATCCTTCCAAAAAGAAAAACCAAATAAAATATGTAATAAAGAAATCAACAAAAAGGTAATAGTTGTCACAGTCTTGTGACAGGTACACACTCGTCATTGTACCTACAAACGTGCTCACTCTCTGCTCTACTCTCTCTCACTCTCTCTGTCTCGCTGCGCATAAAGACTGACTATCTCGATCTTCGTGCCTCACCCGGCACTATATGCACTGCATACATATGTGCCCAAAAGCACTTCTAATACACAAAAACACTAACATTCTCTACAATTCTTCAAAATCTCACAAGTGGGAGATAATAAACTCGAATTTCACTACTTACAACGTCAAAATTGCTTCAGCAATGTCCCTAGTGCGCATTTCACACATAATTTTACCAAAAATCACAAATTTCAGCAAAAGCCCCAAAATTTCACTGACCAATCTGCCCCAATTGCATTAGTACATGTTCCCGAGAGCATACAACAGGCAAATTTAGTGAAAATTCACAAAATTTTGCAAAAGCCCCAAATTTCTTAGGTCCAAATGTGCACCAATGTCAGTAAATTCAGCTCAGCTGAGCAAGATTTCACTGATACATGAAAAATCCCAAAAATTTCAAAGCCAATGTGCACAATTTCTGCAATTTCTGGGTCCAATGTCATTGTTATGCATGAGCAATATCAAATCTTGGGAAAGCCCCAGATTTTAGGGCACAAATATGCACAAATCTGAGGACTGTGCTTGCACGCACAAACCACAGCTTAAGAAGATGTGCCACATCATTAAAAAAATTCTCACGTGGTGTCACCTGGTCTCCGTTGGCCGCATGATGCTGCCATCTGCCAACACCTGCTGGAAACATGATAAGAAGTCAATGCCTTGGTCCACGGAGTCTGTCGCCTGCACATGCCTGCTGAAAATGTGACATGCAGCCAGCCGATGACCCGCGCTTGCCTGGTTTGACGGATGCTTGCTCTACGATGGACTGCCGAGCTGGCCTGAAAAGCTGTCGCCTGCACAAGCTGACCTGTCACAGCTCATGCCTGGCCTAGCTGGTCAAGATTGACCTATCAACTACCTCGACTGGTCAGCCCAGTCAAAAACGACCTATTGCCTACCTTGCTTGGTCACAACTGAGCTACTGCCTGCCTCGGGAAGCACGCACACCTTTGCTGCAGCTCTGATACCAGTTTGTTGGGATGAGTGTGCAATGGAATGCAAGACAAGAATGGAGAGGAGCAGTCTTGAAAGTGGTAGTGAGAGAATCCCAAGATAAGTGTACCAGAAAAAGTCACAATACACAAAGAATAAAATGTATTTATATGTTGGGGTACAAAATAAGTGTGTTCAAACCCATATAAGTTTATACACACGGAGATTAAGGGACTTTACACCCAACACTACCTCCTGAGAAGTTTGAGGCTTTTCGCAAGTCCTTAAACTTGCTACCCTTTGGTGAGTGATCATCCCTGTACTTTACCACATTGGCACTACAAGGGGGTGTTAGAATTTGCCAATTCTATTGGCAATGCCCAATGTTTTAGTCTTCAGTTCTTTTTGAGTTATTAGTGTGAACACAACTAAAGATATAAGTTGTGTCACCACTCTTAGAGTTAGAGTTAGAGTCAATTAACGCTAGTTGAGTTAGAGCTAGGTCTATCTTAGACCTATCTTGTACCTTTCAAGTGAAGAATGATTGAAGAGTGATGATACAAGTGTAAAGAATGAATGAAGTAACTACCTATTTAGAGGCATAAGTTGTCTAGGGTGACGCACCACTATGTGGGTGCCCACTGAAAAGCGCCCATTGAAAAAGTGGCCAAAATGTAGACCCCAGCCTTTTTTGGGGCTGTCAGTGCGAAACCCTAAATGAAGTGTGTGAACTAAAGAAGTGGTTTCTCAACATTGGTCTCTTCCTCCTCGGGATACAACGGCTTGTCTTGTAATGATGGCTTTAATCTGACTATAATATGGGCCCCTTAGTCATCGACCACCTGGTCGAGATCAGGGTGCTTGACGAAGTGCAATGGCCCTCTCTAGTGTGACTCCATGGCGTTCTCTAGTGTGACTCCATGGCATGGAGTAGGGGTGCTTGACGAAGTGCAATGGCCCTCTCTAGTGTGACTCCATGGCGTGGAGTAGGGGTAGTTTGGCATGATGGATCTGTGTCTGGTGAGCTAGTAGTGCCTATGGTGTCTAGTCTATGAGAGAAATCCGCCATTGCTCTCTGCCTTGGTAACTCTTGGTGAGCTCATCTCGTCCCATAGTAGTGCTATGTGACATATTTGGAGCTCCAGGAGAAAAAGCTCGAGACATCTTTGAACCTCATACTCCATGACACAACAAAGAGGTCCAAAGTGTTAGCAGATTAGTCAGTTCATGGCTGAGTCTGTGCATGTGGTACATCAAGCTAGGCACAAAGATATTTTAGGCATTTTATTTGTCAGTATTTATTGTGATTTGGCATTATTTGCAGCCAGTCGATCAACATTTAATGCCAGACAACAAGTCATATTTTATGGCATTTATTTGGCCTATATATTCTTAGGCTCCCTCCTCCACATTCATTCATCACCTAACAGTTCTTGGGAAGAAGGGAAGGGAAGAAGGAGCGTGTGCCAATGCCCCCACAGCTGGCGACTCACATTGCTTCTGTATTGTCTCATGTCTTGGTTTATGGATTCCATTTCCCAAGCATACATTTGAGTTCTCATCTGTATTGTGTTCTCTCTTTCTTTTCTTTTCTCTTTTCTCTTGTGTTCAGCTCTTTATTTCAGCACATGTTTATGCTTCCATTGGTGCACCACTTCTAACATGGTATCAGATTTCAAGATCGGTGCTCCTGCTGTGTTTTCTTGCTGATTTCAGGACTGTTTTCACCCTTGCTAACCAGGCGACCTGTTTTACCTACGTTTTTTGCTAATGTCAGCATCTGTACAATCTGTGTCCCCATTTCAGCCTAAGTTTTGGTGCCTCTGCATCTCTTCCTGGCTAAGCACTCGCATTATCAAGCCATTTTTGTTGTTTTTGTCAGTTTTTGACTGATTTTTTGACTTTTTGCAATAACTTTTGTCTTATTTTGGTCAGATTTTGGATTATATTGTATGTGAACTCTTGCTTTTTGCAGTCTGTGCTCATGTTTTGGTTATGCTCCCTCTCCAAACCCCTTCTTTTCTCTACTTCTCTTCTAAATCCTCTACATATGGCTCCTCCATGCACATCCACTCATGACAAGCTCCATGGACCTGATTATCACACGTGGAGTGCGGTGATAAAGGCCCGGTTCATCCAAAAGAGGTTATGGTATGTGGTTTGTGGCGCTATTGCACATCCTCATGGGCCTTCTCCTCTTCCAACTGATTTTGATGAAGACAACCATTACGAAGAAATGCCTACACGGATTCGGATGATGTCTGTGCTTACTCGGCTTTACTTCAGTGCATTTCCAAAGAAGTCCTACCGGCAATCACCTCCAACAAGATAGCTTCAGATGTATGGTCGAAGTTGCAACTGATGTATGAGGCTCCTTCCACCATGAGGGCCATTACTCTCTATGGCCAGCTCCAACAACTGAAGTTTGAACCCAAAGATATGATCCAATCGTTCCTACTTCCGTTACTCAAATCCATGACCAGCTTCGGACTATGCAGTCTGATTTATCAAAGGCACATCTTGTTGGTATGATACTCTACAAGCTTCCTCCGGAGTTTGATGGAGTGGCGAATGCTTTACGGGTGTAGACATCTCCGACTTCTGTCAGTTTTCTTCATATTTCCTCGATGCTGCTTGACCATGAGACGACTTTGGGACTATGCGGGCCGCTTCCATCACACTATGGAGGTTCAGGTGAGGCTCTTGCAACTTCAGAGTGGGATTCGAAGACGAAGAAGTCCAAGGCCCAATGTTACCATTATGGTAAGAAGGGCCATTTGCAAAAGGATTGCAAAGAGTTAGCGGCTTCCAAGAAGAAATAGGAGTAGAAGACGACACGGGATGCAGACTCCTCCAACGTGTCATCATCTGCCTCAGATTCCAACTTAGATCCTCCAACCAAGGCGAAGTCCAAGGCACGGAAGGGATCCTCTTCTTCAAATCATGGGAAGGGCTTGGTAGCCCCTTCCTCGCCTACTTTCTAGTGGTTGTGATGCGGTCATCCCTCAGGACTCTCCAGTGCCAAAGAGAGCGTGTGAGAGGGTGGTGAGATGGGGCAACCACACCTCATCTATATTTATATACAGATGCACGGGATCTAGAGAGAGACATCCCTAACGCATCGAGCCAAGTCTGGTAGGTACAAATCCTAGAGCTAGGATTGGCATCCAAGCTCATGATGGGCTGGTTATTTGACAGAGAGCAGGTGTGTCACACTACGAAAGCACAAGATACGAGAGATATCCCTTCATTCTCCACCCAGCCACGCTTAGGAGGATTCAGGAACCGTGCATGTCTAGCATGCTGCCAGCTGTCGATTTATCAGGAGTTATACTAATTAATAACTCTCTTTCGAATTGCCTTGTTTCCACTTTCATTCCTAAGCCCCCCGAACCCCGTACAGGCGCCCAAGGCTCTCGGACGGTCATCTCTCGTGTTGTTTCCCCATAAGTTACATTCATTAATGTAACATTTCCTCCCCCTTAAGAATCGGTTTCGTCCTTGAAAACGATACTTGGGAGGTCTAACTATAAATTGGAAAACCTTTTCCTTAAAGTACTTACTCACTCCCATGTTGAGCTTTCTTCTGAACAATCTTTCCATTTCACCAGATATTCTTGATAAATAGTATGCCTTGTTCGTCTATTACGAACATTTAAAATTCTTTATCATTCATGTGGAATAGATTGGTCACCTAATAGCTCCTCAATGTTATCATTTAATATTAGATTATCCATATCACCCAGCTTCTTTCTTAGCTTGCTTACATGGAAAACTGAATGTGTTTTACTACCAGCAAGTAGTTGGAGCTTGTAAGCCTGTTTCCCCACCCTCAAGTATTGTGAAAGGACCACAATACGTGGGTGAAAGCTTTGGATATCGTCCCGTTTTCATGATTTTAGTTTGTTCAAGCACCTTAAGATAGACTAATTCCCCTTCCTCCAAGGAGATGTCTCTTCGGTGAGAATCTACATAAGCTCTAGCTCGGTCTTGAGCTTTCTTAATATTTTCTTGAGCAAATTTTAACATACTATTCATATCCTCCAAAAAATCCTTTGCTGCCTGAACCTTTTCCTTATGCAATCCTACTGCATGAGGAAGCATAAATGGACTATATCCAGTGGAAGAGTGTTTGGCACTATTACATACAAACTTTGCTATCGATAAATACTCTTCCCAATTAGTTTGCCTTTTACTTACATATGCTCTCAACATATCTTCAAGGATTTGGTTAACCCTTTCAGTTTGCCCATCAATTTGCGGGTGCTCCGCCATACTCATGCTAAGTTTAGTATCCAACTTCCTAAATATTGCACGCCAAAATTGACTATCAAATTTTCTATCCCGATCAAAAACTATATTTGCCGGAAGGCCATACAATCGATATATGTTCTCTATGAATAATCTAGCCAATTCTGGTGTTTTAACATCAGTTGAAGTTGGAATAAACCTAACCATTTTGGTTAACCTATCCACAATCACCCACACAAAGTCGTGCCCCCTGTATTCTGGGTAACGCGACAATAAAGTCCATGGAGATACTCTCCCATTTTCCCGAAGGAATCTCTAATGGGTGGAGAAGTCCTCCCATTTTCAATCTTTCAGCTTTATTAACCTGCCATTTATTACATTTGACCACATAGTCAAGGACGTCCTTATTCATTCTAGGCCAATAGAACTGCCTTTTAATAAGACTATAAGTCTTATTAACTCCTAGATGTCCCGCACTAGGGGTATCATGACACTCAAAGAGTATCCGGCGCCTTATTTCATCTTTCAAGACACATACCCTACCCTTGTAGAGTAAATAACCATTATCAATGGTAAAATTATTCCACTTGAATCCCATTTGAGCAATCCCTGATGCTCCATTTCCTTGTTAAACATCCTTAGATGTTCTTTCCTCAGTGAAGGCCCTTCCATTTGGATCCCCATTTTCAATTGCTTCCCATATGTTGAAATATGCCGGATCAACCTTGCATTTTCCTTTTAAGGATTCAAGCAAATCGGAAGAGAATTGAGTAAAACTCAATCCATTTATGATGGGCATTGCTGAGTGCATCAGCCACTATATTGTGCTTTTTCTTCGCATAAAGGGAATGGGTTCTTAACAATTGGAATACTAACCGTAAGTGTTCCAAATGTTCTTCTCTTGATTTACTAAAGATCAAGATATCATCTTAGAAGACTACTACAAAGTGTCCTAGATAGGGTTGTAACACACTATTCATCAGCTTCATAAAAGTAGCTGGTGCATTAGTGAGACCAAAAGGCATCACCAAAAAATCATAATGCCCGTATCTAGTATGAAATGCCGTCTTAGGAACATACCGGGCCTTAATTCTTACTTGGTGACAGCCTGATCTTAAGTCAATCTTTGTGAAGAATTTTGCCCCTTGTAATTGATCAAAAAGATCTTCCATTCAGGGCATAGGAAATTTATTCTTCACCGTTATCTTATTAAGTACTCTATAATCAACACAAAGTCGCATAGAACCATCTTTTTTCTTCACCAATAAAATTGGCGAAACCCAAAGTGAATTGCTGGGTTCTATAAACCCTCATCAGCTGCATTTCTACATTTAGTTGTCATTGAGGACGCTTCACCGAATGCTTCTGATGCTGCGATGGCGGCTTCCCAATCTCGAGAGTGGATTATTGATAGTGGTGCCTCACGGCACATGACTCCTTCATCAGATGGTGTTGCCCAGCTGCGACCTTCGCGTGGGCAGGTTCTCATTGGAGACAGCTCTTCAGTTTCTATTGCAAGTCGGGGTAAGATGCAGCTTATTCCGGATGGACGAGGTGGCACCCATACCTCAGAGGTTTTGCATGTACCAGGATTGGGGTACCATCTCCTTTCAGTCCATAAGATTTGCTCCCTTGGTCTTCTGGTGGAGTTTGACAGTTCTACAGTGCGAGTCCTTGATCATGAATCGAGGAAGGTTCTATCATCTGGATATGAGGAGAACGGCATTTACAAACTGAAGTCTTCCACTGCCCTCTCTACTCTTCTTCTTACCTCACAGTCACAGTCTGAATTATGGCATGCTAGGTTTGGTCACCTGAACTATGACTATCTTCGGAAGGCGTCACGGGGACAGCTTGTTCGAGGGTTGCCAGATATAGTGGTGAGCCAGCAGCCATGTGTCTCCTGCGTAAGGGGGAAGCAGCATAGGGATGCCATTCCCCACATCGCTTCGCGGCGGTCTACTTCACCGATGGAGTTAGTATCTACGGATCTATGCGGCCCTATGAGGAATGAGTCCCTGCGTGGGAGCTCGTACTTCATGCTGATCGTGGATGACTACAGCAGGATGACATGGGCCTACTTTTTGGCACTAAAGTCAAAAGCTTTCTCGCACTTCAAGGATTGGCTTCTCTTTGAGGAGAACCGATCAGGCCGGAAGTTGAAGACCTTGCGATCCGACAAGGGAGGTGAATTTGTGTCTAATGAATTTGCTCGGTTTTGTGCAGATAGAGGAATTCACCAGGAGTTTGCCAATACCAATACTCCTCAAGAAAATGGTATTCTAGAACGGAAGAACCGCAGTGTGATCGAGATGGCGCGCACCATGATGGAGCACCGACAGACCCCCCAGGTTCTGTGGGCCGAGGCTGTGGCTACTGCAGTCCACATCCTTAATCGATCCCCTACTTCGGCCGTGGAAGGGATGACTCCATTTGAGGCTTATTTTGGGACGAAGCCAGATGTTTCTTACTTTCGGGTCTTTGGGTGTGATACCTATGTTCACATTCCCAAGGCTCACCGTGACAAATTTGAAGCGGCTTCCCGAAAACAGGTATTTGTTGGCTACAGCTCCCAGTCCCAAGGCTACCGACTGTATGATCCCGTCAAGCGGGATGTATATACTAGCCGTGATGTGCGGTTTGTGGAGGTTCCGGCTTCTTCAACGGGTGAGGAGCACCCCGTTCTTGGAGATCCCGGGGAGAGTTTGGCTCCTTCTACAGTTCCACTGGAGCCTGTGCCGTTTGATTATGATTCTGTTTCTGACACAGAGTCTACTGTTCCACCGGATGCTTCTGAGGAGTTACCACCGGTGGACATTCCAGAGTCTTCTACTGATGGAGAACGACGAGGGGAGGTTCGGCCTCCTCCTCGCTGGGCCCGTGACACACTCCGTGATTCAAGGATCGAGGGGGTTCCTGAGGAGTGGGGACCGCAGGATGGTCCGCGGCGGTCACGGAGGCACCAGGCGCGTTCTTCGGAGCTTGTTTGCTCCAATTATTGTTTGATGTCCCGAGTTATGCAGGATCGAGAGCCCACCTCCGTGAAGGAGGCTTTACAGTCCGCCCCATGGAAGAAAGCTATGGAAGCTGAGTTGGAGGCTATTGAGAGGAATGGCACTTGGTCACTTGTGCCACGTCCCCCGAAGAAGAAGGTGATTGGAGTCAAGTGGGTCTTCAAGACCAAATATCTCAGTGATGGTACTTTGGATAAGCACAAGGCTCGCCTTGTTGCTAAGGGTTTTGCCCAGCGCCCAGGGATTGACTGTCATGACACCTTTGCCCCTACAGCTCGTATGGCAACCATTAGAGCTGTTCTTGCTTTGGCTGGCCATAGGAGATGGCCTGTTTATCAGCTGGATGTGAAGTTGGCCTTCCTGAATGGTGATTTGAAGGAGGAGATCTACGTTGAGCAGCCTCCTGGCTTTGGTTCTTCAGATGGGAAAGTCTACAGGTTGAAGAAGGCCCTGTATGGTCTCAAGCAGGCCCCGCGAGCTTGGAACGAGAAGATTGATTCGTTCCTCCAGTCTCAGTTGGGATATCGGCGGTCTAAGGCCGATCCGCAGCTGTATGTTCACACTTCCGAGGATGGTTGTGTGCTGTTTGTATTATATGTTGATGATTTGATTGTCACAGGTGATGATGCACAGCAGGTCCAGGAGACAAAGTCAGCTTTACATCGGACGTTCGAGATGACGGATTTGGGGCTACTCCATTTCTTTTTAGGACATGAGATTTATCAGTCTCAGAGGGGGATTTTTCTCTCCCAACAGAGATATGTACAGGAGCTCTTGGTGACTTTTGAGATGGACGATTGTCGGGCCCTCTCTACTCCTATGGATCCGAACTGGAAGGCCACTTCCCACTCAGCTTCTCCTTTGGCGCATGCTTCCCGCTATCGACAGTTGATAGGGTCCTTGATTTGGCTTCTCAACACGAGGGTTGATCTATGTTTTGCTGTTGGGCTCTTGGCAGGGTTCATGAGTGAACCTAAGACGGTGCATTGGCAGGCTGCTCAGAGGATACTTCGGTATCTGAGGGGGACGTCTGATTTGGGGATTCATTACCCCGCAGGGACAGATGGGTCAGATCTTGTACTTGCAGGTTGGAGCGACTCGGATTGGGCCGGTGACGTGGACCACAGGCGGTCTACAACAGGTTACTGCTTTACTTTGGGTGCAGGTGTTATTTCATGGAGTAGCAAGAAGCAGCCCACGGTAGCCCTTTCGTCTACTGAGGCGGAGTATCGGGCCGCGTCTTCCACCACATGCGAGGTTGTGTGGCTTCGGAGACTGTTGGAGGAGCTTGGGTGCCCCCAGACTCGTCCTACATTGCTGCGATGTGACAATGCGAGTTGCATTGCCTTGGCAAGGAATCCTGTTTTTCATGCCCGGACGAAGCACATTGAGATCCAGTACCACTTCATCCGAGAAAAGCTTTTGGATGAGACCATCACTGTGGAGTATTGCAAGACGGAGGACAATCTTGCGGATTTGTTTACGAAGGCGCTTCCTCAGGCTCTACTTCGGCAACATTCCAGATCCCTCAGGCTTCTGCCTTGCCCAGGCTCTGAGAGGGGGTGTTAGAGAGGATCACAGCCAGGCAGGTACAGCCAGGCAGGTGCAGTCCAGTCGGACTGCTGCAGTCGGACCTGCAACAGTCGGACTGCCACGTGGCAGTCCGACTGCCTGCAGCCATTTTATTCCTGGCTGCGCCCTATTTTGGCGCCCCGTTCTAGGTGATTTTTCGCCTATTTATTGCTGACGTTTTCAGCAGTCTGGCCACTATTCTCTGTCGCAGATTACAGACCGGTGCCGTGCAGATCTCTGTCTCTGTTCACAGATTTCAGACAACAGACAGTGCAGACTGCAGCAGACTTCGAGGTGGACAGCAGGTCGCATCGTCGAGGTGGAGACACGCAGTCCAGCGCACTGCGCCCGTGTATATCTTTGTATTCAGCATTCTTTATACAGCAGATCTTCATTGTACACTGTCTCTTTCTCTCCCTTTTCTCTCTGCGTTCTCTCTCTCTCAGTCCTACGCTCTTCA
The DNA here is from genome assembly GCF_053477565.2 of Lygodium microphyllum. Classification (NCBI taxonomy): domain Eukaryota; kingdom Viridiplantae; phylum Streptophyta; class Polypodiopsida; order Schizaeales; family Lygodiaceae; genus Lygodium; species Lygodium microphyllum. The sequence continues at coordinate 20,551,049 of NC_141158.1, read as the reverse complement.
TCAGGGTCATCCGATTGTACATTTGATCAAGCTCCAGCCATATCTCACGAGCCACCGTCAAGTGCTCGATGTGAGCAATCACGGCTGTAGTGCATGATAGAAAGAGAAAGGATCGAATCCTGGCATTCAGTTTGTCCCAATAAGACTGGGCCCTGGCCAACTCCGCACGAGCATCGGAAGAGAGTTTGGACTCATCTCTTACCGAAGGCCGGTCAATATCTTCCTGTACCAACTCCGCCAAATCATAGGACTCCAGAATGGCCAACATCATAACGCGCCAAATGCGGTAGTTGTCGCCGTCGAGCTTCTGATCTGTAGGAAGAGCCGGTAGGACAGGCACCTTCCGGTCCATAATCGCCTGGAACTCCAAGTCCATCTCTGTAGACATCTTCACCTGCAATGCCTTCTCAAACGCAAAAGCAGCCCCCTCTGACTGAGTAAACTCAGCCTGCTAAGGCTCTTCAGCGTCCCGAAGCTCCTTCACCCGCCGGAGGCGATGAAAAAGCAAAACCTGCACTTTTAGGTTGAAAACTCAAACTTTCTCCGCGTAAAACAGCAGTAAACAGCAGCAAATCCACCACCTGTACTCCTTTCCTGTGCGCCCACACTCGTTTCAGCCTTGTTCCAAGGCGCAGCCCTCCTGTCTGCCCTTAAACGCAAAAAACGCAAATTTGTGTCGCGATGGAAACTCCTCTTCAGGTTGATTCTGCGCTCAGTCAGCCCTCAAACACTGCTCTGATACCATGTCAGAGTGCAGCGGTGTGGAAGCGTAGGACTGAGAGAGAGAGAACGCAGAGAGAGAAGGGAGAGAAAGAGACAGTGTACACTGAAGATCTGTTGTATAAAGAATGCTGAATACAAAGATATACACGGGCGCAGTGCGCTGGACTGCGTGTCTGTTGGGTATCTCACACGCCTTACTTACGCCTACGCTCATATGGGAGTGTGCGGGTGATCACTAGGACACTGGGGCACTTTTTACTCTCGGTAGGAGAGGTTTTTTCCCCCAGATTATGTGTACTATTTTGTATGTGCTTGTGGTGCACACTTACGGGCACTTACTGTGTTCGGGTGTGAACAGCCCCTTATAACCCTAAGGTATAAGGGTTATCATTTGTACTTTCATCTTACACTCTATTCAGTACTATTGCATTGGGTGTCGTGCTCAACTCTGTCTCTCACTCTCACACTGTCTACTGCACTTCAGCTGCACCTCGATCCTCTCCCATCTGACATTTGGTATCAGAGCTCAGCTCTGAGCTCAGCTTCTGCTTGCAACGTGCAGTCCTGACCGCACTCGAGCCACCTCTGTTCTGCATCTGCCCTGCGCGCAGCTCCAACAGACGGCGCGCAACACTGCCCTGCCCAGACGCCACCTGTACCTGCACTCGCCCTGCCCAGGCGCTGTTCCTCTGTGCGTCGCCTTTACTCGAGTGTCCGCCTGCAGTTCGCCCGCCACACGATTCGACTGTCCTGAGTCGTTTGTAGTCCACGTCAGCAACACTAAGTCAAACGACGCCCGCCAGACGACGCAGCCCGTCAGCCCGCCGTTTTGAAACGTCCACGTCAGCAGCTCGCGATTGTAAAACAGTCCGCTCGTCAACGGACCCGTCACACGCGACTGTCCTGCGCTGCCAAACTGCCCGTTGATCTGCGCCGCCAAACTGCCCGCCAAACTCCACGTCAGCTCTGCTCGCCACCTTAGCCGCCTGTCTAACCAGCACACGCCAGTCTGCTTCACGCTCAGGTAACATTTTGAAAATTATTGTTATTCCAGCCCAGAATAAAATTCTGGAAGCGGCGGTTCACACGCAATTGGCACAGATCTACTGGAAAGAAAATTTCATGCAAATTTCTGACTGAATGGTCAGAAAATTTTGGGGCTTTTGTGTATTTGGAGGACAGATGCATTTAAACTGCTGATACAGTCACAGACCGACTGTTTTTGACAGAGATTTTGGCAAAATTTTGGGGATTTATTCATAACAGTGTTGCACTGCACTGTTTGCACATTGGGAAACGTGCTGTGTCTGTCTGTGACACATTGAATGCACATTTTGGGGCTTTTGTAACAGACATTTGTGACAGAAATTTTGGGCAGAAAATTTTGGGGCTTTTGATGTTTTAGTGCTGCTGAGCACTAATTGCACCTTGGAAAGCGTGCATCAGTGACAGTTTTTGTGACAGAGTACCCTTTGCACATTAATTGCAGACTTGTGTTTGCTGCAATTTCTGGAAATTTGCAGATTTCCAGCCCGTACTGCATTGACATTGCTCAATTGCCTTTTGGGAAATAATGGCAAATCAGGGAGGAGATGTATTCACCTATGTGTCCAAGGAAGACCGATTGGATGGGAACAATTATTCCCTTTGGTCTTTCATGATGAAGAATGTATTAGTGGCAAAAAATTTGTGGGATTATGTCAGTGGAGAGGAAGCTCGACCGGGAGTTGTGGCTCCCGCTACTCCTCCTCCAGGAGGACGTGCAAGAGGGCAACCTCAGCCCCCTCCACCTCAGCCCGCTCAGCCACTTCCCCCAAGAACTGCAGCTCAGAAAACTTGGGATACACGGGATGCACAGGCTATGTCGCTGATTGCATTGGCAGTTCAGCGTTCTATCATTCCTCATATTCGTTCAGCAGCTTCTTCACAAGAAGCTTGGTTGATATTGGAGCAGATGTTTGCAGGAAAGAATGAGACTCGCATCTCTTTCTTGAAGAAAGAGCTAGAGACTCTAAAGATGAATGAGGGTGATTCTATGCAGGATCATCTCAACAAAATTCAGGACTTGCGGGAGCAACTCATGAATGTGGATGAATACTACTCAGATGCACAGCTGATTTCTACGACATTGAATTCACTGGCTCCCTCTTACTTGGCTTTTCATACTGCCTTGAACCTCACTATGAGGATTTCGAAAGAGCCCATCACTTTCATTCAGCTTGTCAGTTTGCTTCTAGAGGAGGAACAAACTAGACGGAACAGTGGTGTGGATGGTATAGCCTCTGAGCAGGCTTTTATGTCAAGGCAGAAGGGTAAAAACAGCCAAGGGAAAAATGCTTCGCAGAGTTCTGGTAGTAGTAACACTTCACAGACAAGTCAGAAACAGGGGGGCACGCAAGCCAAGAAAGGAAAATGCCATTACTGCAAGAAGCCTGGCCACTACATCACTGAGTGCAGGAAGCGCATTGCCAAAGAGAAGAAGAAGGAGTCAGGGATGTCTGTTTCTGCAGCTCCTTCCACTGCTAGTGAGTCCGCGTCCTTTGTTGCAGACAGGGACTATTGTTTTTACACTTGCAGTTATGATGTCTCTTGGGCTAATAGAGCATTTAGCTCTACAGAAGATGCTGACACTTGGTTCTTTGACAGTGGTGCTTCACGGCATATCACATCTCGTAGAGATTTGTTTGCTTCTCTTGGTGCACCTCCCGTTGGGAAGTCTGTTCAGTGTGCTAATAATGCATCATACCCTGTTCGTGGTATTGGGGAGATTCAGCTTACAGCCATTGATGGCTCTATTCTCCGCCTACAGGATGCTTTGTATGTGCCTGGCATTAAGAAGAATCTGCTTTCCATTTCTTCTATGGCACGTTGTGGTTTGCAGGTCACCTTTGATGATGACCGTTGCATGGTCCGTGACAAGGAACACATGACATTGGTCTTGACAGGTTCTCTGTGTCATGGGTTATATGAGTTGGATGCTCTTTCGGTAGATCAGTCTGCATATTTGACATCCACTCTTACTCCTGCTATGTTAGAGGCAGAGTTATGGCATGCTCGTTTGGGGCATGTAAACTATGGCAGCTTGATGCTATTACAGCGTACTCAGATGTTGGATGGATTACCTCTCTTGGAGAGACCTCCTGAGCATTTATGCGAGGGTTGCATTTTGGGGAAAATGCATCGTTTCTCTTTTCCCCGTGATGTTGCTTTTAGAGCAACAGCCAGATTGCAGCTTGTGCATTCGGATGTTTGTGGGCCCATGCAGACACAGTCATTGGGTGGTTGTTACTATTTTGTAACATTTATTGATGACTTTACACGTTTGTGCTGGGTCTATTGCTTGAAAAAGAAGTCAGAAGTGTATGATGCATTTTTGGCTTTCAGTGCACTTGTGGAAACTCAGTCTGGTTGCAAGATTAAGACTCTCCGTTCGGACCGAGGGGGGGAATACATGTCCTCTATGCTGAATTCTTATTTGCAGCAGAAGGGCATTATCCATCAGTACACTACTGCATATACTCCACAGCAGAATGGGGTAGCAGAGAGGAAAAATCGGTCACTCATGGAGATGGCCAGATGTATGCTGAAGGCAAAGAGTTTGCCTCATAGTTTTTGGATGGAAGCCGTCATGTGCGCTTGCCACATTTTGAACAGATGCCCTACCAAGGCCTTGAAAACCGTCACACCTTTTGAGGCTTGGCACAGCCGCAAACCTTCTGTTGGCCACTTCCGTACTTTTGGGTGTCTTGCATATGCCCATATTCCACAGGTACTTCGAAAGAAGTTGGACAACAAGGCTGTAAAATGCATCTTTATGGGATATAGCAGCGAAAGCAAAGGCTACAGACTCTATGATCCCGTGACCAAGAAGGTTTTTGTCAGCAGGGATGTTGTATTTGATGAAAAATCAGAATTATCCTTGGCTGGTTTTGATACATATCAGGCTGCCCGTGATGTCTTTGAAGGGCTGCTGCCCATCACATTTGGTGATTCAGCTGGTACTTCAGCAAATGAACCTAATGTTCAGCCAGCTGCTCCTATGGAACATGCAGTAAATCAGCACATTGCTGAAACTGAAATTCAGCAGGAACTTGTACACAGTCAGGAAGCAAGACAGGTGCCTAGATGGTACACGCAGACTATGAGAGATAGTCATTTGGAAACACCCTTGGCTGGTCGTACTCGAAGGCAAACTCAACTGCATGATTCAGCACATTCCATGGAGTTGGTTATGGCAGCATGTACTCATGATAATGAGGAGCCTGAATGTTTTGAGGATGCACGACATAGTGTGCATTGGATGGCAGCCATGCAAGCTGAATTGGATTCTATTCATAAGAATCATACTTGGGATTTGGTGTCTTTGCCAGTTGGCAAGCGTGCCATTGGTACGAAATGGGTCTACAAATTGAAAAGGAATGCAAATGGATCCATAGATAAGTACAAGGCACGGCTGGTAGCTAAAGGCTACGCACAGAAAAAGGGCATTGACTATGAGGAGACCTTTGCTCCTACCTCCCGTATGACGACCATTCGGTCTATGATTGCCTTGGCTGCACATTTTGGTTGGAAAGTGCATCAGCTGGATATAAAGACTGCATTCTTACATGGGGAACTTCAGGAAGAAGTGTATGTACAGCAGCCCATTGGTTTTGCAGTTGAAGGCTCAGAAAATTTAGTATGCAAGCTGAAAAAAGCTCTATATGGTTTGAAACAAGCTCCACGAGCTTGGTACGCAAAGATAGATGCTTTCTTGCTTAGTCAGGGGTTTGTAAACAGCCCATCTGAGTCTACCCTTTATGTACATAAAGAAGGGGGATCCATGCTGATTTTGTGTCTATATGTAGACGACCTTTTGCTCACTGGAACACGTGCTGATCAGATTTCAGCATTCAAAAATAATTTACAGCAAACTTTTGACATGTCTGACTTGGGTATTTTGCACTATTACTTGGGCATCCAGTTTGTACATGATGCTAGAGGCATTGGATTATGTCAGTCAAGGTACATTGGGCAACTTCTTGAGAAGTTTGGCTTACAGGATTGCAAGCCAGTTTGTACACCCATGGAACCTGGGCTCAAACTGTCATTACATGATGACAGTGATTTGTTTGATATCCATACTTATGCTCCAGCAGTGGGATGTCTCATCTATCTATGCCACACTCGGCCAGACATACAGTTTGCCGTTTCAGTTTTGAGCAGGTACATGCATCAGCCTCGTATGTCGCATTGGCAAGCTGTGAAGCGTGTGTTTCGTTACTTGCAGGGTACTAGAGCTCTTGGATTGCTTTATGCCAAGGGGGGACCACTGCAGTTACATGCTTACAGTGACTCTGATTGGGCTGGTGATTTTGATACTCGTCACTCCACTAGTGGCAATTGTTTCTTTCTTGGCTCGTCATGCATTTCTTGGCTTAGCAAGAAACAATCCACTGTTGCCACGTCGTCATGTGAAGCTGAGTACAAGGCAGCCTTCACTACTGCAGTTGAGTGCGTATGGCTTAGACGCTTACTTGCTGATTTGGATGTATCTGTTACGGAGCCTACTCCTTTATATACTGACAGTCAGAGTGCCATTGCAGTGGCACGGAACCCTGTGTTTCATGCTCGCACGAAACACATAGAGATTCACTACCACTTTGTCAGAGAGAGGCTACATGCAGGTGATATCAGCCTTGTCTACTGTCCTACCACCAGCAATGTGGCAGACATCTTCACCAAAGCTCTTCCACGAGACAAATTTGAAGCATTTCGCGATGCTTTGAATTTGACGCCCTTTGGTGGCGGATGATCCTTGTACACTTGATCACTCTTCACTCCAGGGGGGTTTGTTGGGTATCTCACACGCCTTACTTACGCCTACGCTCATATGGGAGTGTGCGGGTGATCACTAGGACACTGGGGCACTTTTTACTCTCGGTAGGAGAGGTTTTTTCCCCCAGATTATGTGTACTATTTTGTATGTGCTTGTGGTGCACACTTACGGGCACTTACTGTGTTCGGGTGTGAACAGCCCCTTATAACCCTAAGGTATAAGGGTTATCATTTGTACTTTCATCTTACACTCTATTCAGTACTATTGCATTGGGTGTCGTGCTCAACTCTCTCTCTCACTCTCACACTGTCTACTGCACTTCAGCTGCACCTCGATCCTCTCCCATCTGACAGTGTCTCCACCTCGACGATGTGACCTGCTGTCCACCTCGAAGTCTGCTGCAGTCTGCACTGTCTGCTGTCTGAAATCTGTGAACAGAGACAGAGATCTGCACGGCACCGGTCTGTAATCTGCGACAGAGAATAGTGTCCAGACTGCTGAAAACGTCAGCAATAAATAGGCGAAAAATCACCTAGAACGGGGCTCAAAAATGGGGCGCAGCCAGGAATAAAATGGCTGCAGGCAGTCGGACTGCCACGTGGCAGTCCGACTGCTGCAGGTCCGACTGCAGCAGTCCGACTGGACTGCACCTGCCTGGCTGTACCTGCCTGGCTGTGATCCTCTCTAACAGGTTAGGGGATAGGCAATTGAAACACAGCCTTTCTTTTTTGGCCTTATCAAAGTCATCTTGACTTACCTTCGACTGTACATATTGTTTCTTTTCAAAGGATTGTTTCTTACCCTTAAGGAATGGCATTTTTCTTTTGGATTTACCTACAAATTTTGAGGCTTCAAATTCCTCAGTCTTGGGCTCCGTATCAGTGAGACTAGTGAGTGCACCTAGACGCGTATTATCTTCATTGATTAATGCAAATTTAATTGCCTCTTCCAGCGTCTTGGGTGAACTCCTTTTCACTTCCTTTTTACAAACCTTATCTAGTCCCCTTATGAATCCTCGTCTTTTGAAATTCATCTATTCCTTCCAATTTGAGGATTATCTCACAATACTCCTCGAGATATGTCAACAATGGTCTTCCCTTTTTTCTGAGAAAATCCCAATCTTCCCAGTTTCTTTCCATTTCATTTTTAGGAAGGAATTCTTTCAAAAAGACCGATTCAAATTGAGCCCAAGTTTCAAGTATTTTATTTGCCTCCTTTAAAGTTCTCCACCATTTATATGCTTTTGGCCCCAAGGTAAAACTGGCCTCCAGAGCTTGGAGATGTGGTGGAGTATTCTTTAATTTGTGCAAATCCTCCCATTTTTGGAGAAAGTTAAAGATAGTATCTTTATTTCTATCTTTTTCCTCCCCATGATACTGAGGGGGTTTCATATGTTCTAACACTGGGTTATCCCTCAACTTTTGGTGGGGTTCCCTTGGGTCTTGCATAGTCACATCTACATCTTTTAATGAAGATAGAATATCTGAGGTCTCTATCTTACCTTTATCCCTTTCTAGTAATAAGGCTAATTGGGATTTTATTTCGGTGAGTGCTTGAGTTAGCAACTCCATTTGAACCCCCTGTGCTTGCACACGAGCAGTTAAATCATCAGATTGTTCTCGTGTAGCAAAAAATTCTTCCCAGTGTTCTTCTTGCATTTCAGTTTCATGGGGATCTACCATAGGGTGGTCCTTCGATTACCCCCTCTCTCTCTTTCCCCTCCATCTATACACTGGAATTGAAAAGAAAATGTAAGAAATTTGCAGACAAAGGTGGGAAACTTCCCTTTATTGCGTCCGTTTGATTTCTCAACAAGGAGCGAAGACGTGTACACTGAATTTCAGTCTTCAGGACGCAGCCCACTGGAAATTCCTGAAATTCCCTACTGAAATTGCTTAAGGGGTGTAGACTTGCTGATCAGCGGGACAGATATCGGCGGCTGGTAAGTGACGGCTAGCACGTGAACTGAAATGCGAAATCATGCATAGATACGACCCTCAGTAGGGGCGCCCGTCACCAAGTTGCGAGTGGGCAAGATCGTTGCCGCCCGGACGGTACATGACGGTTGGCATCTTTCGGTCTTTGAAGAAAGGGAGAGCCGCGTGAGGCCGGAAACGGAGCACGCTACCTCCCTTGTTACCTCTAGCGACGGCAGGCCGGAAACGTAGCACGCTACCTCCCTCGCTACCTCTCACAACGGAAGGCCAGAGACGTAACACGCTACCTCTCGCTCTAGAATTGGCACGGCTTTCTAAGCAGCGGCGCGCTTCTCCAAGTCAATTAATTATTTCCTACTCCTCTCACGTCGGACAGGCATCAGACAGCTCTGATACCAGTCACACTACGGAAGCAGAAGATACGAGAGATATCCCTTCGTTCTCCACCCAGCCACGCTTAGGAGGATTCAGGAACCGTGCGTGTCTAGCATGTTGCAAGCTGTCGATTTGTCAGGAGTTATACTAATTAATAACTCTTTTTCGAATTGCTTTGTTCCCACTTTCATTTCTAAGCCCCCCAAACCCCATACGAGCGCCCAAGACTCCCAGACGGTCATCTCTCGTGTTGTTTCCCCATAAGTTACATTCATTAATGTAACAGGGTGGCTTTCGTCTAGAGCTCACATGAGGGGACACTTTGGTGGTTTGGCCAAAGAAAAGGAATTCATGGTCATCTATGCGTTGTGGCATTGGTGATAGGATGGTCACGTGTGCTACATCAGAGACATCATTGACGGACATGAGAGTTGCTATGATTCTTCTCTATTTTTAGGAGCTGGTATGATTGACATCGACATCAGGTTCTCTCCAAGGCACCTTGGCACCTTGATGGTGGCTTGCGCACCTACTACTTGGGTATCCATGGTTCTACTCTAATGGGCATTGTTATATGTACTATGATGAGACATTATCGTTATATTTGTATTGTATTAGATCACCCATGATCTGAGAGAGGGTGTTAGCAGATTAGTCAATTCATGGCTGAGTCTGTGCATGCGGTACAGCAAGCTAGGCACCAAAGATATTTAGGCATTTTATTTGTCAATATTTATTGTGATTTGGCATTATTTGCAGCCAGTCAGCTAGCATTTAATGCTGGTCGACCAATCATATTTTATGACATTTATTTAGCCTATATATTCTCAGGCTCCCTCCTCCACATTCATTCATCACCTAGCAGTTCTTCAGGAGAGGGAGCATGTGTCAATGCCTCAACAGCCGGTGACTCACATTGCTTCTGTATTGTCTCATGTCTTGGTATATGGATTCCATTTCCCGAGCATACATCTGAGTTCTCATCTGTATTGTGTTCTCTCTTTCTTTTCTTTTCTCTTTTGTCTTGTGTTTAACAGTTTATTTCAGCACATGTTTATGCTTCCATTATTGCACTACTTCTAACACAAAGCCCTCATAAAAAAGGAAATAATACCCTTCCCCATATGTCATATTACATTGTACATGTCCATAATCTATCCAGCTTACAGATTTCTTTGCGAAAAAGCCTAGGAGGTTTCAGCACAGCCACAACCTCAGTCATATACACATACACAAGGGATACTGATTGATCGAACATCCAACTTGGCCGATGCAAACGTTCCAAACCTTGACACAAGCATTGATGATACTTCCGTAGGCAAATACACGAGATTATTGCCTGAGCTAGAGCCAGGCCTGTTAGCAGAGTATGTCAACATGTGTGAGTCTAAGCATGTATTGTGGGCTGGGCGCATTATGTAGATATTTTGTGCATTTTTATTGTGTAGCATTTTATGCTTTGTGGCATTTATTGCTACCAATCGACCAGCATTAAATGCTGGCCGACTTGACATGTTTTATGGCATTATTCATGCCTATCTATATTCTGGGCTCCTCCTCCTCAATCAGCCAGTTCACCACCTAGAGGTCCCGTGGAGAGAGGAGCCAATGCCAATGCCCACGCAGCCAGTGACTCACTGTTATATGCAACTGTCTCGTGTTCAATATATGGATTCCATTTGCCGAGCATACATCTGAGTTCTCATCTGTATTGTGTTCTTCAGTGTTCTTTCTTTCCCTTTCTCTTTTGTCTTGTGTTTCAGCAGTTTATTACAGCATATATTTGTGCTTCCATTGCTGCACCACTTCTGACAAGGCCCTCTACATTACCATGAGATTGAATCGACTAGATTTCTTCTTACTTATGGCTCTTAGTCTTCTTGTACCATTTATTATATTTTCATTTAGTGTTCTTTTCAAATGATTGTACTATCAGACGGATGATTGAAACTCATGGTTTCATAGGTCATTTTGGCCTTTTTGCAGACATTAATATATCATTTCATTTCTCTCACACCCCCCCTCCCAAAACAAGGGCTACAAGGAAGAAGTACGGATTGTGGATGAGCTGACTCCATACCAACTCAAAAACCAGAACTAGCAAAAGTCAAAGAAGCAAAAAATAATGGAAAATGGGTAACATATCAAGGAGAAAAGCAATTCTCGCACATCTCCACATCCCACCTCCCCAAAAATAAATGTGCCTTGTAATGAAATTTTAGCTATCCTTTACATTTATAATGGAACCCAATATTGTACTTAAAGCTCTTATGAGTCATAAAAGCTCAGAGTTTATTTCTCCTTCCTTTTTCTATGTATTTGCATGGCATTGATACCCAAATTGAAATATAATAAACTATTTGATTTGTCCTATAGGTCAACTTTGGTCTCCAAGGGACCTCTCTCTCTCTCTCTCTCTCTCTCTCTCTCTCTCTCTCTCAAGTGGCTACCCTAGTGGTGAGCCACTTTTTTTATCAACCCATTGACCTGGTTTCAAATCTCCCTTTTTTATTCCTATACTAAATGGCCATGCAAATGTAAGAATTGAACTCAAGACCATCTAGTCACCATATGTTCAACTTAACTAGCTAAGCTCTCTCTCTCTCTCTCATAATTTTTCCAGCCTCATCTCAAAAGTCAAACATATGCACCTAGCAAAAAAGCACAAGAAAAAATTGCCCAAAAAAAGGAAAAAATCCTACACCAAAACTATGCACATGCATCCGATGATCTTTCTAAGAGCCTCACAAAAGGTTGTTTTGAGTGGGTGGGTGTTTTGGCAAGAGGGATACAATGTACCTACTAGCCAACGCATTTTTACAGTATATATAAGAGCTAGAGTTCGCTTGATGTAAATTATATTAACCTCCACGATGCAAAATGTTCTAAAACATCTACTGGCCATATCCAAGTTTATCTTCTCGTAGCTACCATTGAAATTTTGAAATTGTCTTTGCAGCAACGCCTAGTAGATTATCAATGGATTAAACCTGAGGCTGGACAAATTTGATCCAACAAACATATACCAGTTTGGCCTGCAAAATCCTCATCTCTTCTGCAACTTCTAAGGCACGTTGGGCTGATTTCTCCTTCTTGATTCGCAACCGCTCCTCTTTGGCCACAAGCAGTTTCTCTTTCTCTTTCTTGGCAAACGCCTCCTTGGCTGCCTTCTTCTTCTGCACCTCCATAGCATACTTCTTCCGCAGGGCAGAGACACGCCTGGCATATAGCAATCTCTGCTCCTCCATGCAGAGGCCCTCCGGGATCTTTTTGTTGAGAGGATGGGGCCGTGCCAGGGGCTGCTTGGAGAGATACTTTGCAGTCATGATTCCACGGAGGTACTCAGAGTAAGCCCTTGCGTGATCAGTGCGCGGCTTAGGAGCTTGTTCCACTCCGCTAGATTCAGGTTTAGGCGCCTTGGGGTCTGCATCTTCCGAGTCGTGAGGCCCTTCGCAGAAATGCCTCCTATGGCCATGCCCGCTGACAATGGCAGCCCTGGTTTGGATCGTTGGCGCACACAGAGCCTTCCTCAACACAGCTACCCGCGACAAGGCCATGAACAACCATGCAGCAGAAGTGCGCCTCGACCATGCAAAAAATGTAGCAGCGCATATACAGCGTATGTACTTATTTACAGGTCTAAGACACCAGATTTACTACATGTACCTTTCACCAGGCATGTTTACAGGTCTAAGACACCCTTATATGACATCTACTATATGTGGAGAGCTATACCTATACGAGGCATGTACGATATTAGATATATGAAGGAAAGCGTACTATACTCACAAGAGCATTGCCTTTTGTGTGTGTGTGTGTGTGTGTATAATCTTTTTTTTTATATTCTTTTGAAAAAACCTCTTTTTAAAAAGTAAGATATTCAGACACATAAGCTTTGAAGTAGGCCACATAATTGAAGTTAAACAGTGGATAATTTTTTTGAGACATGCACCTCCTTGTCACAATCCTCTAGGGTCATCAAAGGCACCAAACCGGTGCACCCAGCAAAACTTCTGATATCTCCCATGAGCAACCCACTTTGGGTGTGCAAGAAAACAAGGGACATCAAAGGCCCATCCACTCGAGTGGCTATGAAGACCTGGGCAGAGTGGAGGAAGGAACTCCCACACACTAAACCATCAACATGGAGAAAGAGAGCTCGTAAGGCATGGAGGGCCGCGAGATCAAACAAGCGTGATGCACTTGTGTGCCATGTGACAATCAACAAGCTTCTTGTCTGAGTTAGGCTCTCCAAGATTGATAAGGTCCCCATGTGGTGCATATGATGCAAAAACAACGAGGAAAGTAGCAAGCACTTGTTTTGGAACTACCCCCAATCCCAAGCACTTTGGAAAGTTGTACAACAATGGCTTAGGGAGGCGAACCTAAATGATGCATTAGCAATGAGAGGGGCTTTGTTTAGTGATTTCCACAACATTGATGAGGCAACATTTACACTTTGGAATGTTGTAAGGACAATTGTAATCAAACACATTTGGTCTTGTAGGAATAGTGTTTTTTTTAAAAATAGATATCACGCTACCCCAATGGATAGAGTCATCCTTTTGAAATCCTCACTCTGTGCAGTGAGACTAGGCAGCTTAAGAAGAGACGTTGGATCATTAAACTATTGGCAAAGAGCTAGGGACACTCCCCTAGGCCTATGGCCTCAAAGCATTATCTTGATGTAATCTCTTTTTTTACTTCCTTTGGTAATACATAATACCGTGCATTACAAAATATATATACAAATTTTGGCAAATTTTCAAATGAGAACATATTTTTGCCTCCCCTCCCGTTTCCTCCCTTGCACCCCAAAAAAAGAGGGAGATTATAGCATATAATTATGGTTGGGGATTCAAGTTTTTCAACTAGCAAAGGCATTTAGTTTATTACGAAATTTGCATTGGTTTTTTTCCATAAACCCTGACAAGCAACAAAAATTATTGGGCTATGGTTTTTTAATTAATTTATTACCCATTCCATTCAATCATTAATATGGAGAGAGGGCCGCATGCTCAATGTGTTTCTAACTTAAAATATTCCTATGTAGAGTGTTTCTAACCTCAACAACTCCAATAAGTTATTGAGCTCTCTCAAAATCGCATGCATGCTACATACAACATCATTTCAAGTGAATTTAAATCATTTCCTCCTCACATGGCTCTCCTTTTTTTGGATTATTTGATTGGGTGAAGCCAACTAATTGAGCTTTTTCCTAGAAAATGATACTATTGGTACCTTGAATCATGATCATGTCTAGTTTCATTTTGGCTTACATGTAAGCATCCATTGATACTTTTTGGTTGTCATGTGCAACTACCAACAGATTATAGTCTACTTGTCATGTACAACTACCAACAAACTATATCTGCAAATTAGAAATCTACCAATAGGTATTTCCTTTTGCATTGTGATTAGAAGAATGGAAGTTCACAATTAGAAGAAGAAAAATGAGAGGGTGCTATAATACAATAGGCAAAACTATTGGTCCTTTGATTTTATTAGTCTCTCTATGTGCAACTCCCAATCTAAAGACAAACCAATCTTGTTTTATTTGTGAGAAAGGCTTGAAGTTTGAAAGATGCTTAAGGACGAACCCAATGCTGGGGGTAAAGACGCCTCTGCCTAGCCGCCCGTGTATTACTACATTGACAGTACTTACACATGCATACTGCAGGTGGCGGGCGCCCATCACTATCACTTTATTCTTTATTATTTTAGTGTGAATAAAGGGAAGGCCGGTCACACATTGTGACTGTTGGAGTTCCCACATTGTGAGTCTCTCTCTTGCTCTCCTGACATAGCTCTCGTGTGCAAGCTTCGATCCTTCTCACCTTTCAACTAGTATCAGAACATGGTTGCTTGAGCACTTGAGTGTGGTTCATGACTCCATCAACATCCCATTGAATCCCTACACCATGGCGCATTCTCCCTACAGCCATATCCGACTCCTTCGAGCTCCGATCACTCCCAGCTTCCCAAGCACCTACTCGGCCATTTGGGCACCTTGAGGGCGGGTATTGAAGCATTCTTTTGAGTGTTTATTTCAATTTGCAAGGTACAACAAGAAGGGGCAGCCATAGCTCCAACCATTTATGATCTTGATTCTTTATGTGGATAACATGTGATTTGCTAGGCAGTCAATCATGGATGCTAATGATTCAAAGAATAGATTGCATAAAATCTTTGACATGGACATAAGGAATGTTGGTCACATTCTTAGTATGCAAATTATGTGAGATCGAGACAGAAAGAGACCTTACTTGTCTCAGAAGGAATACATTGGGAAGGTATTTTAGCATTTTAATATGGAGAGAGGGATGGCTATTAGTGTTCCATTGTCTCCATATTTGAAACTTAGCCAAGAGTATGGTCGGAGGAGGGGCAAGAAACGAGCTTTTTTTGGCAACCCCTCTATTATTGTTCCACATATTTTGCTTAGTCCACCCTTAGGTGTGTCTAGCTCCACTTCCACTTCCACCACTATCACTACCTTCACCCCACCACCTTCACATACACACACACATTCTCTCTCTCTCTCTCTCTCTCTCTCTCTCTCTCTCTCTCTCTCTCTCTCTCTCTCTCTCTCTCTCTCTCTCTCTCTCTCTCTCTCTCTCTCTCTCTCTCTCTCTCTCTCTCTCCCCCATGTAAATAGCTCATTCTCTCCATCTCTCTCTTTCTCTCCTCTCACACAACACACATGCGGTAGAGGTCCTATCCCAAACGGTGACCTTCCTACATAGGCTTTGGAGCCTATCGTGACACAAATACTCCTGCCTTGCACTAGAATCATCCAAACAACTTGCATCGCAAGGGAACACTGAATGCTAGTACGCCCATACTCAAGCCTGGCTGCAGCTGCATGGGCTACACATGGACCACCTCCTACCCCTACAATATAGTATGAACTGCCCCCACTTGAAGATTAGCTGGGAGGAGTTGAACCGTGTCATTAGGGCGGATATTATTCAGCTACACATGGTCAAGACATGGGTGTTACCAGCCGAAGATCTGGGAAAGAAGATGTCCTTCTATCGAGAGCACATCCTACGCCTCACACTTGATGGCTTCATTATACGCCCGAGATAAATGGATGTACACCTATCCCACGGGGTCCGAAGTGCCATCGGGAAACTCCGTACGTCATCACACCAGCTACGGATTGAGATAGGCAGATACAGAGTGGACTCTCCCCCCCCCTAGAGGATAGGATCTGCCAACCCTGCTAGTTGGAGCCAGAGACAGAAGAACATTACATATGTAGATACCCAGTGTACTACGAGATTAGAGATCGCTTCCACTATCTCTTCAAGGAGGGATTTGAACCACTCTCCCAAACACTAGACTTCCTTGACCAAAAATGCATTGGGCTCTTCCTCCTGGAGCTACGTCGACACAGGGACCACCTTCTACGGGTCCGGGACCAAACAGTCGGGAACATGCAGCAACGCACCCTCCAAGAGTTCTGTAGACCCTCGACCACCCCCTCTACAACGAGGGTTGCTGCTAATCGACTAGTGGCCCCACCCCGAGGAGTCACCTTGGATAGAGCTACAGAGAGAGGTAGAGCTCACCGCCCATACCCAGCAAGCCCACGCCCCCGCAGGAGACATCACCTACAGATACAACGGATACTACAATGCCACCGGGGAGCCATACCCCACCGCTTCAACCTCTCCATGCTAGACAGGCCCATGCGGGACATCTTAAGATGACCACGCTCCATGAGCAGTTCCACACTGCACTTGAAGTGCATCTAGATTGTATCGAGTTTGTATACCATTTTGTACCTACTCACCTAGTTCACCATAACACCAGATAGTAGCTTTATTGGGACTTGGAAAACTTCCCAAACATTTCGTATGTAACCTTTTGGTCTCATAGGCCAACTTGGCCTCTTGTAGACGTTAATATAACTTTCTTCTCTCTCTCTCTCTCTCTCTCTCTCTCTCTCTCTCTCTCTCTCTCTCTCTCTCTCTCTCTCTCTCATATGGATAAAAGGATCCCATAGTTATCCTCATTGTAAATATCCTAAATATTCATAATAGAAGCTCACGTACCTCATTTAATGTACCATGTATATATAGATCTACTAGCAATGAAATCAACAACTACAGTTCACTCTACTTTCTAAATTCTCCATCTCTCTTTCTCTCATTGTGCACAATGTCTTCTCATCTACTTATCCTCTAGTTCTTGCATTTCACCACATGGTATCAAAGCCCTAGGTTCTAATTCTCTAGCTTATCATATCTTCTCAAAAATCACAAATCACTTATCTCACTTTACTCTAATGGCTCTCATCAATGCCACCACCTCTTACAATGGACACATCAAGATCAACAAACTCAATGGCAACAACTATCAAGTCTAGAAGCTAAGGATGGAACTATACCTATCCGAAGAAGCTAACCTCCAAAACATTATCAAGGGCAAGGAAGAATGACTTGAACAAGAAGGAGCAAACAAGGAAGATTGGATGCAAAGAGATACATCTACATCCATTGTGGAGATCGGCTTAATCTAGTGATATGAACAAGTTAAGGAGAGAAAAATACTAATGTATTGTTAGAGAGAGAGAGACACATGCACACACACACACACGGAGTGGGAGAGAGATAATAAATGAGAGAGTTGGGGATGAAAAAGACAAAGAGAGAGAGAGAGAGAGGTTGTTATTCAAATGGAGGAAGAGAGGGAGATGCATGTTGTGGGTCCCCAATATATGAGAGAGAGAGAGAGAGAGAGAGAGAGAGAGAGAGAGAGAGAGAGAGAGAGAGGTATTTTTGAAGGGAGTGACATGTCGATGGTTGGTTCATGTTTTTGTGTGTGTGTGTGTGTAGTTTTGCTCATGTGTGAACAATTGACGAATTAATACATCATGATGTAATTATAACATATATGCAAATAATTGAGAAAGGGAAGATGTGGATGTATATATGAGTGTGATATCGCTTGCATATATGTAATTCAACCACTAACATTGTGATAATATTATTTTAGAAAATCACATAAGCTTAATGTCGTGATGCAAAGAAGTTAAGGACAAAGAACTACTAATGTGTTGTTAGAGAGAGAGAGAGAGAGAGAGAGAGAGAGAGAGAGAGAGAGAGAGAGGTGTATTATTGAGGGGAGTGAGATATCGATGGTTGGTCCCCAACATATGAGGAGCGAGAGAGGAGAATTGGTTGTGGTTCTAATGAGAAGGGGGAGAATAAGATATGGTGGTAGTGACGTTGCTAGTGGTGATGGTGTTGGTGGTGATGACAATGTAGTGGTGCTTGATATATACCCAAAAGAAAAGAAAAAAAAACTCACTCAAAAGTTTACTCCAAAACCTCACTTCTCGAATGTACTTGGATGGCCAACTCAGATAAGCAGAAGGTTGAAATGGCCAAGGTTCCTTATGCATCCACACTTGATAGCTTAATTTACACAATCGTTGCTACACATCCGCCTATGTACTGGGAGTAGCTAGTAAGTATATGGAAAACCCTAGAAAGAAGCATTGGGAGGTAGTAGAGAATATCATAAGATACTTAAACATCACTAGATCTATGTGTCTATGCTTTGGAAGGAAGGATACATTGGTGCACAAATCAAATGCTGTAGGTATACATAGCGAGCGTCAGCGGAAGGTCCCCAAGAACAAAGAACTCTACTTTAAGCTCAAAATTCAAGAGAATAAACTTGCACGACATGAGGTAAAAAGACCAATTGGGTACAATCTCCCCTCCATGCCTTGTGTGAGCACTCCACAAAGCATGTATTTAATATTTTATTCATCTCCAAGCTAAAAAATAGCCCAATTTTACAATTACCATGCTTTAGCTTTTGTGTTTGCTTTTGTCCAAAATAAAGAATAAAGTGGTTGGGCGGCCCAAAAGTCGGGCAGTGCCCAAATACAATGTCCAATAATGAATATTTAAACCGCGCGCCCATGCGCATACAAAATAATAAATATATGTCAAGCGCTTCAATAAATAAGCGCATCAAAATAAATATTAGCACCATGCCTAAGACGCGTGCCCATCAAAATGATAAATTTTTCTAAATAACTTGAATACACGCTAACGCCCAGTGCTTCCCAGTGCCACCGTCACCTGCTCTACACATCAACTAAAGCATTCACAATTGTTAGAAAATAATAAAATTAAACCAACAAAAGTGAATACCTAGTAGTCTTCAACTATAAAATAAATAAATAGGTTAGAACTCTGTCCTAACCTTAATTTAATACGAGTGCGCACTCTAAACTCATAAACATCCATTAATTTAAATATGTATTTTGCGGAATCACCCGCTGTGGAATCACCTACTTGCACATTAAATTAACGTCACGCCCAAAAAGGACAGGCGTCCCTGTTAACTTTTCACACAATAAATCCACCTTGTGTACGAGCCCTGGCAAATAAATATAATTTTATGAAATCCACTGTAAAACCTCACGAAATCCACTGTGGAATATGCCTCCTGGCATCATACCCCCAGAGTGGGATAGCTATTGTACTTCATTGCTATTAGCTCAATGTGGAGCGAGCAGTGAGGGGTAAGCACTTAGGTCACGAGCGTGCAACCATTGGGCCTATTCAACAGGATGATTTTTAAATTTAACCAAATATCTAGAATATCTACCGCTAGTTCTAGTAGTCATATAATTAGTGTCTAAAATAGTTTCGGGTTTAAGGGTTTCAGTTTCTTCTTCTAACAAAGGAGGATTTTCATAGACAGGGTGGACAGGTAATTGGCCTTTGAAAGGTCGTAACAAATTGTTATGAAAAAGTATTGTGGATTTTTTCCAATGTTGGGGTAGTTCTAATTTAAAGGCATTGTCATTGATTTTGCGAATGATTTTGAAATGTCCATAAAATCTAGGAGCTAACTTTACAACAGGGTGTTTCTCTACTCTTTGTAATCTTCTATTTTCAATGCATAACCAAACATAATCATCAACTGTGAAATTCATAGCTTTTCTTTTCTTATTAGCTTGTTTTGTATATGATTGCTCGGCTTTCGCAATCATGTCTTTGACTTCAGCAAAAATAGTAGCATGCATATTGATAATATCATCATCAGCTTTAACTTTGTTTGACAATGAAGTAATAGGTGTAGGCAATCTATATCCATAAATGATTGTAAAAGGTGCTTTTCATATAGCTGTATGTGGGGTATTATTGTATGCAAACTGAAGTAAATGCAAGTGTGTATCCCATATTTGTAGTTTTGAAATTGTGTATGCACATAAAAGATCCAAGATTGTACTGTTTGTAGCTTCTATTTGCCCATTTGTTTGAGGATGAAATGTAGATGAAAAATCAATCTTTGTTCCTAAATTAGCAAATAAAGTAGTCCAAAAATTATTGCATAATCTAGAATCACGATCAGAAATAATAACTTTTGGCAAACCATGGTTAGTGAAAATAGTTTTCAAAAACAATTGAGCAGCTTGAGATGCAGTTAACTTTTTCTAGCATGGAATGAAATATGCTTGTTTGCTAAACCAATCTACAATATTCCAAATCATATCGTGATTAGCTTGAGTGTTAGGCAAACCAGTAATAAAATCCATTGAAATATGTTCCCATGATCGTTCTGGAATTGGTAAAGGCATTAACAAATCATATTGCTTACCATGGTGTCGTTTAATTCTTTGACAAATTAAACATTTAGATACAAAGTTAGAAATATCAAATTTCATCTGTGGCCAGTAAAAATCAACCAATGTATGTACAATGGAAATAATACCTCTATGACCTTGATATGGGGGACAATGAATTTCGTGCAATACAAATGGTCTAAGTGGAACGGTTACACATAACATTTTCTCATAAAACATAAATCCATCAGCATAAGACAATGAGTCAATTGGAATCCAGTTATTTGCAATTAATTTATTCCAATCAGCTTGAAAACTAGGGTCTTGATCATAGGTATCTTTCATAGGAATAAGAGAATCAAAAGATATCACATAAATATTATGAATAGTTGGTTTTCTACTCAAGGTATCAGCAATAACATTTTTGTTTCTGGGTTGATATTGGATAAGTGGATGAAAACTTTGAATAAAAGTAGCCCATTTAATATGACGGTCAGAGATTTGTGGCTGACTAAGGAGATGTTTAATACTTTGTTGGTCAGTTTTGATCATGAATTCAGATCCCATTAAATAATGTTTCCATTGTCATAAATCTTGTACTACTGCTGGCAATTCTTTATTATAGGTAGAATACTTAAGTTCACAGGTTTTAAGTTTGCAGCTAGAGTAGGCTATGGGATGTGAATCTTGCATAAGAACAGCTTCTATTCCAGATCCACTAGCATTAGTGACTACTAGGAAAAATGGTCTATTAAAGTCAGGGAGTTGCAATACAGGAGCATGTGTTAAGGCATGTTTCAGTAAATCAAAAGACTTTTGCTGATTTTCAGACCAATAATACACAATACCTTTCTTTAATAATTATGTCAAAGGTAATGCAAGCAATGAAAAATTTCTTACAATTTTTTTGTAAAAGCTAGCAAGACCTAAGAAAGAATGTAATTCATGTGCATTTTTAGGTATCGGCCAATTCAAAATTGCTTCTATATTTTTAGGATCAACTTTAATACCTTCAAATGAAACAATACTTCCTAAGTATTCAATGTGAGTTTGGAAAAATTCACTCTTTTCAGGATTAGCATATAATTGATTATCTTTCAATAATTTGAAAACCAAGGATAAATGGTCATAATGCGCATTCTCATTTTTACTGAAAACCAATATGTCATCAAAGAAAACAATGACACAATGCTGATGCTTAAAAAATATGTGATTCATCATACGACTGAATGTGGCTGGTACATCAGTTAAACCAAAAGGCATAACAAGGAATTCATAATGTCCAAATTGAGTCCTAAATGCAGTTTTGAAAATACCACATGTGTCCAGTCATACTTGATGGTATCCAGATTTAAGATCTATTTTGCTAAATATTGTAGCCACTTGTAGTTTATCCATGAGGTCATCTACCCTAGGGATCGGGTATCTATTCTTGATAGTGATCTTGTTTAGGACATGATAATCAACACACATCCTATAGGTGTTATTTTTCTTTTTAACTAATAGGACAGGTGCACCAAAAGGAGAACTACTAGGCCTAATGAGTCCTCAGGTTAATGATTATTCAACTTGGGTTTGAATTTCTTTTTGTTCAATTTAATTATGTTGATAAGGTGCTCTACATGGTGGTTGAGAACCTAGAATTAGGTCTATTTTATGATATTCAAGACATGTAGGTGGTAAACCAGGTGGTAAGTCAATAGCAAAACAATCTTTAAATTGTGAAAGAAATTATGTGTGCCTAGGATGCATCTGATTTTTTTTAACTAATTCAATTTCACTCACCCATATTAAGTAGGATTTGCTACCTTTTCTTAATGCACGTTTAGCTTGTGTATGACTAAGCAATGAAAAATTATCGAAAGTGTGCATACCATGCAATGTGATTTGTTTTTCATTAGAATGAATCTTCATTGAATTCGTGGAATAATCTATATCGGGATTATATTGATGACGCCAAGGCATTCCTAAGATAATGTCACTAGATTGTAAAGGCACAACTAAGAAATTTCTGTGCTCGACATAATCACCAATTTTAATTTCCAAGTTATGCACTTTTTATGTTCCATTATATCTAGTGCCTAAGAATGCAGCCTTGATGTGATAATGAGTGAAAACAGTATGTAAATTCAATTCTTTGATCAATTTTGTAGAAATAAAATCGTGTGTGCTCCCCTCATCATGTAAAATAGTCTTTTTTTTACCATGCACAAGACATTTCATCGTTAATAAAGAATGGGGATTTGGCATACCTGGTAAAGTATCTAAAGTAGTACCGATATCATCATCGTCTTATGTGAAATCTTGCATTTCTTCATGGTCTTCATCTTCAGTCGCTTCCAAGTAGTTGATGTGAACAGTTGGCTTTTTGAATTGACAATTCACTGCTAGATGTCTGAAAGGTGAGAATGATCGAAGCTTCCACTCAAGAGCTATGGCGGGAGAGCAAGTGCAAGAAAGAGAGAGACAAGAAATAGGAACTCCAATAGTCACAATGTGTGATCGGGCCTTCCTTTATTCAAACTGTCACTAAAATAATAAAGAATAAAGTGACGATGACGGGTACTCGCCACCTGCAATGTGCAGTGGCGGTGATTGTCAGTGTAATAATATATGGGCGACTAGGTGGAGGCACCTTTACCCCCAACAACCTCCCACTTAAAGGCAAATCTACCCTAGTGAGGAGTGAAAAGAAAAAGAAAAGAGACATTACAACATGTACACATGTATAACAGGATGAGGAAAGACGTCATCTCATCCCACGCCCATCAATCTCCTGAGGAAGGCAAAACGCTCTGTAAAGAGGCGTTTCGTGAGCAGATCTGCACAATTTTGGTCAGTCGAGATCTTGACAAGATCAATAGACTTGTCCTCAACGACCCCACGTATGAAGTGATACCTCACCTCAATGTGTTTTGTCTTCGCATGGAAGACCGGATCCTTGGCTAACTGAATAGCACTCATAGAATCCGAATGCAGTGTAGGGATAGCATCAATACCAAGGTCAGCAACCAAACGACCCAACCAAATGGCCTCCTTGCAAGCCTCAGTGGCTGCAACATACTCGGTCTCTGTAGTAGAAAGGGCCATGTATTTCTGCACCCTGGACATCCAAGAAACAGCACCTCCAGCGTCGGTGAAGACATGTCCTGCATAATCAGAGTCCTGGATGTCCAGTATTTCTACACCGACGCTGGAGGTACCTGAAGGGCACTGCAGATATGTGCATATGCTATGGCAACCAGGATATAGGAGTCGTGGGGTACACTGACTCTGATTATGCAGGACATGCAGATAGTAGGAAGTCTTGGATGTCCAGCGTCGGTGAAGCACTTCCTACTATCTGCATGTCCTGCATAATCAGAGTCAGTGTACCCCACGACTCCTATATCCTGGTTGCCATAGCATATGCACATATCTGCAGTGCCCTTCAGGTACCTCATGATACCCTTCACGGCATCCCAATGCTTCTTGCCAAGTGTAGCCATATAGCGTACCACAACACCAACTGCAAAGGCAATATCTGGACGAGTGGCTATCATGGGATACATAAGACTGCCCACTGCGGATGCATAGGGAATCTTGGCTATCTCGGCCATCTGCTCATCTGTCTGCAGACAATTAGCCTGTGATACCTTCACATAAGAAGGCAATGGACAGCTAATAGGATTTATGTCCTGCATACAGAAGCGCTCAAGGACTTTGTGAATGTACTCCCTCTGTGACAAGTAGAGGAGTCCCTGCTGATGCTTGTCGCGTCTAATGCGCATACCAAGTATGTGAGCGGGCCGTCCCAGATCTTTTATCTCAAAGCTCTTCTTAAGCTGAGCCTTCAGAGCATCTAGCTCATCATGAGCTTTCCCTGCGATCAGGATATCATCAACATAGAGTACCAAAATCAATAAAGAATCATCACGGGCTTTCTTCGTGTAAAGACACGGATCCATAGCACTCCTGCTGTAGCCCTGTGACTGCATAAAGGCATCAAACTTATGATACCACTCTCTAGATGCCTGCTTCAAGCCATAAAGACTTTTCTTCAATTTGCACACTAGGTGCTCCCTGCCAGGTTCTGCAAAGCCCTTAGGCTGCTCCATATAAATCTCATCATGTAAGTCCCCATGTAAGAAAGCCGTCTTGACATCCATCTGGCATAAATCCAAGTCAAGCGAGAAAAGACCTCATCAAAGTCCACACCATGCTCCTTCCTTTGCTACCAGTCTAGCCTTGTATGCTGGCTTGGGGTATCCAGGGGTACTTTTCAGCTTGTACACCCACTTACATGGCAAAGCCTTCTTGCCCTCAGGCAAGAAAACTAAATCCCAAGTCTCACTCTTATGCAAGGAGTCTATCTCAGACTGCATAGCCCTCTCCCAGGAGTGACTGTCACCCCTGCACATAGCCTCATCATAGGTGAAAGGCTCTCCTGCATCTGTAACCAAGACATAATGCATCGAGGGCTGAATAGATCCGTCTCTAGTAGACCGTCTCATGGCAGGCTCTGCTACCTGCTCAACTGCTTGTCCAACACCCTGACCATGAGCATCTACTACAGCTGTAGGCTGTCCAACTGGCTGTGCGTGTTGAGATATCGAGCTCCACTCGTGATATGCCAAGGTGACCGTTGTGCATTTATGTCACCGACTTGTCAATTGCAAATGCGGTTGGTACACCGCCCATGAATAATAGCTAGATGACAGCTATCCTTATCTACTCTAGTTCGTGGCTCAGTTAGTATGCCACCTTAGTTAGTTGAGTTTGGTTTGAGACCCATATATAGGGTTCTTCTATTTCTATGTACTTGAGTTCTTTTGGCTTACACAACTAAGAAGAGGAAAACTGTTTTCAGCCTCCACCTGTGTGTGTATTCCCCCATTGTGCAAGCAAGAAAGCTACAAGTGAGACTCCTTCCTTCTCTCCCACAATCTTGACATGGTATTAGAGCCTTGTTCGTGGTAAGGAGCTCAAGAAAGCAAACCAAGTTCGCGGTGTTCTGGTAAGAGGAGCAGTGTTGCTTTCATTTTCTGTTTTGGGAGCAAGTCTCTGCAGGTAGCACAGCCGGAAAGTGCAAGAGTGCATTGTCTCAAATTGAGACGCCCTTCGCGGTGTAGCAAGAGGGCAGTATATGCTGCGGGTTAGGGCTATAGCCCTTGGTTGCTCTGTTTTTTTGATTTGAGGCCATTTCGGGGCCTATTTTGGAGGCGGAAGTTTTCTGCATGCACTTAGGAAAAGGCCCTGTTTTATGTTGTGCGACCACTATTCTACAGGTCGGTGAAAAGTTACTGTAAAAATTGCATCGTATGCTTGTGCGCAGAGACATTGGGAGTTGCAGAATCATCCTTGTTGCCTGTTGATGCAAAATCGTCACTAGGAAGTGACTATGTGGTCAATTACCACTTTCGTTAGTTTTGCAGATTTGCCCTTGTGAGGCTGAAGCTGTGTTCTTTGCAGTGACAGAATTTTTTGCAGTGTTCTGCAATGGATTCTGATTCTCTTTCACAGATTGTCACTGAAAAGCTTGACAAGAACAACTTCCAAGCATGGAAGTTTAGAATGACGAATTTCCTTATGGGAAAAGGATATTGGGAATTCGTTGCAGGAAATGAAGAAGAACCCATTCTTCCTGATGTTCCCAATCAACAGCAAATGCATGCATTTAAAGCATGGCATGAGAGAGCCAGGAAAGTTATGTACTGGCTGTCTATCAGCATTTCAGACTCTATGATTGTGCATATTCAAGATGCAAGTACGCCAAAGGAGACATGGGATACTTTGTCAAAAATGTATAGCACAAATACGCAAGCCAGGAAAATGCAGCTCAAGCAAGAGTTGCACAATGTGCAAAGAGAAAATATGAGCATCAATGACTACCACATGAAGGTGAAGAAGATTGCAGATGCACTTGCTTCCATTGGGTCGCCAGTGGAAGATGATGATTTAGATTATGTGACCTTGAATGGTCTAGGAAAGGATTATGCACAGTTCCGAACATCCATTTCTGTCCGTGAAAGATTTCTTGATTTTGAGGAGTTGATTGCTCTTCTAATTTCTGAGGAGCAGAGAAATGGTGGTGCATCTTCTTCAGGAGGAACTTCAAAAGAAGCTGTCTTCTACTCAAATGCTGGAAGAGGTAGAGGCAGAGGTAGAGGAGGCCGATCTGGAGGCCATGGTAGAAATCAGAATATGCAGCAAACTCAAGAAAACCAGTCCTATGGAGGAGGACGTGGTAACTCTAGAGGTAGGGGGAGCCAAAGAGGTCGTGGTGGATGGCAAAGAAGCCAAAATGCAAACAGTAATGTTGAATGCTACTACTGTGGTAAAATGGGTCATGTATGGGTTGTCAAATTGATGTAGTGTGTAAGGATAATATGAATGCCATAATAGGCTCAATGTAAATAGAAATCACTACTAAATGAACGATTCGATGTGTGAGGATAATATGCATACCATGATAGGCCCAATGTGAATAGAGATCACCATTGAATGTGTTTGTGTTCGAGAAACTTTAAGAAATGGTCATAAGGGTCAATACCTCAGTACATTAACAAAGAGAGATGAATGGTCAAATGAGGAGTTTATGAAAATCAAGAGGAAAGTGTATAGGTTTTTTTAAAAGATGGATACTTATGGAAACATGCTAAAAAGAAACAGGGTATGCCATTGCGAGTTTTGGGTGACAAAGCTTCACAAGTAAAAGTAATGCAAGAATTTCATGAAAGCTTGTGGGCTGGTTATGGTAGATATGATCAATGCCCCACCCTCATTAGGTGCTACCAATGATCCATGATGCTCAAAGTTGTAAGGCCCCCATTATGAGGAGAAGCCAAGTGTGAGCCCAGACATTGGTGGAGTCCTGACTTGTATATCAGATGAGGTCTATGTGACCGGATGGCAAAAAGGTGACCATTGTGGGTCTAATCTTTGGGTTAGTTGGAGAGGTTAAGACTGCTATAAAGAGCAGAATAACATCACGAATAGAAAATTGCAACAAGGGAATTATGCATCTTCTAATAGACAGGGTGATGACAGAAATGAGCATTTGTTTATGGTACAGCACATTAACAATTCTGTGACAAGTGCAGAAGAAAGCAACGATATATGGTATATTGACTCAGGTGCATCAAACCACATGACATGTCATGCAAAATGGATGGAGGATGCAAGGAAAATGGAAAAACCAGGATTTGTGGAGACTGGTGATGATACTACACATCCTATTGTGCAGATTGGAAAAATTTCTTTGTCTATGCAGGATGGGAAAAAGAAATACCTGTTCGATGTATTTCATGTCCCGAATATCACTAAGAATCTGGTTTCTCTTGGTCAAATGGTTGAGCAGGGCTTGCAGGTCAGATTTAATCCTCATGGATGCTTTGTTGAGGATATGAAAAATAAAGGTCGCTTGATAGCAAAAGGAAAGAAGAAGGGCAGAATGTTTACGTTGGATGCAGACATGCCTGAATTGAGTGCAGCAATGTTTGCACATGGGACCGGTGTAGTTGCAGATATTGATATCTGGCATAAACGCATTGGTCATGTTAATGTACATCGACTTAAATCAATGCAGGCCCAAAATATTATTGCAGGATTGTCTAAATTCAAGGTTGTAGAAATGCATAAGATATGTGAAGCCTGTCAGTTTGGAAAACACGCAAGGAAACCATTTCCTAGACATGTTCAAGAGAGTAAGAAGCCATTGGAATTAATCCACTCTGATGTGTGGACTACTAAAGCTGCATCTCTTGGAGGCTGTCATTATTTTGTCACTTTTATTGATGACTATAGCAGAAAAGTTTGGGTGTATTTTATGAAAAAGAAAAGTGAAGTTTTTGAGCATTTCAAAACTCTTAAAGCTATGGTTGAAAAAGAAGCAGGCCTGCAAATAAAA
Organism: Lygodium microphyllum; assembly: GCF_053477565.2. Taxonomy (NCBI): domain Eukaryota; kingdom Viridiplantae; phylum Streptophyta; class Polypodiopsida; order Schizaeales; family Lygodiaceae; genus Lygodium; species Lygodium microphyllum. Next base: position 20,522,709 of record NC_141158.1, on the reverse strand, counting down.
TGCCTAAGGTCAGATGGAGGGGAAGAGTACCTCTCAAATGAGTTTGCAAGGTTCCTGCAGGAGCATGGCATATAGCAGCAATATTCATGCAATCATACCCCACAACAAAATGGAATTGCAGAAAGGAAAAACAGGCATATTGGAGAGGTATCTCATGTCATGCTCAATGAAAAAGACTTGCCAGATTTTTACTGGGCTAAAGCAGTTGCTACAGCAGTCTACATAATGAACAGGACTCCCACTGCAGCAATATATGGGATGACTCCAGAGGAGAGGTATACTGGTAGGAAACCAGATATTTCTCATTTGAAGATTTTTGGTTGCATTGCCTATGTTCATGTGCCAGTTGAGATCCAAGTTGGATCCAAAAGCCGAGAAGTGCATCTTTATTGGTTATTCTCTACAGCAAAAAGGGTATAGATGCTATAACCCTTCTACTTGTAAGTTTACAGTGAGTAGAGATGTTGTTTTTGATGAGATGAGTAGCTGGTATAAACCAGTAAATGTGATTGATGATGTAGATGCACAAAATGGTAATGCTACACAGAATTCATAGCAGCAGTCACAAAATATTAGTGGACATGGAGCGTCCTCTAGTAGTGGTTCACATCCTTCGCCATGGACAGGCAGATCGAGATCAGGAGAATCTTCTCAAAGCAATGCAGATAGTGGTATTCAAGTATCACGAAAAGAAAAAGAGGAGCGTAGGTCCACCAGAGCTAGGTATCCTGTGGGTAGACTGAAATATGATGGATTTACAGCCATTCACTATGCCTATATGGTCAAAGTGATACAGGAATCAGAACCCACTTCTTTTGAGCAAGCCATGGGAAAAGAAAAATCAGAGAAATCCATGGATGAAGAAATGGATGCCTTGGAAGCAAATGCTACATGGGAATTGGTACCTTTGCCTAAAGGTAAGAATGCAATTGGCTGTAAGTGGGTTTATAAGGTGAAGCACAATGCAGATGGTTCTGTGAACAGATACAAGGCAAGATTAGTAGTCAAGGGGTATGCACAAACATATGGCATTGATTATGAAGAAACATTCAGTCTGGTTGCAAGGATGGCAACCATAAGAGCAGTCATTGCTATGGCTGCATCAAAGGAATGGTCTTTACATCAGATGGATGTAAAGAATGCCTTCTTGCATGGTGATTTGCAAGAAGAGGTCTATATGGAGTAGCCACCAGGTTATGTGTATGCTGTTCATCCTGAGTTTGTTTGCAGGTTGCAGAAAGCATTGTATGGCTTGAAGCAAGCACCTAGAGCATGGTCTAACAAGATAGGACAATATCTTGTCACTATTGGCTTTCAGATTTCCAAGGCAGATTTCTCACTTTATGTGAGAAAAACAGAGAAAGGTATTATGCTACTTGTCATTTATGTTGATGATTTGATTATGACAGGTGACAGTGATGAAGATATCCTTCATGTGAAAATGCTATTGAAGCAGAAGTTTGAGATGAAGGATTTGGGAGAGCTGCGTTATTGCTTGGGCATTGAGGTGATTAGATCACCAAGTGGGATACAGCTCTTGCAGAGGCAGTATGGATTGGACATGCTATCCAAATATGGGGTGACAGGCTATAAGCCTATTTCAGTTCCTTTGGAGCAGAATATGAAGCTAAGCGCAGATGCAGGTGAGCTTCTGGAAGACCCTACTATATACAGACGCATAGTAGGAAGTTTGATTTATATGACTATTACCAGGCCAGATTTGAGCTATGCTATTGGATTGATAAGTCAGTTTATGCAGGCTCCAAGGAAACCGCATTTGGATGTGGCTAGACGCATACTCAGGTATGTGAAGTCCACATTGCAGTATGGACTACTTTATGAGACTGGGGTTCAGATACAGTTGCATGGATACACTGATGCTGATTGGGCTGGTAGTATTTCTGATAGACGATCTACCAGTGGATATGTGTTCTCTTTTGGGAGTGCTGCAGTCACTTGGAGCAGCAAGAAACAACTACTTTATGATATGCATCAGCCTACAGATGGGCCAGTTGTCATTTATTATGACAACATGAGTAGTATACACTTAGCAAATAACCCAGTCTATCATGCTAGAACAAAGCACATTGAGGTGCATTATCACTATGTGCGGGAGAGGGTTTTACTAGGTCTTATTGATCTAGTTTATGTCAGCACAGAGGATCAGGTAGCTGACATATTCACGAAGGCATTGGGCACAGAGAAGCTGTGCAAGTTTAGAGACCTGCTTGGTGTGCAGGAATTGGGATTGAGCTCGAGGGGGAGTGTTGAGATATCGAGCTCCACTCGTGATATGCCAGGGTGACTGTTGTGCATTTATGTCACTGACTTGTCAGTTTGCAGATGCGGTTGGTACACCGCCCATGAATAATAGCTAGATGATAGCTATCCTTATCTACTCTAGTTCGTGGCTCAGTTAGTATGCCACCTTAGTTAGTTGAGTTTGGTTTGAGACCCATATATAGGGTTCTTCTATTTCTATGTACTTGAGTTCTTTTGGCTTACACAACTAAGAAGAGGAAAACTGTTTTCAGCCTCCACCTGTGTGTGTATTCCCCCATTGTGCAAGCAAGAAAGCTACAAGTGAGACTCCTTCCTTCTCTCCCACAATCTTGACACTGCGGGAGCTCTCTACTCCTCTTGAAATATGACCCTGCAGATCTCAACAACTCTCTCAGGCTGCCGATGCATCTTGTCTTCATGGAAGACTACATCATGATTGCGGACGATTTTCTGCGCCTACGGATCCCAGAGACGGTAACCCATCTCGTCTGCATCCCCATAACCAAGGAAAATGCATTTGACACTCTTAGGATCCAACTTACTTCTCTTGTCCCTAGGCACATGGCAAAATGCCTCACATCCAAAGACACGGAGATGCACATAAGAGGAAGGTTTTCCAGTCTATACCTCCTCTGCAACCTGAAAATCCAAACCACTAGAAGGTGATCTGTTTATGACATGCACAGCTATACTAACTGCCTCAGCTCAAAAGCTCTGTGGTAGGCCTGCATGGCTAAGCATACTGCATACACGCTCCTGGATGGTTCTATTCATTCGCTCAGCCAAACCATTCTGGGGGGGGTGTAGGGGGCGGTCAACTGACGCTTAATACCCCGCTCATCACATAACTACTCAAAAGCACATGAGACATACTCACCCCCATTATCTGTTCTTAGGCATTTTAGCCTATACTCAGACTGGTTCTCAACCAATGCAAGACATCTCTGAAACACAGCCAAGATATCGAATTTCAACTTAATGGGATAAGCCCAAACTTTCCGTGAAAAATCATCTATGAAAGTAACAAAATACTTGGCACCACCCATAGACTGATAAGGCATGGGCCCATAAACATCCGAATGTACCAATGCTAAGGGCTCACTCATGCGTGGCCTATCATACTTCTTATGCGTAGACCTGTCTGCCATAAAGGCAATGCTCACATGAATCAAAACATGCATAATCAAGGCGCGGTAAGTACTGCAAACCAAAAAGCATTTTCATTCCCTTTAAAGACATATGGCCCAAATGGGCATGCCAAAGAGATACATGTGGGATAGAATCCACAGACAAAACATGATCAAGGGAAGAAGCGGATACAATCAAGGGATAGAGGCTGCTAGCCTTAGCACCTCTCGCAATCACAAGTCTGCCACGGGTGATCTTCTATGCAGAGTCTCCAAAAGATACATGATAACCTGCATCATCAAGCTGTCCAACTGACATGAGACTGCGTGTCAAACCAGGTACATGACGTACATTCTACATAACAAAACTGCTGCCAGAAGGAAACTGCAGCCTAACATCACCAATGCCCACAATATCAAGAGAGCTGTCATTACCCAAGTGCACAGAACCTGAAACAGTATGGTATGAATAAAACCACTCTCGACAAGGTGTCACATGAAAGGACGGAACCTGAGTCCAAGAGCCAATACTGTGCATACATAGAGTGTATCTCTGTCATCTGCGAAGCACTAGAAGAACCTGCAAGGATTTAATCATCATCAACATCCTCAGGCTGCATAACATTGATCTCTTCAATTTTAACACTGGACTTTGCAGGCACTATGCTGCGATTAGAAGACTTATCCTACACTTTGTCTTTCCCCTTATCTTTGTGCATTTCATTGCGCAGTTCATGGTATTGTGGCCTAATATGGCCCTTTTTTCCACAATGGTGACAAGTAACATCTGCATTTCTACCACGGGATTTGCTACGTGACTTCCCACGAGACTTGGACCAAGATTTTTTAGAATCCCGTCCACGGCCACTGCCACTGCCATTGCCATGCTTTCCATATCCATTATTCCTGCCTCTAACTGTCATAGCATGTGACACACGAGAGGCATCCAAATTCTTACGGTTAACCTCTTCCTGCAGAAGAGCACTCTCAACATCAGATAATTTCAAGTAGTAGTAGAGGCACATAATGCAGTGCGGAATACATCCCATGACTCATTAAGAGTACCAAGCAAGAAAAGAGAAGTGACATCCCCTGCAAAAGTGATGTCCTGGGAAGTCAAGTTCTTGAGTATAGCATGAAAGTGGCTCAAGTGAGCAGACATAGTCACATTCTCCTTCATGCGCAGATCCATAAGCTGCTTCAGCCAATACATCTAACTCGCTGGACTTTTCTTGTTATAGAGATTTTTGATTTTATCACACAATTGCCATGCACTCTGTTCTTCTTAAATACATTGTAATGAACCTGTTCTGTGAGAGATAATACAATAGTGGACTTGCATAACTCATCAAGCTCAAGCCATTTCTCATCTGGCATAGTTGCAGGTGGATGCCCGCTCAACCTCAAAGGCTTGATCTGCGATTTCTGCACCAACACCTACCAAATCTGGCTCTTCTAATAAGAGTAATTCGTACCATCAAGCTTAGTGATGTTGAAAATAGCATGATCAATGGACGAACTCGCCATAATGCAGGCTGGAAGACTACATATAGTTTAAAACTGCTTGCTGTTTACTGTAGAAAATAACAAATAAATCACCAAAAATCGAGAGAAAAATGGCGAGAAAAGTGTAATCAAAGCTGCTGTCCACCAAGTACTAGTGAAAGTATATCATTTCAGAATATTTTAGCATGAAAAATCTATGTCAGTCCGGAGTTATATGCTTGCTGTAATAAATGACAGCAGGGTATTGTGAGAGTTAATTGCTGACCAAATCACTGCACCAAGTCAATAAATGACATCCAAGACATGGTCAGCCATAAATGGGCATAAATTAGTACCAAATAGTCATCAAGACCCTGAGCAAACACCCAAACATGTCACCAAAGCATCCGTCAGTGAGTAGGCATACCCCCTGGACAATAGGGAAAAGTATACATAACACTGGCAAGACCTGACACCAGTAGGTATATGCTCACTAGAGTGCAAAGCCCAAGCTCAGGTCAAAAGCAATTCCAAGATATCAGTGCATGAACCATGCGACATGTAAGTGTAAGAGATCCCAAAGTCTCAAGTATTTGCAAAATGCACAAATAGCATAAACCTCCTGCTCAATGTCGGTCAAGCATACAAGATGCTCCCATTGGCTCAAAAGGTAGATAAACGAGCTCAACAGCTCAAGCAAACCAAGTCAAAGTACCAAAGACAGGTAACCAAGACAATGCCTCAATAGCATCAAAGGTCATAATGGAAAAAGCCAAGTCGTAACGAAAAAATCCAAGTCAATGTCCAACTACCCAAGGGAATACTCAAATGAATGTCGAGACGAGCTCAAACAACTGCCATCCACAACCAAAGCATAAAGCATTCACCAAGACATCATAACCCGTACTGGGTAGTCTAGGCATAAACCATATCATAGATGAAATGCTAGCTACAAAGAAGTGACAGTCAAATCCAAATCGAGCTCTAATCTCAGCTTAAAAGCATTCTGGAGCATAAACAAGACATGTGGCATAGTCCAAATACATCATGACATCATACCGAGTAGCCGGGAGCACCTCGTGACCAATAGGCATAACCCAACTGTAGCATAAATAGCTTCAGTCCTGAAGTTTTCAACAACATATAAACTCTATAAACTGAGCAAATTAGTGCTCAATCCAAGCTCAAATGCATAGGCAAACCATAGGCATACATTCCCGTATGTATAGGCACCAACCGGACATAATCGGGCATCAAATGCCAAGACCTGTAAGCATAAAATTGAAGTAACAGGTGGCTGCCCTGTTTTGGACAAATCTGGGATTGTTCAAAATAGTCAACGGCTGAGCTAAATCAGCTCCAAATGCATCTGACATAAGAGGCATAACATCCACAAGTGATCTGGTATCAGTAGACATCAGTAGAAGCATCACATAAGCCATAGGCATACAAAAAAATGCTATCTCAGACCTGAAATCTGTTGCAGAATATTTTGTCATCAGAATTTTGGCAAATCCGACATCACCATCGCGTCCAGAGCATGCCAAAACCCCAACTTAGACTCTTACCTTGCCTGAATCAGGTTTCGAATGCCCGAGATATGACAAAAAGAGTGATTTTTGGGCCAAATTTTGAAACAGGTATTAAAAAAAAAAGTGAGCTGGTTGGGGGGTCTGCTGTCCCACGTGCCAACAATGGGGCCCAAAGGGGGCACAAATGGGGGCCAAAGAAGGCCTACACCAAGCCTCAGCAAGCCTTGATAGGCTGGAAGTAAGATCCAGGTAAAGGAATCTCCAAGAGGTGTGAGCTATGGCTGCCCACAACCTGTGAAAACCCTGTTTACCTAGACCTGTGGACTGAAGTAAAACTCTGAAATAATGAAGCATTACCTCAATGTCAATGCCCTGATGGTGCCTCAATAGGCCGGGAAGAAGCTCGGGAAGTCAGGGAGTGAAGGGAGCTCAAGAGAATGAGCTATGGCTGCCGGGAAGGAGACCCAATGCGAGTGGGGAGTTAATGGCAAGCTGAGAATGCCACGAGCCAAGCTCAAGAGTCAGAAGCTAGAAGTTTAGGAATGTTGGGATTTGTTTGGAAATATGGCTTAGGATTTTGATTTGTGTTTGATGGTAAAGTAGGGGGTCGTGTCCAAGATTTACGGAATAAAGATGGAACAAAGTGCTTTTGATTGAATATTCGAAAGTTAGAATTGAATTGCTTCATACTGAAGTTATCGTTATTTGAGAATTGTTGTGGTCACTTCTCTCGTCCTTGAATTTTGTATTCAGCATCATGGGCCAAGAAAATCGCATCCTCAAGAGTCGTTGGCTTAAACATGTTCACTTCTGCATAGAAGTGATCAAGAAAACCAGACATAAACTTTTGCTTATGGGTCACCTCAGGTACATCTTCGAGCATTCGAAGTTGCAATAAAGCTTTCCAGAAAGGCTCGGTATATTGTGAAATAGGCTCGCGATCTCTTTGTTGTGCAGAAGATCCCACTATTTGATTGCTTTTTCGTGGAGTTGAGGTGGAAAAAAACTATGCAAAAATTTCTTTTGAAAAGTATCCCAAGTAGTAGGACAATCAATGCTTTTGCGGACAACAGTCCACCATAGTGATGCTTTGTCCACTAAATGATTAGTGACATACTTAATTTTGTCTTTTTCGGCATATTGTTCTTCATGGAAATAATCATCAAACTGACTGATAAAAACGAAAACAGTCTTTCCATCGCGTAACCCATTGAAAGTACGGAATTTGAAATTTATTTTACTTATCTTGATTTCTTTCCGGATAGATTGTGCTTCAAGTGTCACATCGATCGTACGTCGTATAACATCTTTAGGTTGCGGTCCATCTTGATCGACAGTAGACCGTTGAAGAGTGGCCAATTGAGCTTGCAAAGTTTGATGTGCTCTTCGTTCTTCTTAAAGTTGCATCATAATTAGGTCTAATTTTTGCTCCATTGTTAGTTCCGGTAAATCACCTTTGACCATAAAATCTTCCATATTTTGATCGGTCATCCTGCAAAATTTTAAACAACCTCACACGCTCAAAATCTTGTTAGTGGGATGAGTGTAACTCAAAGTCGGGTTTACAAGGCTTTTTTAAAAATTACTTTTTACTATCTTTCTTCTTTTCGCAGGTACGAAAATCGATAAAAGTCTTCTTTCAAGCAAGAAATAAACTGTACATGTCAGTTTGCTTGTTGGAAATTGTCTCTGTCAGAGAGCAGGCACGAATAGGGGCTTGCTGGAATTGAAAAACTGGTTCGGGGTTAATTCAATTGGAATAGTTGCTATGGAGAAGACTTAAAGTTGAATTCTGAAGCCTTAGGAAGGCTTGAGACTTTGAAGCTTTAGAAAGAAAAGCTTTATGAAAGTTTGGAAATCGTCCAGGACAAGAGGGCATCGGCGATGAATTCAGTGGTGATCAGTACATGCTGTTGCCGCTGACGAGACTGAATTGTGGGGCTTAAGCTTTTTAATAAAGCTTATTAATCTTATAACCTCCAACTAAGCAAAATTTGACTTATCTTCTTCTGAGAAAAAACGACTTGATAAAGGAGCTTGGAAAGTGGTCCTCCGCCGTCAGAGACTGGTCCTTCGTAATTCAACAACATAGCAGGGGGTTCTTCACTGCCAGGAACACGCTGGTATTGACAGATTTTCGCGAGACTAACTGTAGAGCTCGTTCGTTCCAGGAGCTTTGCCTTCGCGCGAGATGGTAAGCGATTGGAAGCCCTCAATCTTAGCTGCGCTCTGATACCACTGGTGCGCAAATCGGATGACGTAGGTGTACGTAGCGAGCGCCGGAAGGTCCCCAAGAATAAAGAACTCTACTTTAAGCTTCAAATTCAAGAGAATAGACTTGCACGACATGAGGCAAAAAGACCAATTGGGTACAATCTCCCCCCTATGCCTTGTGTGAGCACTCCATAGAGCATGTATTTAATATTTAATTCATCTCCAATCTAAAAAATAGCCCAATTTTACAATTAGCATGCTTTAGCTTTTGTGTTTGCTTTTGTCCAAAATAAAGAATAAAGCGGTTGGGCGGCCCAAGAGTCGGACAGTGCCCAAATACGATGTCCAATAATGAATATTTAAACCGTGCGTCCATGTGCATACAAAATAATAAATATATGTCAAGCGCTTCAATAAATAAGCACTCCAAAATAAATCTTAGCGCCATACCTAAGATGCACGCCCATCAAAATGATAATTTCTTCTAAATAACTTGAATACACGCTAATGCCCAGTGCTTCCCAGTGCCACTGTCGCCTGCTCTACACATCAATTGAAGCATTCCAATGATGCCATGAGGCATATTCCATGATGGATTCCGTGAGGTTTTGCGGTGGATTCTGTAAAATTATATTTATTTGTCGGGGCTCGTACACAAGGTGGATTCCTTGTGCGAAAAGTTGATGGGGACGCTTGTCCTTTTCGGATGTCACGTTAATTTAATGTGCAAGTGGGTGATTCCGCAAAATACATATTTAAAATAATGGATATTTATGAGTTTAGAGTGCACAGTCGTATTAAATTAAGGTTAGGACAGAGTTTCAACCTATTTATTTATTTTGTAGCTGAAGACTACTAGGTATTCACTTTTGTTGGTTTACTTTTATTATTTTCTAACAATTGTGAATGCTTCAGTTGATGTGTAGAGTAAGCGACAGTGGCATTGGGAAGCATTGGGCATTAGTGTGTATTCAAGTTATTTAGAAGAAATTATCATTTTGATGGGCGCATGTGTTAGGGGTAGTGCTAATATTTATTTTGGCGCGCTTATTTATTGAAGCACTTGATATATATTTATTATTTTGTATGTACATGGGTGCACGGTTTAAATATTTATTATTGGACATTGTATTTGGGCACTGCCTGACTCTTGGGCCGTCCAGCCGCTTTATTCTTTATTTGGGACAAAAGCAAACATAAAAGCTAAAGCATGCTAATTGTAAAATTGGGCTATTTTTGAGCTTAGAGATGAATAAAATATTAAATACATGCTTTGTGGAGTGCTCACACAAGGCATGGGGGGAGATTGTACCCAATTGGTCTTTTTGCCTCATGTCGTGCAAGCCTATTCTCTTGAATTTTGAGCTTAAAGTAGAGTTCTTTATTCTTGGGGACCTTTCGGCACTCGCTACGTACGCCTACAGTATCCGATTTGCGCACCATACATCTATTCGCATGTAGATGCTAATTTTGTGGGCAGTGTAGACTCTAGAAGTCTACTATAGGTTTTGTTTTCACTTTCATAGGTGGTGTAGTCTCTTAGGTCTCTTGATTGTAGGTACGTACAACTTTATCTACCACTAAGCTGGTAGAGTATGTTGCAACCACTAAGGCTTGCAAGGAAGCTATATAGCTTACATGTCTAGTGGGAAACTTGGGTACTATAGGAGAGGTACCTACATTGCACTGTGATAGTCAAAGTGCCATTCATAGCATGAAACCCTGCCTTTAATACAAAGACAAAGCACATTGAGGTAAAGTAGCACTTCATCAGGGAAGTGCTTGAGGACAAGTGCATTGAGCTTGTCAAGATCCATACAAATGATGACACCATAGATATTCATAGAAAGATTTAATCTTCTGAGTGATTTGCACACCACATAATGCTTATGGATATCAGATAGTATCTTCACTTTCTTCTTATACTCCCCTAAGGGTGTAATGCCTTTAAGTAGAAGGTTGTTGGGATAAATGCTAATGGCTCATAGCTGGGCAGATACCCCTTGTATAAGTATAAAATGTACAGTCATATATAAATGAAGATAATAAAAAATAAGGGTACCTTGCATTCCACCATTGCTTCTCTCTCAAGATCAACTGAAGTAATACTTTTAACTTGAATAAAAAGTAATTTGATATGATATGGTCTATATCATCAATGTCACCTTTTAAGTTCTTTGTAGAGTATCTTCCTCAAGTTCTCAAGAAATGCCTTCTCTAAAGGCCTCTTTCCTTCATGGCATCTCTAAGGGACCATTATTTAGAGTAAATTTAATAGAGCTTTTGTGCAATTACAGAAAAGAGAAAAAAAGCTAGGCAAAGTTCAACAAAGTTTTTGGGTGATTTTAAAGGAGACAAAAAGCTTGGTGGATTTCAACAAATCTTTCGCATGATTGAGGAGAAGAGAGGAAACTCTTGGAAAATCGACAAAGCTTTCGTGCATATGTAAACAAGAGGAGAGAAGCTTGGCACATTCTAGTAAAGCTCCCACACAATTGTAGACAAGGGGGAGAAAGCTAAGAGAGAGAGTTTTGTGTAGGTTCACCCATACTCATAGAGTGGTATCTCCTCCAAGAGAGTTGTGTGTGTCTGAGACTACCCATGGGGGGCTACTTATATAAACAAAGAGGGGGACTTACCTAAAGCTTGAAGAAAGCTAAATTATGTGTGCTTTTCTGAGAGATTGAATGCAAATGGAGGAAAGTTGATTTGAGTGATTTTTGAGAGATTTAACTCAAGTTTGAGACTATCCACATCCTTACAAATTTAGGAGCCCAAGAACCATAAAAACATGGTCCTTTTGCATTAAATGCAACTTAATGTAAAATTGTAGGCATATTGGACTAGCTCTTTTGATCCAAAACTTAGAATTCAAATCCATTCAAACCCTTGCAATCATGGTTGATAAGCTCTAAGACTCTATCACTTTACCTTATGTGTTTGAGAGATTTTAAAAGAGACTAAATTCAATCTCCATGTTTTTCCATGAACAATTCCTACCAATGCCTCAAAAAAATCAATAAAGGAAATGTCTTCAACACCCCCAACATAATTACTCTTGAATCCCACTCATTCATGACAAGACACACAACATCTTGACTACTTTATCACCAAACAATGCATAGCATTTAAGGTAACAAGGTGGGTACATTATGCTCGGGCTTATCTTGAACTCAATGTTAAACTCAGCAAGGAAGTCTAGCCATCTTTCTTGTTTAGTGGGAAACTTGGATTGGGAAAGGAAGTATTTCAATTATATATTGTCTATGAAGACCACTGATCTTGCACATATTACCTCCATCTCCTGACTCAATGTAGCACAACTAACATCTCCTTTTTAGAGTGCTCTCGCCATTGTGAACTTCTTGGATTTGTATGCAATTGGGTGCCCATCCTACATCAACACCCTCCCCAATGCCATAATTTGATGCATTTGTTGAGATCTCAAAGGGCTTGGTGAAGTTTGCTACTTTGAACACTATGGTTTTGCTCATACTTACATTCTTTCATGATATCAAAGGCTACTTGTTGATCTCCTTCCTACCTGAAGTTCCTTTCTCATTTGGTAAGCTATGATAGTGGGGATGTTGTCATGCTATAATACTTTACAAACCTTATCTAGAACATTGTAAACCCTTCGAATTCTCTAACTTCCCTTATTGAATCGAGTATTGGCCAATTCTTTAGTGCTTCTACTTTCTTTGGGTCTACCTTGGTTCCTTCCTTCTTTACTATGAATCCAAAAAATTCTAACTATCTTACTACACACTCACACTTCTTAAGCTTCACTACAACTTGTGCTACCTTAGCTTCTCAAAGACCTTCCTCAAGTGTGCCTTGTGTTCCTCTAAGGTTTAATATAGATTAGCAAGTCATCTACATAGATGATGACAGAAACATCCCTGAATACTCCGTCCATCAACCCACACAAGGTGCCTAGACCATCACTAAGGCTGATTCCTAGGACTAGCCATTCAAAATCCCATATCTAGTGCAAAATGCGATCTTTGAGATGTCTTCTTTAGCTCTATGGATTTCATGATAACCTGACCTAATATCTATATGGCTAAAGTAATTGGCTCCATGCAATCTATCTAAGAGGTCGTCCACCAAGGGCATAGAGTATTTGTTCTTCATGGTGATGTTGTTGAGTGCCCTATACTATGTGCACAACCACAACCCTCCATCCTTCTTCTTTATGGTGATTTACTTGGATGGATAAAATCTTGCTCCTCTACCTCTTGCACTTGCTTCTTTGATTCCATTAGCTCTACATGCTTCATCCTATATGGGGCCCTAGCAGATGGTGGTATTGATCCTAAAACCAATTCAATCTTGTGATCCATGTCTCTCTTTGGGGGTAATCCCTTGGATAACTCTAGGAGCATCACATCAATGCACTTCTTGAACACCTCTTCTACTTTCTTATTTTCCACATGCAATTTTGGGGTTTTGGTTGTTTCGGCATTTGTGGGCCTCATCATGCATAAGTACACCATATCCCCTTGCTTCGCTAACTCCTTCACTTGCTTGGTGCTACATGTCATGATTCTAGGCAAAATGTTGGTACTCATGTTGTTCATAGTCCCTTTCTACGTTCCATTGGGAGTTGAAGCCCAAGGGTTGTTTGGTCCTGACTTTGCAACTTGGCAAGATACTCTTGCTATCTTTGTTGTCACTTCTTTCTCCTTTGACATATTCTCCTTCACTTGCACTTTGATTAGAATTTGTTTGGAACTTGCAATCTTTTGCATGGAACTTGTACTCCTTCTCCTTGCATATCTGGTAACATTTCATTAACTCCTTTCCCAAACATTGCTATGACATACTCGTCATAAAACTCAAGGTCCATAAAGTCATCCATATGTATCACCAAGAATTTTACTTGGCCTTTGATTGTCCTATGTCAACTAGCATTGAGAATGCTTGTTTCACTTCCTTGGCTTCTCCTTGTGCAAAGGTCAAATTCAATCCCTTTGGTGCCTTAGTAAACTTCAAACCACCATTCTATGGTGGTTTGATGCACATTAGTTTTGATCTCTTTGTCTTTGGGATTAAATAACATTCGTATTTTTTTATAGTTCCTCTCGTGAGAAGGTAAACCACAACCTTGTTCTTACTCTAGCATGTATCAGTAGGTTGTGTTTTCCTTGAGGTAGATGGTTGCATCTCCCTTCCTCCCCTCTTCCACTTCAACATACTTTAGGTGCTTATCTACTTTTGCCATTCACTTCTTTAAAATCAATCCATCTCTCTCTCCATTTTACTTGGTAGGTTGTGACGTCTTGAATCTTCCATACTCATATTTGGAGCTCATGTTGTCTTCTCCATTACTATTCTCATGAGCATTATTATTATTATTATTATTATTATTATCATTCTTCTTGTTGGTTGCCTTAGGTTGTACCTCTCTCTCCTTGTTCTTCTCTTTTCCCTTTCTAACTGCTTCTTCTTGGGCCCTCCTATCTACCTCTTCTTCTACCCTATGCCTAGTCTCTTCCTCTTGCTATTGTTTGATCCATTCTTGGTATACTTATCAACCTTCCTTTTGGCATCCTATTCTTCATCTTTCCTTTCTACTTTTCCCAGATGGTGGTGAGAAGTCGAAACATGTTTGCCATCTACTTCTCCAACCCTACTATCTTCTCTTCTTGGGACTCCATTCATTTATGATGATCATGCCTCTTCTTCTCATCAAGTGGCATTAGGGGTGTTGTTTCCCATTGTTGTTGTGAGGAAGTGAAGGCATGCCTAAAATTTAGATTGTATGTCATGGAAAAGTCATGCCTTGGCTCTAGATGGTGTGTTGCAGGGAAGTTGCTGGTGTGTTATGGGAAAGTTGCACCTTGACTTTTGGGTACTAGATCTTCTCTCTTGCTTCTATGAGCACTCCTTGGCTCTAAGCAAGAGTTGCTCTGGTACTAAGTGTAATGCACCTACCCTCAACTCACTTATTAGTGCTCCCTCACCCACTTAAAATGGCACAAAGAGAGCATACAAAATGTGAGAATAAGGTATGCTCTTGTATTACTCAAAGAGAGCACACAAAATGTGAGAATAAGGTATGCTCTTGTATTACTCAAAGGGAGCACACAAAATGTGAGAATAAGGTACACTCTTGTATTACTCAAAGATAGCACAAAAAATGTGAGAATAAGGCATGCTCTTGTATTACTCAAAATAAATAAAGGTACAACATCTATCCACCTCAAGACTACACTCTCGTGATACTACACGTGAAAGAATTCATTGTTGAGTCTAGGAAATCACATTTAGAGTGTACCCCAAGTTACACTTGAGACACCACTACTCCCTATATAGGTGCATTTGGTTCCAATGCTGAGGAATAGCTACAAAGCCCCAAAAGTGAGGAAGGGGGAGAGGGAACCTCTCTATGAGAGAGAGAGAGAGAGAGAGAGAGAGAGAGAGAGAGAGAGAGAGAGAGAGAGAGAGAGAGAGAGAGAGAGAGAGAGAGAGAGAGAGAGAGAGAGAGAGAGAGAGAGAGAGAGAGAGAGAGAGAGAGAGAGAGAGAGAGAGAGAGAGAGAGATCACATCACCTCATGATCACGAGTTGTAGGTTCATGTTGGTGTTGATCTCTTTCCCTTGAATTGAAAAGGATCAAGCAACATAAGCTATGACTAATTGCCATATCGTACTCCACGTAGCCATACAATAATGAGAGAAGTAAGAATAAGAAAAAACTAGATTTTAATCTCATTTGTTCATAAATTTATTACTTCTATCCATTGCTCATGAAAAGTTTTCAACCAAGTTAAGCTCCAAAATTTTGGAGTTATAATCATAATTGGCACCTATGCTTTTGACTCAAATTTTGATTGCATCAATGTGATGAAATCTTTAGTGATGAAATCTTTAGTCCTGGCACTGTGGTTGAATCCCTTTCCTATCCATCGAGTCCCTCCTATATTGTTGTTCATGCTACTTCATTAGATGCATGAAGGCTAAGTTGTTATAAAAAGAACAAAAACTATAAAATGCATTGCAATGTGTTGTACAAAAAAAAAACTTATACCTAAAACAAGATTGGTACCAATGGGACTATAGCTCAAGTGGTTTGAGTGTGTGGGTGTGTACATGGGTGAGTGAGTTCAAACCTTGGGTGAAAGGTGAGAAGGATTGAAGCTTGCACGAAAGAGCTATGGTGGGAGAGCAAGAGCAAGAGAGAGAGAGACTCACAATGTGGGAACTCTAACAGTCACAATGTGTGATGAGCCTTCCCTTTATTCATTTGTCACTAAAAGAATAAAGAATAAAGTGACGGTGACAAGCGTTTGCCACCTATAGTGTGCAAGCGTGGGTACTGTTAGTGTAGTAATACACGAGCGGCTAGGCGGAGGCGCCTTTACCCCCAACAACCTCCCAGTTAAAGGTGAATCGCCCCAATGAGGAGTGAAAAAGAAAAAATAAAAGACATTACAACATGTACACATGTATAATAAGATGAGGAAAGACATCATCTCATCCCACACCCATCAATCTCCCGAGGAAGGCAAAGTGCTCTGTAGAGAGGATTTTGGTGAGCAAATTGTCATCCATGTCATCATCATCATCTTGTTTTTCTTCCTCCACGTCGTCACCTACTCTCCCCCTTCCACGCCATCAACTTCATCCCCCTTCATCTTCACACTGTCTCCCCCTCTCTAGCTATCAACGTTGACACTGGGGTGTAATTAAAAAAAATCAATTATTTTCTCTTGAAAATTAGGGGGGGCCCTATACCCTGCGGGCAAGAATATTACATCCTCTCCCCCTTCTGAATGCTATGTTGAGATAGCATCAATACCAAGTTCATGAACCAAACGGCCTAGCCATATGGTCTCCTTGGAAGCCTCAGTGATTGCAACATACTCGGCCTTAGTAGTGGAAAGAGTCATACACTTCTGCACCCTAGACATCCAAGAGACAGCACCTCCAACATAGGTGAACACATAACCAGAAGTGGACTTCCTACTATCTGCATGTCTTGCATAATTAGAGTCACTGTACCCCACGACTTTTGTATCCTGTGGTTGCCATAGCATATGTACATATTTGCAGTGCCCTTCAGGAAGCTCATGATAGCCTTCATGTGGCATCCCAATACTTCTTGCTAGGTGTAGCCATATAGCGTGCCACAACACCAACTAAAATGCAATATGTGGACGAGTGGCTATCATGGCATACATAAGACTGCCCACTATGGATGCATAGGGAATCTTGGCCATCTTGGCCCTTTGCTAATCTATTTGCGGATAATGGGCCTATAGTACCTTCACATAAGAAGGCAATGGACAGCCAATAGGCTTCATGTCCTGCATGCGGAAGCACTCAAGGACTTTATGAATGTACTCCCTCTGTGACAAGTAGAGGAGTCCCTAATGCCTATTGCGTCTAATGCGCATACCAAGTATGTGAGAGGCCTTTGTCCCAGATCCTTAATCTCAAAGCTCTTCTTGAGCTGAGCCTTAAGAGCATCTAGCTCATCATGAGCTTTCCCTGCTAATAGCATGTCATCTACATGGAGTACCAAAATAAGCAAAGATCCATCATGGGCTTTCTTCATGTACAAGCACGGATCCATAGCACTATGACTGTAGCCCTATGACTACATAAAAGCATTGAACTTATGGTACCATTCCCTAGGTGCCTGCTTCAAGCCATAAAGACTTTTCTTCAACCTGAATACTAGGTGCTCCTTGCTAGGCTCTCCAAAGCCCTTAAGCTGCTCCATGTAAATCTCATCATGCAAATCCCCATGTAAAAATGCCGTCTTGACATCCATTTGATACAAGTCCAAGTCAAGCTGCACGACTAAGACCACAACCAAGCGAAGGGTGGTCATCTTAACCAAGGAGAAAAGACTTCATCAAAGTCAAGTCCATGCTCCTATTTAAAAACCTTAGCAATAAGTCTTGCCTTATAAGCCGGCTTGGGGTGTCTAGGGGTACTCTTCAACTTGTATACCCATTTGTATGGCAAAGCCTTATTACCACTAGGCAAGGAAACCAAATCCCAAGTCTCATTCTTATGTAAGGATTCTATCTCAGACTTCATAGCCCTCTCCCAGGAGTGACTATCACCCATGTGCATAGCCTCATCATAAGTGAAAGGCTCTCTTGCATCTGTAACCAAGACATAATGCATCGAGGGCTGAAATTTGTCAATAGGGGGTGTCTATCTCTAGTAGAATGCCACACTACACGCTCTATTGCTTGCTCAACATTCTATCCAACACCCTGGCCATGAGTACCTGCTGCCTGCAGGCTGTCTAGCTGGCTATATGGGAGTTTGTGGCTCCTCCCGAAATATAACCCTGCGTATCTCCACTATCTTCTCAGGCTGCCTATGCATCTTGTCTTCATGGAAGACTACATCATAGCTGAGATGACTTTCCATGCCTGCGAATCCCATAGACGATAACCCATCTCTCTTGCATCTCCATAGCCAAGGAATATGCATTTAACACTCTTAGGATCCAGCTTGTTATGCTTGTCCTTGGGCACATGGCAAAATTCCTCACATCCAAAGACATGTAAATGCACATAAGAGGGAGGTTTTATTGTCCATACCTCCTCTACAACCTAAAAATCAATGGCACTATAGGGTGATCTATTAATGATATGCACGACAGTCATAATTGGCTCAGCCCAAAAGTACTGGGGTAGGCATGCATGGCTAAGCATACTGCGAATCCTCTCCAGGATGGTCCTATTCATCCACTTAGCCCTACCATTTTGGGGAGGGGTGTAGGGGGCGGTCAACTAACGCTTAATACCCCTCTCATCATATAACTGCTCAAAAGTATGTGAGACATACTCACCCCCATTATTTGTCCTTAGGCATTTCAGCCTATGCCTAGATTGGTTTTCTGCCAAAGCAACCCATCTTTGAAAAACTGCCAACACATTGGACTTCTGCTTTATGGGATAAGCCCATACTTTCTTAGATGAAAAATCATCTATGAAAGTAACAAAATACTTCACACAAGCCATAGACTGACAGAGCATGGGCCCACAGACATAAGAATGAACCAAAGCCAAGGGCTCACTCATGTGTGACATACTAGACTTCTTTTGCGTAGACCTAGTCTGCTTGCCATAAAGACAATGATCACAAGAATCAAAATGAGAATATCAAGGGGTGGTAAGTACTGCAAACCTGAAAGCATTTTTCATTCCCTTAATGGACATGTGCCCCAAACGGGCATGCCAAAGAGATACATGGGGTAAAGACCCCACAGAAAAAGCATGATCAATTGTAGATCCAGAAATAACTAAGGGGTAGAGGTTGCCAACCTTGGCACCTCTCGCAAGCACAAGCTTGCCACGAGTAATCTTCCATGCAGAGTCTCCAAAAGATACATGATATCCTGCATCATCAAGTTGTCCAACGGACATGAGACTGCATGTCAATGCAGGTACATGATGTACATCATGTATAACAAAATGCAAGTCCCCATGCCAAAAGCGGTCATTACCTCTATCCAAACCAACTCCATTATCATCTCTAGAAACCAAAGCAAGAACTATTTGAAGGGTGGTAATCTTGACTATGGTGAGAATATCTTATCAAAGTCAATCCCCTTTTCCTACTTAAATCCTTTGGCCACCGATCTTATCTTGTACATAGGCAATGCATTAGATGGAGATACTATCAACTTCTTATAGACCCACCTACACATGGCAATGCATGTTTGGCCTTAGGCAAATGAATTGACTGCATCCCAACTCATAGCATCGACATAACACAAAGGCTCACCACAATCCGTAAACATGATATAATCTAAATACAAATTATATCTATTTGATAGTCTAAAAACCCTCATAGACCTGTGTAAAACTAGCTTAAGAGGAGCCTCAGGTTGTCCCACCTATCTATTCTATAAGACATAAAGTTTTCCACCATCCAGTGGCACATTCATCTCAATATTAGTAGGCTGTCCAAGTCTTGCATCATGTGGAACAACTCGTAATGTGAAATACCACTCTATGGGTATTAATCATTTTGATAGATTGTTTTGGATCTTATCCTCATTAAATTGACATTATGGTTGCATATTATTCTTTTAGATTCAAGATCCCACAAGTGATAGCCCATTGTAACTTACTCTCCATAGGCAAAAAAATTCATTTCTTAACTCTACTTGTTCTTTGGTATATGCATAAATGCCTCATAACCAAAAACATGTAAATGGTCATAACTAGGCCACTTGGCAAACCATAACTCCTATGGTAGCTTACCATCAAATGGCTTGTGGGAGACCTATTGATCAAATGCATTATTATCTTTACAACTTTACTCCAAAATCCATTAGTGAGACCAACATTAGAGAGCATAATATAGACCCTTTCCTAAATGGTTTTGTTCATCTTCTCAACCACACCATTTTGAGAAGGATTCTCATAAGTAAAACATGTGTAAAACTAAAACACTTGAATGAATCCTAAAACATGCCCAAAACTCCAATTTGACTACATAAACTCAATTCGGAGGTCTATAGTACCCCCTCATCCACATCCTCAAGCACTTAAGCTTGTTATGTGACTAATTCTTTGCAAATGCCAAGAACTTTTGAAATACATCCAACACATCACTCTTCTTGCAAAGAGGATAAGCCCAAACCTTCCTTGTGACATCATCTATAAAAGTGATAATGTATGATGCTTTGTCCAATGAAACCATGGGGATTGGCCCATAGAAATCACTATGAACCCAATTGAGACATTTTGACCTTCTACTCCCACTATCTCTCTTATACAACATTTTTATTTACTTTTCAAAGAGACAATGCTAATAAAACCAATGTAATAAAAATAAGACAAGGAAGACAATCAAATGGTATAAATCCTTCATTCCAATGATTGACATATGCCCCAAACAATGATGCCATAATGAAACAAATGGTTGTTTAGTGATAGCTACAACATGGTCTTTAACACTAGAAACATACAAAATATACAAAATACTAGATTTCGACCCTTTGGTCACAATAAGAGATTCTTGGCAAATCTTCCATGCATGATCGCCAAAGATCGCTCTATAATCACAATCATCAACCTATCATATATTGATTAAACCTTTTGTCAATTTTGGAATGTTTTGTGTACTTCACAAGACAAAAGAAGAACCATTTGGCAATGCCAAGTGTATATTCCCAATGCCACTAACAATGTTGTATGCCTAGTTGTTTCCAAGACAGACACATCCTTTTTTTCCAACATCATAAGTAGAAAACCATTCCTTATGTGGAATAACCTAAATGGTGCTCTAGAATCCATAAGCCAATTCTGAGACATGCCATTATCCATGGGAACCAAGAATGCATCACTAAAAGAGGATATAGAAAAAACATCACCATCATCGCTACCAGATCCATTAATCTTCTCAATATTTGCCTTGTTTTTCTCTTTGCCATCATCCCTATTTACCTTCTAGTCTTTTTACTTATTCTTTCATTTAAAGCAATCATTTTTAATGTGTTCCTTCTTGTTACAAAAGTAGCATTCCACATTCTTTTTGTTGTGTGACTTGCTTCTCGACTTGCCTCTCCATCTTCCTCTCACCATAAGTGCAATTGAGCTCTTTGACCCTACACTATTCTTTCTGTTCACCTTCTTAGTGCAAACTACTCTCAACATTAGCACTCGTAAGACCACATGCAGGTGTGGAGTTAGTAATGGCATTCTTGATAGTATCCCAACTCTCAAGCAATGAGCATGATCTTCATTAAATCATGAAAAACAATCTTCTGAGATGTCAATTGGCTAAGAATAGTGTTGAACTCATTGAAGTGATTAGACATCAAAGCTTCCTCCTCCATTCAAAGATCAATGAGTTTTTTAGACAATAGACTTGTGAAGCCACACTAACTCTTTCATACATGTCACAAAGCTTTTTCTATATATCATATGCATCTATCATATCTTTCTCATTAAAATACATGGAGTTTCAGAGTAATATAATAGTAGAGCATGCCAACTTATCTAATTCCTCACATACATCTATATCCATGTCCTTTGTCTTAATCCCATTACATTTGATTGGCTTCACATGCTTTTGTTGGACTAATATATTGTATATTTGCTCTTTCCAATATGAAAAGTCTGTACAATCAAGATTTTCAACATTAAACAATATATTATTTGAACTCATGGAAAAGCCATAATAACAAGAGTATGCTTGCACACAAAAGACATTGAGGTATACCTAATTGCAAGCTCAAAATAGACCAATGGATTGCAAATCAAGTGCCCCACAAAGTTAAGTAGTATAGCTGTCCAAATATCAAACTAATTGATATAAAAATGTGTAACATGCCTAGGTTACAGCACATTTTAGTAGTCCATCGAGATTATGATCTAAAAGATGCCACCTGGCACTCCCACAAAATGTCACAGGGTTTGTTGGTTAGCGACTCCCGAGTCTACTCCGCAACAAAATGTATCAGTCAACCCTGTTGGGATCGACCTGAATCTTTTTGGGTTTCTAACAATCAAGTCGTTCTATAGCCTTCTAATGTCGGTCCGCCGATCTACTTTGTGCACAACATCTAAACCGAGGCAGACTCATATTGAACTTGGTTCAAAGAGAATGGGAAACGAGAGGGATGCATCGCTTGACCTCTCTATCCATAGGTTAAAGTCCCATTTCGGTCCCCTAAAACGATATAAGCTAGGGTTCTACCCTATATTATCTAATGTCAATACATCATCGTGATTTGAATGTTGAGAAGCCTCCTAGTTTTCAGGGACCACTCTGTCGTATGACGAACCCGTCAGGGGTTGCACCCATCCGCTTCCCTTGATAGCTTTAGTTTCCTACTTACCTAAGGGCACATTAGTGGTAACACATTCAAGCAGCTTCCTTAATTAACTTGTTAGCCACATGTTCCTTTGCGTAATTTTATGCATTGACCGGATCATGCAATTTCCTTGAAAGTAAACTTTGTATTAAAATTTCAACTGAGATACAAATCCCATCCATGGGATGATTCTCACAATCCGTAAGGATGCGTCTTATGTTCCTCCAAGTTTTCGCCCTTACACTAGTAACAAGGCCTGGAGATTCCTTCCCGAGTCATGTAGATCATCTGAGGTCCACATTCCCAACATGGCTAATAAAAAAACCCCCTTAGATAGGGTTGGCGGCTAACTGGGGGTGCTCAACATGCCTTTCCCAAGTGTTTCAACCTGAATCCAATTTGAAAAATTTTCTTCTTATCAATTCCTATGTTAGATGACTCCTTTTCCAAACAGGTGTTTCTAAGTACAAACACAAGCAGAAGTGCACAATATCTACTAGATAATTCTTTGTTCTCTCTTCCAAAGGAAATTTTGATTTGATGCGATAGCATCTAGTCTCGGCTTTATCCCCGCTATCATCCAAGATTTTTAATTTTCTCATTCTTTTGAATGAAGGAGTATCCTTGCAATGTTAATTGCAATTTGGGACATTGGATTTCCTACAATGAAACCCTACATACTCATTTGAACTAGGGTTTGTCGCATAATTCATATACTTACTTAAGGACTTTGAATTCCTTTTAGCTTCAAGTAAGATGGGCCTTGAGAAGAGTCCTTCAACTCTTTAGGGTTTGAAATTCTTTCAACTTCCTAGGAACCCTATGCATTCTATCACAAGTTCAATCTATGTTTTCTGAGATGTAATAGGATTTCCTATTATTTCAACCAAGCAAACGGATGTAGATGCATAAAATCTATCTGGCTTAATTGCAGTTTAATGCATATTCTTGAAACTTTTCGTATATAATTAGGATAAAATTTCCATGTAATTTATGTGCAATTTAACGGCTTCTAAGTGCACTTTTAATTGATTATCTAAGATGAATGCGATGAACAAAATTTTTCTAGTACTCTCATTATCTCGAAACATGCTCAATTAAGGTGTGATAATTAATATAAATATTTTTTTCTCCCAATTTCTTTTCCCTAATACAACGGGGTGCACCTGCTTCATAAGAGATGCATTTTTCATAGTTGCGGTCCCTTGGTTCATGGTCTCGTTGGTTGTGGTGGGAGTTTCAACATTTGGAGAGATCTTTCGCTTGGGGGCCATTGTTCACAAGTGGATTCGAGAGATAAAGAAGAAGGAATGGATTTGATATGGGAGAGCGTAAGAGAAGATGGCTTAGTCGAAGACCGAGATAGGGGGAATTGAGCTAACTCTCTCCCTCGTAGCCTCTTGGGGTACTCTCTCTCTCTCCCTCTCCCTCTCTTTCTCTCAATCTCTTGGAGGGGTATCCTTCTACCTCCCTCTCTCTACCTCTCTCTCGTAGCCTCTCGGGGTCTCCTTGTCCTTCTCTAACTGCTCTCCATGCCTCATATTTATAGCTAAATAAGAGAAGAAGGGTTGTGGCTAAGAAGAAGAGCTATTTATGGAGGGGATCTTGGAAAAATCAGCAATGTGATGCTCAAATCACAATTCTGATAGTTTTGTTGGCTCCGAAAGGAGGTAAAACCCCAAGACACCAAGATACTTGGTTAGAAATCTTCTAGATCACTCATTATTCTTTTCCTTGTTCGAAGTGCTATTTACTACTTGTAAACTGCGATCGCGACGTCCATGATTTCGCCAATTCTATTTTTAAAATTAAATCTCCAAAACAAGCTGAAAAAATCACTTGTTTTTTTTTACATGACATCCTGTTTTAGAAATCTCAATAGCTTTTTAGGATATTTACAATAAGTAATATCTAAAATATGCTAGTTTTGCCCAAAATCTAATATTTTTGGACCATCCATACTATACACATTAACACTAGTGATTAATATGGCCCATAACTCTCGTTCACATTGTAACTTTCATGAAGCATGGCTACAGTCCTTGTCAATTTGAGAAAAATGTCGGATTATGACTCTTGATTTTTTAATATTTTTAATTGAATAAAAATGGTTAGTTATTAATATTAGTTAGTTTTTTTACTTTAGTTAGTCTTTAGTTAGTAAGCTTACTAACTTATTAATTGACTAACTAACTTTTGAACTAACCAACTAATTTTTAATTGCATGGAAGCATTACAAAGCACTCAATTTTTTTTAAAGTTGTCCCAAGTATTCTAGTTATCTTCTGAGCATAAAACATCTACCTCCAAAGACCAATTATATACAAATTGCCTTCATCACAAATTAATTTCATCCCATATTATCTTTGTAAACTGAAACCAATAAGCTCCAAGATGAAAAATTAATCAAAATCTATGTGCAATCCAAAGCTAAAAGCAATATGGGATGCTCCCAGTGCAGACTACTCATTCACGACTTTGATACTAGTTGAGAGGGAAGCAATGGTGGGATGAGAGGTAGAAGCTATGGAGTATAAGAGGGTTGAGAATGAGAAGAACACAATAGGCTTATGGAGGTGTGAACATATTTATTTGATATGGTAGTGTGAAATAGATTATGAATTTGCTAATGAGGAGGAATGCCCAATCTAAATACATTATCATTGATATGATGAATAATATGGAATGGTTCATAGTATCTTGAAGCTAGTTTAATTTTAGGATACCTTTAATGGATCTTAATCTTCTCTTTACAATATGTAACCAAATTAAATAAATTTCTTGGAATGTAATGGCCTTGAATTTCTTGTTTCCTTGAGCTACATATCTCAATTGTGATTGCTTAATCTTTTTCACAATTTCTAGAATTTTCTTATAGTCACTAGGTAATCTATCAATAATTGGAATATTAAAAGCTATAGTGGTTTGGTCATATAAATATGTAATTTCTACTTCAAAATGTGCCCTACCAGCAGTAGAGTGTGAGATGTTTTTGTAGACAAACTAGAGAGTAGGCAAATGTTGGTCCAAATTGTTTGGTTAGTTAATTGTCTAAGATCTAAAGAGGTCAAGGATAGTACTGTTTGTTGCTTTAGCTTGGCTATTTCTTTCAGAATGGAAAAAAATCCATCTTAGAACGTATATTTTTAAGTAATGCTACTCAAAAGTGATTACAAAATCTACCATCATGATTAGAAGGTATTACCTTTGAAAATTTGTAATAAGGAAATATAGTGTTAATGAATAGTTTAGTAGCTTGTGGAAAGACTAGTAATAAAGTCCATAGAGATTTGCTCCCATGATGATCCATTAGGTACATGTAGAGGCATAAGTAGTCCATAGGATTTATTGTAGTGACATTTAATGTGTTGATACACAATGCATTTAGCATAAATTTAGCAATATCCTACTTCATTGCAAGCAAGTAAAAATATTCCTTATATGTAACTTTAGTAAATTGAATGCCTCTATGTCCCACGTGAATTCGTGTGTGCATTTTATTCATTGCGATATTCCTAAAAGGTGTACTAATACACAACTTTCTTCGATAGTACAAGAATTCATTGCCTTATGTATAATGATAAAAACTAGCTTTGTTAGTATTCAAAAAACTTGGCCAATTGATAGGAAAATTAGAAGCTATTGAATATGTGGAAATCATGGCACCAAAAGTTTCAACCTCAATAGTAGAAATATGATTCAGATACACATGTTTAATTTTATCAAAACCAATTAGATGATGTGAATAAGCATTTTTGTTAGGCATATGACTCAATGCATCCACAACTACACTAGCATGTCTAGGTTAGTCTTAGATCATTAGCTAAGAATTTTGAATGAAGGATGTCCATTTGATGTAGCAGTCAAGGACGAGTCATTGGTGCAATAAGTATGTGATGACTTTGTTTTGATAATAATTTTGGATTCCATAAGATAATGTTTTTAGGTTTCTAAAACATGCACCATAGCCAATAGTTTCTTATCATAGGTGTTGTAACTCTGCTTTGAGAGTTTGACTTTTTGGTTTTTGTGGGCAAGAGGGTGATCATTCTGCATTAAAATGACACCTATGCCTAAATGACTAACATCAATCACTACTACAAAGAAAGGCTAACAAAAATTCTAGCAATTGGAATATAGGTGCATGGATGATAAGATACTTTAAGGCATCAATAGACTTCTACTAGTTACGTCCCATTAAAAAAAAATGTTTACATAACAACATAGTCAAAGGTAAAGTAATTAAGGAAAAATTTTGAATAAATTCTTGATACAAACCCATAAGCCAAGAAAAGATCTAACTTCATGCCTGCTCTTAGTGATAGATTAATCTTTTATTGCTTGACTTTTTTTGGATCCATAGTAATTTCTTTAGCAAAAACTATATGTCCCAAGTACTCAATTTGATTTTGGAAAAACAAACTCTTATCAAGATTTGCATAGAAGTGAAATTTATATAGTAATTCAAACGCAATTCTAAGATGTTGCTTGCATTCCTCTTTTGATTTATTGAAACAGGGAAATCATCAATGAAAAAAATCATAAGATCTTGAGAATCCAAAAATATTTATTCATCATACATGCAAACATAGCTAAGGCATTAATAAGATTAAAAGGCAATACTATAAACTCATAATGACAAAAATGTGTCCTAAATGTGTTCTTAAACAAGTTAGTTGGATCCATGTGAATTTAATGATATCCTAATTTGAGAACCCTAAGTCTATCAAATAGATCATCTACTCTTCGAATAGGGTACTAGTTTTTGTCAGTCACTTTGTTTACTACTCTCTAATCTATATATATCTATAGATTTTGTTTTTGTTTTCAACTAAAGGGAAAAAAGCACCAAAAGAAGAAGAGTTGGAACATATCAAACCATTATCTAACAACTCAATCACTTATCTTTGCATTTCTTTTTGATGCAAAGAATTGTGCCTATATGGATGGAGCTTTGTGTGGTGGAATTACTATAAGAAAAAGTTCTATCTTGTGATATAGGTCTTTTTTATGAGATGGTGGTAATTCTGGTAGATAATCATTAGCAAAGCAATATTATTATGAATCCAATAATTTTTTCTGTGTAGTGGATAATCCAAAAGATCCAAGAGGTTCAACTTTAGTCACAAATATTGTCTCTAGCTTTTTCATTAGTTTTGCTTATAGATTGGAAGTTTAGAGGTTGTTTTTATAGAAAAAAATTAGGGACATAAGGATTGAAGGGTCACTTTAGATTGCAATTGTTGTTCAGGGGATTGACATTGGCTAGATTATTGTCTACAAAGAATTTGGGCAATGGTTTAAAATTCTTTCGTTGCATTATGGACATAGGAAATAGGATCATGAAGGAAAGTGGATTTAAGAGAACTCAACTTAGCTTGGATGCCAGATTCAAGACTGCCTTCATAGCAGCGTGCTCTCAGCAATGATTTTTTTTTCAAATACATTTTCTTAAAAAATTGATCATAATTTAGCGACAATGTCCTTAACTTTAGAGGTACCTTATCAACTATCGCTACATACTTTTGTATGGATGTTTGTGGATATCCATACTTTTTTTATAATTAAAATAGCCATTTAAGGAGATGAAAACACAATTTTTATGTCAAAGTTTTCAATATTCGGTGATCATTATGATTTTGTGGGCTAAAAAATGAGGCTACTTTTTGCTTGAATTGTTTGTGATTTAAATTTTAAGGCTCAAGAAAAAATTCACCTAAAAGAAAAACATTGGCTCTCATGAACTGAGGCTGCTTTTACTTGATTTGTTTGTGATCTAATTTTAAGGCTCAAAAGAAAAAATTCACCTAAAAGAAAAACATTGACTCTCATGAACTTCCTCAAGCATGTGTCACACCAAAAGTTGTTGCTAAAATCTTTCGATATAAGTAGCCATGCTATTGACTTCTTGCCATGCCCAATTTGCTCATTTTTGCCTCACATGAAGATGGAATTGATGTGGAAGAAAATATATTATAACTTTTTCTTAAAACTCATTCCATCTCTTTGGTTGGTTTGTACTATGCATCAAAGCGATGCCTTACTCTCAAATGATTGGTGGCATACTTTAGTTTATCTTTTCTGAAAAAGATTCTTCATTGAAGTAGTCATCAAATTGGCTCAATGAAGATAAGATAAAATTTCCATCTTTTTTACCATCAAATTTAGAGAAGAAAAGAAATTAGATTGGTTTTCTATCTCTTCTTGATTCTTATGCTTTGAAGATGCCTCATAAGATACAAGCAATGTGATTGTTCTTACCTTGTATGGATAGTTTTTGTTGCTGTTCACACTCTTGAGGCACTAGGTAATTGGAGAAGATCAAATTATGTTGGAGGCACTAGGTAATTTCATTCAAATTATGTTGGGGAAGATCAACTTGTTGCTACAGGGTCATTCTGGGAAGAGGAGATTCCATATTTACTTCATCACTATTAGAAGGCCTTGACATTGTTGAAGATGAAAGTTCGTGTGTAGGAACAAGCTTCTAAAACCATGCAAAGTAAATACTCCCGTAGGATAGAACCCTATCTATAAGCATGTTTTTATGAGAAAATCCAATATTTGTAGCATTTCTTCCACACTTCTACATGTAAATAGGTTTTTGAGGGACTTTTAAGCTTGCACTTGTCCCCCTTCTATTCCTCTATCACATAAGGCATTGTTTGAAGTGAAGATGCGTTCCTTGATACCCTCACTATAGGTGCATGTCTTACCTTCGTTACCTGAATAAGACAAACTCGATGGTTTGAACTACTTTTTGTGATCATGTAAGGTGGAGTGCATACTCGACACCTTTGTCCTAAGAGGATCTAGTAGATGAGACTTTTATGAATCGAGTAGCCTTGTGGATTGTCTTAACTCTCAAGCTTGATCCTTTCTCTTTATAAGTTTGCAGGATTTTGTCCTTGTGCATATTTGTAGATTAAAGACCGTGGCGGAAGTGTGGAAGAAGCTTGCGTCTTTGTATCAACACAAGATGTTTGTCCATAAGATTTTCCTTGAGAAAAAGTTGCGGATGCCTTGTCTTGATGATCCCTCCTCTATGAAGAAGCACATCACGAAGATGCAGGACATGAGAGGTGAGCTTATCTCTTTTGGTTAGAGGATGTCCTTTGAAGACATGGCTATGATCCTTTTGACTCAGCTAGCATCTCCTCAGTTCAATGTCTTCTACACTAGCCTTATCACATCGAGGAACTATGAGACCCTCTTATGGGAGGAGCTTTCACCACTTGTCTTGAAGGATGAAAAGTGACTCATAGAGGTTGGGGCCAGTGGTTTGGCTCCACCAAGGCATTTACTGTAGGTATAGGTGGAGAGAAGAAGAAGAAGGCATAAGCCAAGGACAAGAAGGATGAGAAAAATAAGAAGAAACCCAAGTGTCCACATTGTGGGAAGGGTACTCATCCCGAGAAGTATTGGCAAAAGTATTCCCATTTGAAGCCAAAGGAGAAGGATTTGAAGGATACGAGGCTACTCCCGCGGGCGACAATAGAGTTTATTGTGTATGTATTTTTGAGGAGAATACAACTCTTGCTTTTTCCGCTTAGGAGAAGCCTTGACTCATTGGTAGTGAGGTCTCTTCTCACATAACCTACAGACAAGATTGGCTTCATGACCCAAGTATCAGAGGGGGCATAGTCACCATTGGTGACAATTCTGCCGTTTCCGTTTCGAGGAGTGGGCACTTCCTTTATTGCCAGACAGGTAGTCTTCTTCAACCAAAGTTCTCTATGTACTGGATTTAGGTTTTAATCTCTTGTCTATTCATGGTCTTACACAGCTTGGTACTGCATGGTCTTTAAATAAAATGTAGTGATAGTGGAGGATGAGTCTATAGATGGTTCTTTGGATAAAATCTAGGAGGGTGGGCTTTAAAAGAAGATGGTGTGATGTTGATTATAGACGACTTCAATCATTACGTGTGGCCTTATTTTTTAGAGTACAAGAGTGAGACATAAGCTCGTTTCTGCGAGTGAAAGGTGTGTGGAGACACTACTTCTGAAGTTTGTAGCGTACGAGCCGATCATGGTAGAGAGTCTATTTCTAACCTTTTTTCTTAGTTTTGCAAGTATCACGACATTTGGGTGGAGTTTATTCATCCGAGCACACCTTTGGAGAATGGTGTGGCAGAGCATGAGAATCAGACCATGCTCAAAATGGCCCAATCAATGGAGCATCAAGGCCTTCCTCATACCCTTTGGGATGAGATGGCGGCTACTATAGTTTATATTTGAAACCACTCCTCGACTTCTGCATTATAAGATATGATTCCCTACGAGGCTTTCTTTGGTTGAAAGCCTTTTGTGTCTCACCTTCATATCTTTGGATGTGATACATTTGTCCATGTGGACAAGAACATAAAATCTTTTGTTTGCAGATATATGCTTTGATACTTTGATACCTCGTGCTTGGTACTACCATTGTCATCCGCTTGATTTGGTGTCCTCATCATTGATGCTTTGAGCTGCGTCCAAAGACCATTGCATCGGCATTCTTTTTAAATCAATGCAGTATTTTTCCTTCATCTTTTACTTTCTCTCTCTCTCTCTCTCTCTCTCTCTCTCTACTTTTCTTTGTGTTCATGTTTCTCTTTTGTTGCACACTCCCACAGCTATTACTATTGCTCTAATCCTAGCTATAGTGGATCCACACAAACTATTTGTGGTGGAAATTGATGCTAGTGCCATATCCATTGGAGACTTCCTCCGTCAAGACAGTCAACTTCTGGCTTTTAAAAGTAAAAAGCTAGATACAACCCAACAAAATTATTCTAGCTCTACTGAATTATCTATGCTTTGGAAAATAATGACATTATTTATATGGAGCTCCATTTGAGGTAGTTTTTGATCAAGACAGTATTAAATGGTTTACTATCCAAAAAGATTTAAAAGGAAAAAAAGTCTTGATGGATTGAATTTCAAGAGTTTACATACTACAATATCACAAGGATTGATATAATATTGCAGTTGATGCTCTGAGTAGAATACCTAAGATCAACACTCATTTATAATATTGAAGAGTGACATTAAAATCTCTACGAGACAAATGTAAGCATGATCAATCTTATGAAAAGGTGTTGAATGTGGTTAAAAGAAGAGATCCCTCACCAACTTATGTACAAGCTATGAATTCCACAAGGTTCCTCTCTAACTAGTGATAGCTCAATCGATGGAAAAAAATATACAATTGATGATGGATATGTGCTTCTCAAAGCCAAGTGTTTAAAGATTGGTGAGCTTTTACATCCTTTAGATATTCCTAATGGCAAGTGAGAAAGTCATTTTTTGTTAAACTTTCTACTGCTTGCCGTGGTCATGATGCCATTTTAGAGTAGTAGATAGACTCACTAAGCTGTGTAGATTCATTCTAACAAAGATAACTATTAAAACTCTTAAATTAGTTTGACTATTTGAGCTATATTCAAAATGTTAGATACAATGCTTAATCTATGTACTACAAATCACCCTCAAACAAAGAAACCGAGTGAGTAAACTAAGCTCTAAAAGATATGCTACAAGCATATGCAAAAAATAAAAACTATATGATTGAGAAGATTATTACCCATATTAAAATTTGCTTACAATAGTGCTTATCATATGAATACAAGGTTTAGTCCATTCACACTTATGTATAGATTTCAACCTCAATATTAATTATGGTATGATTAACCAATGAGAACATCCGACATGCCAAATAATTTCTTAAAGATTATTTTGATATGCAAAAAGTAGCAAGCTTAAATGTCAATCAAGCTCAAGACTCTTATAAAAAATATTTAGATAAACATAAAATTATGATCATCTTTGAAAAAGATGATAAGATCTACTTCATATCTTCAAATATTCAAGAAGTTTGAAGCCTAAAATAATGCCCAAGTTATCTCCACAATATTATGACCCATTTACAATCCTTAAATGTATTGGTGAAGTTGCATGTAAATTAAATCTACCCTTCTCTAGTAGAGCCCATACAATCTTCTTCCATGCTAATCAATTGCGAAGGTAACTTGATAATGATGATAGTTTGATGAACCAAGGAATCTTAGTAGAAATTATTAAACCATCAATTCAACCTTGTGAATCAAAATAGATATTAGATTTTCATAAGCATTATGTATGTTGCATGTTCAAAAACAACTTTTAGTGAAGTGAAAACATAGACTTGAAAAAGATTCTAGGAAGAATATTACAATACTCGAGAAGCGATTTTTCACTTTTGTTTTCGAGGATAAAAACTCTTCCAAGAGGGGAGAGTAATGTCAAGATAAAGGTCCTAAGTGAACACGGTTCATAAGATAGCTCAACTGTAGTACTAATAGTAAGTAATGGACCACTATGCTAAGGCATTGATGGGTTTAAGGGGTCACGAGATAGCCTATATTAAGGCACAAAGGTATATGGACCAAAGGGTCAAAGGATAGACAATTAAGGTAAATAGACTCACTAAAAGTCAGGGTCTAAAAATAGTCCTTCGAGGATAAAAACTCTTCCAAGAGGGGAGAGTAATGTCAAGATAAAGGTCCCAAGTGAACACGGTTCATAAGATAGCTCAACTGTAGTACTAATAGTAAGTAATGGACCACTATGCTAAGGCGTTGATGGGTTAAGGGGTCACGAGATAGCCTATATTAAGGCACAAAGGTATATGGACCAAAGGGTCAAAGGATAGACAATTAAGGTAAATAGACTCACTAAAAGTCAGGGTCTAAAAATAGTCCATGGATCTACCTAAAGATACCAATGCAATGCTAAAAGAGACTATCGTCTTAAGTGGTTGGGAGGTTAACCGACTTCTCCTAACTTTTGTGCATGCTGAAGGCAAGGTACCCACGAGTGCATTACATACAGATATATAGATGTTGGTTTAATTGTAGTCTTACAACTGTGTCAAGAGATTGATTACTCACATTATTCAAAGTTCATGTCCTCAAATTGATTACTTATATTATTCATAGTTATGATCTCATCTCACAAACACTATCACACGTCTAAGTTTTTGTTTGCATTTGTATCCCTGGATGAAATCATTTCTATATACACAAAGGCTAGATGAGGGAAAATATTCATAGGAGCATTTGGAAATCCAAAAGAGAGATGCACAACTTGCCACACTTCAAGCACGCTCTCACAAACAATTCCTATTTAGCACAAAGAGAGCTCTTTCAAAGAGGTTTCTGATCCTTGGAAGTATCAACCTTTTTGAAATATAAACGACTTTTCGTGGAGCTGTAGATTTCCAACTTTCCCTATTCTTCTCTGAAGTTGGCTTACAGACTTAATGCAAAATCTGCACATTCATATCTAGAGACAAAATATATTTTATATGTGATGAAACTAGGCAGCACTCATCTTTTGATAGGTAATGAAATCATATACTCCATGAAAATGGTTTGCAAGATTTCAATACTTTCAATGTTTTCTATGAGGCCTTTGGAAGAAGAGGAGCATGCTCAACCCTTAAGATACGAATGAGATATCAGTTTCTTTTCAAGCATTTCATTGGATCAATCTTCACCCATACAATTTTCTTCTTTGAGGTCTATTTTGTCCATCTCATGCTATCTCAACTTTAAATGTAAAGGTAAAGAAGACCCAATGCCAATATATTTGAAGCATCTCTCTAATTCTTCAATTGGAAATTGAAACTGCATTTTCTCTAATTAGAAAATGTGTCAGGGACCTCTGTCTAAGTCAAAATCTAAAACGTGACTGCTTTCTTACTGATGCAGCTTTGATCTTTTTCTTGCACATGTGGTGAAAAGGTTCTCAGAAAAGAAAATGAGAGTGAGATGGACAAAATGTATGCCTTCCAATATGTAATACAAGCCAAAATGTTGATGCCCGTTGTCTCTTCCACAGTAGGCTAACAACTGTAAGGGGGCCATTGTCACATGCAAAATAGGATTCACATCCCAGCTATCAACACATGGCCTAAGAATCAAGGACATATCTGTTCACCATTACAGAACAGATGGCCTAAGAATTAAGGATACATCCTTCCACTGACAGAACAAATGGCCGAAGGAGTGCATATCTCAAATCACGGATATATCCTTTCACTGTGGCGGAAAAAATGGGGAGCCAGCTCCGTTAACCACGTGGATTCAATCACAGTGATTGCCTGTGCATAATTTCTTTCTGTAACAACGACTGAATCATAGACAATCC
Source organism: Lygodium microphyllum (assembly GCF_053477565.2). Classification (NCBI taxonomy): domain Eukaryota; kingdom Viridiplantae; phylum Streptophyta; class Polypodiopsida; order Schizaeales; family Lygodiaceae; genus Lygodium; species Lygodium microphyllum. The sequence continues at coordinate 20,488,093 of NC_141158.1, read as the reverse complement.
ACTTGGGTGAAGTCCTGCACATAGAAACAAATAGGTCCTGGTACAGTCCTGCTAGGAGATTGTTGAGGTTCTATGCAGCAGATGTGCGTATTTGTTGGACCAACTTTGGAAGTACAATTACCTGAACAGCACTGAGGATGGATGGATAAAAATTTCTTCACGGTCCATTATTCTTTGATAACAACCTTGTTCACTTGATAACTGCAGGACATATGAATCATGATTCTGACAAATTTTTCCAAGATGGACTTCCCAACAAAAAAAGAAAGCCTCAAAACTCAGAGTTTGACAGAATACCATCACTAAGAGACATTAATGTCCTCTTTCATAAGATCATAAAACAACAAACAGAGTTAGTCATGATTAAAATTAAAAAAAAGAAAACAGAGATGAAAATTCTGTTAACAAATCCCTCCCAAGGCACATACAACAATTAGCCCTGAAAGGGACTTTCCAAACAACAATAATAAAAGGCTTAAAAAGTGAGACCCTATTACAAGGCCTGAGTGAATAGCCCATCAGGAGGTCTATAATGCCAAACCATGTACAACTGGTGGTGAAAGAAGGTGCTAGAATCTTAGAACAGCCTCTCTCCTCCTCAGTCTTTGAATCAGCCTGTATCCTCTCCCATTTCCCTTGAAGTGTATGAACAATCTCTGTCCAAGTCCTGAAGAATTCCTACCAGACTCCTGTGTGCTGCTAAACATGGAAATAGCAAGATCTTTCTGGGTCTAAAGCTATCCTCTAATCTCCTCCAGAAGTCTGTAAGTAAAGACTTATGTGATACCCTGTGCTAACCAAAGCTCAAGTGCTATATCTGTATCCTACTGCCAATATGATGGTGTATCCAAAGCAGGGGAATCCCAGGGTGCTTTTGCAAATAGGCCTCTTAAAACCCACTCCCCAGGGTCTCACTATAATCTCTGACGAGGCCCAACACCTCCAACCATCTGCAATGCAAGTCACAAGGTCTAGGTCTAAATACCAAGTCTTGGCATAATGAGCCACAACCCTACCCTGCAATGCAAGTCACAAGGTCTAGGTCTAAATACCAAGTCTTGTCACAATGAGCCACAACCCTAATCCTCTGCCAAGAGCATCCTGTAAACTCTTAACTGATCTAAATCCTTTCCCCTGAGTCTACTATCTTCATGTATTGCGAAGTGACCACTCTCTTTGGTGGTAACAAAAACTGTAATAAAAATGTCTCCTCCGCTGAAGAGCTCAATCCATGTCTAAGAGGTGTCTGTATCACTCCCTGCACTTGGGAACACCTCTGGAATCCATGCCTAGGAGGTGTCTGTATCACTCCATGTCTAAGAGGTGTCTGTATCACTCCCTACACTTGGGAACACCTCTGGGATGCACCACATTATGTCTTTGGTCTCTCTAATGCCATGGAGCCTTTGTTGTTGTGACTTAGCCAGCAGCTCTAGAAAGCCAAACCACTCCCCAGCTATAGAAGCAATCTGTGAAAATAAGCTCCCCGATGATAAGCACAACCTCTCTTCGATGGTGTGACCTCTTTGTCCTGAGTAACTAGTTGAAGAGAAGAGGCTGCCTCTTCTCTTCAACTGTGGCTGGATACAAGCCCAAATAATGCCAACAACAAATCTAACCTCCTTATATCTTTCCCAAGCCCTGTAGCTTAGATCCAATGAACATTGAGCTGCTAGGGTCCTCCATCAGTCGAGACAATACACTCCAATCTCCACAACACTAGCTGCTTTTGTGATTCCTAGCTTGGAAGAAGGCCCCTCAGAATCAGCTTCACCAACAATGCTCTATTCTGACTGTCTAGGTCTATGATTCCCAAACTACCTCCAGATCTAGGCTGAATGATACCCGATATAAGGCCTAGAGAAAGCCCAGAAAGAGGTAATATACAACATGGTGGCTTGTAAAACCTGGTTACCCACCACTACCCTCCCTGCTAGAGAAAGTCTCACTATACTCCAATATGGCAGATTCTCTATTGAAAATCAACTGGCATTGATCCTTCCAGATATGCCACCTTTTGAGCCTCCCAAAGAATTCCCATACCTCTAATTGCGATGCAGTGAGGAAGTAGAAAGCAAAGAAGCACATCAGGGAAATCGGCCACCTCTACTCTACGAGCGTCACAAGCATTGCACCTAGGGACCACCCTAGCCCTTTCCCCACTTCACATACTTAGGGCACCTTAAGGGGGGCAGGACACACCTAGGGAGCTCCTGCTCGCCTACGATTAGACCTGGCTCCCTAAGTCACATCCAGCTTGGCAATGCCTCCAAGCCCACCACCACACCTTGAGCAAGCCCTGAAGATGAAGATTGTGTGCTGCATTTCTCCCTCATACAATAGGTGGCAACCTTGACTGACTAATTGTCAACAAAAAGTGCCCCATGAGAAACACCCTAGGCTAGACTCTACTCGATGGCAGAGTAGTGAGCACCACCTCTCTACAGCAGCTGCATTGCCTCACATGACCACAGGGAATGCTTCGAATTCTCTAGGTGCTGTTGTGGGCAGCGCTGGCAGAATATGCCTTGCTGCATCTGGGCCAACCAAGTGCGGATTGCTGGATCCCAGTGTGCCACAAGCCATAGGAAGTATGATACTCTCCTCACATATGCTAGCTATCCTTTAGGTGTCACCAAAAGGTTCAACTGAAAGCATCTGTGATACTAGGCTTTACCCAAACTCTGTCATGTGATGAGGTCCAATGTCGTCCTGCATCAAAAAATACCATCCAACTTGGGCCATGTAGGCGAAGAAGCTCACTAGCTTCTAGGTACCACTGAGGCAAGCCAGATCCACTCACTAGATCCCAGTCATCTCATCCTCCCAAACCTAGTTGTCCATGTCTGACAGATGGATTGACAAGAACGGTCCATCCTATCTAGGACGATATGCCCAATCACATCCAATGACTTTGATCCAAACTGTCAGACAGTTTTAAAGTGCCAAATGCCTGTTTGTAACCATTTGGGATTACTTTTGGGGTAGTTGTAGGTGTTGTTCAGGCTTCCTCTCCCACAACACACCTGCACACTCTCCCAATCACTCTCTTTTTTTTTTCGTGATGCAGTCTGTGTGGAAATATTTGCATTAGGCCTTCAGGTCAACCAAGCCCTGACATCAAACACTCATGCAGCCAAAAGGCTATTAAAACACCAATATACAAGAACAAAAGAAGGGGATCATAGAGAGGGCGGCACAAGAAGGATGGAGCAAACAAAAACCATGCATGGAGCAATCGCTTCTCCAATTATGAGGCCAGTTGAAATCCTGGAAGAAATTTGCCATAAAAGCAAGTATGATGCACATGACCAGGGATACCGAGTCTGAATCAAAAATAAGAGCATTGAGTTTGCTGAATGTGCCAAAGATCAGTCCATCACATGAACTGAAAGAGGCAAGAACTACAACCTGCCCCCTTTCTCTCTCTCTCTCACAGACAGGGACAGATACTCTTTAGATGCCTCACACGGTGGAAGAAGAGAACATTCTTGGCCCAGTTGGAGCGAGACCTATATCAGTTATTCTTCAGCCATGACTCTAGAGAGGCTTGGAGGCTTTTCAGAGAGCATTGCCCGGCACACCTATTATGTCCACTGCTGTTTGGGAGGAGTATGCAGCTAGTCTTTATACTATGGAGGGTCAGCCACCTCTTCATGACCCACTTGAGCCTTGTCCAGAGACCACCACTTTCTTTACAGAAAGTAGGGTCCGAGAGGCCATTGACAAACTTAGCAAAGGAAAGGCACAAGATCATGATGGATTAGTAGTGGATTAGTAGCCGAGCACTTGATCCATGCTAGAGATTTGGTGGCAGGATTCCTAGCTTACATGTTTAACAAGGCCATGTGTGAAGGCCTACCAAAAAGCTGGAGCACGAACATTATTGTGCCTATCCTCAAGTCACGAGACCCTACTCTACCCAGTAACTATCAGACTATCATGGTTGGGCATACATTGGCTAAGCTATATGCTTCCATCCTTGAGCATGAGTTAAGCAGATGGGCAGAGATGTGGGGTCTTAGAGCATAGGGACATGTTGGCTTTAGGAGAGGCTTCTCCACATTGGATCACATCCTCACACTCAGAGCGATCATTGAGGAGGGAAGGGCCCATAGCCGACGGACCTATTGCTGCTTTGTGGACTTCCGCAAAGCCTTTGACACAGTACCGAGAGACAGGCTGATACATAGATTGCATGCCATGGGAGTACCGAAAGAGCTCAGTTGGGGTATTTTGGCACAGTATGAGAGAGTTGTGGGCAGAGTCCGAACACCTGAGGGCTTTTTGCACCTATTTAATCCACCATTGGGATGAAGCAGGGATGCCCCCTCTCTCCGACATTATTTGGCCTGTACATTGATGGAATTGCTGATTATATTTCACAGGAAGGAGATAGAGGAGCTCCACTAGCTGGCACTTGGATACCTTTCCTATTGTATGCAGATGACATTGTATTGATAGCTGACTCTCCAGAGGGTCTACAGAGACACTTGGATGCATTACACTCCTATACTTTGGACAATGGGCTTTTAGTGAACCTTGGTAAAACCAAGGTGATGGTATTTAATACTACACCACAGTGGGTCAGGAGATCAGCACCTAAATTCACATATGGATCTGAGGAGCTGGAGTATCTTATACATACCTAGGAGTCTTATTCAAATGGCCCACCTTTTCTATGCGAGAGGCAACAAACACTAGACTGACTCGCGGATACACAGCACTAACCCCGCACCAAGCTATGGCTCTTCGATACATTGGTTATATCCACACTACTTTATGGAGTACAGATATGGGGGCCCAGTTTTGACCACTGTAGAAGATAAGGGCGCACTTATGACGAATGGAGGTCGATGGAGAAAGCCCTAGTGTCCATGATATCCAGGATGATCAGATGTAAGGCCTTAGTGCCACATGAGATCATTAGAGCCGAGCTAGCAACTACACCGATTGTGGTAGAGGCCCTGATACTTCATGTTGGTATGCGTAGATGTCCGCCTGGTTTGAGCTGCATGGCTTTAGCATGGACAAGTTATCCCCCTTCCAGTACTCCCTTGATGCACCATCTCTTGATCTGAGCAGGTTAGAGATTCGCAAGATCATCAGGATGGATCTGACCTAGTTGGATATCAGGTGGACATGGTTGATGCCAGGGCAGGAGCTAGGGACAAAGATGGCTTTCTACCGCGAGCATTTCCTTCATACTACAAATGATGGATTTATTGTTCGCCTGAGATACATGGACACCCACCTTTCCCATGGGATCAGATGTACTATTGGCTAGTCGCGCACCTCCTCACATCAGGTAGAGATTGAGACTGGCAGATATAGATCCATCCCACCAGAGGAGCGGATATGCCAGATATGCCAATTAGAGCCAGAGATAGAGGAGCATTATATCTGCCGTTGCCTAGCGTATTATGAGGTCCATGGTCGTTTCCACTATCTCTTTAGAGATGGATTTGGACCACTATCTAGAGTCATGGATTTTACTGATCAACGATGCCTTGGCCTCTTTCTTCTAGAGATACGACGGCTTCGTGACATGCGCCTCAGAAGTATAGCTGCTCCAAGACACCGGGGCCCTTCACAGAGGCAGCCCAGAGACTTCTTTGCAAAGGAGATTGAGAATACTTCAATACAGTTACAGCCACAATCCACATGAGAGCCTCTCTCACCACCACAGTCCATACACAGACAAGGAGTACTGATTGATCGAGCCGTTCAGCTTAGCCAATCCAGACATCCTAGGCCTCGACACAGACATCGACGACACCTTCATAGGCGGATACAGGGGGTTATTGCTTGGGCTAGAGCTAGGCCCTCCATACCCACATGAGATTGTACCGTTTGGAGCTCATTGTTACTAGATAGAGCTCTATGTTTTACACACAGCCATAGTTAGTTTCCTTTCTTATTTTGCTTTGTGCTACATATTTTACCCAGACAATTGTACCATCATACACATGATTGTAACTCATGGTCTCATAGGTCATTTTGGCCTTTTGTAGACGCTAATATATCATTTCTCTCTCTCCTTAGTAGCCAAAAACATATGAAATTTTTAGAAACGAAACATAAAAAATGTGTTTCATAAGTTTCAAGGGGTAAAATGAGAAACGTGGGTTTTTTTATAGACAAATTTTATATTGTTTTAAACTAGGGAAAGAGGTTTTAAAATTCTATGGAACTCTCTATTTAAAAGAAAAGGCCAATTGACCACACGTGATAATTCACGAGACTCAATTGAGAGTAACATGTTACACATCCACTATTGACTTATGTCAAAGTTTAGTCTTTGGACAAGCTATACTATGATTCAAACTTCATGATCTATACATATCACATAGAAAATTGAAATACATGTGCTACATAGCCCATGTACAACGTGAAATGAATCAAGCTACAACATCACTATTCTCATTCCAAACCAAAATGACAAAATATCAAGATCCAAAATGAATCTTGATACATTATACATAATTGATAAAGGAGACTAGAGTCATATAATCATATGTTGAGATAATAATAGATATTACAGTAATAGAGTCTAATACCTCCAAAAAAGTAAACCTCTCATCCAAAATCCTCAGCTCTCATGAGTCGTTACTCAAAATCAATGTCATCAACATCATCACAATCATTGTGGGATCCTCCTTGCTTAGAAGCCTAGCCGGCTAAGAAGTAGCTGTTGTCTATGCATGATAGAGCAATGGGAGTGAGGGGAGAAGCAAGGAAGAAGGAAAAAAAGGACCGAATTAAGGTCTTATAGCACCACACGATATCACATGAATTAAGGTCCTAGTCTAAAGACTCTAAATGTTTGAAATGCATTATTTTAAGTCCCACTATTTAGGTATAGGCCTTACAATTATATGTACAATTTTCTTTTTATCGGACATACATCCAAGTTTTGTAAGTCTGATTAGTACTGTACTAGTATTAGACAATACTAGTCACATGCCACTGGATGTGACAACCATGATCCCAAATCTAGAGTTGCAACTCTTAAATATTTGATGATGCTATGTGTGGATCTAGCTGCCTCCCTTGAAGGCGTATGACATTGATTCTTCTCCGAGGGATGGCAAGGAAGGTAGGACCCTACTACTCTTTATCTGTAGCTAAATAGCCACTCTCTTGCATTGAAAAGGTGTTGAGGGACCCTACAACTTATATTGGGGTGCTAATAGGTGAAAAGTTGCATCAACCTTTGTAGGGTCCATGCGAGCACCATCAATTGAAACAATTAACAATATACCCCAAAAAGTGAATCTCATGCAAAAAAAATTCACTAACCAATGTATCATGAGTTCATTGAACATAATCATCAAATGCTTACAATGCTCCTCTTCATGCTTTCAACGTACAATCATGTCATCAAAGAGTGTACCTACTAGTGCCCCATGTGGTTTGAATATCCTATCCATCATTTGATTTAAGATGGTTGGAGCATTAGTGAGACCAAACCACATTACCAAGAACTCACACAATCCAAATGAAGTCCTAAAGGCTATCTTATGCATAGCCTCAGACCTTATGTGAATTTGATAATAGCCACTCTTTAGATAAATACACTGAAAAGATCTTTGCAATATATTCATCACGTCATCGATCCTAGGAATCATTAAATGATTCTTGATCATGATTTCATTTACAGCATGATAGTCAATGCACATATGCCATGACCTATCCTTCTTTTGCACCAACAACACATAGAAGCAATTTGGAGATGAAATGGGCTGAATCAACCCCTTCTCTAATAGCTCTTGTACCTAATTCAAACTCCTATTCTCTTGTACCTAATTCAAACTCCTATTGTTGGGCTGCACTCGCTCTATATGGTGGTTTAGTCAGTGTATTACTACCAAGGATTAAATGGCCTTGTAGTTGGCAGCTGTCCTGGCAAAGATTGTAAGAAACAATCTTTATATTTCTTTTGAAATGTTGTGAACTCTTATCCATTATCCCATGGTATCCCATGGGAATACAAGAGGGGTGATGTTTGCTCCTTGAATTGCTCAATGCACCTCCAAGAGCCATGTTGTCAAGTGAACCTCTAAGACTTGCTAACATTGAATGGCCTAGGCTAGCTGCCACTTGATCACATCCAAAGATAGGCACCACTAGGGCTTGCCACATGGTGCAAATGAGGATGTTGAGGTGAGGAAACTCTGCATTAGATTGCTAGTTAATGTCCATCATGCATTATGGCAGTGGCTCCAAATTGTAGCTCCATCCTTGCCTCTCCTAGCCATTGTGAAACATGCTCTCACACCTGATCCTGTATAAACTCTACTTGAGCCTCTGACCATTCCACCAGAGTGGGAAGCTTGGAGGAGGGAGTAGTTTGGCCCATCTAGGCTAGCTAGGAGATGTGCTTTGCTATTCCTAGACTTGTGAATCACAAAGATTTCCACCTCCAATGGAGATGGAAATTTCCCATGACCCGCAACTCGTCAGTTATTTTATCACCCCATATGTGAATACACATCATTATGTGTAAGAGTGTGTACTCAAGTGTGAATACCTTTTATACCACTTAGCATTAAATAAGGGTCAAAGGTTTAGGTACATATCTTAGCTTATATATGGAGGCCCTATAAGCTATACTTTCAACCCATCATTATCAATTTATTCTTTCAGTTTAAGTATCCTTACAAGAGCTCTTTGCTCTGAGTGTGTGTGTCTCACACACTCTCTCTTCTCTTTGCTTCATGGAGTTCCATCTACCATAGCTCCTTCTCTCACCTTGTGGAGCTCAATCCTAGTTTGGTATTGAAGTGCGTTTGGACTAAGCCTCAACCATCTTGACTGTCTATTGTCTCAATCCCCAAGTTCACACATTGCACCATCCTCTGGTCTTACATTGCCACTCTGCAATAGTGCCCAATGCTACAACTCTACATGCTACATCCGCCAAAAGAAGCTAAAGAAGGAGAAGAAGAATAAGATGATGATGATGATAATGATGATCACAATGTCCTCAATATCGATATTGAGGGGGGATTTCACTCCCGTTAAATGGTTAAAAATTTAAAAATAACATTTCAAATAAAAAATATACTCTCTTTAAAAAAAGATTGAAGCGAGACATTGGCCATGCACATGCATGTGCTAAGACCTTTCCATCAAATAAATATCAAATAAATGTGTGGGGTCCTCTATTTGGATTTTATTCCAAAACGAGTTATACTTCTTTGGATTCTTGGAGTAGTTATTTGCTTTAACTGTGTGGGGGTTGTTTGTTTTTTTCGGGAGGAGGGGTGTATGCCTCTAAGACATGCTAGCTTTTAATCAACCTTTGTGCCATGCACATACATGCCTACAAAATACCCATGGTCATCTGCATTGTGCCTCTAAGCCATGCTAGCTTTTGATTAGCCTTTGAACCATGTTCATGCACCTTTGAACTATGTTCTACTTCAAGTCCCTAAGCTTGCCAGTAGACCACAACATGATCTAATACATGTTGCATCTCTCTCACTTATGTATCTCCTCTCCAAAATCTGCTGTATAGGGTAAAAGACATTGCCTCTATTGATGTAAGAATTTCCCATGTTTTCATCTTCTTATGTTTCGTGTCACGGGTTCAGTCACCCCGAAGTAGGCTTTGTTAGTTATTTTATTGTACCCCAAGTGTAAGCACACATTATTGTGCGTACGAGTGCATATTTAGGTGTAAACACATTTTACAACACTTAGCATTAAACGAGGGTCAAAGGTTTAGGTACACACATTGGCCTATTGAGGCTCTATCACTTGTACTTTTGACTCACTTATTATCATTTTATTCTTTTAGTTTGTGTGCACTTGCAAGAGTTCTCTCTCTTTTTTTCGTAATGAGTAACTTAAATGCAAGAGAGTGCTCTCTCTCTCTCCTCTCTCGTATGTGTGCCTGGTTTTTTTTTGGGGGGAAAGTAAGGGGGTTTTTTCAAGCAAGATTAAAAAAAAGAAAGCTATCCCCTATCTTGGTGTTCCTCTAATCTAGTGAAGCCTCTATTGTTTAGTGATGGCTAGGATGTCTCCTTTTGAGTTTTTTTGACCCTAAAGCATGTGCAGTTTCAATTTTGGTGTCTCAAAGCATAGCATCTAAGGCACTACCTAGGTTGTCATGTGACTATGACCTGTTTACTAAATTGTGTTCTTCTTGCCCCAATCTCCAAGCTTTAGCGATTCTCTTGGCACCCCTATTCCTATCACAATATCAACAAACAAAGCAGAGGACACTATGCCACAAAGTCGTCCAAAGTCCTCTTCACTAGCTGACGAGCTTGAGCACAATAGCAAGGAAGAGGAGGATAATTGGATATCTTAGAAAGTGATGGAGAAGCCAAAATTCAAGATTGTGATTTTGCTATATCATGGAACTGTGTAGATAACTCCCTTAGTACATACAACCAAAGATCTCTCGATATGCTCTTATATTGCATCCATTGAGATGAGATATATCATAAATAAGCCTTGGTCCATCAACATGCCTTCACTATCCGCGAGGTATTGATGCTTAAGGTGGACCAAGGCAATCTCAAAGCTATATGTTAGAAGGGGTGTGATCCATGACCTCTTTGAAGATCGGGATCTCTAGTTCCTTCTCTATGTTGTGAATACCTTGAAGATGTTTCTTGAAAATAAAGACTTGCAAGGTATATAATTGTGGGGCATCCACAACATCATGTACTAGCATTGGATGAACAATTTCCATTACATGAGTTCTCTGAAGACAATGGGATGAGTTGTTGAATGTTCATTGTGAATGTTGCTATAGGAGGGAGCAACTAATGAGAAGCCTATTGAGCCAAGAGAGAAATGAGGTGGTGTTTGGAGGTGGAGATGGATTGGAAGCACGGCTAGATAGAGGATGGTCACACTAGAGTAGGGTGAGGCATGGGATGCAAGCGGCATAGGGATTAGGGTAGTGTAGAGGAATAGAGCAGCATAGGAGCAAGGATACAAGGTGAGGTAGAGGACAATGGGCATGAGCCTATGCTGCATAGGCAAGGGCAGGAGTAGTGTGGACAGTGACAGGAGCACCTAACGCTAGGGTGCACACCAACATGGGGCAATTGGCAAGGATAGGGTAGATGGAGGTAGCTCAAAGGTAGGGTCACAAGTTTGAGCTCCTACATAGAGAAGAGAAAAGATGGATTTCTATTGCATTGCAAATGACAGTAAGAGTATACTCATAGTATACTCTAATTGCATTATTATTTTCGCTTTAAAGATGTGTTCTACCATCTATTGTCCAAAATAATCAACTTTATTTAACAATTGCTTGGCATGGAGGGTATAGTGTCTAAGGGAGTCTTCTAGCAACCTCTAAACGACTGCCAAATCTCACCACATGGCCCTCTCCTCCTTGTCCCGCTACCTCACATAAAGGATCACCTCTTGACAAATCTTGCTCAGACTCTCCAAGGCTCTGTCCCACCTCCTCTACAATCCCTCCATCCTATGCCCAATTGAAACTAGCCTTCCTTCTTGGAGAGGGTGGTGAAATTCCAATCAAGCACTTAATTACAGCAATTAACAAATTTACAAAATTGAAATGCACACTTTACCATAACAATCTTGGACATTGGACAGACTATTGGCCCCAAAACTAGTAGCCTTTGTGGTATTTCTTTATCTTGTATTGCAATTGGATGGAGTACAACTGAGATTTCTTAATCTCCTCTGTTGATCCAAAAGCCCTTGCTGTCATAAATGATCAACAAGCTTTTTGGGCAAATTTTCCCTTGATCTTCACCTACGACTTATATAAATTGGACCCTTGATTGGCCAAATCCTGCCCTGAATCAGATGGTATAGACTGTCATCTGAAATCTTTGGCAATTGTTGGAATTCTAGCTGCTGATATTAGTCTTCTATGCCTCCACTTGCTCACACGGGTCCCAAGGTGGTTGCTAAACCCAGATTTCTGCTGTGAATTAGGGTTTACAACAAAAATTCCTTTGCTGTCCACCAAATTTAGCTGAGATCTGCTCCAAATGGCTGAGATTATCAGAGAATAGGTTGGAGAAGGTGTGAGAATGCTGTAGAGAGAGAAATTCCTGATTTTCCATTCAAGAAACCCTTGAAAATGACTGCTGCCCTCACTGGACCAGTCCCAAATGTTATCCCTGCTGACTAGGAGCCAGAAAATGGCTGTTGCCTGCAGCCCAAGGTGCCACCAATGCTGTTGCCTGCTCCTCTTGGGTCTCTTGCAGCAGTTGGAAGCCTCTTGATGGTCTCCACACTAGCAAAAATTGATCAGCAGCTTGTCTTCTCTCTCTCCCACAGCATGAATGAATTGAATCAGTCCCTCCATCCCCCAAACAGCCTTCTTCCCCATTGCATGAGCATTTCCAATCCAATTTTCCGGCAATTTTCAGCAATTTAATCAATTTTCAGAATTAAATAATTCTAAAATTTATTTTCTACCCTTCTGGCCCTGCCCAAAATTAGATGTGCCCATCCACAATTTAATTGGCTATACCATTTGCAACGCCAAGTGGTCCTCATTTGATTTTTATGTGTATCTCCTCTTGCTCATAACTCGAATTGGTTATGAGTGTGGGTCAAGGGGGGAACTAAGGCATGATCTAATAAGTGGTGCAAATGAATCGCCCAATCTACCTTCCATGGGACAACCCCAATTAAGCACATAGAACCTATCCAACCATTCTAGGAGGATGAGTCTGAGGTGCCTATATCCATAGAAGTCCAATGAATTATCATGTCGATAAAAGGCTAGGTCTCTCCAAAGATTCTAAGCACCTACAACAAAGATAAAAGCCTTCTAGGCCCGTTGCTCATCTTCAACTATACCCTAAAAGTTTATGCCTCTACCTTGCTGATCCTCTAGGGTCTCCAGGTTGTTGAAGTCGTTTCAACAATCTGAGTTCACCTTGGATAATCAAACTACTACATCTGTCTAGAAACCAGCCCATGCTCAAACCTTTGTTAATGCATAGATATTGAGGATTCCAATGTAGGAGCCCTTGATATCTAGCCTAACCTATAAGGCTCATCTTTCAATGATAGTCTTCTGATCCCATGCATCAAACAAAAGGCTTGAACCAATGAAGTGCCTATTGCTCCACTCTAGCCATGGGTGCCCATGGAATACTCCTAGGATGTGTGGGATCCTCTTGGAAGAAAGCTTCCTAGCTTTGCTAGCTTGAGACGAGAGCTTATGCTCTTTAAGAAGGGCATTGATGTGTTCTGCAAGGACTAGCTGCAACTCCATGACCCCACACTCCATTGAAGTAAAGGCTCTTCACATTCCACGATGCCAGGTGTATCCTCATGGGGAAACTCTAAGGTTTTCCAAATAGGCTCTTGCTCAACATGGTTGAAGATGAAGAAGAGGGGGAACTAGGAGCCATGTGATGGGCCTTAGAAGCTGCAAACTCCTTCCCTCATATTGGCCCATAGGCATAGAAGGGGGATGCTATTTGCTCCTTGAACTGGAGTGTGTCTCCATGAGCCACATTGTCAAGTGAGCCTTTGAGACCATGTAGTAGCGAGCGACCTGGGCAAGTAGCCATTGGAAGGTGCCACTATTGTGTAGTACAGATGAGGATGCAAAGATGAGGGAGCTCTACATGAGATTGCCAATTGATGTCCATCATGCATATGAGCCATTGATCCACGAGCAACTCCAAACTAACCCCTCCCAACCATCGGGCCACATGGTCCATCATCTTGTCTTGGATGACCTCTCTACTTGCATCATGGACCATCCATCAAATTGTGGCCTGTAGGAAGGAGTAGTGTGGCTTATTTGGAGGAGTTAGTGTTGAGCTAAAAAATGCATTTTAAACTAAGTAGCTCTTTATTACAGCCCCAAAACTCAATTATTATGAAAGATTCATTAAATGGTGTGCATTCCTAGAGGCCATCTGTATCCCATAAGCCAAACACTAATTTGGGAGGATCCACACTTCTATAAATAGATAGGTTGCCCGCCACTCAGCCTTAATCCTGTTTTGCAGATTGCTGGCATCTATCTTTGCTGTCCACAACTCATTCATAGAGGATACCTCAGTTTGGGTTGCTGTTCACACTTGACCCCTTCATACTTGTTCGTGACTGGTTTCAGCTTGCTGTCATCACTTGGACTGCTGTGTTTACTGCCAAATCATCTGCTGCAGCCTGGATTTGCCCCTGATCAACTGTTGCCAGCCTGCCACATCATCAGATGTACCCTCTGTTTGCTGTTTTAGCCCTGCCATGACACCCTGCAAGCATTTTTCTGTTTACAGAAATCACCTGGCTGCTGCTTCACCTCAGCTGGCTGTGTTTATTGAGTTGTGTTCTGCTTTGTCTGACACTGATCCAGCCTTCATAGAGCTATGTTTGCTCTTAGTTGGTTGTGTTTACTGATTTGTTGCCCTTTTGCTCAGTCTAATACTGATCCAGCCTTCACAGAGCTATATTTGTTGCTGCCAGACATCTTTGAAGGCTATCTGTTGCATTTTTGGATCTGTCAAAGTATGACACACTCTCTAACTCATACTCTCTACCCCAATCCTAGAGACATGGAAGTTTGGGGATTAGTATTCCTTTTGCATAAGTGTTTGTTACATTGAACATTGCACATATTCATCATTCATTATTTATCTTCAGTGTTCATTGTCTTTGAGTTACCCTAACCCTATTTGTAGGCGAGTATTTCTTTATAGTTAGTAGGTGTGTCTTTGCATTTTGAGATTGCGGATTGCAAAGATTGTCACTTCTAGTGGAAGTGGAAATTCCATGTGTCCCACCACTCTCATGTATAACCAAGGCCCATCGAGGTAAAACTCTTGTGGGAGCAGCTACACATAGTGAGGGCAAGCATGGTCAATCGCAAGGGTTATGGCACCTCCCATTAGTTGGGAAGGCCACGTTGGTGTTGTCAAGGAGAGGGCGCTCAGATGTGGGACTTATCACCTCCTAGAGTGGGGGGGGCATAGGGAGGATGGGGGGGTAAGGCTCATGAAGAGACAGTCCTTGCTGCAAAGAAGCCCATGTTGAGGAGAGGAGGAACAAGGAGACAAGGTTAGGGAGGGTGCTAAAGGGGAAACAGGGATGACAACATTCGTGCTGGGGAGGAGATTGCCACAACTAGGGGTTATGCAGGCAAGTGGCCCCTAAAAAGGTGCCCTTTCTTGGCTGGGGCTGTTGAGGAGTAGGCTGTTCCTTGCTATGATGACACTAGGCTGTCATGAAACCATCCTCATCCATGTCAGATGTGACTTTGTTTGGTGATCCAGCTCTTTCTATATGGGCTTACATCCAAAGTGGATGGGCGAGGAGGGGGCAAAGAGGGAGACTGGGTTAGGGAGGGTGCTAAAGGGGGAATGGGGTGACAACATTTGTGCTGGGGAGGAGACTGCAATCTCCAAAACTTTGGGTATTTTCTTGATGTTAGTCATTGCCACTTGCACCTTTGGTACCCCCGCTCCTCTCAACGTACATGCAAATTAGGCAGGAATCACTGTGCCAAAGTGTCTATCAAAGTCCTCCACCAATAGGCGATACTTCAGTGCAAGACTTGGGAGGAGGAGACTGATAGGGTGTCATGGAAACTTGTGGTAAGACCCAAAGAATGAGACTATAAAGCCAATGCACTACATGACTTCCTTTGCAGACACCACCCGGGAGCTGTTGAAGTGCAGCCTTTGCTAAGGTATGACAAACCATGAAGACACCTTGTCCCATCAGCACCATCTCCACAATGTGCAAGGCAGAGTGAGTGGACAGATGAAAGACTCCTTTACTCCTTTCCCGCAGCAGGGACTGTTTGGAGCTATTCCTTGGAGAGGACCACATGTGAAGTGTATGACTGGGTGCATCCGTGGGTTGCACCCACATCAGACCATAGGTTGCCATTGCATATGTCTCTCCCAGGACCTCCAGAGCTTGCAGTCGGCTGACTGTTGAAGGGGGAGGGCTGTTGCAAGGGGAGGGGACATCACGGTTACAATTGCAAGATGGCAAGGTAGGGGAAGGGAGCTGGTGCAGGTGCAGCTGCTGGTTTATCAAACTGGTGGCAGGGGCAGCAGGCCAGGGGCAGACAAGGGTGCAGGTGAGGCAGTTAAGGGTGCAAGCAGGATGGACAGGGGCAAAGAAAAGGCAGGGTTGGCAGGCCAGGCACAGACAGGGGCACAGGCAGGAAAGGCAGTGGGCAGGGTGGGCAAGATAAGGGTCACAGTCTCGCAGCAGGGGTTGGAAACTGGCAGCTGTTTACAGAAGGCAGGGCAGAAGGTGATGGGTGACAGTGGTGTGGGAGGAGACAGTGATGAAGAGGAGTTGCAACAGGCCATGGAGGGGTAGAAGTGGCAGGGGTGTATGGGGGGGTTGTGGCAGTGAGGAAATGGCAGGCAGAGGACCTGTGAAGTGGCAGCTGGAGTTGGCGGTGGCAGCAGGGCTAGGTGGAGGGGCTCAACAAATATGGCTCTGTTGTTCTCTAGCATCATGGTTCCATTTAGCTGAGAACAGAAAGTCATCAAACAGGCCCAGGTTGCAGAATTGAGGAGGTTCTACATCCAACTAATGTTTGCATGCATTTTCCAGGCCTCAAGTGTTCTTGCAAACAAATGCACCTTACATACTTCTAACAGGCATCCAGTATAGAAATGCTTTCTACATAAAGCAGTCTACTTTGAATCATTAACTGACACTCACTTAAAAGCTCTGCTGGGTCCCCATCTTATATAAACCTAGTGGATGCCTATGGCTCCACTACACAAACATGCACAAAGAACTCTAAGACCTGAAAATGGACAACTGCATCATGAACCCATTTTATGCAGCTGCGCTCCAGTGAATCCATATAAACTTGGTCATACGAATGTTCCAGCTGCTCTCTCCTCTTAAGCATATGTACGGGTTGCATCTGACATTTCACAAGCTTGAGTTGTCATGGTTTCTCCGTACTAGACTAGTGACAGATTCCTCTTGCCTCATCCTTCTCAGTAGCTGGCCCAGGTATCATGTTCAAATGTCAGGAAGGTGGAGAGAATCATTCTGTGTCTAACCCTTACATACATGTTTCCACTGTTCCCTTTGTTCATGGGTTAGGTCATATGATGAAATTTAAGGAAGCATGTCCATGAAGCTATTCAGATTTGCTTTCCTTTCTCAGACGATTTATGTTTTTGTGTGAAGTATGTGCACACAGCATATTCAAAAGGGGGGTACTACCCCCTTCCAACCATGGTGTGTTGATAGGTAAAGAGCTGTGTGACCCCATCCACATGACGAGTTGCTGGTCAGAGCACAAATTACGTTGCCAAAAGCAGGACCAGTTCATGGGAATGTCCCTGAAAGAGCAACAGCTACAATCTTGAGCTGCGTAAGACAATGGTGTCCCTACCAATGCTACAAAGGGACTTGAATGTGCCTGGCAAGAAAGCTTAAGCTTTACCACTACATTAATATATTGGAGACTTCCCAAAGGAAGTTTCTTGTAACATGAAAAAGAGAAATAGTAAATAGTCAAAAACTACTCTATGAGCAGTGTAGGAGAATATGCATTTGTAGTGCAGATCTATACATAGAAAGATAACTTGACATTAAGATTTAGAACATATAGTCAGGTTACCTTCAATTGGCAGGCATGTGAGAAAAATCCTGTTGCAATAGCTTTGCGCACCAACTGCAGAAATATCCAGCACATCATTCATGTGAAGCAGATAATCGCATGGCTAATTTTAGAAGTTGATGTACCTCAATGTTTTTCCCACAGGATTTCACACTGAGACCCAATCGCTGCAACAATCTGGTCAGTTGTGATCTAATGTCCTCAACTTTTCTCTGCAAGAAAGAAATAATAAGCAGACATTTATCTGAATCACAGGCATGTAAAAAATGGAAATAAGGATAGCTAAGAAGATGCCGTTTCCCTTGATAATTTTTGTCATGGCACTCTTTTAGATGGAATCTTGTACTTTGTAATTTACCTTGGTAGTAATTTCCACCAAGGTCATTTGATATAATTTTTTCTACTTGGTCAAAAATAAGAAAAAGGCTATGCTTGCTTTTTAATTGATCAAATTTTTATGAGACCACCAAGCAGCCTTCTATGGTTGCAGTGAAATCAGAAAGGAAGAGGTTAGCCTACCATTGCTTGGTAATTGATCAAATTTTTATGACACCACTGAGCAGACTTTTGTGATCGCACGAAAGCTTCGTACACATTCAAGTAAGAGACATGATCACCCTGTATGTCAACCAAAATATTCAGATCATGCCTTTATGTTCAGCCATCAAGAAGAAACTTAGAAACATGGATATTCTGAGGACTGGTACATAGAATAGAAACTCAGTTCAAATTGGCATGTCACACATGTAGTAACCACTACTCAAAGATAAGATTCTGAAAAAGAGACATGGTTTGCCACTAGGGCTAGTGTTTCCACCCTCTATTGTGGATAGTGCATATGGGTTTTTTTTTCCAAATTATATTAGTGCTCTAAGAAGTTTGCCTTCAGTACATTAAATTTTGTGGAGAGGGTATGTCACCCCAAAAGACAAGGGTGGTCAACTACTAAGACAATAGCTTGCTGCCTACTTGAATGTGGCAGTGGCTGAAGGATGTAAACCTCCTCAGTTGAATGGCTGCAGTAGGTACCTGATTTGAATGACTTGGAAAACATCCCTAATCACACAATTTTGCTTCACTGTTTCCTAGAATCAGCACCAGTAGACCTGAACATAACATCCTCAATGCACGATGGCCAATGCAAGGTAATAGGAGCAAATGCCCCAATTTTTTGCAGGATGACCGTGAGAAATGGCAAGGAAATGTTGGAGAAAATGATTTGGGAGCTTGGGAGGACGAATTGGGCAGATGCCTCATCCTCACCTGGCTCCAAATATTGTCACAACTGTCCAATCAAGATTGCATGGAAGCGTGTCTTTTAAGGTAGAACTATATGAAGCATTTCAAAATGTTAACAAAAGAGTAGATGACTTGCTTTGACAAAACGTTTTTCTTTTGTTTGCCCTACTTGATCATATTTGTGCACGCGCATTTGTGCGTGCGTGCGTGAGAGAGAGAGAGAGAGAGAGAGAGAGAGAGAGAGAGAGAGAGAGAGAGATGGCGCCCGCTCGCGACCTGCCGCCTCGTCGCCATCCGTGGCCTGGTTCCCCCCGCGTACAGACGGCATAGGCCATCGCCTGCCCGTCGTTCGTCCTGGAGGCTGGAGTCCCTGCCGTCGCCCACCCGTATCGTCAGCGTTTGTTTCATGCGACCTGCTCCTCATTGCCGTCCTGGTCCGTCACGGTTTCCCTTGCGCCGTTTTCCTGACCACTCCCGCTGCCTCGCCTGCAGACGCCCGTCTGCTTTCGTCTACTCTGCTGTCCGCAGCCGCCTGTCAGCTCGCCACAGGAACGCGAGAGAGAGACAGCGTGCGCTTCCCCGCCTGCGGCTGTGGCCTTGGTCGCCCGGTTCCTGCTCCGCCAACGCCGCCCCGCCTCGCTGACTGCCTCTTCGTGGCTGCCGTCCGCCTACGCCCACCTGCTGTGACCAGGACTTCGCCTCTCTGCCAGCGCCTGCAGCGCCCTGCTGTTCGTGCTTTCCCCACGGCCTGGCTTACGCCCGTCAGCTGCCACCGGAATCTGCAGAGCAGTTGCCGTCCTCTCTGGGTCCTGGTTGATGGTGGCCATGTGACCTGCCCCTCACCTTTGTCGTCATCTGGTCTCAGCTCAGGTAACAGATCAAGTGTGACAGAGCCAGGTAAACAGATTTCTTTTTCGCCTCAGCGAGAATCAGTATTTCGTGACAGAGGAGAGAAGCATGGCTGGCCTGGATATGGCTTTTATCGACCAAATGGTGGCAGCCCTTGGTCCGGATTCTGATACAGAGGAACCGGAGGATATGGTTCCTTGCACAGAGGAGATGCCTCCTACTCCTGACTTTCAGCTTGCGGGCAAACGCTCCGAGCATACGCCCGAAGAGACAATGGGTCATCAGGAACGTTCTTATGCTCAAGTTGCCTCTGACTCTGTGGATTCTCAGGACATTGATTGGGAGCATTTGCTGGAGTTTGCCAACACTCTGCTTGGCGAGTATGTCCAACATAATCATGAAGCTTTTTCGGACTTTGGAACTGAAGATGTTCTGGAAGCCACGGTGGACCCGAAAACTGTCTTGCGTTCTTTTTCGGTGTTTTATGACCGGGCGGTTATTCTCTTTTTCACTGGCAGGATTCTAGTGCTTTCCCATATTCGCCAGTGGCTGCACCATTTACTACAGGGGGAGTGTGTTGAGGAGATTTTTGTTGGTCCCCGAGGCTTCTATGAGGTGCTGTTGAAATCTGAGAAGCATCGGGCTGATCTTCTGTCTAAACTGCCATTGTTCTTTGATCACCGTTTGGTCCATGTTGTGCCATGGCGCCCGATGGCAGACTTTCAGCGCCTGCTTCAACGTGAATGCCCGGTGTGGGTTGAAGTGGAAAATTGCCCGGCTGTCTATTGGCCTTTGTTAAAGGATGCCATGGCTGCTGTGGGAACTGTGCTAGTCCCCCCGAGCCTAAGGGCCATGAATTGCAACCGTTTATGTATGTTATGGGACATTGCTAGGAAAAGGCCTGCTTGGCTTCGCATTAATTGCTCTGGCATGCATCCTTTGCACTTTCGTTTGAAATGGGGCAACTTTGCAGGACACTGCTTTTCGTGTGGAAAATTGGGGCATTTTATGGCCGAATGCCCAGAGAAGCAACCGTCTTTAGATGCTGAGCATGTTGTGCTGCTTATGGAAGACATGGTGCTTGATGCTCCATGACAGGATGCAAACCAGCCACCTAAAGTTCTGGATAAAGGTAAACAACCGGTTTCGGGTTTGGATTCCCATGGCAATGACTGGGTAGAGGCACGTCCCAAAAAAGGTAAAAAGGTTGATGCTGGACTGGCGGCTACTGGGCCTAATGTTTCACAAGATTCCATGCGCACTTATATGCGTAGAAAAGAAATGTCTTCTTCCGAGCACGCTGCGCGTACTATGGTTTCTTATACTCCCCGTAATCAGTCTACTAGGATAGTCTATACTGACGGTCCAAAGGGCCCACCCGCTAAGTTGGCTTTTAATTCTCGAGGGAATGTGATTACAACATGGGATCGTCGTTATCCGCGTTCCATCCCCAAGACAGTGGATATTCCGTCTACCTCTAAAGCTGGCCGTCAGAACTCTTTTGCTGTGTTATCTGATTTTTTGTATGAGGGTGTCCTTGATATTCTAGCAGAAAAGGTTAAATCGAGGCAAGTGGTGCCTCGTTCCTGATCTTCTCTTTGAATACACATGAAGATAGCCACGTGGAATGTGCGACGTATTTGTTCTCGCCATAAGCAACACGCCATGTGGACTATATTGCATGAGAATCAGTGGGATGTCTTGTGTGCGATAGAGCACAAGAGTCACAGTGAAGCTGGAAAAGTTGTGGATTGCCATGGGTTTCACTTGTTTTATGCAGGGACACACGCCGGGCATTATTCTGGTGTGCTTATGATTGTACATGAGAAATATTAGCCGGTTCTTATTAAAAATGATGTACATGGCCGCTTTGTGGTGGTTGAAGTTTTATTTGAAGGAGAGATCTTATGGTTGTTGGGCTATATGCTCCGAATGACCCTTTATCCCATCGGGATCCTGCTCAGATCAAGAGATGGTGCATCAAGGGAGTATTGCAAGGGGAATAACTTGTCCATGCTAAAGCCACGCAGCTCAAACCAAGCTGACATCTGTGCATACCAACATGAAGTATCACCCTCTCTAGCAAGCTGCCTAGAGGACTCAAGGGCTAACCGTGCATATCTGTGTTTGGGTAAGTCCCATAGGCTATGTATGTATGCGACCGATTGGGTGAGGGCCTCTACCACAATCGGTGTAGCTGCTAGCTCGGCTCTGATGATCTCATGTGGCACTGAGGCCTTACATTTGATCATCCTGGATATCATGGACACTAGGGGTTTCCCCATCGACCTCCATCCATCATAAGTGCGCCCTGATCTGCTACGGTGGTCAAGACTAGGCCCCCATATCTGTACTCCATAAAGTAGTGTGGATGTGACCAGTGTATCGAAGAGCCATAGCTTGGTACGCGGTTCTTGGAATTGCATCTGTGAGCACATCCTCTCCAAACCACCTAGTGCTGTGTATCCGCGAGTCAGTCTAGTGTCTGTTGCTTCTTGTATAGAAAAGGTGGGCCTTGTGAATAAGACTCCTAGGTATGTATAAGATACTCTAGCTCCTCAGATCCATATGTGAATTTAGGTGCTGATCTCCTGACCCACTGTGGTGTAGTATTAAATACCATCACCTTGGTTTTACCAAGGTTCACTAAAAGCCCACTGTCCAAAGTATAGGAGTGTAGTGCATCCAAGTGTCTCTAAAGACCCTCTGGAGAGTCAGCTATCAATACAATGTCATCTGCATACAATAGGAGAGGTATCCAAGTGCCAGCTAGTGGAGCTCCTCTATCTCCTTCATGTGAAATGTAGCCAGCAATCCTATCAATGTACAGGCCAAATAATGTCGGAGAGAGGGGGCATCCCTGCTTCACCCCAATGGTGGAGTAAATAGGTGCGGAAAGACCCTTAGGTATCCGGACTCTGCCCACAACTCTCTCATATAGTGCCAAAATACCCCAACTGAGCTCTTTCGGTACTCCCATGGTATGCAATCTATTTATCAGCGTGTCTCTCGGTATTGTGTCAAAGGCTTTGCGGAAGTCCACAAAGCAGCAGTAGGTCCGTCGGCCATGGGCCCTTCCCTCCTCAATGATCGCTTTGAGTGTTAGGATGTGATCCAATGTGAAGAAGCCTCTCCTAAAGCCAGCCTGTCCCTGGGCTCTAAGACCCCACATCTCTGCCTACCTGCTTAACTCATGCTCAAGGATGGAAGCAAATAACTTAGCCAATGTATGCCCAACAATGATAGTCCGATAGTTACTGGGTAGATTAGGGTCCCCTGACTTGAGGATAGGCACAATAGTGTTTGTGCTCCAGCTTTCTGGTAGGCCTTCACACATGGCTCTGTTAAACATGTAAGCTAGGAATCTTGTCACCAAATCTCTAGCATGGATCAAGTGCTCAGCTACTAATCCATCGTGATCTTGTGCCTTTCCTCTGCTAAGTTTGTTAGTGGCCTCTCGGAACCTACTTTTTGTAAAGAAAATGGTGGTCTCTAGATAAGGCTCAAGTAGGTCAGGAAGAGGTGGCTGACCCTCCACAGTATAAAGACTAGATGTATACTCCTCCCAGACAGCGGTGGACGTAATAGGTGTGGTCGGGCAATGCTCTCTGAAAAGCCTCCAAGCCTCTCTAGAGTCCTGGCTCAAGAATAATTGATATAGGTCTCGCTCTAGCTGGGCCAAGAATGTTCTCTTCTTCCACCGTGTGAGGTGTCTAAAGAGTATCTGTGTCTGCCTGTGGGTAGTGGACCCCAGTGCTATCTCTCTCTGTAGCCGTGCTCTGGTCTCACGGCACTCATCATCATACTAGCTGTTCCGAGGTGTCACCTCGGTGGAGGCTCTCTGTTCATGAGTGTGGGAAGGGTACACCTGCAACGATGTGTAGGGCCTCACTGAACTGTTGAGTCAGCTATTGTAATGGAACGTTGGGGTCTGCATCATGTAACAATTTAAGGATCTCCGCCTCATAGGTATCCTTTGTCTCTCTGGAAAAGAGGTATCTCAGGTGTCGGTGAGCTGCATGATGGTTTTGCATGTCAGTGAATTGGAGGTCGATGGTGAATGATAGGTAGGCATGATCCACTGCAACTCCGAGAAGGCGCAGGGATACTAATAGGTCCTAGATGTGAGATATCAGCATCGGTGGGGCAAGAATATAGTCTACTATGCTGGCACCATGTCGGTGAGGATAACATGTGAAGGCGCCGGACAAGGGGTGTCTAGCCAGGCCATTAAGAATGGCCAACCTGTGAGGTGTGCCCATCTCCACAAGGTATCTCCCATATTCGGTGACTTCCCCCATATCTTGAGATGTCCTCTCTAGTTGTAGCTTTGACACATCTTGCTCTTGTAGCATCTCCTTAGATGCATCAAAGAAAGACACCTGATGGGAGGCTATCCTAGCATTAAAGTCTCCTAGTAAGATAACCTCTCCCTCCTTCGAGGACTCCCAAATATCCTCATCCAAAGCCACATATGGTGATTGCCCCTTGGGTGGGGCGTATCGGGACATCATAGGGGGAAAATAGCATATGGCAACATACGAAGTGCATTCCTCACCACACACTCTCACCCACATGTATCTGGCCTGCTCATCTCTGCGAACTACCTGGATCCTCTGCTGCAGCTCCTCTCTGTGCGTGTCTCCTTCCTACAAGCTGACTCCCACCTATAGGCCGTCACCCATGGAAGTGTAGTATGTGGTCCCTGATGTGTCTCTGAGTAGAACACTATATCTCTCCCTTTGAATGTCTCCTCAAAAGCTCCCACATCCAATCGGAGGGCTCCGTTACAGTTGCAGACGGCCACTGCAAGGCTGGTCCCATAGGTCCCATAGGTCTCATGCTGTCATTTGTGGCGCCTCTCCATGACTACCACTCTCCCTCCTCTATAGAAGGCGAGTTTGCCCTCCTCCTTGGCTACCTTATTTTTTGGCATACACTCCCTTATGTGGGCTAGTTGGGTTGGTGTGAGATCGTCACCCAAAAACACACCGGTCCCCTTCAATGTACGGCGTTGAGCTAGGAAGTCTCTCCTAGCCTCCATGGTGGGGAAGCGGAGAATGAGTGCACGCTCTTTTGAGCTCTCCCTTTCTGTGCTTTTCTTGCCCACTTTCCAAGCAGAGACATGCGTGTCTTTCTTAATATTCATTAACGTGTATAGCACCTTGGTGTCCTCATCCGCTTTTTCATGCGTGTGCTAGGTGTTTCCCCTTCCTTGCAATTTGAATCCATTGCTCCGCCTCCTCTACTTGCTGTTGGGTTTTCTTGAGCATCTCTACCCAAGAAACAGTCTCCTTCGTGGTCTCCTCCTTTTTTTGGAGTTGTCGTACTTCCTGTGTGGGTAGAAGTGGAAAATTGCCCGGCTGTTTATTGGCCACTGTTGAAGGATGCTATGGCCGCGGTGGGCACTGTTCTCGTCCCTCCCAGTCTCCGGGCAGTGAATCGCAACCGCTTGTGTATGCTATGGGACACTGCAAGAAAAAGGTCTGCTTGGTTGCGCCTCAACTGCTCGGGCATGCATCCGTTGCACTTTCGATTGAAATGGGGCAATTTTGCAGGGCATTGCTTTTCCTGTGGACAGTTGGGGCATTTTATGGCTGAATGCCCGGAACAGCAACATACCTCCGATGTTGGCCATGTTGCGCCGCGCCGCCCACGGAAGATATGGTGTGTGATGCCCCGTCGCTGGATGCTATCCACCAGCCCCAAGTTCTGGCCAAAGGTAAACAACAGGTTTCGGGTCTGGATTCCCGCGCCGCTGATTGGGTGGAAGCACGTGCAAAAAAAGGCAACAGGGTTGTTGCTGGCATGGAAAATACTGTGCCTACTCCCTCACAAGATTCCACGCGTACATATATGCGCAGGAAGGAAATGTTGTCTTCCGAGCGCGCTGCTCCTGCTATGGTTTCCTCTGCCCCCCGTCATCAGCCCGCCAGAAAAATGTATTCAGATCGTCCAAAGGGTCCCCCTGCTAAGCTGGCATTTGATACCAGAGGTAATGTCATTACCCCGTGGGACCGTCGTTACCCCCGTTTCAACCCCAAGCCAGCAGATATGCCGTCTACTTCCAAATCTGGTCCTCAGAACTCTTTTGCTGTGTTGGCGGATTTCTTGGACGAGGGAGTCCTGGACATTCTTGCTGACAAAGTCAAATCGAGGCAAGCTGTGTCTCGTACCTGATTTGGTTTTAACTACACATGAAAATAGCCACGTGGAATGTGCGAGGAATTTGTTCTCGCCACAAGCAACATGCCATGTGGACGGTATTGCATGAAAATCAGTGGGATGTCCTGTGCGCTGTTGAGCACAAGAGTCACGGTGAAGCCGGAAAAGTAGTGGATTGCAATGGCTTTCGACTGTTCTATGCAGGGACACAGGCCATGCATTATTCGGGAGTGCTCATGATTGTACATGACAAATATCAGCCTATGCTTATTAAAAATGATGTTCATGGCCGCTTTTTGGTGATTGAAATTTTATTCGAAGGGGAAATCTTATGGTTACTTGGCCTCTATGCTCCGAATGATTCGTTATCTCGTCGGGAGCTTTGGCAGACTTTGCAGACCTCCTTGTCACTTGGCAGACGAGGCTTCTTCATGGGGGATTTTAATATGTGTGTGGATTCTTCCCAGTCCACATCAGAGCATTCGGTAATGGACGCGCCCGAAAGTCGTATGTGGCATGAGTTGGCTCTTGCTGTTCTTAAGCAAGATCTTTGGTCCTGGCTACACCCGTCCTCTACAGGGTTTACTTTCCATTCTGCCCAGTATACGACAACATGGTCGCGACTGGATCGTATGTATATCATGCAGAATGATGATTTTCTTCCCGAGTTGCTCGACATCAAAGTGTTGCAGCAATATGCTTTGTCAGACCATTTCCCTTTGCAGCTTGAGCTGCTTGCACAACCCATTGCACCTTTCAAGCGATTTCTGGACCGACTCCCTTTGCGCTTCAACTCATCTTACCTGAAGCATGCACTCTTTCAGGGCTATATGCAGCAATTGATTGACAGATTCGTCTTGGATTTCTCTTCTCAGGGCACTGCGTCTTTTGAAAGATTGCTCTCTAATGTGCAGCGGGTCGCTCGGCAGTATGGGATTTATCATGCCTCTCTTTGTCGGCAGCGTCGCAAGGCAGCAGAGGATCTGCTGGCTTTGGTTCGTTCTCTGCTGATGGACACTCCGGATGATGCATTTCTGCTCGCACTGGACATGCGGGTGGCTGATCTTATTAAAGCATTCCAGTTGAAATCATATCAGCAGGCCAAACTGCAACATTTGACGGAAACTTTGCAAGATAGTGCATGTCAGACCCATAAGTTCCTTCGAGCTCTCCATGCCTCTCCTGCTCGAGAAAATATGATCAGACTCGAGGATGCAGAAGGCCACCTTATCCTGGATCCGCAGACTATTGTGCATATGTGCAGGAATTATTTCCGTGACCTTCTCGGTTCCACCTCTCCACCTTCGGCCCAAATTACTCAGGCCCGTTCGGCTTTTTATGACCTGGTCCGCAATCAGCTTCCGCAGGACATGCAAACTACTATGGAGTCCGATATTTGTGAGGCAGAGGTTATGGACGTCTTGTTACACTTGCCTAAGGATAAAAGCCCGGGTTGGGACGGTCTCACTAATGAGTTCTTTGAAGCTTTTGCTACCCAACTAGTGAAACCGTTGCAGGCTTTGTTCCAGCAGGTGTGGGAAACGGGGATCATGCCTTCCTCATGGAAAGGCCTTATTAAATTGCTTCCAAAAGCTCCTTCGCCATCTAAGTTGACACAGTGGCGCCCAATTTCTTTGATGGGTTCAATGTACAAAATCTTTTCCAAAGTAATGGCGAATCGGCTCCATAAGCATCTCCCGGCCATTGTGCACCCTCTACAGTATGGTTTTATTAAGGGCCGAAATATCCTACACAATGTATTGAATGCTCAACTGGCAATTGATTATGCCAGGCATTCCAATCAGGAGGTCGTACTGATTCAACTGGACCTGGAAAAGGCTTTTGACTATCTAGACTGGTCTTTCGTTGCTGAACTTATGTCTGCTATGGGCTTTGGTCCGCGGATGTCTCGTCTCATATACACTATTAGAGCTGTAGCGTCTTCGCGGGTCATGCTGAACGGAGGTGTTACTGAGCCATTTGTCCTTGCCCGCTCTGTCAGACAAGGGTGCCCTTTGAGCCCTCTATTTTTTGCCCTTGCAACACATCCAGTTCTTTCGATGTTATCTCATATGGCAGCCTCTTCTCAGTTGGCAGGACTGTCGCTTCCTACAGGACAGCACTTCATTAGCCAATCCCTGGCGGATGATACTTTTATGATTTTGCGTGCGGACAGGGATAACCTTCGAAGAGCATTGGATGTTTGGGGCCTCTTTGGTCAGGCGTCCGGCCTTCGCATCAATGCCCTCAAATCAGCCATTCTCAGCTGCACGGAGTCGGATTTGCAGTCCTTGGATTGGCAGGGTCTGGTTGTTCCTCGTGGCTCCATTGTCAGGCACCTTGGGTACCCTTTGGGCGTTGATGTTCCCCCAAAGCAGCTGCTGCAGTGGATTTCTCAGAAAATGGTGGCTAAGTTTATGTATTGGAAATCTCAAGCCTGGCCTTTCCATGTTCGCCTCAAAGTGGCCCAGACTATTATGTTGCCAATGCTCACATATTTCTTGCCATTGTTGCCCTGGACTACTACGACTCTCAATGCTCTTACTCAGTCTATTCGTTTCATGCTATGGAAGAAAGACTCATTGCATGCAGGTATTTCCTGGATCTCTTGGTCGCATGCGTGCACCCCCAAACGCATGGGTGGCGGAGCTATTTTAGATGCCCAAACTCACATGCAGGCACTCCGTTGGTCGCTTTTCCGCGCCATGTGCTCGGATCATCATCCATGGGTCGATATAGCCCGTTATTTCCTTGAGGGCCAGGGGCTTCAACATGGCAATACCCAGATCCGGAGTTCTTGGTGGCATGTTCTTAATGCTGATTCGCGGTTCTCCAGTTCTTCTTCGTCGCTGCTTACTCATTTGATGTGTTCCTGGAAACACGTCCTCCAGAAGGCTCAGTGGCACCCAGCGGAGGATCGCTTAGCTACTAACTCTTTTCAATTGGAGTTGCTGGCAGTTTCGCGTTTACTTGCATGGGAAGGTAAACAGGACCTCAGACCACAATTCAACCGGATGGCCCGTTTGGGTTTGTCTTCAGTTGCGGATGCCACCCTTGCCAGTTGCAATGTGCTTATATCTTTTCGTACAGCCAGGAGGCTTTTCAGGATCCCTCGTGGATACAGGCCTTTATGGGAACAGCTTTTGAGGGTGCTCCAGAGCAGACAACCCTTTCCTGCCCTTGCTTCGGATAATCCCTGGCAGGATTGGGATCTACAAGGCCGGCTGACTTTAAGCAAAGCTTCTGCTAACCAAGTGTATCATATTCTGATTAAAGATCATCAATGGCTCGTCACCAAAGTGAATGCTTTATGGGGATTACGTAAATCCCGGTCATGGTGGAGGGAAACTGTGATGGCGGGCTGGTTGAACAAGACACCCTTCAAATGTAAAGTTTTTCTTTGGAGAATGATGATTGGTGGTCTTCCGCTTGCTTCGGCTCTCTCCAAGCGACGAATCTCCAATGGCCACTGTTTCTTTTGCACCACTGCTGTGGAATCCGCCCACCACCGATTTATTTCTTGCCCCATCGCAAAGAAAGTCTGGTTATTTTTGTCGGCTGTTTGGCAAGGAGTGGTTGGTTTCACCCTGCGCCCCTTTGATTGGGTTTTCGGGCAGCCCAAATACCCCGCTCCTGCACAGCCACATATGAAGCTCGTGTATCATTTTCTTCGTTATTGGGGCTGCTGGCATAACTGGACCATTCGGAATGCTTTTCTTTTTGACTCCGCCTATAATATTCAGCGGCATATTGCGAGGCTTAAGGGCCTCTTGTATTGGCAGTTGGATCTTCTCTGGCATTCTGATTTGCTCTCTAGGGAGGACTTACGTCCCTGGCATAGGGCAATTTCCTCTGCATCTTTGCCATGACGTTGTAACTTGTAGTTCTTAGAATCTCTTCACATGATGACTTAGATTGTCGTCATGTATCTTGTAATCAAGTAATCTTGTACTTTTTTCGTAATTAATACAATTACCTTTTACGAAAGAGAGAGAGAGAGAGAGAGACAGAGAGAGAGAGAGAGAGAGAGAGAGAGAGAGAGAGAGAGAGAAAGAGAGAGATGAGAAATGATATATTAATGTCTACAAAAGGCCAAAATGACCTATGAGACCATGAGTTACAATCATGTGTATGATGGTACAACTGTCTTGGTAAAATATGTAGCACAAAGCAAATAAGAAAGGAAACTAACTACGGCTATGTGTAAAACATAGAGCTCTATCTAGTAACAATGAGTTCCAAATGGTACAATCTCATGTGGGTATGGAGGGCCTAGCTCTAGCCCGAGCAATAATCCCTTGTATCCGCCTATGAAGGTGTCACCAGTGTCTGTGTCGAGGCCTAAGACGTTTGGATCGGCTAAGCTGAATGGCTTGATTAATCAGTACTCCTTGTCTATGTCTGGACTGTGGCGGTGAGAGAGGCTCTCGTGTGGATTGTGGCTGTAACTGTATTGATGTCTTCTGAGTCTCCTTTGCAAAGAAGTCTGTGAGCTGCCTCTGTGGAGGGTCTCGGTGTCCTGGAGCAATTGTACTCCTGAGGCACATGTCACGAAGCTATCGTACCTCAAGAAGGAAGAGGCCAAGGCATCGTTGATCAGTAAAATCCATGATTCTGGATAGTGGTCCAAATCCGTCTCTAAAAAGACGGTGGAAATGACCACAGATCTCATAATATGCTGGGCAGCGGCAGATATAATGCTCCTTTGTCTCTGGCTCTAATTGGCATATTTGGCATATGTGCTCCTCTGATGGGATGGATCTATATCTACCAGTCTCAATCTCTAGTTGTTGTGAGGAGGTGCGCAACTGGCCAATAGTACATCTGATCTCATGGGAAAGGTGGGTGTCCATGTATCTTGGGCAAGCAATAAATCCATCATTTGTAGTATGAAGGACATGCTCGCGGTAGAAAGCCATCTTTGTCCTTAGATCCTGCCCTGGCATCAACCATGTCTGCCTAATTCCAACTAGGTAAGATCCATTCTGATGATCTTGTGAATCTTCGACCTGCTCAGATCAAGAGATGGTGCATCAAGGGAGTACTAGAAGGGGAGTAACTTGTCCATTCTAAAGCCATGTAGCTCAAACCAGGCTGACATCTGTGCATACAAACATGAAGTATCACCCTCTCTGGCAAGCTGCCTGGAGGACTCAAGGGCCAACCGTACATACCTGTGTCTGGGTAAGTCCCATAGGCTATGTATGTATGTGACCGCTTGGGTGAGGGCCTCTGCTACAATAGGTGTAGTTGCTAGCTCGGCTCTGATGATCTCATGTGGCATTGAGGCCTTACATCTGATCATCCTGGATATCATGGACACTAGGGGTTTCTCCATCGACCTCCATCCGTCATAAGTGCACCCTGATCTGCTATGGTGGTCAAGATTGGGCCCCCTATCTGTACTCCATAAAGTAGTGTGGATGTGACCAGTGTTTCGAAGAGCCATGGCTTGGTGCGGGGTTCTTGGAATTGCACCTGTGAGTACATCCTCTCCAAACCACCTAGTGCTGTTATCTGCGAGTCAGTCTAGTGTATACTGCCTCTCGCATAGAAAAGGTGGGCCTTGTGAATAGGACTCCTAGGTATGTATAAGAATCCACATACTCCAACTCCTTAGATCCATATGTGAATTTAGGTGTTGATCTCTTGACCCACTATGGTGTAGTATTAAATACCATCACCTTGGTTTTACTAAGGTTCACTTAAAGCCCACTGTCCAAAGTATAGGAGTGTAATGCATCCAAGTGTCTCTGTAGACCCTCTGGAGAGTCAACTATCAATACAATGTCATTTGCATACAATAGAAGAGGTATCCAAGTGCCGGCTAGTGGAGCTCCTCTATCTCCTTCATGTGAAATGTAATTAGCAATCCCATCAATGTACATGCCAAATAATGTCGGAGAGAGAGAGAGAGAGAGAGAGAGAGAGAGAGAGAGATGGCGCGTTACGGGAGATCGTCTTCGAACCTGCGTAGGGTTCGTCCTGCACCTGAAGCCGACATCGAGCTCTGCCTTTGACTTTTTGCTTTGGTCGCCCGTCGTCTGTTCGCCTGTTTGCCCCGTCGACTGCTCGCCTGTTCGCCTGTTCATCACGTCGACTGCTCGGCTGTTCGCCCCATCGCCAGTTCGCCCTGTTGCCAGTTCACCTCGTCACCTGTTCACCCCGTTGCCTGTTCGCCTATTCGCTGCACCCCCATCGACAACTGGTTCTGTGCCTTACTGCTTTCGTCAGGCAGTCCTTCCCTCGCTGCTTACGGGCTGCACGCCTGGCCACTTCGACATGCTTCGCTAGCTGTCCAGGTAACCCGTACACCCCAGCTGTTGCCCCGCCAGCCATCCGTACTGCGTCTGCAGCCTGTGGTTGCCTGCAAAGTGCATGTTCTTGTGCCGACAAAGAGAGAGAGAGAGAGTCATAATCGGGTAGCAAGCGACTGCGACTCTGCACAGATCACAGAGCTCACCTGCCCCTGTACAACGAGCGAGAGAGAGAAAGAGAGAGCGAGAGAACGAGAGAGAGAGAGAGAGAGAGAGAGAGAGAGAGAGATTGGGAGGAGAGGGAGGGAATCAGATGGACGGCCTCCTGCTTGGTCCCGCCCGTCGCCCTCGCCTGACGCCCTCGCCTGCAGGTCACGCCTGACGCCCTTGCCTGCACGTCCCGCCCGTCGCCCTCGCCTGCAGGTCGCAGGCTCCGTCCCGTCCCGTCGTCACGCAGGTGCCGTCCCGCAGGCCCCGTCCCCGTCCCGTCCAGTCCTGTAGGTCTCGTCCCGCAGGTCCTGTCCTGTCGTCACGCAGGTTCCGTCTACGGCTGGAATCGGCCGCTGGCATCCGTCCGCCGTTTTCTCTCTGCTGCAGCAGTGCGCGTCGCTCTGGTAGGCTCTGCATCAGGTTTCACGCCCTTGTCTATTCCACCAAAAACCCTAAGTTCAACAGTCGCCCTGCTTCTGGCGCCGCCAGCGTCGTCTGTTCCGGCCGCCCTGTTCACGCCCAGATGCCCTGTCACTGATGCCCTATTCATGATAGCATCCTCCTGACGCCCTGTTCCCGGACACTGCTGACGGACCCCTGCCCGGCAGCCCAGCCTGTCCCGTCCTGCTGTGGAGACCGCCCGGCCTGTGCTTCGCTTGTCTGCCCCTGCACGGAGACAGAAAAAAGGGAAAGCGAGTGAGCCGGCAAAACAGAGGGTCAGTCCTCCTTCGAGATCAAATCATCATATACGATGGCTGGTTTGGATCTGGACTTCATAGATCAAACAATGGCAGCACTGGGCCCGGATTCCGATGCGGAGGAACCTGAGGATATGGTTCCGTGCAACGAAGAGATGCCCTCTGGTCCTGACATCCAGCCTGCGGGTAAACGTACCAAGCATGCTTCGGAAGAGATAGACGTTTCTCAGGATCGGTCCTATGCCCAGGTTGCCTCGGATTCGGTGGACTCTCAGGAAGTGGACTGGGAACACTTGCTGGAATTTGCAAACACTTTGCTTGGCGATTATGTTCAACATAATCAGGAAGCATTTTCTGACTCTGCACCTGACGATGTGCTGGACGCCACCGTGGATCCAAAAACTGTCCTACGCTCTTTTTCGGTATTTTATGATCGCGCAGTGATACTTTTCTTCACTGGTCGAATCCCGTTGCTTTCCCGAATTCGCCAATGGTTGCAACATCTGCTACAAGGGGACTGTGTTGAAGAGATTTTTGTTGGCTCCCGGGGTTTTTTTGAGGTCCTGTTGAAATCAGAGACGCACCGTGCTGCTCTCCTGTCTAAACTGCCTTTGTTTTTTGAACGCCGGTTGGTTCATGTGGTTCCATGGCGTCCAATGGCAGATTTTCAGCGTCTGCTGCAACGTGAATGCTCGGTCTGGGTCGAGGTGGAAAACTGTCCGGCTGTTTATTGGCCGCTATTGAAGGATGCCATGGCCGTTGTGGGCACTGTTCTGGTCCCTCCCAGTCTCCGGGCTGTGAATCGCAACCGCTTGTGTATGCTTTGGGACACTGCAAGAAAAAGGCCTGCCTGGTTACGCCTCAATTGCCCTGGCATGCACCCATTACACTTTCGTTTGAAATGGGGCAATTTTGCAGGGCACTGCTTCTTCTGTGGACAGTTGGCACTTTATGGCCGAGTGCTCGGAACAGCAACACACTTCCCATGATGGCCATGCTGTGCCGCCCATGGAAGAGATGGTGTGTGATGCCCCATCGCTGGATGCTAACCATCAGCCCCAAGCTTTGGCCAAAGGTAAACAACAGGTTGCGGGTCTGGATTCTAGCGCCACTAATTGGGTGGAAGTCCGTGCAAAAAAAGGCAACAGGGTTGTTGCGGCCATGGAGAACAATGTGCCTATTACATCACAAGATTCCATGCATACATACATGCGAAGGAAGGAAATGCAGTCTTCTGAGCGCTCGGCTCCTGCTATGGTTTCCTCTGCCCCCCGTCATCAGCCCGCCAGGCAAATGTCCTCGGATCGTTCAAAGGGTCCTTCTGCTAAGCTGGCATTTGATACCAGAGGTAATGTCATTACCCCGTGGGACCGTCGTTATCCCCGTTCCATCCAAAAGCCAGCAGATATGCCGTCTACTTCCAAATCTGGTCCGCAGAACTCTTTTGCAGTGTTGGCAGATTTCTTGGACGAGGGAGTCCTGGACATTCTCGCTGACAAAGTCAAATCGAGGCAAGCAGTGCCTCGTACCTGATTTTGTTTTGAGTATACATGAAAATCGTCACGTGGAATGTGCGTGGAATTTGTTCTCGACACAAGCAACATGCTATGTGGACTGTGTTGCATGAAAATCAGTGGGATGTCCTGTGCGCTGTTGAGCACAAGAGTCACGATGAAGCCGGAAAAGTGGTAGATTGCCATGGCTTTAGATTGTTTTATGCTGGGTCACAGGCCATGCATTATTCGGGTGTGCTCATGATTGTCCATGACAAATATCAGCCTGTTCTGATTAAAAATGATGTTCATGGCCGTTTTTTGGTGATTGAAATTATATTCGAAGGGGAAATCTTATGGCTACGTGGCCTCTATGCTCCGAATGATTCCTTATCTCGTCGGGGGCTTTGGCAAACTCTGCAGGCCTCCTTGTCACTTGGCAGACGGGGCTTCTTCATGGGGGATTTCAATATGTGTGTGGATTCCTCCCAATCCACATCAGAGCATTCGGTGATGGATACGCCGGAACGTCGTATGTGGCAGGCGTTGGCTCTTGACGTCCTCAAGCAAGATCTCTGGTCCTGGCTACACCCGTCCGCTACAGGGTTTACTTTCCATTCTGCCCAGTATGCAACAACATGGTCGAGATTGGATCGTATATATATCATGCAAAATGATGATTTTCTTCCTGAGCTGCTCGAAATAAAAGTATTGCAGCAATATGCCCTGTCGGACCATTTCCCTTTGCAGCTTGAGCTGCTTGCACAACCCATTGCCCCGTTCAAGCAATTTCTGGAGAGACTCCCTTTGCGTTTCAATTCGTCTTACCTGAAGCATGCCATATTTCAGGGCTATATGCAGCAATTGATTGACAGATTTCTCTTCGACTTCTCTTCTCAGGGCACTGCGTCATTCGAACGATTGCTCTCTAATGTGCAGCGGGTTGCTCGGCAGTATGGGATCCACCATGCCTCTCTTTGTCGGCAGCGTCGCAAGGCAGCTGAGGACATGCTGGCTTTGGTTCGTTCTCTGCTGGTGGACACTCCGGATGATGCATTTCTACTCGCACTGGCCATGCGAGTGGCAGATCTTCTTAAAGAATTCCAATTGAAATCATATCAGCAGGCCAAACTGCAACATCTGACAGAGACGTTGCAAGATAATGCGTGTCAAACCCATAAATTCTTTCGAGCTCTTCACGCCTCTCCTCCCAGGGAGAATATGACCAGACTCAAGGATGCAGAAGGTCACCTTATCATGGATCCGCAGACTATTGTGCAGATGTGCAGGACTTATTTCCGTGATCTTCTCGGCACTACTTCTCCACCTTCAGATCAAATCACTCAGGCCCGTTCAGATTTTTATGACCTGGTCCGTAATCAGCTACCGCAGGACATGCAAGCTATTATGGAGTCCGATATTTGTGAGGCAGAGGTTATGGACGTCTTGTTACATTTGCCCAAGGATAAAAGCCCGGGTTGGGATGGTCTCACCAATGAGTTCTTTGAAGCTTTTGCTACCCAACTGGCGAAACCATTGCAGGCCTTGTTTCAGCAGGTATGGCAAACCGGGATCATGCCTGCCTCATGGAAAGAAGGCCTTATTAAACTGCTTCCAAAAGTTCCTTCGCCATCTACATTGACACAGTGGCGCCCCATTTCCTTGATGGGTTCAATGTACAAAATTTTTTCCAAAATAATGGCGAATCGGCTTCATAAGCATCTCCCGGCCATTGTGCATCCTCTACAGTATGGTTTCATTAAGGGCCGAAATATTCTGCACAATGTATTGAATGCTCAACTAGCTATTGATTATGCAAGGCATTCTAACCAGGAGGTAGTACTCATTCAATTGGACCTGGAAAAGGCTTTTGACTATCTGGATTGGTCTTTCGTTGCTGAACTTATGTCGGCTATGGGCTTTGGTCCCCGGATGTCTCGTCTAATCTACACCATTAGCGCTGCGGCGTCTTCGCGAGTCATGCTGAACGGTGGTGTTACTGAGCCATTTGTACTTGCCCGCTCAGTCAGGCAAGGATGCCCTTTGAGCCCGCTATTCTTTGCCCTCGCGACACATCCAGTTCTTTCCATGTTATCCCATATGGTAGCCTCTTCTCAGTTGGCCGGTCTGTCGCTTCCTTCAGGCCAGCACTTCATTAGCCAATCCCTGGCGGATGATACTTTTATGATTTTGCGGGCGGACAAGGACAACCTCAAGCGCGCATTGGAGGTTTGGGGCATCTTTGGCCAAGCCTCCGGCCTTCGCATCAATGCGCTCAAATCAGCCATTCTCAGCTGCACGGAGTCGGATTTGCAGTCCTTGGACTGGCAGGGTCTGGTTGTTCCTCGTGGCTCCATTGTCAGGCACCTTGGGTACCCTTTGGGTGTCGACGTTCCACCAAAGCAGCTTCTGCAGTGGATTTCTCAGAAAATGGTGGCCAAGTTCATGTATTGGAAATCTCAAGCCTGGCCCTTCCATATTTGTCTCAAAGTGGCCCAGACAATTATGTTGCCAATGCTGACATATTTTTTGCCATTGTTGCCCTGGACTGCTACGACTCTCAATGTTCTTACTCAGTCTATTCGCTTCATGCTATGGAAGAAGGACTCATTGCATGCAGGTATTTCCTGGATTTCTTGGTCGCATGCCTGCACCCCTAAACGCATGGGTGGCGGAGCTATTTTAGATGCCGAAACTCACATGCAGGTACTCCGTTGGTCTCTCTTTCACGCCATGTGCTTGGATCATCATCCATGGGTCGATATAGCCCGTTATTTCCTTGAGAGCCATGGGCTTCTACATGGCAATACCCAAATCCGGACTTCTTGGTGGCATGTTCTTAATGCTGATTCAAGGTTCTCCAGTTCTTCTTCGTCGCTGCTCAATCATTTGGTATGTTCCTGGAAACGGGTCCTTCTAAAGGCTCAGTGGCATCCAGCGGAGGATCGCTTGACTACGAATTCTTTTCAATTGGAATTATTGGCAGTCTCGCGTTTACTTGTATGCGAAGGCAAAAATGAGCTTAGACCACAATTCAACCGGATGGCTCGTTTGGGCTTGTCTTCGGTCGCGGATGCCACCCTTGCTAGTCGTAACGTGCTTATATCTTTTCGTACAGCCAGGAGGCTTTACAGGATTCCGCGGGGATATAGGCCTTTATGGGAACAGCTTTTGCGGATGCTCCAGAACAGACAACCCTTTCCTGCCCTTGCTTCAGATCATCCCTGGCAGGATTGGGACCTACAAGGCCGGCTGCCTTTAACCAAAGCTTCTGCTAATCAAGTTTATCATATTCTGATCAAAGATCAACAATGGTTAGTTACCAAAGCCAATGCTTTATGGGGCTTACGAAAATCCCGGTCCTGGTGGAGGGCAACTGTGATGGAGGGCTGGTTGAACAAGACCCCCTTCAAATGTAAAGTATTTCTTTGGAGAGTGATGATTGGTGGTCTCCCGCTTGCGTCGGCTCTTTCCAAGCGACGAATCTCCAATGGCAACTGTTTCTTTTGCACCACTGCGGTGGAATCAGCCCGCCACAGATTTATTTCTTGCCCTGTCGCAAAAAAAATCTGGTTCTTTTTGTCGGCTATTTGGCAAGGAGCGGTTGGATTCACCCTGCGCCCATTTGATTGGGTTTTCGGGCAGCCCAAATACCCCACTCCTGCACAGCCACATATGAAACTCATGTATCATTTTCTTCGATATTGGGGCTGTT
This sequence comes from Lygodium microphyllum, assembly GCF_053477565.2. Classification (NCBI taxonomy): domain Eukaryota; kingdom Viridiplantae; phylum Streptophyta; class Polypodiopsida; order Schizaeales; family Lygodiaceae; genus Lygodium; species Lygodium microphyllum. Next base: position 20,449,889 of record NC_141158.1, on the reverse strand, counting down.
GGCATAACTGGACCATTAGGAATGCTTTTCTTTTTGACTCCGCCTATAATGTTCAGCGACATATTGCGAGGCTTAAGGGCCTTTTGTATTGGCAGTTGGATCTTCTCCGGCATTCTGATTTGCTCTCTAGGGAGGACTTCCGTCCCTGGCTTATGGCAATTTCATCTGCCCCCTTGTCATAACTTTGTAACTTGTAGCACTTAGCCCCTCTTCACATGATGGCCTGGATTGGCGTCATGTATCTTGTAATCAAGTTATCTTGTACTTTTTTTCGTAATTAATACAATTACCTTTTACGAAAAAAAAAAAGAGAGAGATTGGGAGAGAGAGAGAGACAGACGAATCGCGATGGACGAGAGAGCTCCGGCATGACGTTTTGAGGAGTCGCTTCCAACCGTGGACGCCAGGCCCGTCGGCTTGCTGCGGATGAGTTTTCGAGGCAGGGTGGGAGGCGACATATGCCTGCGCGACCGGGCATCTACAGCCTGACATCCTTCTGAAGCACATTCTGTCCGCGAGCCTGTCCAGACTACCTACCACGCAACTGAGCCGCGCAGAAGAAGAAGACCAAAAGGGTGTCGCCCTGCAACCCTGTGACCTGGCGGCAGGGAGAGAAGGCGGTGGGCGCTGTTCAGGCGTTGACCTGCAGAGAAATTGAAGGGCAGACCTGCGCAGCCCTAAACAACACTGCTGTTCTCAGTTCTGGCACACAGATGTGCAGGTTTTTGACACAGCAGACAGAAATCTGTGGTTCAGCTCATGTGCGGCTTCAGCAGTGACAGAGACAGGCACACAGAAATTGAGCGAGAGAGAGAGAGAGAGAGAGAGAGAGAGAGAGAGAGAGAGAGCGAGAGGGAAGGAGCCCTGACCAGAGAATCGCCAGGATCAAAGGGTGTGCTTGCAGAATACGTCCCTGCACAGGCCGGGACACGACAGTTTAGGGACAGGCAGATAGACATTTTACAAGGACAGATCTGAGCCTAGGAGGCAGCAGATTATTGAAGAGCAGAGACTGTAGACAGTACATCCTGCTGCTGCAGTGACGGAGCGAGCGAAAGAGAGAAGACAGCAGTATGGCTGGCCTGGATATGGATTTTCTTGACCGGACGGTGGCAGCCCTTGGCCCTGATTCCGATACAGAGGAGCCGGAGGATACGGTGCCATGCACGGAGGAGCCGCCTCCGGGTTCTGAACTGCCGCCTGCAGGCAAACGCTCTAAGCACACTTCAGACGAGCCAATGGGTCCTCAGGACCGTTCCTATGCGCAGGTTGCCTCCGAACCTGTGGATTCGCAGGAAATAGACTGGGAGCATTTGCTGGACTTTGCCAATACTCTGCTTGGCGATTATGTCCAGCATAATAATGAAACCTTCTCTGCGGCGGCTGTGGATGATGTGCTGGAAGCGACAGTGGACCCAAAATCAGTCTTGCGGTCCTTCTCGGTGTTCTATGACCGTGCAGTTATACTTTTTTTCACCGGCAGGATCCCAGTGCTCTCACATATTCGCCAGTGGATGCACCATTTATTGCAAGGGGAGTATGTTGAGGAGATCTTCCTTGGACCTCGCGGCTTTTATGAGGTGCTGTTGAAATCGGAATCGCATCGAGCTAAGCTACTGTCCAAGTTGCCACTATTCTTTGACCGCCGCTTGGTCCATGTGGTACCATGGTGCCCTATGGCTGACTTCCAGCGTCTGCTTCAACGCGAATGCCCGGTGTGGGTGGAAGTGGAAAATTGTCCAGCGGTATATTGGCCATTGTTGAAGGACGCGATGGCGGTTGTGGGCACAGTGCTGGTTCCCCCAAGCCTCAGGGCTATGAACCGAAACCGTTTATGCATGTTATGGGATACGGCCAGGAAAAGGCCTGCGTGGCTTCGCCTCAATTGCTCTGGCATGCATCCTTTGCATTTTCGCCTGAAATGGGGCAATTTTGCCGGACACTGCTTTTCATGTGGTAAATTAGGGCATTTTGTAGCTGAATGCCCGGAACGGCAACTGTCTTCTGAGGAGGCGCAGGTTGTGCAGCCCAAGGATGACATGGTGCTTGATGCCCAGACACAGGAGACCCTTCAGCCACCTACTGTCATGGATAAAGGTAAACAGCAGGTCCGAGCTTTGGATTCTCCTAGCTCTGATTGGATTGAGGCACGACAAAAAAAAGGTAAAAAGTTGGACGCAGGCCTAGCAGATCCTGGGCCTCATGTTTCCCCGGATTCCGTGCGCACGTACACGCGCAGGAAAGACATGGTCACCTCACAGCAGGTTGCGCGTACCATGGCCCCGTCAGCCCCCCGTAATCCGTCTTCAAGGAAAGTCTATTCTGAGGGCCCCAAGGGCCCACCTGCTAAGCTGGCGTTTGATGCAAAAGGCAATGTGATTACACCTTGGGATAGGCGTTATCCCCGCCCTGCTCCCAAGGTGGTGGATTTCCCTTCTACCTCTAAAGCAGGTCGCCCGAATTCATTTGCAGTATTGGCTGATTTTCTGGATGAGGGTGTCCTGGATGCCCTCGCGGAAAAGATGCAATCGAGGCAACAGGCGCCTCGTTCCTGACTTCCTTTTTTTGAAAATATATGAAGATTGTCACGTGGAACGTGCAAGGCATTTGCTCTCGCCATAAGCAACATACCATGTGGTCTGTCTTGCATGAGAATCAGTGGGATGTATTATGTGCCGTGGAGCACAAAAGCCATGGTGAGGCAGGAAAGGTTGTGGATTGTCGTGGATTTCGTCTGTTTTATGCAGGGACACATGCTAAGCATTATTCGGGCGTGCTGATGATTGTTCATGAGAAATACCAGCCTGTTCTTGTTAAAAATGATGTGCACGGCCGCTTTCTGGTAATCGAAGTCCTATTTGAAGGCGAGATTTTCTGGTTGCTGGGACTTTATGCTCCCAATGATCCCGCATCCCGACGGGATCTATGGTCGACTTTGCAGGGCTCCATGGCACTTGGCCGCAGAGGGTTTTTGATGGGAGATTTCAATATGTGTGTTGACTCTTCTCAGTCCACCTCAGGGCATTCGGTAATGGATACGCCAGAAAGCCGGGTGTGGAACTCCTTTGCTTTGCACATACTTAAGCAAGATCTTTGGTCGTGGCTTCACCCTTCTGTTTCAGGTTTTACTTTTCATTCTGCACAATATGCAACCACTTGGTCGCGGTTGGACAGAATGTATATCATGCAGGGGGATGATTTTCTTCCCGAGATGCTGGAGATGAAGGTCTTGCAGCAATATGCGTTGTCGGATCATTTTCCCCTCCAGCTTGAGATGCGGGCTCAATCTGTTGCACCTTTTATGCAGTTACTGGATAAGCTCCCTTTACGCTTCAACTCCTCTTATTTGAAGCATCCAATTTTTCAGGATTATATGTAGCAACTGATTGAGAGGTTCTTATTGGACTTCGCCTCTGAGGGCTTGGCTTCGTTTGCACGCCTGCTCTCTAATGTGCAGCGGGTTGCTCGGCAGTATGGGATTCACACTGCCTCTCTTTGTCGCCGACGTCGACTTGCAGTAGAGGACTTATTGGCCTTGGTCCGTTCCTTGCTCCTGGATTCCCCAGATGATGATTTTCTGCTGTCACTGGAGCGCCGTTTGGCCCATCTTATTCAAGTCTTTAGCTTGAAATCTTATCAGCAGGCCAAGCTGCATAACTTGACTGACACATTGCAAGATAATGCCTGCCAGTCTCATAAGTTCTTTCGCGCCTTGCATGCTTCTCCGGCTCGCGAAAATATGACTCGACTTCAGGACTCGGAAGGTCGCATGGTCACTGATCCGCAGACCATTATCAATATGTGCAGAAATTATTTTATGGATCTTTTTGGTTCTTCTTCCTTGCCGTCTAGCCAGGTTACCCATGCCCGCTCGGTCTTCTATCAGCTGGTCCACCAGCAGGTTCCGTTTGATATGCAAGCCTCTTTGGAGGCGGATATTTGCGAAGAGGAGGTTATGGATGTTTTGTTGCACCTGCCTAAGGATAAAAGTCTTGGTTGGGATGGTCTCACTAATGAATTTTTTGAGTACTCAGCCACGCAGTTGGTAAAGCCTTTAGTGGTCATGTTCCAGCAGGTTTGGGAAACAGGGGTCATGCCTTCTTCATGGAAAGAAGGCCTTATCAAACTGATCCCCAAGGTCCCTTCGCCGTCAAAGCTGCAACACTGGAGACCAATTTCGTTGATGGGCGTGATGTATAAAATCTTTTCCAAAGTGCTGGCAAATCGGCTTCACAAGCACCTTCCAGCTCTTGTGCACCCTCTCCAATATGGTTTCATTAAGGGACGCAACATTTTGCACAATATCTTGAATGTGCAAATGGCTATTGATTATGCGAGGCACTCGAATCAGCAAGTGGTCTTGATTCAACTGGACCTGGAAAAGGCGTTTGACTGTGTGGACTGGTCTTTCCTTGCAGATCTTATGTCTGCTATGGGCTTTGGGATCCGCATGTCCCGATTGATCTACACCATTAGTACTGAGGCTTCTTCAAGAGTTATGCTTAATGGTGGGGTCACAGAGCCATTTCTCCTTGCACGCTCGCTCAGACAGGGCTGCCCTTTGAGTCCTCTCTTCTTTGCCGTGGCGACTCACCCGGTCCTTTCAATGTTATCCTCCATGGCGGCTTCTGCCCAGCTGGCAGGGTTATCTCTTCCTTTGGGGCAGCACTTCATTAGCCAATCTTTGGCTGATGACTCCTTTATGATTTTGCAGGCGGACAGGGATAACATTCGCAAGGCATTAGATGTTTGGACGCTCTTTGGTCAAGCTTCTGGTCTTCGCATCAATGCCTTCAAGTCAGCCATTCTCAGTTGCACAGAGCCTGATTTAGAGTCATTAGGCTGGCAGGGCCAGGTGGTTTCTCGTGGCTCGATTGTCAGGCATCTTGGATACCCATTGGGGGTGGATGTACGGCCAAAGGACCTGCTGGAGTGGATTTCACACAAACTGGCCGCGAAGTTTATGTATTGGAAGTCGCAAGCCTGGCCGTTCCATGTCCGCTTCAAAGTGGCTCAGACAATTATGCTACCAATGCTGACGTATTTCCTGCCATTACTGCCATGGACGCCCAGTACTTTGAAGGCTCTCACTCATCCTATTCGTTTCATGCTATGGAAGAAAGATTCACTGCAGGCAGGCATTTCCTGGATTTCATGGTCACATGCATGTACCCCTAAGCGCATGGGTGGTGGAGCTATTTTGGATGCAGAAACTCATATGCTGGCTCTTCGTTGGTCTCTGTTTCGTGCCATGTGTGTGGATCATCACCCGTGGACCATCATAGCCCGTTATTTTCTTGAGGACAGCGGCCTCCACCAGGGTAACATACGGCTTCGAGCCTCATGGTGGCATGTCCTTAATGCTGACGCTCGATTTTCCAGTCCCTCGTCCTCTTTGTTACTGCACTTGGTCGGCTCTTGGAAAGTGGTGCTCCAAAAGGCCCGTTGGCATCCTGTAGGGGACCGCGTGCAGACAAATTCTTTTCAGCTGGAATTGTTGGCGGTATGCACATTACTTTCATGGGAAGATAAACATCAGCTTAGACCAAGATTTAACCGCATGGCTCGTTTGGGTGTGACTTCGATTGCGGATGCTACCCTTGCCACTCGCAATGTCCTTGCATCATTTCGGACTGCTAGGAGACTTTTCAGGATCTCGCGCGGATACCGTGATTTATGGGGAAAGCTTTCCTCGGAACTTCAGGGTAGGCAACCCTTTCCTGCCCTGGCTATGGATCGCCCTTGGCAGGACTGGGACCTTGCAGGCCGGTTGAGTCTGGAAAAGGCCTCTACTAATCAGGTGTATCATCTTCTCATTAAAGATCACCAATGGTTGGGTATGAAAGTTAATACTGTTTGGGGCCTGCGGAAATCACTGTCATGGTGGCAGGCAACGCTGATGGAGGGATGGCAGAATAAGACACCTTTCAAATGCAAGGTCTTTCTGTGGCGGGTAATGATTGGTGGTCTTCCTCTTGCCTCGGCCCTTTCCAAGCGTCGAATCTCGAATGGCACTTGCTTCTTCTGCACCACTTCGGCGGAATCGGCCCGACATCGTTTTCTTTCTTGCCCGCTCGCCAAGAATATCTGGTCACTCTTGTCACAAATCTGGCACGCGGTGGTGGGGTCCTCACTGACTTTCTTCGATTGGGTTTTTGTGCGCCCGAAGTATCCCACACTGCCACCGTTACATATGAAGATCTTATTCCATTTTTTCAGATACTGGGGATGCTGGCACATTTGGACCACCCGAAATGCTTTTCTCTTTGATTCGGCTTCTAATGTACCGCGACATATAGCAAGGCTTAGAGGGCTCTTGCATTGGCAGCTAGATCTCATCAGGCACTCTGACTTGCTCCCTCGGGAGGATTTGTATTCCTGGCATTTGGCAATTGCCTCTGGGTCCTTGCCATGATTGGTGTAACTTTTTAGTACCCTAGTCCGGGATTTCCCACACGTTGGCCTACGGCCCTCGTGCCTCTTGTACTCGTGTAATCATGTAATCGTGTACTTTTTTCGTAATTAATACAATTACCTTTTACGAAAAAAAAAGAGCGAGAGAGAGAGAGAGAGAAGAGAAAAGCATGGTTGGTCTGGATATGGCTTTTATTGACCAAACGGTGGCAGCCCTTGGTCCGGATTCTGATTCAGAGGAACCAGAGGATATGGTTCCTTGCCAAGAGAAGATGCCTCCCGGTTCCGACTTCCAGCCTGCGGGCAAACGCTCCAAGCATACTTTAGAAGAGACAATGGGTCATCAGGAACGTTCTTATGCTCAAGTTGCCTCTGATTCTGTGGATTCTCAGGATGTTGACTGGGAGCATTTGTTGGAGTTTGCCAACACTCTGCTTGGTGATTATGTCCAACATAATCATGAAGTTTTTTCTGACTCTGGAACTTAAGATGTCCTAGAAGCCACGGTGGACCCGAAAAATGTCTTGCGCTCATTTTCGGTATTTTATGACCGTGCTGCTATACTCTTCTTCATCACTCGCAGGATCCTAGTGCTTTTCCATATTCGACAGTGGTTGCACAATCTACTACAAGGGGAGTGTGTCGAGGAGATTTTTGTTGGGCCCCGAGGCTTCTATGAGGTGCTGTTGAAATCTGAGAAGTATCGTGCTAATTTCCTGTCTAAACTGCCGCTGTTCTTTGATCGCCGTTTGGTCCATGTTGTGCCATGGTGCCCTATGGCCGACTTTCAACGCCTGCTTCAACGTGAATGCCCGGTATGGGTTGAAGTAGAAAATTGCCCAGCGGTTTATTGGCCACTGTTAAAGGATGCCATGGCCGTTGTGGGAATAGTTTTGGTCCCTCCGAGCTTCAGGGCCATGAATCGTAACCGTTTATGTATGTTATGGGACACTGCTAGGAAAAGGCCTGCGTGGCTATGTATTAATTGCTCTGGCATGCATCCTCTGCACTTTCGTTTGAAATGGGACAACTTTGCAGGGCATTGTTTTTCATGTGGAAAATTGGGGCATTTTATGGCCGACTGCCCAGAGAAGTAACCGTCTTCAGATGCTGAGCATGTTGGGTGGCCCATGGAAGATATGGTGCTGGATGCTCCGTCACAGGATGCAACCCAGCCACCTAAAGTTTTGGATAAAGATAAACAACATGTTTCGGGTTTGGATTATATTTTGATAGGCGCCACGCCTATATTTTGTCATGTCTATTGAGGCATCGATTATTTATTATTATTTTGTATGCGCCTATGCGCACGGATATGTTATTTCTATTTGGACATTGTGTTGGGCGTGCCAGACTCTATGGGCACCGTCCATTAGCTTTATTTCCTATTTTTGTAAAAGCAAGCTCAAAAGCTAAAAGCTTGTCATATTTTTGTAAATTGGGCTATTATTGAGCATGAAGATGGAAATATACATAAAATACATGCTTTGTGAAACGCTCACACAAGGCATGGGGGGAGATTGAACCCAATTGGTCTCTTGCTCTTGTCGTTCGTGCTTTTTACATTGTATTTTGTGCAAAAAGGTAGAGTTCACTGTTCTTGGGGACCTTCTGGGATTCACTACGTGAGCATACTGCGACCGATTTGCGCACCAGGAGGCATATTCCACGGTGGATTCCGTGCCACGGTGGATTTCGTAAGGTTTTACGGTGGATTCCGTAAACTTTGATGACCGGGGCTCATACACAAAGAGGATTCTTTGTGCGAGAAGTTGATGGGTAATGTGTGTGCTAATTCTTCACAGTCCACATTAGAGCATTCGGTGATGGACACTCCAGAAAGTCGTGTGTGGAATGCGTTTGCTCTTGCAGTACTTAAGCAAGATCTCTGGTCTTGGCTAAACCCTTCTTCTACAGGGTTTACTTTTCATTCGGCGCAGTATGCAACTACATGGTCGCGGTTGGACCGCATGTACATCATGCAGGATGATGATTTTCTTCTTGAGATGTTGGAAATGAAAGTGTTGCAGCAATATGCCTTCTCGGACCATTTCCCTCTACAGCTTGAGATACTTGCACAACCCATTGCACCTTTTAAGCAATTGCTGGACAGACTCCCTTTGCGTTTCAACTCGTCTTATTTGAAGCATTCAATCTTTCAAGGCTATATGCAGCAATTGATTGATAGATTTCTATTGGACTTCGACTCTGAGGGCAATGCTTCGTTTGAAAGATTGCTCTTTAATGTGCAGCAAGTTGCTCGGCAGTATGGGATCCATCACGCCTCTCTTTGTCGGCGGCGTCGACAAGCAGCGGAGGACTTACTGGCTTTGGCTCGTTCTTTGTTGGTGGACACTCCAGATGATGTATTTCTGATGTCATTGGCGATGCGTTTGGCTGATCTTATTAAAGAGTTTCAGTTGAAATCTTATTAGCAGGCCAAATTGCAAAATTTGACTGAGAATTTGCAAGATAATGCTTGTCAGACTCATAAGTTCTTTCGCACTCTACATGCATCTCCTGCTCGAGAAAATATGACTAGACTCCAGGATTCACAAGGCAGAATGGTCATTGATCCTCAGACTATTGTCAATCTGTGCAGGAATTATTTTCTAGATCTTCTTGGTTCTTCTCCTTCACCTTCTGACCAGGTTACACATGCACGCTCAGTCTTTTATGATCTGGTCTGCCATCAGGTTCCACTTGATATGCAAACTACTTTGGAGACAGATATTTGTGAGGAGGAGGTTATGGATGTTTTGTTACACCTGCCCAAGGATAAAAGTCCCGATTGGGATGGTCTCACTAATGAATTCTTTGAGAATTCTGCTACCCAACTGGTGAAACCATTGACGACTATGTTTTAGCAGGTTTCGGAAACAGGGTTCATGCCTTCCTCATGGAAAGAAGGTCTTATCAAACTGCTTCCAAAAGTTCCTTCACCGTCAATGTTGCAACATTGGAGACCAATTTCTTTGATGGGTTCGATGTATAAAATCTTTTCCAAAGTGATGGTGAATCGGCTCCACAAGCATCTTCTGGCCATTGTGCATCCTCTTCAATATGGTTTCATTAAGGGCAGAAACATTCTGCATAATATCTTAAATGTGCAAATGGCTATTGACTATGCAAGGCAATCTAACCAGGAAGTGGTATTGATCCAATTGGATCTGGAAAAGGCGTTTGATTATTTAGACTGGTCTTTCATTGCAGAACTTATGTCTACTATGGGCTTTGGTACTCGGATGTTCCGCTTGATCTACACCATCAGTGCTGTGGCTTCGTCGCGAGTTATGTTAAATGGTGGTGTTACAGAGCCATTTGTCCTTGCACGCTCTGTGAGACAAGGTTGCTCTTTGAGTCCTCTCTTCTTTGCCCTTGCGACTCATCTGGTTCTTTCGATGTTATCTTCTATGGCAGCTTCTACTCAGCTGGCTGGATTGTCTTTTCCGTTTGGGCAGCACTTCATTAGTCAATCTTTGGCTGATGACAGCTTCATGATTTTGCGTACGGACAAGGACAATCTTCGCAAAGCATTAGATGTTTGGACGCTCTTTGGTCATGCTTTTGGTCTTCGTATCAATGTTTTCAAATCAGCCATTCTCACTTGCACGGAGTCCGATTTACAGTCATTGGGCTAGCAGGGATAGGTTGTTCCTCGTGGTTCCATTATCAAGCATCTTGGGTACCCTTTGGGTGTTGATGTTCGGCCAAAGCAACTACTAGAGTGGATTTCACAGAAACTGGCAGCTAAGTTTCTGTATTGGAAGTCGCAAGCTTGGCCCTTCCATGTTCGCCTCAAAGTGGCTCAGACAATTATGTTGCCAATGATCATATATTTCTTGCCATTGCTGCTGTGGACTACTACTACTTTGAATGCTCTTACGCAGCCCATTCGTTTCTTGTTATGGAAGAAGGATTCCTTGCATGCAGGCATTTCCTGGATTTCTTGGTCGCATACATGTATCCCCAAGCGCATGGGTGGTGGGGCTATTTTGGATGTTGAAACTCATATGCTGGCTCTTCGTTGGTCTCTTTTTCGTGCCATGTGCGTGGAACATCACTTGTGGGCCGTTATAGCTCATTATTTTCTTGAGGATCACGGGCTTCTGCATGGTAATACGCTAATTCGAAGCTCCTGGTGGCATATTCTTAATGCAGATTCGCGGTTTTTTGGTCCTTCCTCATCCTTGCTTGTTCATTTGGTCTACTCCTGGAAATTGGTTCTCCAGAAGGCGCATTGGCATCCAGCTGAGGACCGCTTGCATACTAACTCTTTTCAACTGGAATTGTTGGCAGCATCGCGATTACTTTCGTGGGAAGGCAAACATGAGCTCAGACCAAAATTTAACCATATGGCACGTTTGGGCTTGACTTCAGTTACAGATGCCACCCTTGCCAGTCGTAATGTCTTGATATCGTTTCGCACAGCCAGGAGGCTTTTTAGAATCCCTCGTGGATACCATGATTTATGGGAACACCTTGAGTTAGTGCTATAGAGCAGGCAACCATTTCCTGCCCTTGCTTTGGATCGTCCTTGGCAGGACTGGGACCTTGCAGGTCGGTTGAATTTGGAAAAGGCCTCAGCTAACCAGGTGTATCGTCTTCTGATTAAAGACCATCAATGGCTAGTTACTAAAGCTAATATTGTATGGGGATTGCGGAAATCTCAATCATGGTGGAAGGCAACTGTGATGGAGGGCTGGTTGAACAAGACACCTTCCAAATGCAAGGTCTTTCTTTGGAAGGTGATGATTGGTGGTCTTCCTCTTGCCTCGGCCCTTTCCAAGCATCGAATCTCTAACGGCAATTGTTTTTTCTGCACCACTACTATGGAATCGGCCCGTCATCGGTTTATTTCTTGTCCTCTCGCGAAGAATATCTGGTTGCTCTTGTCAGCGGTTTGGCGAGCTGTGGTCGGTTTCTCGCTAAGCCCTTTTGATTGGGTTTTTGTACGGCCAAAATACCCCACACCGGCACAGTTGCATATGAAGATCTTGTTCCACTTTCTCAGATACTGGGGATGCTGGCACAATTGGACCACTCGGAATGCCTTTCTTTTTGATTCGGCCTCTAATGTTCCGGAACATATTGCGAGGCTTAAAGGTCTCTTGCATTGGCACATAGATCTCATTCGGCACTCTGACTTGCTCCCTCGGGAGGACTTACTTCCTTGGCATATGGCAATTTCCTCTGCGTCTTTGCCATGACTTTTGTAACTCTTTTGTGGTTTCATACTGACGTTTTATACAAGATGGCTTAGAGCCATCGTGTATCTTGTAATCATGTGAACTTGTACCTTTTTCGTAATTAATACAATTACCTTTTACGAAGAGAGAGAGAGAGAGAGAGAGAGAGAGAGAGAGAGAGGGAGAAAACAACTTGTGCGCCTCCAGAGCTTGGAATCCTTTCGTTACTCGTGTAAGGTCAGTCCTGCGCGGGCCGCGCGTGTTTCTTGTGAACATCACTGCACATTGCTTTGTAGTACGAGAGAGAGAGAGAGAGAGAGAGAGAGAGAGAGAGAGAGTGAGAGAGAGAGAGAGAGAACGCCTGCGGTATCCTGCTGTGTCAGTGTGCAGAGCTGAGGCAGCCACGTAGAGAGAGAGAGAGAGAGAGAGAGAGAGAGAGAGAGAGAGAGAGAGAGAGAGACTGCTGAAGCCCCTGCGAAAGAGAGATGGTGATGGTGAAACTGCCCGCGACCTAAGGTTTCTGCTGCAGTCATCTTCCCTGGGTTTCCTGCTCGCCCAAGACAAGGGGTTTGGCTGCCCTGTTTTCCCGCCTGCCTGATGCCCTGCTTACTGCAGCGTGCAGGCTCAGTTCTTCTCTGGCAGAGACAGCGACAGAGAGTGTGTTGATCTGTGTGCTACACCTTGTGTTGACCTGTGTCACCCTGCAGGCAGCTCGATGAACCAGATTCTGATCCTGCCCATTTACTACTGTATTCTGTGCACTCTATGTGACTTTGCAGGCAGTCATGTTGCTGCAGCCCTGCTGTAACCTTGATTTGCAGTTGTGCAGAATCTGCACAGAGAGAGAGAGAGAGAGAGAGAGAGAGAGAGAGAGAGCCCTGCAAATAGCTTCAGATCTCTTGTTAAAGTGGTGATACAACATGGCTGGTCTGGACATGGCCTTTATTGACAAAACGGTGGCAGCCCTTGGTCCGGATTCTGAAATAGAGGAACCAGAGGATATGGTTCCTTGCACAGAGGAGATGCCACTTGGTCCTGACTTCCAGCCTGTGGGCAAACGCACCAAGCATACTTCGGAAGATACAATGGATCATCAGGAACGTTCTTATGCTCAGGTTGCTTCTGATTCTGTGGATTCTCAGGATGTTGACTGGGAGCATTTGTTGGATTTTGCCAACACTCTGCTTGGTGATTATGTTCAACATAATCATGAAGCATTCTCTGACTCTGAAATTGAAGATGTTCTGGAAGCCACTGTGGATCCTAAAAATGTTTTGCGTTCATTCTCAGTGTTTTATGAATGTGCTGTTATACTCTTCTTCACTGGTAGGATCCTAGTGCTTTCTTATATTCGCCAGTGGCTGCAAAGTCTACTACAAGGGGAATGTGTTAAAGAGATTTTTGTTGGGCCCCGAGGCTTTTATGAGGTGCTGTTGAAATCCGAGAAGCATTGTGCTGATCTGCTGACTAAACTGCCATTGTTCTTTGATCGTTGTTTAGTCCATGTTGTGCCATGGCACCCAATGGCAAATTTTCAGCGCTTGCTTCAACACGAATGCCGGGTGTGGGTTGAAGTGGAAAACTGTCCGGCTGTTTATTGGCCACTGTTAAAGGATGCCATGGCTTTTGTGGGCACTATTTTGGTTCCCCCGAGCCTAAGGGCCACGAATCGTAACCGTTTGTGTATGTTATGGGACATTGCTCGGAAAAGGCCTGCTTGATTACGTCTTAATTGCTCTGGCTCCTTTGCACTTTTGTTTGAAATGGGGTAACTTTGCAGGGCATTGTTTTTCGTGTGGAAAATTGGGGCATTTTATGGCCGAATGTCCAGCGAAGCAACCGACTTCAGATACTGAGCATGTTTTGCCTCCCATGGAAGATATGGTGCTTGATGCTCCGTCGCAGGATGCGACCCAGCCACCTAAAGTTTTGGATAAAGGCAAACAACATGTTTCGGGTTTGGATTTCCGTGACAATGACTGGGTAGATGTACGTGCCAAAAAGGTAAAAGGTTTGATGCTGGCATGGCGGATACTGTGCCTAATGCTTCATAAGATTCCTTGCGTACTTATATGCGCAGGAAAGACAAGTTGTGTTCAGAGCACACTACTCATGCTATGGTTTCTTCTGCTCCTCGCAATCAGCCCACTAGGAAAGTATATTTGGATGGTCCGAAGGGCCCACCTGCTAAGTTGGCTTTTGATGCTAGAGGTAAGATGATTACCCCATGGGATCGTCGTTATCCCCGTTCCATCCCCAAGATAGTGGATACACCGTCTACCTCCAAATTTGGCAGTCAGAACTCTTTTGCTGTGTTAGCTGATTTTTTGGATGAGGGAGTCCTTGACATTCTAGCAGAAAAGGTTAAATCAAGGCAAGCTTTGCCTCGTTCCTGATTTTCTTTTTTGAATACATATGAAGATAGCCACGTGGAATGTGCGAGGCATTTGTTCTCACAATAAGCAACATGCCATGTGGAGTTTATTGCATGAGAATCAATGGGATGTCTTGTGTGCTGTTGAGCACAAGAGTCACGGTGAAGCAGGAAAAGTTGTGGATTGCCATGGGTTTCGCTTGTTTTATGCAGGGACATATGCCGTGCATTATTCTGGTGTGCTTATGATTGTACATGAGAAAATATTAGCCTGTTCTTATAAAAAATGATGTACATGGTCGTTTTGTGGTGATTGAAATTTATTTGAAGGAGAGATCTTATGGTTACTTGGGCTCTATGCTCCAAATGACCCTTTATCCCGCCGAGATCTTTGGAAGACTTTGCAAACTCCTTGTCACTTGGCAGACGGGGTTTTTTGATGGGGGATTTTAATATGTGTGTTGATTCTTCACAGTCCACATCAGAGCATTCGGTGATGGACGCTCCGGAAAGCCGTGTGTGAAATGAGTTTGCTCTTGCCGTACTTAAGCAAGATCTCTGGTCATGCCTACACCCTTCTTCTACAGGGTTTACTTTTCATTCTGCGCAGTATACAACTACATGGTCGCGGTTGTACCACATGTACATTATGCAAGATGATGCTTTTCTTCTTGAGATGCTGGAAATGAAAGTGTTGCAGCAATATGGCTTGTCGGACCATTTTCCTCTACAGCTTGAGATGCTTGTACAACAAATTGCACCTTTTAAGCAATTTCTGGATAGACTCCCTTTGCGTTTCAACTTGTCTTATTTGAAGCATTCAATCTTTCACGGTTATATGCAGTAATTGATTGATAGATTTTTATTGGACTTCTCCTCTGAGGGCAATGCTTCTTTTGAACGATTGCTCTCTAATGTGCAGCGGGTTGTTAGGTTGTACGGGATCCATCATGCCTCTCTTTGTCGGCGGCGTCGACAAGCAACGGAGGAATTACTGGCTTTGGTTCGTTCTCTACTGGTGGAGACTCCTGATGATGTATTTCTGCTGCCATTGGCTATGCGTTTGGCTGATCGTATTAAAGAGTTTCAGTTGAAATCTTATCAGCAGGCCAAATTGCAAAATTTGACTGAGAATTTGCAGGATAGTGCTTGTCAGACTCGTACGTTTTTTCGAACTCTCCATGCATCTCCTGCTTGAGAGAATATGACTAGACTCCAGGATGCATAAGGTCAAATGGTCATTGATCCTCGGACTATTGTGAATATGTGTAGGAATTATTTTCTAGACCTTCTTGGTTCTACTCCTTCACCTTCTGACCAAATTACTCATGCCCGCTCAGTTTTCTATTATTTGGTCCTCAGGTTCCACATGACATGCAAACTACTTTGGAGACAGATATTAGTGAGACGGAGGTTATGGATGTTTTGTTACACTTGCCCAAGGATAAAGTCTCGGTTCGGATGGCCTCACCAATGAATTCTTTGAGGTTTTTGCTACTCGACTGGTGAAACCATTGACGGCTATGTTTCAGCAGGTTTGGGAAATGGGGTTCATGCCTTCCTCATGGAAAGGACTTATCAAACTGCTTCCAAAAGTTCCTTCGCCATCTATGTTGAAACATTGGCGACCAATTTCTTTGATGGGTTCTATGTATAAAATCTTTTCTCTCCATAAGCATCTTCCTGCCATTGTGCATCCTCTTCAATATGGTTTCATTAAGGGCCGAAACATTCTGCATAATGTCTTAAATGTGGAAATGGCTATTAACTATGCAAGGGACTCTAATCCGGAGGTGGTATTGATTCAATTGGACCTGGAAAAGGCTTTTGATTATTTAGACTGGTCTTTCATTGCAGAACTTATGTCTACTATGGGCTTTGATACTTGGATATCTCGTTTAATCTACACCATTAGTGGTGCGGCTTCTTCGTGAGTTATGCTGAATGGTGGTGTTACCGAGTCATTTGTCCTTGCACGCTTTGTGAGACAGGGTTGCCCTTTGAGTCCTCTCTTTTTTGCCCTTGCGACTCATCCGGTTCTTTCAATGCTATCTCATATGGCAGCTTCTACTCAGCTGGCTGGATTGTCTCTTCCTTTTGGACAGCACTTCATTAGTCAATCCTTGGCTGATGACACCTTTATGATTTTACGTGCGGACAAGGATAATCTTTGCAAAGCATTAGATGTTTGGACTCTCTTTGGTCATGCTTCTGGTCTTCATATCAATGCTTTGAAATCAGCCATTCTCAGTTGCACGGAGTCAGATTTGCAGTCATTGGACTTGCAGGGAATGGTTGTTCCCCGTGGTTCCATTGTCAGGCATCTTGGGTACCCTTTGGGTGTTGATGTTCGGCCAAAGCAACTACTAGAGTGGATTTCACAGAAACTGGCAGCTAAGTTTCTGTATTGGAAGTCACAGGCTTGGCCCTTCCATGTTCGCCTCAAAGTGGCTTAGACAATTATGTTGCCAATGCTCACATATTTCTTGCCATTGCTGCCTTGGACTACTACTACATTGAATGGTCTTACTCAGTACATTCGTTTCATGTTATGGAAGAAGGACTCCTTGCATGTAGGCATTTCATGGATTTCTTGGTCGCATGCATGTACCCCCAAACGCATGGGTGGTGGGGCTATTTTGGATGCCGAAACTCATATGCTGGTACTCCGTTGGTCTATTTTTTGTGCCATGTGCTTGGATCATCACCCGTGGGTCTTTATACCCCGTTATTTTCTTGAGGATCACGGGCTTGTCCATGGTAATACCCAAGTTCGGAGCTCCTGGTGGCATGTTCTTAATGCAGACTCTTAGTCTTCTTGTCCTTCATCATCCCTGCTTGCTCATTTGGTATGTTCCTGGAAATTGGTTCTCCAAAAGGCTTAGTGGCATCCAACGGAGGACCGCTTAGCTATTAACTCTTTTCAACTGGAATTGTTGGCAGCCTAGAGGACCACTTAGCTACTAACTCTTTTCAACTGGAATTGTTGGCAGCCTCGCGATTACTTTCTTGTGAAGGCAAACATGAGCTCAGACCAAAATTTAACTGCATGGCACGTTTGGGCTTGACTTCAGTTGCAGATGCCACCCTTGCCAGTCGCAATGTGTTGATATCGTTTCGTATAGCCAGGCGGCTTTTCATGATCCCTTGTGGATACCGTGATTTATGGGGACAGCTTTTGATGGCGCTCTAGAGCAGACAACCCTTTCCTGCCCTTGCTTCGGATCGTCCTTGGCAGGACTGGGACCTTGCAGGCTGGCTGAATTTGGAAAAGGCCTCAGCTAACCAGGTGTATCATCTTCTGATTAAAGATCATCAATGGCTGGTTACTAAAGCTAATACTGTATGGGGATTGCGTAAATCTCAGTCATGGTGGAAGGTAACTGTGATGGAGAGCTGGTTAAACAAGACACCTTTCAAATGCAAGGTCTTTCTTTGGAGGGTGATGATTGGTGGTCTTCCTCTTGCTTCAGGCCTTTCCAAGCGTCGAATCTCCAACGGCAATTGTTTCTTTTGCACCACCGATGTGGAATCGGCCCGTCATCGATTTATTTCTTGCCCTCTTGCTAAGAAAATCTGGTCACTCTTGTCAGCGGTTTGGCGAGTAGTGGTTGGTTTCTCGCTAAGGCCTTTTGATTGGGTTTTTGCGTGGCCCAAATACACCACACCGGCACAGCCGCATATGAAGATCTTGTTTCACTTTCTTAGATACTGGGGCTGTTGGCACAATTGGACCATTCAGAATGCTTTTCTTTTTGATTCAGCCTCTAATGTTCAGGGACATATTGCTAGGCTTAAAGGTCTCTTGCATTGGCAAATAGGTCTCATTCGGCACTCTGATTTACTCCTTCGGGAGGACTTACTTCCCTAGCATATGGCAATTTCCTCTATGTCTTTGCCATGACTTTTGTAACTCTTTTGTCGCTTAGTACTTTATAAATATAACATCCATTACGAAAAAAAAAAGAGAGAGAGGGAGAGAGAGCTACTATATTAATGTCTACAAAAGGCCAAATCAGCTTACGAGACCAAAATGTTACATTTGAAAAGTCAAGGCAATTCCCAAGTCTCAAACTAGTTGTTATCTAATGCTATGACTAACTAAATAGAAAATAAATAGTAAACAATACAACTGATGAGTACAAAATGATGTCTAAGCTAGATACAATGTGGAACTATTGAGGAGGCACTCTCATCCCAAGGTATCTGTTGGATGTAAAGTCACTTAATCTCCGTGTATATAGTCATACGAGTGTGAACACACCCTTGCTGTACCCTAACATATAAATACATTCTTTCATTCTTTGTGTACTATCACAATCTGGTATACTTATCTCTGTGTTCACTCTCTCTAACTCAACTCTGTTGCTTGCGCCTCTATCTGGCACTTCATTGCCTACTCTCTCCCCTTCAAACTGGTATTAGAGCACAGGTTGTGCACGCTTCCTGAGATCAGACTGGCAAGTAGAAAATGTGATAAGAGCTGGGAGACAGTAGGTTGACAAGAGGACAGTCGCACCCTCAGTCTAGGCCACACGCAGACAAGTTGCTATCAACAGCTGACCAGTCACCAACGTGCATGCGACGGTTGCAACGGGATGGGTCCAAGGGGGGAACCATCATGGCGACGACCAAGTGGGGTACCAGTGACAGGCATCGCATCAGTCACACGACCAGGCGGGAAACCAGTGACTAGTGTCACGTCAGTCAGGCGAGGTCAATGGATCCTCCCTCGTCATTTACGTAAGGAATCAAAGAAAAAATTCCTTCAATTTCAAAATTACCCTTTCTTCTTACAAGGGATTCACGCGTGAAAGCACAATTGTAAATTCTGTGCAAAAACGAGGCCGGAATTTAGGGCTTTTTCCAGATTTGACCTTGTTTATGCCCGACAGTGATTTTCAAGTCAGAAATTGCAGACATTGTGCATGTTTAAATTGGGGATTTCACCAAATTTAGTGAAATTTTGCTCATTTGAGTAAAATTTCTCAACATTGGACCCATGAAATTTGGGGTTTTTACTGTATTGGTGAAATTTTTTTCAGTTGAGTCACATTGGCTGACATTTGTGCACACTTGGACCTAGAAATTTTGGGGCTTTTGCAAAATTTTGTGAAATTTTGCTAAATTTTCCCATTTTATGCTCTTGGGAACATGTATTAATGCAATTGGGGCAGATTTGATAGTGAAAATTTTGGGGCTTTTGCTGAAAACTGTGGATTTTGGCAAAGTTGATGTGTGAAATGCACTTCGGGAATATTGATGAAGCAATCTTGTTGCCATAAAAAGAGTGATTTGAGCATTTTTAATCTCCCGTGTGTGCGATTTTGGAGAAATTGCAGAGATTTCTTGGTGTTTTGTGTATTAGAAGTTGATATGAGCACATATGTATGTTGTACACATGTTGGACAACTCCCATTGAGTTGATGTATTGCTGATTATTCATGTTGCAGCAGTCTTAGTGATCATTTGCAGATTTGGGATTGTTGCAGATGTATTTTTGGTGATATTGCTGAAGTGGGAGTTACCTTGCAGTGATGTATGCATTTAATGTATGCTGAAATTGCAGTCATATTGCTGAAAGTCATTTGTTCTACTGCTGTACATGTACTTGGACTGAATCTTGCTATTATTTGCTGAAATTTGGGCTGAAATCAGCTGAATATTCAGCTCATTTTTGCTGTCATAAATTGCAGCATTGAATTTCTGGTGTATTGCTGAAAAATGGCTGTAAATGCTTCTAGCAGCAGTGACACTAAATCCCTCTTTGAAATCAAGAGGTTTCATGGCACTGCTTTGACTTGTGGAAGGATAGGATGCCAGGCATTTTGTTTCTCAAGGACTGTGAAGATGCTCTCTTGGAGACTAAGCCTGGAGCTATGACAGATATGGATTGGGCTAGACTTAACAAGAAGGCCATTGCATACATTAAGATGGCAGTGTCTGATGATGTACTTACAGACATCAAGCGTCTTGATACAGGTTATGCTATATGGAAAAAGCTTAAGGACACTTATGAAAATACAACTCCTGTGAATCAAGTACATCTAGATGAGTCTAAGCCAACATCCAAGCATTTGAGTGCTTTCACAAGGGTTTTGAGTCAATTGCATGAATCTAGTTTGGTGGTTTTGAGTCAATTGCAGGACTCTAGTTTGGTGGCTTTCAATGATAAATTGAAAGCTATTTTCTTATTAATGACTTTGCCTGACAGCTCAGAATCTTTGGTTGTGTTACTTAGCAACAACCCTGCTTTGACTTTTGATGGTGTTAGAGGTTCAATTCTTAATGAAGAAATCATAAGAAAGTCTAGTGGTGAAAGCAGTGGCTTAGCTTACCATGTAAGGGGCAGGTCTGAAAAGAGGGGTAATGCAGCCAATAAAGGCAAAAACAAGGGAAAACAACAGGATGTGACATGCTATTAGTGTGGGCATAAAAGCCCGATTGCTGGTACTTCAAGAAAGAGCGAGAAAGAAAGAAACAATAGGGTAAGAAAAAGGAGGATGATAAGAAAGATGATGACAGCTCTTCCTCAAAAGAAGTTGCAAAGGCAAATGTTGCATCTAGTGTGGTTATTGAAGAGCTTCCTGACATTGAAGAGGTACTTGTTGCAGCCTCATGCATTGATGTAAACGTTATGGCAGCAGCAGGTGATATGCACATCACCAAAAGGAATGTAATCGATGCTTTACTTTCAGCTCATGATGGGCTGTCACAATCATGGATATTGGATAGCGGTGCCCCTTTTCATGTTACCCCCTCTTTGGAGTCATTTTTTGAATACACTGCAGGTTGCTTAGGCAAGGTTTACTTGGGTAATAACTATGCATGTGAGATACAGGGTGTTGGCACCATTCACTTGGCCCTTGAAAACGGCCAAGAGCGGATTTTGCAAGATGTCACATTTGTACCTGGCATAAAGAAAAGTCTACTATCAGTTGGGCAGCTTGATGCTAGAGGGTATTTTACTACCTTTGGTGGTGGATCTTGGAAGGTCCATAAAGGCTCTATATTGATTGTTAAAGGTAGCAAAAGGGGGACTTTATATTACTTGCATTGTAAAGCATTACCTGGCAAGTTCTTGGCTGTAGCTGAAGTCCAAGGCCATACTCTGGTACTCTGGGTCTATGATCCCAAGCCCTCCCTCTGACTGATGCTGTATGATGGTCGCCCACGCCACCTTGGCCCTAGAATCCTTGGAGCCATTTGACCTTGACCAAAGGAAGTTCCGCACTAGGCGGAGAAGCTGCACTACGCAGGATGAGGAGAAGCACCAACACGAGGTGATATACCAAGCCGTCGCTAAGAGGACCTGGTTAACTACCAAGGCTCGGCCGATTAGTGAGAGGCGAGCTGTGCTTCAGTAGGTCAGCTTCCTCCGAAAAGAATCAAGGACAGGAAGAAATTGTTAGGTGGGGGTGATGCCAAGTCCCACCTGGAACCCTAGTTACCGGACAGTCTACTCACCCATCTAAATCCCAGGTGGATGCCTCACTCCGTGCTAGAGTTCGGGTCTGTGAAGAAACCGACCAACTTTCGCCAGTTGATTTTCACTCCCGTTGCAAGATAAAACACCTCAAGAGTCAACCTCACTCTCTCCAGCATCAGCTTATCATCCTCTATGTAGAGTGCTGTGCCATCTGCATACTCTGAGTCTAACAACTTAGTCTCCTCTCTCGCTGGAAGTCGAAGGCCGCATAATCTGCTCACACGCGATCTGAGAAAATGGGACATCCCCTCTGCAAAGAGTAGGAATAGGTACGGGGCCAGGGGGCAGCCTTGCCGTACCGATCTCTCTAGCCGAAACTCCTCCCCACGCCTACCACCTATGAGAACTCTGCTGGTGGCTGATTTGTAAAGTGCGGAGACCCTGCGAATCCAAGCCTAGGCGAAACCCAACCTCACCATGGTGCCCTCTAGAAAGTCCCAGTCCACCCTGTCATAAGCTTTCTCAAAATCCAAGAGTAGTACGGCTAGTCTCTGGCTGCTATGCTGAGCCCACTCTGTCGCCTCAAAGAAGGTGAATACATTGTCAAAGATGCTCTTATCTTGGACAAAGCCTATCTGTGTGTCATGGATGATGTCTGGCAGCACGGGGCATAGTCGCCTACTAATCATCTTTGCTAATGCCTTATAGGCCATTGACAATAAGGTGATCGGTCTCCACTGACCGGTCTCCCCCTTTGGAGAGAAGATTGATAAGACTTGCTGGAAGACTCCTTGGCAGTTGTCCTGTAGTGAAGATCTCTTGGAAGGCCATCAGTAGGGGGTCCTTCATCACTTCTCAGTAGGTAATGAAGAAGGCCTTAGAGAGGCCATCCTCTCCCAGGCATTTCTGCCTGTCCTGTGAATGGAAAGCCTCCTTCAATTCCTTCTCTGTGAAGGGGTCTAGGAGGGAGCGTCCCATCTCCTCTGAGACGAGGAACAAGATGTGATCCCACACCTGCTGTCTACATCGCTATCCTCTAGGTGAGGCTGTTTCCTGCTAGAACAGGTGACTGTAGTAGTCGACGGCGATCTCCATCACCTCGTCTGGGCTAGAACGAGTAGGTTGCGTTTTTGCTCTCTTGAGAAGCGAGGCTGGTGCACCTGGAAGAACTCCCCGCACATCGTATCTTCCTTTCGCGCCCAGAAAGCTACTGAGGTATGGAAAGAGAACTCTGAGCGCTTGTCTTCTAGGCCAGCAATGGTTGTTCGTGCACGCACCTCCTGTGCGTGGAGGGTGGGATCCCCTAGTGCCTCCTGTAGTAATCTCTGCGTGGCTGCAAGGTCTCGCCGGAGTGCTCTCTCCTCCTTCTAGCTCTATTGCCTCGCCTGTATGGCTGCCTCTTGGCAGATTCTGCTAGACTCGGCTAGGGCCTCTGCAACCTCCTCTACGATCCGGTCCCTCCTACCCCACTCCTTGGTCCAAACATGCTCTATTTGTCTCGTCACCTCCTCCCTCCTATAGATCGAGTCAGGGATCCGACAGGCTTGTGTGTCTAGGGCAGATGCTGGGGGATCTAGTATCAGGAGAACTGGGCAATGATCAGTGGACAACGCGGTGCCTTCTAACTGCCCAATCTGGCCTCCACGAGAGCCACCCCACTCTCCCATATAAAACCTGTCCAACCACTCCAGCAGGACTTCACCCAGCCGCCTGTATCCCCAAGAGAAGTCTAGCGACCTCTCCCTCTTGTGGAAGGCAGGGTCTCTCCAGGCATGGTGTGCTCCTATTGCCAGTAGAAAGACCTACCATGCCTCTTGCTCCTTCCCAGCCATGCCGTGGTAGTTTCTGCCTTTGCCCTGCTGGTCCTCCAAAGCTTCCAGGTTGTTGAAGTCTCCTCCAACGATCCACGAGTCCACCTCTAGGAGTCCATTCGCAATCTCCACCCAGAACCTACTTTGTGTCCTAACCTCCGTAGGGGCATAGACATTGAGGACTCCAAGACACGAGTCCCCAATATCCAATTTGATCCATAGAATCCTCCCTGCCAATATTGTCCCATGGTCTCATACACAAGCGGTGAGACTCGGGCCAATAGAGATGCATACGCCTCCACTCCTACCGTGGGCACCTATGGCGTGCTTCCAGTAGATGTGCGAGCTGCTTGGGAGTACCTTCCCAACCCGCTGGGCCTGGGTGGGAGTGAGCTTGTGCTCTTGTAGAAGTAAGATGTCGATCTGTCCGGCAGGGGCAAGCTGCAGCACCTACCGAACAATGTGTCCCATTGTAGCGGAGACTTGACAAAGAGGGTTCTTCGCCCAAAGAGGATGGTAAGGCCCTATATGTGCAGCTTGGATATAAAGAGAATGATCCACCCCCTTTTACCAAAGCGTAGATGTGGCAAGTTGAGTTGCCAAGCATTGCCCACAGCACAGCCTAGAGACTCCAAAGCATTGCCAATGTTCATGCAAGGCAATACAGCTCGTGTGGATGGGAGCCTGTGACCTACTCTGTGGAGTTGTGCCTAGCCTAGGGTGCATCTCTTGGGGGGCCTTCTGCTAGCAGTCAGTTAGCCACAGCTGCCATTTACTGTGTGATGCAGAGCTGCAGGATATGATCATCATCATCATCAAGGCTGACTCATGTGCCATGGTAAGCCTAGAGGCTCTGCCAAGCTGCAAAGTACTAGAGCCTACAATGTCGTTATCAGAGGTTTAGGAGATCATTAGGAGCCTTACACAGTGGCAGATATAGAAGACACAGTGCCAAATGATTCTCAGTGGTGAGAGCAACCTGGTGTATGCTACTCTAGTACAGCTATGGTTATACATCTTCCATTCACTGTGGGGCCATCGTGGGCAGCTAAACAGCGACTCTCAGCACCAATGGGAGCTTTGACAGCAATTCATTCACATCTGGGGTGACCATGGCCTGTTTTTCACATTAGAGGATGGCCACCCATGATGGTGCTATATTCCTCCATGGCTCCTATCCCCCATCCTCCCCAGACTGCCCTCAAAGCCTTGGATATATGAGTGGTTTCTGATCTACAAACAGCTCCAGCTAGACTGTTGAGCACATGTACTTCATTGTAATTTTCTTCAGAGCAATATCTTTAGACACACCTATTTTCACCGAGAAAAACAAAAAACCAGAAGCAGGAACCATTGAAGATCAGACTAATTGTACAAAAATGATAACAATAACATATTCACATTTACTAATACCCAGTATCTACAAATGATATCTATGAAGTTGATATCTCATCTGCCTCTACAATGCTTATTTCTGTAACATTAGCTCAGGAGTATTTTTACGATATGCTCATTACTAGGTTGTTTTTTTCCAATGGTGCTTGCCAAAATTGCCATTTTCTTGTGGCCCTTCCCAAAATTTTCACTTTCTGCTTCTCTGACCATTTTGCTTTCTGGACTTCTAATCAGCCACAGCAATGTAGCGATGTATCTTCTAGAGAGGGCAGAGAGCTGTCATTTCTCTTAGCTTTGATGTATTACGACATCATTGAACTCTTATACAGAGCGTCTCTAACTTACCTCAGGAAGGATATTTTTATCATCTGGTGGTTGAAAGGGGGGGGGGGGGTTGGTTAATGTTGTCTAACCTCAGCAGCAGCAAAGTGAAATCTAGCTTCATCGAGCTCCTTTTGTCTGCCTCTGTGAGAAACCCAAATTGACTGACAACATGTGTCAGATTGTAGAAATTTCACACATCACCATCATTAGAAACTTTATCACTGCTCAACACTAACAGATCATCATCACGATATGCTCTACCAAAACCTCTTCCTTGCCATTTACCTGTACTGAAAGAGATGCTGCGATTGTTAGCATTTCAGATGAACAACCAAGTTCTGAGGATGCAACTAACGCCCTTCCAATCATTGGATTCTGCTTTTTAAAACATTAACACCAGTCTTAAAAATGACCATGTATGGATAATGAAAGGATTGAGCAGTCTTAATGCACTTTAGTACTTTTAGCCTTGGAATAGGCATAAAGATCTCAGCATTGACTAAATGATAAAGCACAGGAACTCTAAAAAAATTCTATCTGAACAGAGGTTGAAACAACAGCTTACAAGAGGTATCTCTGCAATTTGAAAGCCAGTTGGTGACGTTAATTTTGCATCAGAATCTATAGCACCAGTGGCATAAACAGTTTCAAGTGCTCTAACCATTGCTTCAGGTGACGGAGATGCAAGCCAATCGAAACGCATGATGTTGTCTATGCCCAATGCTTTAAGCTACACATCGAAGTATGATATAATTAGTCATACTTTTTATTCACTCTGGTTTGCTAAATCACCAAGACCTTACTGATGAAGAAAGTTATGTTTCATGCAGAAAGAACTAAATGCAACATTTTCCTTTTTCTAACAAAGAGTTCTAAAAAGTTAATTGTTACTTCAAATGTTAGGGTATATAATTCTGCACCTGCAAGATAGTTGAGATCAAATTTGACCTCTGGATTTCAGGAATACTCTCATCGTGCATCTCGTTAATATATACATCTTCTGTGTACAATCTGCAATGCAAATATATCTAGTAAGTTCAAATCTACCTCCAAAACTGATAGTATTTTGTATTAAGAAAAAGAGCAGACATTTAGCACAATCATCTAGATTCAGGGTCTGAACCCAAGTCTGTGAGACACACTAGATGAGACCTTGAGATTTTTACATTGCTGTATGTTTCTTCCCACCAGCACATTTGAGGCATGCATCGCAAGGCGAATCATTCGTGCCGTTGTATGAGGCCATTGTCATACTTTCCAGCATGGGATGTCTAATTGGCAGGAGAATTTAATGCAGGCAGGGGCACTAAACAGGTTGCACTCTAGAGATATGGTGGCAAAAGTCTTGGCATACATGTTCAATGGAGCCATGTGTGAAGGCTTCCTCAAGAGCTGGAGCACTAATAGCATTGTATCCATTCTTAAGTCAAATGATCCTGCCTCATCCAGTACCTATCAAACCATCATGGCTAGCCAGTTGCGACAAATTGAGTTAGTGGGCAGAGAAAGTGAGCCTCGGTGCATCCAGAAACGTTAGAAATGCGATTCATAAGTTTCTTTCAAGAGGGGATAAAATAAGAAACACGGGTTTTTTTATATAGGGATTTTTAATAGTTTTAACTAGGGAAAGAGGTTCTAAACCTCTATGGAAATCTCTCTTGAACAAAGAATGGTCAATTGAGCTTGAGTGATAATAGAGTCAATTGAGAATAATACGTTACATATCCATGATCCATTATTGACTTGTCACTTATGTTAAAGTTAGTCTTTGGGCGAGTATCAGGGTGCACGAGAGGAGTGGAGTTGAGGACAAGAGAGATAGACACAGCAATACCTCCGGAGTGGCTTGCCCCCCCGATACGAGAACTGATAGAGGCCGGGGATGTATGGGCAGCCACGTTCTCTCCAGCAGGCATCCCTCTTCAGGAGGCAGGTAGAGTGGGTGGCGCCCCCCAGGGGACCTTTTTTTTCCGTTCAGGAGGGGGGACGACTGGCCCTTGACAGAGGGCAACACGATGAGGGGATTGCCACCCTTTCATGGAGGAGGATTCGGGTGGTGGGTCTTTAGGGGAAGACTTGGCAACTGGACCCCTATGTTTTCTGGATGGAGCTCAAGGAGTGGTGCCTTTGGATCTGGGAGGGTAGACCACTTGATGAGCTGGAGTGGGATCCACGAGAGTGGCTATGGCCAGCCTCTGCGGTTGCCAAAAAGCCACCTAGGTTCCTAGAGTATACTACTAGGATTGGCAGACATGTACTGATGCAGGAGGATATGGACTGGGCACCGTCATGCAACAGGCACTAGGCGGAGCACAGCATCACGGCGACGGACCTTCTGGTGCCGCCTATGGGATAGCTGGAGGCCGAGGAGGGTGTCGTATTTTTTATGGCTGGTGGCACATGGAGGTTTGGCGGTGGGAAGCTGGCTTGCCCAAATACAGAAGGAGGGAGGTTGTAAGCGCTGCACACAGCAGCCTCTAGAAACCCCAAAGCACTGTCTTTGGCCTTGTGAGGAGGCGCAGCTTGTGTGGAGAGGAGCATGCCGTATCCTTCGACGTATAGCCCCCAGCCTTGGGTGTATTTCATGGAGAGCTTTTTGTTGGCAGGCAGTTAGCCAAGGCCGTCACCTTTTGTGTGAGGCTAGGATGCAGGACACGATATTCATGATCAAGGCAGGGTCATGCGCAGTGGTCGGTCTAGAGGCTTTACCCATCCGCCAGGTACTGGAGCCCACAGCAGACCGCTCGGAGATATTGTAGATCATAGGGAGTCTTGTTGGATGGCATATCTGGAAGGCGCGATGCTAGGTGGCTTTCAGCGGAGACTTTCAGCACTTGCGACCTTAGCAGAGCTATGGACCTCCATCATTCACTCCCTCCACGGCCGATGGGATCAGGTGCAGGGCGAGTCCAGGGCTCATCAGGAGCTTGTGGTCACTTCATGCATACCTGGGGCGACCAGGGCCTATTCTTTGTGATGCAGGCAGGCAGTCCCGTCTGGCAATATACACCCGCTCTCCCCCCCCCCGGCTTCTTGCCCCCATCCCTCCTAGACCGCCTTGAGAGGCTTGTATACATGATGTAGTGGTGACTTTGCATCAGCTCCAGTTAATCTGTTGAGCATGAGCATTCTGTTGTAATCAGTTTTTTTGAGTAATATAATCAGCCACATTTTACTTGCAAAAAAAAAAAAGTTAGTCTTTGGACAAGCTATACTATGGTTTAGAACTCAAACATAATGATTCATACATATCATACAAAGAAAATTGAAATTAACATGTAAATAACCTATCTACAATATGGACTGAGTCAAGTTGCAACATCATGATTCTCATTTCAAAACAAACTGACAAAATGTCAAAATCAAGAATGAATCATAATATATCATAATTAACTCATAAATGAGACTAAAGTCGTATAATATTCAACTCTCAAGACAAGAATAGATACTAGATTAACAAAGTCCAATAACTAAACAAAATCACAAAAAAATAGTCTCTCGTCCAAAATCTTGAGCCCTCATGAGTCATTACATATCATCATCATCATGCTTAACATTGCCCAATGGTTTTTGTCAAAAAAACCATGTTTTGGGTTTCAACTTACCAAAAAAAAAACACGCTCACATTTTTTAGTCTCAGAAATGTTTCGTAAGTTTCAAATTCAAAGAAACGCGTTTCTTAGCTGCTATGGTAGAGCTCATGGAGATGGATCTGTTGTTGCTCTGTGAAATTCTGCAGAGCTTTTGACATAGTGCCTAGGGCCAAACTGATGCACAAACTATACAGTATGGGAGTACCTAGAGAGGTCACTTGGGGCATTCTAGCATTATATGAGTAGGTGGTTGGTGGAATACGGGTGACACCTAAGGGTCTCTCAACTTCAGTTCACTCTATCATTGGAGTGAAGCAAGAATGCCCTCTCTCACCAACACTCTTTGGATTATACATTGATGAGATCTCCATCTACATCTATTGAGGAGGAGAGAAATTCCACTCACTAGCACTTGGATACTCCTCTTATTGTATGCAGATGATATCGTACTGATAGTTGACTCTCCACAGGGCTATAGAGACATGTAGATGCACTATAGTCTTATGCACACAATTTGAACTCTCTATTAATCTTGGTAAGACCAAGGTTATGGTATTTAAGGCCACATGATAGAGGGTCAAGAGATCAATATCTAGTTTTACATATGGATGACACTTGGAGTATGTTGATTCTCGTACATATTTGGGGGTTTTAATTATAGAGCCCACTTTCACTATGAAAGGGGCAACAAAGACTAGACTTAGACGAGGTAATATAGCATTCAGAGGGTTGGAGAGGACGTGCTCCCACATAAGCTTCTAGGAGCCTTGCACTAAGTTCTAGCTATTTAATACTCACATCCACATTGTTGCATGGAGTACAAATTTGAGGGCCCTGCCTTGACCACCATAGCAGATCAAGCCATAGATATGATGGATGGAGTTCAATACTACAAAGGCCACTAGTATCCATGATTTTTCCAAGATGATCAAAAGTAAGGCATTGGTCTCACATGAGATTGTAAGAGCTGAGCTAGGAGCCCCTTCAATTGTGGTAGAGGCTCTTACAAGATCTGCTTCATTCATGATTTTTTAGAAAGACTCATAGTCCTTAGAAAAAGCATATAATTAAAATAGAACTCACCATGGGTCCGTAAAGTGGGCAAGATGCCCAAGAGGATGGAAACCCTAAAAAAGTTGTATATTAGTGACATAGAAGAGTAAAATAAGCAAGTCATGTGTGTGAAAACTTTGAGTCTTCTTATTCTTGCTTCTCTTTTTTCTAGTTAGTGAGACAGTGGAGCTAGAAAGAGAGTGAGCGTGAGAGGAAGTGAGGGACTAGTGAAGCTCCATCTCTTCTTTAGCAACTTATGGGAGCTCCCCTGACATGAATATGCACAACTAGCCCTTGAGGCCTCACAACTATTGGCAACAAAGGGTGATCCATCAAGTATGCATGCCTAGATGACATAATGGTTTGATTTACATTGTCGTAGCATGGATAGGAGATTGGACGGATCATCAAGTAGGCTCTTATTCAGTGGGAGACCAAGAGGACATGGATGAAACTAGTATATGAGGTGAGGATGAAGATAGCTTTCTAGCAAGACCATTTTCTCCACAACATCGAGGATGGCTTTATCAGACACTAGACAGAGCAACATGGGATGAAGGGAATGGGGGAATGTCGTTCCCTAACAGATAGGACCGAGGAACACATTCCAACTACTAGGAGCGTTCCCTGTCATGTTTGCAACAATGTTCCCTATAAGGAACATTCCAACTTGGAGGAATGTTGTTAGGAGTGCCACATTCCTTTGGTGCTATTTTCTCCATTTGCTGCTCCTGCATCTCTATCAACCTTCATGCCAACCTTCACACCATCACACACAAACACACACACACATGCAACTCATCATCTCCCAAGCTAGTAGAATAGGGAAGCTGCTCCTAGGAAGTTCACACATTTACCAAGAGTATACTATTGGTGCTCGTAGCAGGAATGGTCGAGTGTGTACATTGATTCGACAGCCTATGTGCAAGACCATGAGATGATTGTGGCCGGGAGAGTACAATCATACTTGACACTAGGGACTCGTGCCTTGGGGTCCTCGATGTTTGTTCACCCACAAAGGTTCATGCATGCATGGGTTTTTGGCTGAAGACCGTAACAAGTTTGTCCAAGGTGGACTCTTGGGTTGTTGGGAGGCAACTTCAACAATTTACAAACATTAGAGGACGAGTAAGGTCAAGGCAAGGACATCCAAAGCATAGCAAATAGAAGCTTGGGAGGTATGTATCCTTGCAGTTGCGGCTCTGAATGCATGGAGGGACCTGGCCTTCCAAAGGCACAACAACCCCTTGCATTTCTCTAGGGGATAAAGACAGCTAGGTAGTGCTCTTTTGGAGTGGCTAGACAAGTTCTATGTAGGGAAGTGGGGATGCACTCAAGAAGGACAAGTAGGTTAACTGGCAAGGACCATCTCATCGGATCGTTCATTGATGCTCCCCCCGCTTGATGACCCTATCTTAGTGTTGGATCCTAGATGCTACCACATCTTGGATTTGACCTATGGGCGTGAGGAACGATGATTGAGCAACTTTGGACCAAGATGTGGTACATGATGGACAAATTGCAGAGGAGGTTGCAGAGGCCTTCGGGAAGTTGAGCAGGATTTGGCAGGAGGCAGCCCTCCAAGCTCGTTAGCAATGTTGGGAGGAGGAGAGGGCCCTTTGGCAAGATCTACCAATGATTTAAAGGTTACTTCAAGAGTTGCCTTGGGATCCTACGCTCCATACCCAAGAGCTGGCTGCACGGTTGGCTCTCGCAAGCTTAGAGGATAGGAGGTCAAAATTCTCTTTTGTACCTAAACTTCTTTTGGGTGCACAAGGGGGACATTATGTGTAGAGTTCTTTCGGGTGCGACAGCCATGCACCTTTGGGGACTAGCTCCACAACCTCTATTACTAGTATGGGAGGATTCGTTCCTTCTCAAAGGAGGTGATAGAGCTTGCCACTAACTTCTATAGGCAACTTTTTCAATAGGATAAAGTCTTGGCTTGGGTGACATGATGCAAATAGAAGGTTTAAGATTACATTCCATCCCTTGTCACAAGGGAGATGGAATGGTCTCTCTTTTCCCCCCCTTCAGTAAGGAGTTAATCTAGGCTTTCCACACACACGATGTGTGAGAAATGAAGAGGATGGGCGCCTAGGGCCTTCTTCTCTGCATACTAGGAGGTGGTGAAGGACCCCTTGTTAAAAACATTTCAGGAGATCTTCAGCCCTGGTCGGGTTAGCATGTCAATAGGTCTAGTTAGTCTCCTCCCCAAAGGGGAGATCAATTGGAGTTGTCCCTGTGGAGGCCGATCACATTGTTGTTAGTGGCCTACAAGGCACTAACCAAGATGATTAGCAACAGACTCCACCCCATCCTCCCAAACATCATTCATGACACATAGACAAGCTTCATTCAGGATAGGCATAACTTGGATAATGTTTTCACCTTCTTCAAGGCCACAGAGTAGGCACAACAACTAGTAGATGGTCGTGCTCCTTTTGGACATTGACAAGGAATGATAGGTTGGATTGAGATTTCTTGGAGGGCACCATGGCACGGCTCGGTTTTTCTCAAGAGTGGATTAAAGGTGTGTTTGCATTATAGAGGTCGACCATTGATAGAGTGCTGAGGGGGGATTGAGTTTCCATTTGAGAGATCCGTCCATTAGGACTGCCACCTAGCCCCTTACCTCTTCTTGCTCTTAGCAGAGGCAATGTCCTACTTTCTTTGTTTGAGACTCGACAGCCTTCAAGAGGACCTTATGCTCCCTATCAAGGCAAGGCAAGGGTTGGCCCGCTATGTTGAGAATGATAAGTTGATGCTATAGAGAGAGAGACTAGCATTGGAGGTGTTTTACATGGCTGCAAGTGCCAAAATCAACTCAGGAAAGCCAACTGGTTTCCTCACAGACCTAGATTCCTACACTGAATGGGGCATCCACTTAGGTTTTAGATGGGTGAGCAAGGGGTAGATAGTCTGATACCTTGGGTTCTAGGTGGGATTTGACAATATTTGAGCCCAACAATTCGTCCCGATACTCGACTCCATTAGAAGAAAGTTAACTTACTTGAGCACGGTCCGCCTCTCCCTAGCGAGCAAGAACCTAGTGGTCAACTAGGTTCTCTTGGTGACAACGTGGTGCATTGCCTCATGTAGGTGTTTCTCCTCGACATGTGTGGTTCAACTACACCACTTGGCGTGGAACTTCCTTTGGGCCCATACAAATGGGACAAAGGATTCCCGTGCAAAGGTGGCCTAGGCGACTACCATCCAACATTGCTTTGAGGGGGGATTATTGATCTAGAGTATCAAATTTCAAAGTCTAGCCTTGCTAGGCAAGCTAGTGGTCCAAGGCCTCTTGGAGGGCTTCTAGGAGTGAAGACCTCAGCTAAGCGGGGAGTGGACAACATTCCTGAGATGGCTCTTCACTATAGCACAGACAATGCCACTAGAATCCTCTTTCCTTTGCAGCCTGGGCTTGCCTAAGGCTCTTGTAAAGAGACTTATAAAATTTCAAGAGGAGATTGACCACTGGCCTATGGTTTGGAATCCTTAGGTTTGAGATTGTGACAAGATATAGATTAAAGATGTCACGGGGACCTGAAATTTTGAGATGTTTTAATCTTGCTAGTAACATTTGATTAAGTTATTAATCAAATGTGCAAGGTCGTTTAGCACATGTGATGCACGTAGCAGTTATTTCATGGGAACGGGCCAAGGACCTCGAGGATGTAGTGAGTGTTAAAGGCAAAAGTTGTGTTAAGTTATGCCAACTGGGTTCTGGTGGTCAATTGGTGCTATGTTGGGCCCTAGGAATATTGTTTGGCCATTAGTGTTGGTGGTGACACTAGAGACTAGCATTAATTAATTAATTAATGCTAGTCTAAGGGTCAACAGAGGTTGAGATCCACTCCAAGTTGCAAATGGCCTAGCCAATTTCTAGGCATGTTTAGTTTTGGGCAGGGTCAAAAGGGCTGAAATTAATTTTCAGAATTAATTAATTCTGAAAAATTAATTTAATGGCTGAAAATGCATTAGGAAGGCTGCCACTTGGCAAAACTTTCCCATGCAACTAGGGAGAAGGCTGTTGGAGGGTGGTGGAAGCTAAATTGCAACCGTTTGGAGTTTGGTAGAGGGAGAGGAGGTGATCAACTTTGGCTTTGAGAGGCGATGACGACTGATTGTGCCGCGACTGGACAGGGGGCTGCAAGATTTCTCTTCTGCCTCAAGAGAGGCGGCGGTAGAAGAGGATGGCTTGCCAACCGAGCTAGTGTTTTACCCCCCTTTTGAAGCTGTTGATACCATCAGATTTGTCATTAGAGCTACGAATCAAAAGATACATTTCAGCTGATTTTCTCTCTTTCTACAGCATTCTCTCATCTCCTCCATTCTATGCTCAAGCATTCTCAGCAATTGGTAGCAGAGTACAACCAAATTTGGTGGACAACAGAGAGTTTACCACTGTAAACCCTAAATTACAGCAGTAATTAGGGTTTAGTAGCCACCTTGGGACCCGTGCCATCAGTCAAAGGCATTGTACACTGAAATCAACACCGAAAATTCGTGGAATTGTGAGGATTTCAGATGCCAGCCCATCTATTGTGAATTTGGGGTAGCATTTGACCAGTTTGGGTTCCATTAGGGCAAGTCCTGGGTGAAAATCAAGGGGCAATTTGCTCGAATGCTTTGTTGATTATTGGAACAGCAAGGGGCTTTTGAATCAGCCAAGGAGATCGTGAAATCTCGGCTTGTAATTTATCCATCAGCAATTGAAATTAAAGAAATACCGAAAGGGGCGCCAGTTTTGGGGCCAACAGGGTGTCCACTGTCCAAGTTTATGAAGGTAAAGTGAGCATTTCAGTTTATGTTTATTTACTCATTGCTATAATTAAGTGCTTAATCAGGTTAAACCACCCTATCCAAGAAGGAAGGCTAGTTTATATGGTTCCATTGCCGGGATAATCACTCAATCTCTTGATTTGGTGAGCCCGAGGCACCTGATTGCAAGCCAAATCTTTGTGCTAGTGCTGATTTTTGTGCTCAGTTGAGAAATTACAGCAACATGTCTTCATACAGTGAGATGGAATCAAGCAGTGATGATGCCTCTCAGTATGGACATTCTCATGGGAATGAAGGAAATGCAATGCCTAATCTTGGACAAGGCTCTCATGACGGACAACAAGCTGAAAATGTTGCTGTTGGGCAAGATGCAAGGCCTTCGAGCTGTCATGAGGTAGATGACCAGCAAAGTGAAGAGGAATTTGATGACTGGTTCAAGAATCGGATGAGGACAACAGCAAATCTCTTTGCTGAATCGGCAAAGGATCCTTAGTTCACCCGATTTTTGAATGCTCCGAAGAAGGATAGCAAGGGCAAGAAGAAGAAGTCAACTTCTACACCTTTAGGACAACAAGGTGCACCGAAGATAGTGCCAAATCCTTCACTTGAAGCTCCTAAAGAGGTCAATGAAGCTAAATAGCTGGTACCTATGGGGCAAGAAATGCAAATGCAAGGCCATTATGGAAGTGCCAATCCAATGGATTTTCGACAGCTGGGTATGCATGCTATGATGGGGCAGCTAGGATACTTTGGTGGTAGCACAATTTTTCATGCAATGGTTGGCCAAGGGCCGCATACGCGAATGCATGGTACAAATCCCTATGATATGCAGCAGCCAATGCATGGTGTGCAAGGCCCATTGTTTTCGAGTATGGCTGGAAATGTGCAAAACCCTATGTATGGTAGCATTAGCTTGATGCCTAGGGCACAAAGTGGAATGTTTGGCAATGCATCTGCACCCCCGAATGCTTATGGGGCTCAAGGAATGATTGCTGGTCATCCAAATACTTCATTTGGGCTTGGTCATGATGTAAATACAACAAATGCACCCTTTTTGTAGCAGCCAGTGTTGACAACTTGACTCCTTAAGGGGAAGCAAAAGACTATGATGAGGGTGGAAAAGCAGTGAAGTTTGAGTCCTTCAATGGTGCACAAGATAGGCTGAAAGCTTTGACCTTCATTCAGCAGTTTGATGCAGTCTATTCAGGGGGAAACTTAACCGAATCCTCTAAGTTTCGAAAGGCAGCCACTTTCTTGAAGGGGAATGCATTGCAGTGGTGGTCCAAGCTCTTGATGCAAGGTAGAGCACCGTCAACATGGGTACAATTCAAGCAAATGTTTGCATCGAATTAATTGACTAGTACCTTTGAGGTGGATATCATGACAGCTTGGAACAAGTTTGATGCAAAGGAATGCAAGAATTTAGAGCAATACAATAAGAAGCTTTGGGATGCACTGCTGCTCGTCACTTCTTATCGTGCAGTACCCCTTCATGAGCAAGTGGAAAAATATATATGTCGGCTGCCCAAAGGAATCAGGGATTTTTGCATAAAATCCACTGTGTCTAGCATGTCTCAGCTCATAGAGACTGTTGCTACAACCGATGCTTTGTTGCGTGGAAAGGATTCAGGGTTCCAAGAGAGCGGGGAGAAGCCGAATAAAAAGCTGTTTAAGGCTGAGAAAAGGGACATATCTGAAAACCAGCCTGAAAAGAGGCCAAAACAGCAAAGAAAGGGCTCGAAAACATTGGCACAACGTAGGGAATTGATGGCTGCAAATAAATGCTTTATTTGTGAACAGGAGGGTCATATTGCCAAGAACTGTCCCAATAGGCAGCAAGCTGCAAAATCAGAAAATTAGGGAGATCCTAAGGGTAAAAGGCCCAAAACATCAGTGGGATTGGTGCCCGATGTTGTTAGTGATCAGCCCAATGATGATGCTACTGAGTTGTGCAGAGCATGGGGTAAAAATTAGGGATCAGCATGCGTTGATCTTCTTTGATAATGGCGCACAAGCCAACTTCATCTCTACTGACATGGCAACCTGTCTAGGCATCAAAGAGGATGAGATGGGAGCCATGGGGGAAGTTGGAATGGCATGTAAGGGTCATGCAGAACCTGTCACACCACTCATTGGAAATCTTCGGTTGCACATACAGGGATATGTAGACAGCGAAGAGTTTTACATTGCTTCACTTGAGGGTTGTGATGTGTTGCTTGGTATGCCATGGTGCCACCGTATACATGCAGTGATTGATTCATATGCAAAAGA
Source organism: Lygodium microphyllum (assembly GCF_053477565.2). NCBI lineage: Eukaryota > Viridiplantae > Streptophyta > Polypodiopsida > Schizaeales > Lygodiaceae > Lygodium > Lygodium microphyllum. The sequence continues at coordinate 20,413,251 of NC_141158.1, read as the reverse complement.
AATCACTATTCAACATAAGGGAAAGACACTCACACTTGATGTAAAGTTGAAAGGGGAATCTGTCCCTGTTGTATCCACAGCTGCTATTTCTAAAGTAATGAAAAATCATCTTTCAGTGTATTTAGTTTTTGCTAAGGATAAGGATGATAGTGCGAATGTTGGGAATATGTCTAAATTAGAGAAGGATCGCATGTCATTTTTGAAAATGTATGCTGATTGCTTCTCTCAGTTACTTCTAGGGCAGCTATCACCTGAAAGACCCAAAGATCATGGCATAGACCTTATCCCTGGAAGTAGCCCTCCTAATAAACCACCCTATAGAGTCAGTGTAGCCCAACAGGAGGAGATTATGAGTCAGATAAATGAGCTGTTAGAAAAAGGGCTGATTCAACCCAGCTCATCTCCTTTCTGTTCTCCAGTGCTTTTGGTGCAGAAAAAGGATGGTTCATGGCGTATGTGCATTGACTATCGTACTCTGAACAAGATTATGATAAGGAACTGCTTTCCGATCCCTCGGATCGATGATGTTATGGATAGATTGCAGGGGGCAGTAATATTCAGCCGTATAGATTTGAAAAGTGGGTATCATCAGATACGCATTAGACCAGAGGATGTGCCTAAGACAGCTTTTAGGACATCTTTTGGGTTATATGAATTTCTTGTCATGCCTTTTGGACTTACGAATGCTCCTGCCACTTTTAATAGGATGATGGATCGCATCTTTCGGCCACATAGAGCATTTGTGGGTACTTTCTTTGATGACATGATTGTCTATTCAAAGAATGAGACAAAGCATAGAAAGCACTTAGACATTGTTTTCAACAAGCTATGTAAGCATAGACTGGTTATCAATGACAAAAAGAGTGAATTCTTTTTGCATGAAATCCACTTCTTGGGACATATTGTATCGGCTGATGGTATTCGTATGGACCTTGCTAAGGTCGAAGCAATACGTTCATGAGATCCGCAGCTTCTTGGGTTTATGTTCTTACTATAGGAAGTATGTACGCGGGTTTACTGAAATTGCATCTCCATTGCATGCTTTGCAAAAGAAAGATGTGCCATTTAGATGAACAAAAGTGGAAATTTCAGCATTTGAAAGATTGAAGAAAAAAATGACTTCAGATCCTGTGCTTGTGTTACTTGATCTAAGGAAGTCATTTGTGGTTCAGTGTGATGCATGTGGTAACAACATTGGGGCTGTCCTTATGTAAGATGGCCGAGTTGTGGGGAGAGGAATTTACAGGTTTATGAGAAAGAGCTCTTGGCTGTAATTCATGCACTGTCTACGTGGAAACATTATTTGTTGGGGGCTAATTTTACGGTGCAGATAGACCATCAGACTTTGAGGTACTTTCTGACGCAAACAAAGTTGTCAGAGAAGCATATGAGATGGGCAAATTTTCTCTCTATGTTTCATTTTCAGATTGTACACATTGATGGTAAAAAGAATGTTGTGACTGATGCACTGTCACATAAGACACAAATTTCAGCCGTTACTATGGTTTATCACACTGAGTTGGATGCCATGAAAGAGCAATATGCTGCTGATTCGGACTTTGCTAATGTTTATGATCAGCTTTGCAATGGCCAAAGGCATGAGCATTTTATACTAAGAGATGGATTTCTGATGATGCATGGACGACTGTGTGTCACATAGCAGTTGAGGCCTAGAGTGATCATTGAAAGTCATGCTCCTTCGTATGCAGGACATAGAGATATTGATGCCATAGTCAAGGCAACGGAGCATTTCTTTTATTGGCTAGCTTTGAGGCATGATGTAGAGTAGTATGTTAGGGCATGCATCATATGTCAGAAGGTAAAGCATGATAGGCAAAAGATGCCGGGCTTGTTGCAGCCCTTGCCTATTCCAGATAGGCCTTGGCAGAGCATTGCTATGGACTTTATCTTTGAGTTTCCTAGGATACCTATAGGGAATGATGGGATATAGACTATTATCTGCAGGTTTAGCAAACAAGCCCATTTCATTCCAGTGAGTTAGAAGATAAAGGCTGATCATATGACACAATTATTTATGCAGCACATTTTCAAGTATCATGGTATGCCTGAGTTGATCATCAGTGATCGAGACCCTCGGATGACCAGTCTATTCTGGAAGGGGTTGTTTGAGAATATGGGTACCGGGCTGAAATTCTCATCATCCTTCCATTCGCAGACAGATGGTCAATTTGAGGAAGCAAATTCCACAGTGTTGGATCTTTTGAGGTGCTATGTTTTAGACCATAAGACACAGTGGGAGCAGTATTTGCCATTGGTTGAGTTTGCATACAACAATACGGTGCATAGTTCCACTGGCAAGGCTCCATTTGAGGTGGTTGAGAGTGGCAAGAAGGCTCCACCTATTTTGCACACTAAGGATAAGATCTTTGAGGCTGATCACTTTGTGGAAAGCTTGGATGCAGCCTATAGAAAGATAAAGTATGCACTTTAGAGATCACAGGACAAGTAAAAGCGGACAGCTGATCGCCATAGATGTGCTTTGCAGTTTGCAGCAGAGGGCGATTATGTATTGCTGCGTTTCGAAAAGGCAAGGCTGAAAAAGATGAAGGGAAGAGAGAGGTTGTATTCGAAGTTAAGCATAAGATACTATGGGCCCTTTCAAGTGTTGGAAAAGATCAACGATGTTGCATATTGGCTGAAATTACCTCCACATTGGCGGATACGCAATGCCTTTCATGTCAGTTTGTTGAGACCTTTTTGTGGTGATGTGCTAGAAGATGTATTTGTTGAAATTCAGCCAGAGGTTGAGAAACTAGATAAGATTTTGGTACTCGAGTAGATTTTGGCACATAAGGAAAGGAAGGTCAGAGGTAAAGTTTCCAGAAGATATTTTGGTGAAATTTCAAAACTATTCACCAATGAATGCAAAATGGATGAAAGAGGATGACTTGACAGACCATCCTCAGTTGTTGCGACTTTATCTCGATGCCTTTCAGTTAGAGCCGACTTTGGATCAGGCTTACTCAGGTTCAGCAGAGCGGGAGTCCAGAGCATTGCCTAATCAAGGGGGAGGTAGCACTTCCACTCCACTGGTTTTGGACAGCTCTCATACGTAGTGGATCTCGGATGTATTGAGCATTCATCCAAGGTACTGTGCTGACAGTATGTCTGCCATGAGGTCACTACTCGGTGTACTAGTCACTGTGAGATACATGTATATGAGTATGGTTGTCACCGCGACTCTGAGACTATACTTATGCATAAGTTTTTGGACGAGTTTGGCATGAGTTTTTGCCTCAGTTTTGAGATCAATCTCTAATTAGTTTCAGCTAAGTTTTTGATCAGTTTGAGAACCGTTTATGATCACTTTGGGATGAGTTTTGCATCAATTTCTGATCAGTTTTTTTTAACCATCAGCTTGTGATCAGTTTCGAGTCACATTTGCAGCCATTTGTGATCAGCTCTCATATCAATCCATGATCAGTTTATGATCAGGTCATGCTCAGTTTTTAATGGTTACAATTGATTCCATGGACAGCCGCATGTAAATGAATGTCATTGATAGTTTTAGCCATGGTTTATGTTGAGAATATGCTTTACTGTGGTTTTGAGTTAGAACAGCTGAGAAACATGAGTTATGGATGCATCCAATGATTTCTAGCAACAATTTTGGACTATTTTTCAGTTTTCTAATTATGTTTTGTTGGCTGGAAATTTTCAATAAGTTTTGCGCATATGCAACAGTTCGACAACAGTGGCCAATGTTGTGATGACTGTTATACCAAATTGAAATTCCAATGCAATATACTTTTGCTTTGGCCCAATGCAGTGCAATCGAGGACGATTGCAAGGTTTTCAAGGGGGAGGTCTGTCACGGGGACGTGAAATTTTGAGATGCTTTAATCTTGCTAGTAACCTTTGATTAAGTTATTAATCAAATGTGCAAGGTTATTTAGCACATGTGATGCACATGGCAATTATTTCATGGGAACGGGCTAAGGACCCCGAGGATGCAGTGCGTGTTAAAGGCAAAAGTTGTGTTAAGTTATGCCAACTGGGTTTTGGTGGTCAGTTGGTGCCAGGTTGAACCCTAGGACAATTGTTTGGCCATTAAGTGTCAATGGTGACACTAGGGACTAATGCTAGTCTAAGGGTCAACAGAGGTTGGGAACCACTCCAAGTTGCAAATGACCTAGCCAATTTCATTACAGATGGGTATGTTTAGTTTTGGGCAGGGTCAAAAGGGCTAAAATTAATTTTCAGAATTAATTAATTTTGAAAAATTAATTTAATGGCTGAAAATGCATTAGGAAGGTTGCCACTTGGCAAAACTTTCCCATGCAACTAGGGAGAAGGTTGTTGGAGGGTGGTGGAAGCTGAATTGTAGCCGTTCGGAGCTTGGTAGAGAGAGAGGAGGTGATCAGATTTGGCTCTGAGAGGCGACGATGACTGATCGCGCGCTGCGACAGGACACGGGGCAGCAGGATTTCTATTCCGCCTCAAGAGAGGGCGGTAGAAGAGGAGGGCTTGCCAATCAAGTTGGTGTTTTATCCCCCTTTTGAAGCTGTTGGTGCCATCAGATTTGTCATTAGAGCTACGAATCAAAAGATACATTTCAGCTGATTTTCTCTCTTTCTACAGCATTCTCTCATCTCCTCCAGTCTATGCTCAAGCATTCTCAGCAATTCTCAGCAATTGGTAGCAGAGTACAGCCAAATTTGGTAGACAACAGAGAGTTTACTGTGTAAACCCTAAATTACAGCAGTAATTAGGGTTTAGCAGTCACCTTGGGACCGGTGTCATCAGGCAAAGGCATTGTACACTGAAATCAATACCGGAAATTCGTGGAATTGTGAAGATTTCAGATGCCAGCCCATCTATTGTGAATTTGGGGCAGCATTTGACCTGTTGGGGTTCCATTAGAGCAAGTCCTCGGTGAAAATCAAGGGGCAATTTGCCCGAATGCTTTGCTGATTATTGGAACAGCAAGGGGCTTTTGAATCAGCCAAGGAGATCGTGAAATCTCGGCTTGTAATTTATCCATCAGCAATTGAAATTAAAGAAATGCCGAAAGGGGCGCCAGTTTTGGGGCCAACAGGGTGTCCATTGTCCAAGTTTATGAAGGTAAAGTGAGCTTTTCAGTTTATGTTCATTTGCTGATTGCTGTAATTAAGTGCTTAATCAGGTTAAACCACCCTATCTGAGAAGGAAGGCTGGTTTACAGGAGAGCACCCTCACATCCAATGGGTAGGTTGGGAGGATGGCCTTGCTTGCACTATGACAAGAGTACAATGGTAGAGCGCCAGCTCGCACACTCCACAAGCTCCCTCTCTCTACACCAAGCATTTGCAAATATGAGTGTGATAATGGACTATGGCCACACTCCCACCTTTTATAGACAAAAATAAAGGGGTTGTCCTACCACAAAATAGGTTGGCCAATTACCAAATAAAGGATGTAGAGACTGCCCATAAATTAGGCCGTGGGCACTCCTGAACTTGTGATATGACGACTTCTAACAGGATGTATTTGTTACTCACTAAGATATGCTTTCTTATTAAGTATTTGAGTTGATATGGAGGAAATGGAATCCAGTGGTTAAGTCATACACAACTTTGAAGTCTTAAAAAGTTTGGCTTGTAGGAGCTCACAAGCGGCCATCATCAGCTCAATGTCCTACAAGCAAAAAGGTTTACTGACTGATTACAGTGAAAGGATAAGTTTGAGAAGGAGATGTACTGAAAGGACTGACTGAGGACTGAATCAACCAGTGGTACTCCAATCATGATCTGCATCTCCATAGTTTGGTCAAGTGTCACTTGTTTGGGTCACACTCTAGTGACCTCTGAAGAGGCAGTCACCTATGTCGTCTGGCTGACTCCACGTCTGAAGAAGTCAATAATGGCTGTTTGTTGGACATATTTAGCCTGGTGTCTTGTATCACTGTGTCAACTTTACTTGTGCATGGGGAAGCTGTGCAAGACAAACAGCAGGAAGTCATGAAGGGATGAGGAGCTGCAGAGTATCAAGGGAAGAAGAACTCAACATGGCATCTCTTGATAGAACTACATCTGAAGTGAGCATGCTATATTGTTGTTTTCAAGTTAACAGGTGGATGAAACAATGCATATTACTTCAATAAAACAGACATTCACAGCTAACATAAGTCTCCCATTATAACCATGAAAGTTGTATACCTGTAACATTTTCCAGGCCGGACTCTGCCAGCTCTACCAGCCCTCTGCTGGGCAGATGCTTTTGATATGGGTGTTATTACCAATGCCTCAACATCTTTAATCTGTAAAATGAGAACAAAGTGGAATTCAGTTTAAAGTATCTGAGTAAACGCTTGTTTTTTTCATCTTTGAAAAGAAAGACCAGCCTATTAGGTAACGTGACTTCAAGGGCTATAGTGATCCCATGTAAGAATGCAAAAAAAGAAGTAAGAGCCCATGGCATGCTGGATGTGCTAGTGGGTAGCTAACTACATACCAGATTCTGGGGAGGAAAAAGCCAGATTAGTGATCTGTAGATCCAGATTGGTTCCAAACACGCAAAAGGCTTCACCACTTGCCTCAGCCTTTTGGAATCACCTTGAACCTTCCCTAATTTTCTTTTTGCAAATAAAGTGTGGCTAATTATATTACTTCAGAAAAAAACCCTGAATATAAGGCAGTGCTCATGCTCAACAGACTAGCTGGAGCTGATGCAAAGTCACAGATATATCAGATGTACAAGCCTCTCAGGGCGGTCTAGGGGAGATGGGGGTAAGAAGCCATGGAGGGGGGGTATATCGCCATCTAGGGCTGCCTGCCTGCCTCACGATGAACCTTCCCTAATACCCTTCAAGGAACACAAAAGATAGTCTCTAGCAAAGTAGTCCTCCCTGCTGCCACACCTGATTGTACAAGTCATCACATTGTTGATGATCGGCCATCCCCCAAAGTACTAGGAGAACCCCAAACACTGGCTGTAGGACTCCTTACGTAAAGTTAGCAGTGATACTTGTGAGGATTGCAACTAAACCAAGCATTATATATATGCTTCAGAATACAACCATTGCTCTCTTCAGAATACCATGGTTGCTCCCAACTTGTGATAGAAAAAATTAAAAGTGTAATGACCAACACTTTTAGGGAGGGAATTCTAGTGACTAGCATACACAATGTTTAAATTTTGAGGTATTACCCACTGATTCAGTCTTCTGACTATTTTGGAGAAATTTATAAACAAGCAAGCAGAAAACGAGTATAAGATAAGTAATTGTGATCTATAGAAAGCTCATTGTTTGAAAACTGGGGCAGTTCAAATGTAATTAGGGATTGTGGCTGTCATGAGGACATGTATTTTTGAAACCTCACTTAACATGTGGATTAATTTTTAATCACACGGTTAAGTAAATGTTGCACATGTGAGGTGTAATTGGGGTTAGAGTAAATTTATGAGCCTGAGACCCAAGGAAATCACAGGATGTCAGAGACAAAAGTTGCTATAAGTTATGTTGCACAGGTACTTGGTGGTGTCTAGTGCCACTTGTTGGCCTAGGTCATTCATTTGGCCATAAGTGTCAGTTGGAGACACTAGAGAAGTGGCATTTAATGGTACCTAATGCCAATCTGATGGTCAAAGATGGTGCAAAGACACTCGGCAATGGTAATTGCCTAGCCAATTTAATTATTGGCTAGTCAGATTATTTTTCAGGGCATTGAAATAATTATTAGATTAATTTTTAGTATTTAAAGTCTGAAAATTAATATTTAATTATGGATAATGCTTGAAAAACCATTTGGGAAGGTTCCCACTTGTCAAAAATGGCCATGCAAGACTGAAAAACGTCTTTAGAGGTTGGAGAGAGACATTTTAGTGCATTCAACCTGCAAGAGAGGGGGAGGAGATGCTGCTGGTCCCATTTGCAGCCATTGGAGGACCTTCTGAGGTAGCTAGGGGTAGGAGAAGGCTAATCAACAGTAGGTGATAGCACCTACAGGTTGTTGAGACAGGAAAGCAGCAATAAATGACAGATTTTCTTTAGTTCTTTGCATCTACAAGCTGTTGAGACAGGGCAGCAACAGTAAGTGACAGATTTTCTTCAGTTCTTCACGAAGAAAGTCAGAATTTTCTCTCTCCTTAGCATTCTCTCTCATGTCCCTACCTTTCTATAGCCTTGCTTCGACCATTACACTATTGAGATCACCAAAGACTGAGAAATTTCAGATTTCTTTGCTATAAACCCTAATTTGCAGTAGAAATTAGGGTTTAGCAGTAGCCTCAAGAAGCATGCCAAAAATTGGAAGCTCCAAGACTTCGATTCACTAGGGCTGAAGCTATTTTCAATCGAATTCAGGTGGAGGGTTCAGCAAATCAATGAACTTGGGGCCTTTTCCATCTCCATCAAAGCACGTGAAGGCCAATTGACTACCTAAATTAAGAGGCAAATCATACTGAAGACTTGCTTGTCATTTTGGACAGCAAGGGGAGTTGGAATACCGAAAGGGATTGGGAGAATCCCATTGTACATCAACTTCTTCTTCAATAAAGTTAAATAAATACCGAAAGGGGCACTAGTTTTGAAGCCAATAGAGTGTCCAATGTCCAAGATTATCTAGTAAAGTGTGCATTTCAGTTTTGTGAACTTTTTAATTGCTGTAAAAAGTGCTTAATCAGGTTATTTACAACCCTATCTGAGGAGGAAGGTTGGTTACAGTGGCAGCCACGAGAGAACAGCATCCAACTTGCAGCGAGAGGAGAGGAAATGCTTATGATGTTTTAAATAGCTCCATAGAGCTCATTGTTTGAGTTCTGGAATAGTTCAAACCTATTTAGAGATTGTGACAGAGGGGAGAACAGCTTTCAGCTTGTGGCAAGAGGAGAGGAGGCCCTAATTGTTCAGGAGTCCCATGAGTTTGAGGGTTGAAGATTTGTTTTTTTGAAACATAATACACTATTAAAGGCCCCTCGAAAATAATCATCACTAAGATAAAGAAAAACACACCACAAAGTCCACGTACATGAATTGAACAAAAGTGCATGGATCACCTCCCTTTTCCACCCTTGACTTTATGGATTCCCTTATCCACTTTTCCTCACTACCATGTTGACTTCTTTATGAGGATAGATCCACATCTTCCTCATTGAGGGTATCAGAGCACATCAACATCTTGCACATGCTTCTCACTTAGCTCTCTTCCCTTGTGGTAAGGAGGAGAGAAGAAGGGTGGATTGGAGCTTCCCTAAGATCTCTAATCGTATGAGTAAAGCGTCATCAAGTAGAGTTTGCCACTTTTCAACAAACTCTGTTGTTGATTGCCCTTCTTACATAGTGAAAGATACAAGCATCCTCAAAGTAGTAACTTCATGGATGTCATATTTCTTTCCATAGACATCCTTAAACTTGGCCCAAATGAGATTTGCAGTATTTGATCATTGCAGTGCAGAATCATCTCCATTAAGGCATTGCATTGGCCAAGTGAAGCAACTCATTGAGAATTTCATAAGAGGATGTAGTAACTCTAGGTCATGCATTGGCCAAGTGAAGCGACTAATGAGGAATTTATTTTGATCAAGTGGAGATGGTAGCTTGCGAGGGCTAAGGTAGCCTAGGATGTTATCATTCAGCCTAGATCTAGGGGTGGTTTGGGAATTATTGACCCACATAGTCAGAGCAAAGCGTTGATGGTAAAACTCATAATGAGGGGCCTTTTTCCAAACGAGGAGTCATTAAAGAAGCTACTACGATGGAGATTAGACAACATTGCTCCTGGTCATGAGGGACCATGACAACCTAGCACACATTGAATCTTTCAACACATCTGAGCTACAAGGCTTGGGAACAATTTTGATGTCAGATTTTGTGAGAGAGGACAGCAGGATCGAAGCTCAGCAAAGAAAACAGTAGATAGTGTGAGAGTGAAGCACGACACCCAATGCAATAGACTGAAAGAGTGTAAACTGAAAGTACAAGGTACAACCCTTAAACCTTAGGGTCGTAGGGGGGTGTTCACACCTGAACACGGTAAGTGCCCGTAAGTGTGTGTCATAAGCACATACGAAATAATACCATAAGTCTGGGGGAAAAAACCTCTCCTACCGAGAGTAAAAAGTGCCCCAGTGCCCTACTGATCATCGACACTCCGATGTGAGCGTAGGTGTAAGTGAGGCGTAAGTGAAATACCCAACAAACCCCCCTGGAGTGAAGAGTGATCAAGGGTACAAGGATCATCCGCCACCAAAGGAGATCAAATTTAAAGCATGGCGAAATGCTTCAAATTTGTCACGAGGAAGAGCTTTGGTGAAGATGTCTGCCACATTACTGGTGGTAGGACAATAGACAAGGCTGATATCACTTGCATGTAGCCTCTCTCTCACAAAGTGATAATGTATCTCAATGTGTTTCGTGCGTGCATGAAACACTAGGTTCCATGCCACTGCAATGGCACTCTGACTGTCAATGAACAAAGGAGTAGGCTTCGTAACAGATACATCCAGATTAGCAAGCAAGAGTCTAATCCATACACATTCAATTGTGGTAGTGAAAGCTGCATTGTATTCAGCTTCACATGACAATGTGGCAACAGTGGATTGTTTCTTGCTAAGCCAAGATATGCAAGACGAGCCAAGAAAGAAACAATTGCCACTAGTGGAGTGACATGAATCATAATCACCAACCCAATTAGAATCACTGTAAGCATGTAACTGCAGTGGTCCCCCCTTGGTATGAAGCAATCCAAGAGATCTAGTACCCTACAAATAACGGAAGACACGCTTAACAGCTTGCCAATGTGACATGCATGGCTGATGCATATATCTGCTCAAGGCTAAAACTGCAAACTGTATGTCTAGCCTAGTGTTGCATAAGTAAATAAGACATCCAACTGCTGGAGCATATGTGTGTATATCAAACAAATCATTGTCATCATGTAATGACAGTTTAAGTCCAGGTTCCATTGGTGAACACACTGGCTTGCAATCCTGTAAGCCAAACTTCTCAAGAAGTTTACCAATGTATCTTGATTGTGATAACCCAATACCTCTAGCATCATTTATGAACTGAATGCCCAAGTAATAATGCAAAGACCCCAAGTCTGACATGTCAAAAGTTTGCTGCAACTTTTGTTTAAATGCTGAAATCTGATCAGCATGTGTCCCTGTAAGCAAGAGATCATCAACATAAGGACAAATGATCAGCATGGATCCCCCCTCTTTACATACGTAAAGGGTAGACTCGGATGAGTTGTTTATGAACCCTTGGCTAAGCAAGAAAGTATCAATCTTTGCATACCAAGCTCTAGGAGCTTGTTTCAAACCATATAAAGCTTTTTTCAACTTGCAGACCAAGTGTTCCAAGCCCTCAACTGCAAAACCAATGGGTTGCTGTACATATACTTCCTCATGAAGTTCCCCATGTAAAAATGCAGTTTTAATATCCAACTGATGCACAGTCCATCCATAATGGGCAGCCAAAGCAACCATAGACCTGATGGTCGTCATGCGAGAAGTAGGAGCAAATGTCTCCTCATAGTCAATGCCTTTCTTCTGTGCATAGCCTTTAGCTACAAGCCTTGCCTTGTATTTGTCAATGGATCCATCTGCATTCCGTTTCAACTTGTAGATCCATTTTGTTCCAATGGCTTTCTTCCCAAATGGCAAAGACACCAATCCCATGTTTGATTCTTAGTGATAGAATCCAATTCATCTTTCATTGCTGCCATCCAATGCACACTCTGTTGTACATCCTCAAAACATTCAGGCTCCTCATCATCAAGGGTGCTTGCTGCCATAACGAACTCCATGGTATGTGTAGTATCATGCATACGAGCTTGCCTTCTAGTACGACCAGCCGAGGGTGCATCCAGATGACTATCTTTCATAGTCTGTAAATACCATCTAGGAATTTGTCTTGCCTCCTGACTGTGCATAAGCTCTTGCTGAATTTCAGTTTCGACACTTTGCTGAGTATTCAGATCAGCCAATGGTTGTTTTTCTGCATTTTCAAAAGGAGTAGCTGACTGAACATTGAGTTTACTTGCCGAAACTCCAGCTGAATCACCAAATGTAATGGGCAGCAGCCCTTCAAATACATCACGGGCAGCCTGATATGTATCTAAACCAGCCAGGGACAATTCTGATTTTTCATCAAATAGTACATCCCTACTGACAAACACCTTTTTAGAAACAGGATCATAGAGTCTGAAGCCTTTGCTCTCACTGCTATATCCCATAAAAATGCATTTGACAGCCTTGTCATCCAACTTTTTCCTGAGTACCTTTGAAATATGTGCATATGCAAGGCACCCAAAGGTACGAAAGTGTCCAATAGAAGGTTTCCGGCTATTCCAAGCCTCAAAAGGTGTAATTTTCTTCAAAGCTTTGGTGGGGCATCTGTTTAAAACATGGCAAGCACACATGACGGCTTCTATCCAAAAACTGTGAGGCAAGCTCTTTGCCTTCAGCATACATCTGGCCATCTCCATGAGTGACCGATTCTTTCTCTCTGCAACCCCATTTTGCTGTGGAGTATAAGCAGTAGTGTACTGATAGACAATGCCCTTCTGCTTCAAAAAAGAATTCAACATAGAGGACATGTATTCCCCCCCTCGGTCCGAACGGAGAGTCTTAATTTTACAACCAGACTGGTTTTCAACAAGTGCAATAAAAGCCAAGAATGCATCATACACTTCTAAATTTTTGACCAAAGAGTAGACCCAACAAAATCGAGTAAAGTCATCAATAAAAGTCACAAAATAGTAACATCCTCCCAATGACTTCGTTTGCATAGGCCCACATACATCTGAATGCACTAACTGCAACCTGGCTGTTGCTCTAAAAGCAACATCACGGGGAAACGAAATGCGATGCATTTTTCCCAAAATACATCCTTCACTTAAGTGCTCAAGAGGTCTCTCCAGTAGAGGTAATCCATCTAGCATCTGCATATGCTGTAAGAGCATCAAGCTGCCAAAGTTCACATGTCCCATCCGAGCATGCCATAACTCTGCCTGTATCATAGCAGGAGTAAGAGTGGATGTCAAATACACTCGACTGATCAACTGAAAGAGCATCTAACTCGTATAACCCATGACATAAAGTGTCTGTCAAGACCAAAGTCATGTGTTCTTTGTGTCTCACCATGCATTGGTCATCATCAAATGTGACCTGCAATCCACAACGTGCCAAAGAAGAGATAGAAAGCAAATTCTTCTTTATGTCTGGCACAAATAAAGCATCTTGTAGGCGGAGAAGAGAGCCATCAATGGCTGTGAGCACAATCTCCCCAATGCCTCTAAGAGGGTATGAAGCATTGTTGGCACATTGTACAGACTTGCCAATTGGAGCTACATGAACAGATGCAAATACATCTCTACGAGATGTAATATGCCTAGAAGCACCACTGTCAAAAAACCAAGTGCCTGCATCCTCAGTAGAGCTGAATGCTCGATCTGCCCAAGAGGTGTCATAACTGCATGTGTAAAAACAATAGTCCCTATCTGCAACAAAGGACGCGGACTCGGTTGCAGTGGAAGGAGCATTAGAAACAGACATTCCTGATTCTTGTTTCTTCTCTTTAGCAATGCGCTTTCTGCACTCAGTAATGTAGTGGCCTGGCTTCTTGCAGTAATGGCATTTACCCTTTTTTGGCTTGCGTGCCCCCTTGTTTTTTGTTTGCTTGTGATGTGCCAGAAGTCCCAGAACTCTGCGGAGCATTCTTCACTTGGCTGCCTTTGCCCTTTTGTCTTGCTATAAAAGCCTGCTCAATGGCTATAGCATCCACGCCACTATTCCTCCATGTTTGCTCCTCCTTTAGAAGCAAATTGACTAACTGAAGAAAAGTGATTGGCTGCGCGGCAATCCTCATTGTGAGGTTTAAGGCCATATGAAAAGCCAACTACGAAGGAGGTAATGAGTTCAAAGTGGTAGATATCATATGTGTATCTGAATAGTACAACATTCATGAGTTGCTCTTGCAAATCCTGAATTTTATTCAAGTGATCCTGAATAGAATCACCTTCATCCATTTTCAATGTCTCTAGCTCTTTCTTTAAGAAAGAGATGCGAGTCTCATTCTTGCCTGCAAACATCTGCTCCAAAGTTAGCCAAGCTTCTCGTGAAGGAGCTGCTGTACGAATGTGGGGGATGATTGACCGCTGAACTGCCAATGCAATCAGCGACAAAGCCTGTGCATCCCGTGTATCCCATGCTTTTGGAGCTGCTGTTCTTTGGGGAAGTGGCTGAAGTGGAGCAAGCTGAGGTGATGGTGGTGCACGTCCTCCTGGAGGAGTAGCTGGAGCCACAACTCCAGGTCGAGCTTCTTTTCCACTAACATAATCCCAAAGATTTTTGGTCACAAGTACATTCTTCATCATGAAGGACCAAAGTGAATAGTTATTTCCATCCAATTTGTCTTCCTTGGATACATAGGTGAAAACATCTCCTCCCTGATTTGCCATGATGTTCAATTACCAAAAAATGCAAAAGAGCAATGTCGAAGTAGGACTACACTAGAAATTTGAAAATTTTCAGAAATTGCAGAAAATAACTTTCTGTAATTAGTGTACAGAGGTGCACTTTGTCAAAACTGTCTGTTATGCACGCAGTCCAACGTGCAATTAGTGTTCAGCAACACTGTACCAGCAAATCCCCAAAATTTCTTGCCTCAAATGTGTTCAAAACAATCTTTCTGTGACTGTAGCTGCAGTTCATATGCCAATGTCCTTAAAAAACATAAAAGCCCCAAAATGTCTGATAAATTTGGCCAAAAAATTGCATTCAATGTGTCCCAGACATGCTGTGCCTACTGCATAGGAATCCCCTCTTCCAAAAATTTATATGGAATGAAAGGATAAAGAAAATTTTTAAAAAATACATGACGTCTGACGGGCTGTCGTTGACCACTGGCGCGTATCAGGTCAGACGGGTGGTCAGCGTGGTGTTGATGGGTGACAGGCGGCGCAATAATAGGCGTGGCACAGGGGCGGACAGGAAGCGTTTGATACCTGATGTTGACATGGCAAGAGCCGGAGTCGCTGACGATGCCTGAACAGAGGCGTCGCAGGCAGGTGATGTAGCATAGGGGCAGAGAGGAGCTGCGCTCTGTCCTACCGCGAGCCTTGGAAGGAGACGGCACAGTGC
Source organism: Lygodium microphyllum (assembly GCF_053477565.2). Taxonomy (NCBI): domain Eukaryota; kingdom Viridiplantae; phylum Streptophyta; class Polypodiopsida; order Schizaeales; family Lygodiaceae; genus Lygodium; species Lygodium microphyllum. Next base: position 20,398,164 of record NC_141158.1, on the reverse strand, counting down.
TGAGATCACTGCTTGCTGCTGCTGTCCGTGGGTGTCTGCCCTCTGCAGTTTGTTGTGCCAAGTCAGAGTAAGAGAGCCATCACCTGGGAGCACGTGACTGCAACCCTGCACAGATCGGAGAGCTGATCTGTGCCTGTACACACACAGAGAGAGAGAGAGAGAGAGAGAGAGAGAGAGGGAAAGCGGCCTGCGCGTTTCTGCCCCCCGTGAGATCTTCACTCGGCCTCTGTCCAGTATACGCAGTGATACAATATGGCTGGTCTGGATCTGGATTTTATAGACCAAACGGTGGCAGCGCTTGGTCCGGATTCTGATATTGAGGAACCTGAGGATATGGTTTCGTGCACCGAAGAGATGCCCCCTGGTCCTGACATCCAGCCTGCAGGTAAATGCACCAAGCATACTTCGGAAGAGACAATGGATCATCAAGATCGTTCCTATGCTCAGGTTGCTTCGGATTCTGTGGACTCTCAGGATGTTGACTGGAAGCATTTGTTGGAATTTGCTAACACTCTACTTGGCGATTATGTTCAACATAATCAGGAAGTCTTTTCTGACTCTGCACCTGACGATGTTCTGGAAGCCACTGTGGACCCGAAAACTGTGTTGCGCTCCTTTTCGGTGTTTTATGATTGCACTGTGATACTCTTCTTCACTGGTAGAATCCCACTGCTTTCCCGTATTCGCCAGTGGCTGCACAGTCTGCTACAAGGGGAATGTGTTGAAGAGATTTTTGTTGGGCCCCAAGGTTTTTTTGAGGTGCTGTTGAAATCTGAGACGCACCGTGCTGCTCTCCTGTCTAAACTGCCTTTGTTTTTTGATCGCCGGTTGGTCCATGTTGTACCATGGCGCCCAATGGCAGATTTTCAGCGTCTGCTGCAATGTGAATGCCCTATGTGGGTTGAAGTGGAAAACTGTCCGGCTGTCTATTGGCCACTGTTGAAGGATGCTATGGCCGCTGTGGGCATTGTTCTGGTCCCTGCAAGTCTAAGGGCTGTGAATCGCAACCGATTGTGTATGTTATGGGACATTGCAAGGAAAAGGCCTGCTTGGTTACGTCTCAATTGCTCTGGCATGCATCTGTTACACTTTCGTTTGAAATGGGGCTGCTCCTGCTATGGTTTCCTCTGCCCCCCGTCCGCAGCCCACCAAGAGAATGTATTCGGATCGTCCAAAGGGTCCACCTGCTAAGCTGGCTTTTGATACCAGAGGCAACGCCATTACCCCATGGGATCATCGTTATCCCCGTTCCATCCCCAAGCCAGCAGATATGCCGTCTACCTCCAAATCTGGTCCTCAGAACTCTTTTGCTGTGTTGGCGGATTTCTTGGATGAGGGAGTCCTGGACATTCTCGCAGAAAAAGTCAAATCGAGGCAAGCTGTGCCTCGTACCTGATTTTGTTTTGAATACACATGAAAATAGCTACGTGGCATGTGCGAGGAATTTGTTCTCGCGACAAGCAACATGCCATGTGGACTGTACTGCATGAGAATCAGTGGGATGTCCTATGTGCTGTTGAGCACAAGAGTCACGGAGAAGCCAGAAAAGTTGTGGATTGCCATGGATGGTTCCCGAAATCCTGATCTTCTTCTGAAGTTTATTCGTCAATTTCAAATTTTGTATGGTCGTGAGAAGTATAAAGAAAAAGAAAAGATTAAGTTTGCAGCTTTACATTTAACCGACTTAGCCCATACTTGGTGGACGGGGTTGGAATATGATCATGCTGCCCCAAAATCATGGCGGTCCTTTGTTCGCCTGATACAAAGCCAATTTCTTCCTGTTCATTAGAAGTCCTTCCATGTAATTTAGATGTGTGTCAAGTGATGTGTTGGACTTCATTTCAAGCCTGAAAAACTCAATCAGGAGACCATACTTTGATGATTTAGACTGTGCACCGAACAAGGTGTCAAGTCTCTTCCATGTATCCTGTGAGGTCTCACAGTTATCCACATGGTAGATATAGCTCCAGTTTGATAATGGCTTGGGTCTTATCATCGTTCTTTTGCCAAGTTATAGCAAGATCCGCATCACAAGGCTTCTTTTCTTTTCTAGTGGTAATGGCCCAAAGGTCCTTCTTCATCAGGATGAGTTTGATGCGGGTCTGCTAGGTGTGAAACCCGACTCCTTTGAACTGAGCAGTTGGAGAGTCTTTGCCCATGTTAGACTTATGGAAATAGTAGCAAATCAACTTCAGAATTTTGAGATTTATCAGTGGAAGAGCAAATTACAATGTGTCAAGAGACACAAGTAATGACAGTGTGAAAACACACTATGCGGAGACTATGTCTGTGTTAATGTTGAGCTTGAATCTTCTTTATTCAGGGTCGTCGATCCTTCTTCAATCTTTCCAGGTTCTTCCCCTCCTTGATTTGATGCTGGGACAATAGATCAAAGTGGCAGTGTGTTGCTCCAGGTGGCAGGAGAGAGAAAATAATGAGATTTTTGAGCTTGAGTGGAAAATTGGCTATGGTGGATTTTAGGGTTTCATGATTTCGTTTTGTTCTATGCAGGGACATAGGCCATGCATTATTCGGGTGTGCTCATGATTGTACATGCAAAATATCAGCCTGTTCTTAGTAAAAATGATGTACATGGCCGCTATCTGGTGATTGAAATTTTATTCGAAGGGGAGATCTTATGGTTACTTGGCCTCTATGCTCCGAATGATCCTTTATCTCGCCAGGAGCTTTGGCAGTCTTTGCAGACTTCCTTGTCCCTTGGCAGACGGGGCTTCTTGATGGGGGATTTCAATATGTGTGTTGATTCTTCCCAGTCCACATCGGAGCATTCGGTAATGGACGCGGCGGAAAGTCGTATGTGGCATGAGTTGGCTCTTGCTGTTCTTAAGCAAGATCTCTGGTCCTGGCTACACCCGTCTTCTACAGGGTTTACTTTCCATTCTGCCCAGTATGCAACAACATGGTCGCGGTTGGACCGCATATACATCATGCACAATGATGATTTTCTTCTTGAGATGCTCAAAATGAAAGTGTTGCAGCAATATGCCTTGTCGGACCATTTCCCTCTGCAGCTTGCGCTGCTTGCACAACCCATTGCGCCTTTCAAGTAATTTCTGGAGACACTCCCTTTGCGTTTCAACTCGTCTTACTTGAAGCATGCAATCTTTCAGAGCTATATGCAGCAATTGATTGATCAATTCTTATTGGACTTCTCCTCTCAGGGCACTGCTTCATTTGAAAGATTGCTCTCTAATGTACAGCGGGTTGCTCCGCAGTATGGGATCCATCATGCCTCTTTGTTGGCGGCGTCGACAAGCAGCGGAGGACCTACTGGCTTTGATTCGTTCTCTGCTGGTGGACACTCCGGATGATGCATTTCTACTAGCAGTAGCAATGCAGGTGGCTGATCTTATTAAAGAGTTTCAGTTGAAATCGTATCAGCAGGCCAAATTGCAACATCTGACGGAGACTTTACAAGATAGTGCGTGTCAGACTCACAAGTTCTTTTGAGCTCTCCATGCCTCTTCTGCTTGAGAGAATATGACCAGACTCGAGGATGCAGAAGGCCACCTGGTCCTTGATCCGCAGACTATTGTGCATATGTGTAGGAATTATTTTCGCGACCTTCTTGGTTCCACTTCTCCACCTTCAGCCCAAACTACTCAGGCTCGTTCTGTTTTTTATGACCTGGTCCGCAATTAGGTTCCGCAGGACATGCAAGCTACTATGGAGTCAGATATTTGTGAGGCAGAGGTTATGGACGTTTTGTTACAGTTGCCCAAGGATAAAAGTCCGGGTTCGGATGGTCTCACCAATGAGTTCTTTGAGGCTTTTGCTACCCAACTTGCGAAACCATTGAAGGCTTTGTTTCAGCAGGTGTGGGAAACAGGGATCCTGCCTTCCTCATGGAAAGAAGGACTTATTAAATTGCTTCCAAAGGTTCCTTCGCCGTCTACGTTGAAACATTGGTGCCCAATTTCTTTGATGGGTTCTATGTATAAAATCTTTTCCAAAGTAATGGGGAATCGGCTCCATAAGCATCTCCCTGCCATTGTGCACCCTCTCCAGTATGGTTTCATTAAGGGCCGAAACATTCTGCACAATGTATTAAATGCGCAACTGGCGATTGATTATGCAAGGCATTCTAATCAGGAGGTCGTACTCATTCAATTAGACCTGGAAAAGGTTTTTGACTATCTGGAGCTGAACTTATGTCTGCTATGGGCTTTGGTGCTCGGATGTCTCGTCTAATCTACACCATCAGTGTTGCGGCGTCTTCGCGAGTCATGCTGAATGGAGGCGTTACTGAGCCATTTGTCCTTGCCCGCTCTGTCAGACAGGGGTGCCCTTTGAGCCCTCTCTTCTTTGCCCTTGCGACTCATCCAGTTCTTTCGATGTTGTCTCGAATGGCAGCTTCTACTCAATTGGCTGGATTGTCGCTTCCTTCTGGACAGCACTTCATTAGTCAATCCTTGACTGATGACAGCTTTATGATTTTGCGTGCGGACAAGGATAACCTTCGAAAAGCATTGGATGTTTGGGCTCTCTTTGGTCAGGCGTCCGGCCTTCGCATCAATGCATTCAAATCAGCCATTCTCAACTGCACGGAGTTGGATTTGCAGTCCTTGGACTGGCAGGGTATGGTTGTTCCTCGTGGCTCCATTGTCAGGCATCTTGGATACCCTTTGGGTGTTGATGTTCCCCCAAAGCAGATTCTGCAGTGGATTTCTAAGAAAATGGCGGCTAAGTTTCTGTATTGGAAATCTCAGGCCTGGCCCTTCCATGTTCGCCTCAAAGTAGCCCAGACAATTATGTTGCCAATGCTCACATATTTCTTGCCATTGCTGCCCTGGACTACTACGACTCTGAATGCTCTTGCTCAGTCTATTCGTTTCATGCTATGGAAGAAGGATTCCTTGCATGCAGGTATTTCATGGATTTCTTGGTCGCATGCATGCACCCCCAAACGCATGGGTGAAGGGGCTATTTTAGATGCCCAAACTCACATGCTGCCGGCACTCCGTTGGTCTCTTTTCCGTGTCATGTGCTCGGATCATCATCCATGGGTCCTTATAGCACGTTATTTCCTCGAGGATCATGGGCTTCTGCATGGCAATACCCAAATCCGGAGTTCTTGGTGGCATGTTCTTAATACTGATTCGCGATTATCCAGTTCTTCTTCATCGCTGCTTACTCATTTGGTATGTTCCTGGAAACTAGTCCTCCAGAAGGCTCAGTAGTATCTCGCGGAGGATCGCTTAGCTACTAATTCTTTTCAATTGGAATTGCTGGCAGTCTCGCGGTTACTTTCATGGGAAGGTAAACACGAGCTTAGACCACAATTCAACCGGATGGCATGTTTGGGCTTATCTTCAGTCGCGGATGCCACCCTTGCCAGTCGCAATGTGCTAATATCGTTTCATAGAGCTAGGAGGCTTTTCAGGATCCCTCGTGGATGTAGGCATTTATGGGAACAGCTTTTATGGTGCTCCAGAGCAGACAACCCTTTCCTGCCCTTGCTTCGGATCATCCCTGGCAGGATTGAGACTTCGAAGGCCGGCTGAATTTAAGCAAAGCTTCTGCTAACCAGGTGTATCATCTTCTGATTAAAGATCATCAATGGTTGGTTACTAAAGCGAATACTCTATGGGGATTGCGTAAATCCCGGTCATGGTGGAGGGCAACTGTGATTGAGGGCTGGTTGAACAAGACACCCTTCAAATATAAGGTCTTTTCTTTGGAGAGTGATAATTGGTGGTCTTCCGCTTGCTTCAGCTCTTTCCAAGCGACGAATCTCCAACGGCAACTGTTTCTTTTGCACCACTACTGTGGAATCCGCCCGGCACCGATTTGTTTCTTGCCCCATCGCTAAGAAAGTCTGGTTATTCTTGTCAGCCGTTTGGCGAGCGGTGGTTGGTTTCTCACTACGTCCCTTTGATTGGGTTTTTGGGCAGCCCAAATACCCCACTCCGGCACAGCCACATATGAAGCTCGTGTATCACTTTCTTCGATATTGGGACTGTTGGCATAACTGGACCATTCGGAATGCTTTTCTTTTTGATTCCGTCTATAATGTTCAGCGGCATATTGCTAGGCTTAAGGGCCTCTTGTATTGGCAGCTAGATCTTCTCCAGCATTCAGACATGCTCTCTAGGGAGGACTTACGTCCCTGGCATATGGCAATTTCCTCCGCGTCTTTGCCATGACTTTGTAACTCGTAGTACTGGAACCTCTTCACATGATGGCTTAGTGTCATCATGTATTTTGTAATCAAGTAATCTTGTATTTTTTTCGTAATTAATACAATTACCTTTTACGAAAAAGAGAGAGAGAGAGAGAGAGAGAGAGAGAGAGAGATGCAAGGGCATCCCAAGATTGTCGCTCAGGACTAAGTGTAGAGAAGTAGCTTGATCCCCAGATAGATATGCATTAAAGTCGCCCATGACAAAACCTTGATGAGCCATGGAAAGGCAGTGCAGGTCATCCCAAAGTTGACAATGTTCCCTTGCCGTAGGAGCATACACGCCCACCAACCACAAAACCTCTCTCTCATAAAGAATCTCCAGAATCACAAATCGACCTGGAGGGTCTTGAGAAACCAATGATGGTTGCAGGCAGGATTTGACAGCCAACATAACTCCAAATTTATATGGAGCTTGACCGCTAAAAAAAACAAGGTAATCCTTATAAACATAACTCCAAATCATGTTGTTTATGTTCCACCGCACAAAATACATCCTAGTTTCGAGCAAACATGACTTTCCACAACCGATACTGCTTGTTGCCCGAAGAGATACCTTTCACATTCCACAAAGCAATTCTCATAATAAATAAAAAAAGAGAAAACTATTGAACCACCGCTTTTCCTTTTCCTTTCACATCTATAGCTTTAGCAACTTGGAACCTTTCCATCTCGCTTTAGATTACATCAACAAGGTCTGCCCTTTGCAAACCAGCAATTGAAGCACGAGAAGGAAACTGCTGCTGCTGTGAACAAAAGACATCCCTAGGAGGCACAAGCCTCCCCTGTGCATTAAAGTGCAAAGAAAAATTGGAATTCCTTTTATCATCCCCTACCGGAGCACGTGAAGATTGAGGGTTCATGTAAAACCCCTTACCTCTGCATTGAAAGGTCTGAGTGTGTCAGAGATCATAGCCTGGTTTCAGGCAGGCAGCAGCTGCACAGTCGGACTGTGCAGTCGGACTGCCACGTGGCAGTCCGACTGCCTGCAGCCGATTTTTATCTGGCTGCGCCCTATTTTGGCGCCCCATTCTAGGCAGATTTTCGCCTATTTATTGCTGACGTTTTCAGCAGTCTGGCATTCATTCTCTGTCGCAGATTACAGACCGGTGCCGTGCAGATCTCTGTCTCTGTTCGCAGATTTCAGACAGCAGACAATGCAGACTGCAGCAGACTTCGAGGTGGACAGCAGGTCGCATCGTCGAGGTGGAGACACGCAGTCCAGCCCACTGCGCCCGTGTATATCTTTGTATTCAGCATTCTTTATACAGCAGATCTTCAGTGTACACTGTCTCTTTCTCTCCCTTCTCTCTCTGCGTTCTCTCTCTCTCAGTCCTACGCTTCCGCACCGCTGCACTCTGACATGGTATCAGAGCAGTGTTTGAGGGCTGACTGAACGCAGAATCAACCTGAAGTGGAGTTTCCATCGCGACACAAATTTGCGTTTTTTGCGTTTAAGGGCAGACAGGAGGGCTGCGCCTTGGAACAAGGCTGAAACGAGTGTGGGCGCACAGGAAAGGAGTACAGGTGGTGGATTTGCTGCTGTTTACTGCTGTTTGTCGCGGAGAAAGTTTGAGTTTTCAACCTAAAAGTGCAGGTTTTGCTTTTTCATCGCCTCCGGCGGGTGAAGGAGCTTCGGGACGCTGAAGAGCCTTAGCAGGCTGAGTCTACTCAGTCAGAGGGGGCTGCTTTTGCGTTTGAGAAGGCATTGCAAGTGAAGATGTCTACAGAGATGGACTTGGAGTTCCAGGCGATTATGGACCGGAAGGTGCCAGTCCTACCGGCTCTTCCTACAGATCAAAAGCTCGACGGCGACAACTACCGCATTTGGCGCGTTATGATAATGGCCATTCTGGAGTCCTATGATTTGGCGGAGTTGGTACAGGAAGATATTGACCGGCCCTCGGTAAGAGATGAGTCCAAACTCTCTTCCGATGCTCGTGCGGAGTTGGCCAGGGCCCAGTCTCATTGGGACAAACTGAATGCCAGGATTCGATCCTTTCTCTTTCTATCATGCACTACAGCCGTGATCGCTCACATCGAGCACTTGACGGTGGCTCGTGAGATATGGTTGGAGCTTGATCAAATGTACAATCGGATGACCCTGATGAAGAGGGTTTCTTTGGAGGTACAGATGCGGACCTTGTCCGTCAATAAGTCTTCTTCGCTAAGGGAACACATTAACAAGCTAAGGCAGCTACAGATGCAGGTTCAGAATGCGGGGAAGCCGATCTCCTCCGAAGACATGGCGATTACACTCTTGTCCCAGTTGCCGCCACAATTCGGTACATTTTACTCTGCCCTTATTGCTTCAGGGCGCGAGTCTACTCTTCGGTGGGAGGAGTTAGTTCCTATGGTCTTGGACCAAGAGGAACAGTTAAAGGGACAGAATGCTTCCAAGACGGAGGTGTTGACAGGTCAAGCCTCTCAGAAGAAGGGGAAGGACCAAAAGAAGAAGAAGGGGGATAACAAGTCCAAGAAGGACAAGGAGAAGGACAAGGCCAAAGACTCCACATGCCATATTTGTGGAAAGACTGGCCATTGGAAGAAGGATTGCGGTGGCTGCACCCTCATCAGCCGCATTTCTACATTTAGTTGTCATTGAGGACGCTTCACCGAATGCTTCTGATGCTGCGATGGCGGCTTCCCAATCTCGAGAGTGGATTATTGATAGTGGTGCCTCACGGCACATGACTCCTTCATCAGATGGTGTTGCCCAGCTGCGCCCGTCGCGTGGGCAGGTTCTCATTGGAGACAGCTCTTCAGTTTCTATTGCAGGTCGGGGTAAGATGCAGCTTATTCCGGATGGACGAGGTGGCACACATACTTCAGAGGTTTTGCATGTACCAGGATTGGGGTACCATCTCCTTTCAGTCCATAAGATTTGTTCCCTTGGTCTTCTGGTGGAGTTTGACAGTTCTACAGTGCGAGTCCTTGATCGTGAATCGAGGAAGGTTCTATCATCTGGATATGAGGAGAACGGCATTTACAAACTGAAGTCTTCCACTGCCCTCTCTACTATTCTTCTTACCTCACAGTCACAGTCTGAATTATGGCATGCTAGGTTTGGTCACCTGAACTATGACTATCTTCGGAAGGCGTCACGGGGACAGCTTGTTCGAGGGTTGCCGGATATAGTGGTGAGCCAGCAGCCATGTGTCTCCTGCATAAAGGGGAAGCAGCATAGGGATGCCATTCCCCACACCGCTTCGCGGCGGTCTACTTCACCGATGGAGTTAGTATCTACGGATCTATGTGGCCCTATGAGGAATGAGTCCCTGCGTGGGAGCTCGTACTTCATGCTGATCGTGGATGACTATAGCAGGATGACATGGGCCTACTTTTTGGCACTAAAATCAGAAGCTTTCTCGCACTTCAAGGATTGGCTTCTCTTTGAGGAGAACCGATCAGGCCGGAAGTTGAAGACCTTGCGATCCGACAAGGGAGGTGAATTTGTGTCTAATGAATTTGCTCGGTTTTGTGCAGATAGAGGAATTCACCAGGAGTTCGCCAATACGAATACTCCACAAGAAAATGGTATTCTCGAACGGAAGAACCGCAGTGTGATCGAGATGGCGCGCACCATGATGGAGCACCGACAGACCCCTCAGGTTCTGTGGGCCGAGGCTGTGGCTACTGCAGTTCACATCCTTAACCGATCTCCTACTTCGGCCGTAGAAGGGATGACTCCATTTGAGGCGTATTTTGGGTCGAAGCCAGATGTTTCTTACTTTCGGGTCTTTGGGTGTGATGCCTATGTTCACATTCCCAAAGCTCACCGTGACAAATTCGAAGCGGCTTCCCGCAAACAGGTATTTGTTGGCTACAGCTCCTAGTCCCAAGGCTACCGACTCTATGATCCCGTCAAGCGGGATGTATATACTAGCCGTGATGTGCGGTTTGTGGAGGTTCCGGCTTCTTCAACGGGTGAGGAGCATCCCGTTCTTGGAGATCCAGGGGAGAGTTTGGCTCCTTCTACAGTTCCACTGGAGCCTGTGCCGTTTGATTATGATTCTGTTTCTGACACAGAGTCTACTGTTCCACCGGATCCTTCTGAGGAGTTACCACCGGTGGACATTCCAGAGTCTTCTACTGATGGAGAACGACGAGGGGAGGTTCGGCCTCCTCCTCGCTGGGCCCGTGACACACTCCGTGATTCAGGGATCGAGGGGGTTCCTGAGGAGTGGGGACCGCAGGATGGTCCGCGGCGGTCACGGAGGCACCAGGCGCATTCTTCGGAGCTTGTGTGCTCCAATTATTGTTTGATGTCCCGAGTTATGCAGGATCGAGAGCCCACCTCCGTGAAGGAGGCTTTACAGTCCGCCCCATGGAAGAAAGCTATGGAAGCTGAGTTGGAGGCTATTGAGAGGAATGGCACTTGGTCACTTGTGCCACGCCCCCCCGAAGAAGAAGGTGATTGGAGTCAAGTGGGTCTTCAAGACCAAATATCTCAGTGATGGTACTTTGGATAAGCACAAGGCTCGCCTTGTTGCTAAGGGTTTTGCCCAGCGCCCAGGGATTGACTGTCATGACACCTTTGCCCCTACAGCTCGTATGGCAACCATTAGAGTTGTTCTTGCTTTGGCTGGCCATAGGAGATGGCCTGTTTATCAGCTGGATGTGAAGTCGGCCTTCCTGAATGGTGATTTGAAGGAGGAGATCTACGTCGAGCAGCCTCCTGGCTTTGGTTCTTCAGATGGGAAAGTCTACAGGTTGAAGAAGGCCCTGTATGGTCTCAAGCAGGCCCCGCGAGCTTGGAACGAGAAGATTGATTCGTTCCTCCAGACTCAGTTGGGATATCGGCGGTCCAAGGCCGATCCGCAGCTGTATGTTCACACTTCCGAGGATGGTTGTGTGCTGTTTGTATTATATGTTGATGATTTGATTGTCACAGGTGATGATGCACAGCAGGTCCAGGAGACAAAGTCAGCTTTACATCGAACGTTCGAGATGACGGATTTGGGGCTACTCCATTTCTTTTTAGGACATGAGATTTTTTCAGTCTCAGAGGGGGATCTTTCTCTCCCAACAGAGATATGTACAGGAGCTCTTGGTGTCTTTTGAGATGGAAGATTGTCGGGCCCTCTCTACTCCTATGGATCCGAACTGGAAGGCCACTTCCCACTGTCTCTTTCTCTCCCTTCTCTCTCTGCGTTCTCTCTCTCTCAGTCCTACGCTTCCGCACCGCTGCACTCTGACAGAGTGATGGGGAGTGGCGATGGGTGGATGAGAAGCTTGTCTTGCATTACATCTAACCACTGAAACCAAAGAATCTTCCCGAGAAGACACATTCTGGTCAACCGGAATGGAAGTACGCTCAAGACCCATTTGAGAAATGTCCTTCTTTTACCTTCATCCTGACCATGTTGGGGAAGCATCTCAGAATCAGCTTGAGGCTGCTAAAGTGTGTGGGGAGGATGGTGTTCTTGCATATCCATGTCTGAAGAGGCCACACCATTCAAAAGAGAGCCTTCCTACTTGGGGGAGGTTACTCTTCACAGGTAGCTTCTATAGTGGGAGAGTGGTTTGCGTTTCTTGAGATGTCGGCTAATATATAGAGATAGAGACTCCAAGTATTAGTGGGGCTAGATCCATAATGGAGAGCATCAAGGAGGTGGTACCCCTAGAATGGAGGATTGACATAGAGATTGTGTAGACATGAATTGGGCACTTCATAAGAAAGATGTCCTTGCAGCGAAAGCCACCAACAAAAGAGAGTGTGTTCAGATTGTGCACACATGAATTGGGCTCTTGCAATGAGAGCCAACAAAGAGGTCCTTGCAATGAGAGCCACCAACAAAGAGAGTGTGTTCACTTTCAAAATAGAGATGGATGGTAGACTTATGTGAGAAGATCAAGATTAGTTAAAGTTCAAAGATAGGACCTGATACTTAGACCAACACCCTCAGACTTGAATGATAGATAAATGGAGACATTGAGCATACAATAGGAGACCGCAACAAAGAGTGTAGTGGGCCCTTGGGGAGTGGATATGGAGAGATCTAGTTTGTAGAGACGCCTGAAGATGTGCCCTTCTTTGGCTATGCCACTAGGCTTAGGAGAAGGATATAGATGAGTAAGATTAGAGTGGTGCCAAGTGCAGCTAAGCATTGACTACCTAGGGTATATCACTTTTTTCCTTTTCTAGATCCACATGGTTTGGCATTATAGATCTCTTGATTAGCTATTTGTTCAAGCTTTGTAATAGACTTTCCCTTGTTACATATTTTTTGATATGGAAATCCCTTACAAGGGTGCTTTATATTTCGCATTTTAACTTGGGGACACTTTGCTACGAGGAGTATTAATAGAATCTTTCCTTTTCTTTGGGTTAAAAAGATACCAAAGCATATGTGACTTGAAGGGGAATAAGGTGTCTAAGTCAAAAGTGAAGGAATATATCTCTTCTTTGACTCCTTCAAAGTGAGATCCACACATGTCCCCTTCTTTGGATACATCACTAGGTTGGGATGAGGAATATATAAACAAGATTAAAACAATGCTAGGTGCTATTAGCATTGGATTGCAAAGGTAGCTCACCACTTTTAGTGCTTGAGGGGATAGGGGAGAGCTTGAGAGTTGAGAGGAGAAAGCTTGAGAGCTTCAAGATATATATGTGTGTGTGTGTGTGTGTGTGCGTGCAATGAGAGAGAGAGAAAGAAAGAAAGTAATATTAACATCTACGAAAGGCCAAGTTGGCCTATGAGACCAAAACGTTACATACAAAATGTCTGGGAAACTTTCCAGGTCCCAGTAAAGCTACCATTTAATGCTATGATAAACTAATTGTGAGAGAGAGAGAGAGAGAGAGAGAGAGAGAGAGAGAGAGAGTTGAGGAGTTTCAGCAGGTTTGGGAAACGGGGTTCATGCCTTCCTCATGGAAAGGACTTATCAAACTGCTTCCAAAACTTCCGTCGCTGTCTATGTTGACACATTGGCAACCAATTTCTTTGATGGGTTCTATGTATAAAATCTTTTCCAAAGTAATGGCGAATTGGCTCCATAAGCATCTCCCTGCCATTGTACATCCTCTTCAATATGGTTTCACTAAGGGCCGAAACATTTTGCATAATGTCTTGAATGTGCAACTGGCTATTGATTATGCAAGGCACTCTAATCAGGAGGTGGTATTGATTCAATTGGACATGGAAAAGGCTTTTGATTATTTGGACTAGTCCTTCATTGTAGACCTTATGTCTACTATGGGCTTTGGTACTCCGATGGCTCGTTTGATTTACACCATTAGTGTTGCGGCGTCTTCGCGAGTTATGCTGAATGGTGGTGTTACCGAGACTTTTGTCCTTGCACGCTCTGTGTGACAGGGTTGCCCTTTGAGTCCTCTCTTTTTTGCCCTTGCGACTCATCCGGTTCTCTTGATGTTATCTCAGATGGCAGCTTCTACTCAGTTGGCTGGATTGTCTCTTCCTTTTGGACAGCACTTTATTAGTCAATCCTTGGCTGATGACAGCTTTATGATTTTGCGTGCGGATAAGGATAATCTTCACAAAGCATTAGATGTTTAGACTCTCCTTGGTCAAGCTTCTAGTCTTCATATCAATGCTTTGAAATCAGCCATTCTCAGTTGCACGGAGTTAGATTTGCAGTCACTGGAATGGCAGGGAATGGTTGTTCCCCGTGGTTCCATTGTCAGGCAACTTGGGTACCCTTTGGGTGTTGATTATCCGCTGAAACAACTACTAGAGTGGATTTCACAGAAATTGACAGCTAAGTTTCTGTATTGGAAGTCACAGGCTTGGCCTTTCCATGTTCGCCTCAAAGTCGCTCAGACAATTATGTTGCCAATGCTCACATATTTCTTGCCATTGCTGCCTTAGACTACCACTACATTGAATGCTCTTACTCAGTGCATTCGTTTCATGTTATGGAAGGACTCCTTACATGCAGGTATTTCATGGATCTCTTGGTCGCATGCATGCACTCCCAAACACATGGGTGGTGGGGCTATTTTGGATGCCGAAACTCATATGCTGGCACTCCGTTGGTCTCTTTTTCATGCCATGTGCTTGGATCATCACCCGTGGGTCTTGATAACCCGTTATTTTCTTGAGAATCACGGGCTGGTGCATGGTAATACTCAGATTTGGAGCTCCTGGTGGCATGTTCTTAATGCAGACTCTCGGTTTTCTAGTCCTATATCATCCCTGCTTGCTCACTTGGTATGTTCCTGGAAATTGGTTCTCAAGAAGGCTCAATGGCATCCAGCCGAGGATCGCATAGTCACTAACTCTTTTCAACAGGAACTGTTGGCAACCTCGCGATTACTTTCTTGGAAAGGCAAACATGAGCTCAGACCAAAATTTAATCGTATGGCACGTTTAGGCTTGACTTCCGCTGCAGATGCCACCCTTGCTAGTCACAACGTGTTGATATCGTTTCGTACAGCGAGAAGGATTTTCAGGATCCCTCGTGGATATCGTGATTTATGGGGACAGATTTTGATGGTGCTCTAGAGCAGACAACCCTTTCTTGCCCTTGCTATGGATCGTCCCTGGCAGGACTGGGACCTTACAGGCCGCCTGAATTTGGAAAAGGCCTCAACTAACCAGGTGTATCATCTTCTGATTAAAGATCATCGATGGCTGGTTACTAAAGCCAATACTGTATGGGGATTGCGTAAATCTCGGTCATGGTGGAAGGCAACTGTGATGGAGGGTTGGATGAACAAGACACCTTTCAAATGCAAGGTCTTTCTTTGGAGGGTGATGATCGGTGGTCTTCCTCTTGCTTCAGCGCAGCGTCGAATCTCCAACGGCAATTGTTTCTTTTGCACCACCAGTGTGGAATCGGCCCGTCATCGATTCATTTCTTGCCCTCTTGCTAAGAAAATCTGGTCACTCTTGTCGGCAGTTTGGTGAGCAGTGGTTGGTTTCTCGCTAAGCCCTTTGGACTGGGTCTTTGCACGGCCCAAATACCCCACACCGGCTCAGTCGCATATGAAGATGTTGTTTCACTTTCTTAGATACTGGGGCTGTTGGCACAATTGGACCATTCGGAATGCCTTTCTTTTTGATTCAGCCTATAATGTTCAGGGACATATTGCTAGGCTTAAAGGCCTCTTGCATTGGCAGATAGATCTTATTCGGCACTCTGACTTACTCCCTCGGGGGGACTTACTTCCCTGGCTCTGCGTTGTTGCCATGACTTTTGTAACTCTTTTGTAGTCTAGTGCTTTAGAGAGAGAGAGAGATTTACACACGATCGCTTAGAGCCATTGTATCTTGTAATCATGTAAACTTGTACCTTTTTTTGTAATTAATACAATTACCTTTTACAAAAAAAAAAAGAGAGAGTTGAGGAGGAGCAATGACGAGCAGAGATCCCGTCTAGGGTTTCTGCCTACCCTGTGTTGCTAGTGTCTCTAGCATCCTTTTCTGCACTAGGTTGCGCCTCTTCTCTGCCCAACTTGCTTGCATGAGGGGCTTGCGCATTGTTCGCTCCTCTTCCAGTTCGCTTTCTGCTCTAGTGTAAACCTGCCTTCGCTGCCCTCGGAACTAGTTGCCCGCCTGACAGCTATCAACTTGTGCAATGGCTGCCTCCAATGTGTCAAAGCCAAACGCCTGCCTCCCAACTGTGGACCTATCCTTGTTCCTGCCTTTGATCATTTTCTGCTGTCTTTCCTGATGCATGCTGCACCTCTGCTTCTTGTGTGTAGGGTCAGCTTGCATGAACCTCCCACGAACATATCATGAACTGTTGATAGCTCTTGCACATAGATGGAAGGTTTGGAGACAAGCTAGATGGATCAGGCCTTTGGTGTTTTGGGACCAAACATGGACCTAGACAAAGTTGCAATGGAAGAAGAGATGGTGCCCTACACTTGTGATATGGCTGTAATCTCTCCTAAGGTTCAGCCATCCGTCAAACGCAACAAGCATCTCCATGAACAAGATCTTGCTGTTCCTGAGGCCCTCGACTCAGATGATTCTCTGCAGCATTCTGATGCCCAGGTGGCTTCGCCTTTGCATGACCCCCAATAGCCAAATCGGGAGTAGCTACTAGAGTTTGCCAACTGTTTGTTGGAGGAGTATGTGGAGCACAATCATCCATCTATTTCTGCTTGTGTGGAGGACGACATTTTGGATATATAGGTGAATACTCTGGAGGTTCTTCACTCTTTTTCTGCTTTCGATGAGCAAGGTGTCGTTCTTTTCTTCATTGGCCGGATACCGCTCCTCACATAGATACGTCAGTGGTCGATAGCTCTTGTTCAGGTTGATTATATAGAGGAGGTTTTTGCTGGTCCGTGTGGTTTCTATGAGGTCATCCTTTCTCCTTCGGCACAAGATTGCCTTCTTACCCAACAGCCCCTCTTCTTTAGAAAACAATTGGTGCACATTGTTTCATGGCATCCCATGGTGGACTTCCAATGTTTGCTCAAGCAAGCTTGTCCGGTGTGGGTGGAAGTTGAACATTGCCTGATAGCTTATTGGGCCCTTCTAAAGGATGCTATGGCTGTAGTGGGTCATTTATTGGTGACCCCCAGGCTTAAAGCAACCAACAGAAATCGTTTGTGCATGCTAGGGGACACAGTCAGAAAGAGGCCTAACTAGCTGTGCCTCAATTGCAGTGGTATAAGGCCTCTTTGGTTTCAACTCAAGTGGGGTATTTTTTCTAGCAATTGTGTCTCCTGTGGTCAATTGAGTCACTTTGCAACCGAATGCCCAGACCACAAAAGTACCCTGGTGGATCAATTAGTGGATAGGCAAGCATCTGGCCCCTCCATCTGCTCCAGATACACAAGGATGGACAGAAGCTTTGAGGGATTGAAGGCAAAACTAAGGAGGCCCCAATGCCCATAGTACCTCGTGATCCTTGCACATCATAGGACCCCCTTTGCATGTATTTGTGTCATTGAGACAAGTCTTCTGATGCTCCTGCTGTTCAAGATGCTACTGCCCCAGGGATCCACAATGCCCAAACAGCAACATCCACACAGCGACATTCCTGTGATCCTCGAGCTCAACTTGCTTTTGATGATGCAGGTCGAGTCATCACACCTTGGGATCGCAATTATCGAGGCTCTACTTCCCACCTTCCAGATGGACCTTCCTAACGGACTGAGCATCAGCGGCCCAATCCTTTTGCAGTGCTGGGAGGACTTCTTTGAAGATGGAGCATTGGAGACAATGGCAGCAGAGGCTCAGGCCCACGCAGCCAAATTCCATCAACACTCTTGATCCCTTTCATCTCTCTAGTCGCAAGGTGCCTATTGCACTCTCATCCTTTTGCACCTGTTGAATCCCTTGTATTTGGTTCATATCTCATGGCCTAGTGTCCCCCTTGTACTCTATAATCTTGTTATCTTGTAATTTCTTTCATAATTAATATAATTACCCATTACAAAAAGAAAAGAGAGGTCATGATGTCAAGCACAGAATATGGCACAGTCCAGGTCATGACCAGTGCTTAGGCAGAGGCACAGTCTAGGGCAGAGGTGCAGTCCAGATCCATCGCTCTGCAGGGTCATGTCAGGCCAGTAGGAGGAGGCAGGGCAAGTCAGGATAAGCAGAGCTGCAGTCCTGGGGTGCAGTCCAGGGCAGCAGCATGGTGCAGGTGCAGGGAATCTTCACCCTTCAAGTGGGCAGGCATAGGGTTCAGCCGACAGGGTGCAGTCACAAAATTGGGTGCTCAGTCCAAGAAATTCATCGGGGGTAAAGATCGTGAATTTTTCAGCCCTGCAGTTGGGACCCCGGACAGACACATACACCCTGTTTAGCATGGACAGATTTGCATGGCCAGTGACAGAGAGGAGAGAGGCTCATCCTGCATAACTGCAGCCCAGGCCTGTGTGACTGTATCATCAGACCTGTAGGCAGACAGCTGGGTGCACATACAGGCACATAGTGCTACACACAAGCGCAATCCTCAACAGACTTGTATACAGACAGCCACAGCACAAAGGACAGATGGAAACCTCTTGTGGCATCAATATTGATTTTATCGATCATTACTATGATACTAACATGGGGGGACTACAACTTTGCTCATGAATAGAGGCCCAACTTGCAACTGTGAGCATGTTTAGGGGAGTTGTTTCTATCTCATTTCTACTCTACTCTTGAGCATGATAACCACACCACACTTCTTGCAGACAATCAACCAAGGGTGACGCAATAACTGTTATCATTGTTTGGTGTACTTGGACTGCCAAAAATAGTCATGCTATAGATTTACTAGATCTACCCAGCAGAAGACTCTCTTTACGATTTGGAAAAAGGTTCTACACACTCTCCACTAGAGATGGGAAAGTCCACAGGATGACTCAAAGACTATAAGGAGGAGAAGAGAGGCTTTTCTCTTGAAGTCCCTTAGAGGACTAATCTTTTACTTTTGATTTGGGATATTTCGTACTTGAAGGATTTTGATAGGATTATTTCTTTTCAAAAGATTCATGTTTATAGATGCATTAACATTGAGGTTAAACTTATTTTCATCCTTTTTTAACCATATTGAGAGCTTGAATAATTTGCTGCATTAATGGTATCCTTGATATGGACTGTCGATCCCTTCTTGCATTCTGGAACCTCTGCTTGATGGTCTTTGTCATTGTACTACAACTGCTATTTTAGAGTCTTTACCTCACCTTTGAGGAATTTGGATTCTAGCTTGATGCCTCTAAGTTCTTTCTTATAGCTAAAAGGGGGGGGATAAGTTTTCATCTTGATTCTTGTGGACTTCTTGTGGACTTCTTGTATGCATATCAAGAGGATGTAAGATTTTTTTGGAGGATGTAGGGTTGGCTAGATACATTCCTTGAGAACTCGATATCTACTTTTCATCATGGTTTGCTTCTCTGAGTGAAGCTGCAGGTTTGTTCACAAGATCAGATCAGAACATATCATGATGCAGCAATCATCAATTCCTTGTTATAATTTGGCTCATTATGAACATGATCATGCATAACCTTTCATTAATCATAATTATCTGTGTTACTTTTAATTTAAGAAATCAATTCTTTGATTGTTGCTTTGGTCATCTTCCATCATGAGATGGGGACTCCTGTCTTGATAAATTGTGTAAATCTACTGAATTCTTTATATTATCTGAGCACTTTCATCATAGTTTCATCTGCTCAAACAAGAAGAAAAAACAAAAGAACAACATAAAGCAACTCCCTTTAGAGGCTCATGATCCACAGCAGCATGCTGCTGTAAAAGTAGCTAAAGAATTTGAGGAAGAGCCACATGTCAAGGAGATTAAGGACATCACAAGTGGAAGGAAGTAAAACCCAGCAATCTCAAAAATCAGCATTAGGTTTTTTAATGCATTTGCAGATGAACAACACATGAAGTCCAACTCACCGGATTATAAAATCGTTGCTTGGAGAAACCACAATCAACAACATAAACGATACCCTAAAATGTGAAAAGCACCTGCTTTAGCTCCAAAAGGGAAAAAAAAGGAGAAAAATTAAATAAAGCCAAGAAACTACATGTGTACTTCAAATGTTACACCTCCAGGGTCAGGGAAGTTTCTGCAATATTTGTTGCCACAATCACTTTCCTCTTCCCCCTTGGTGCAGGATTCAGAGCTATTTCCTAAGCATGTACAGACACACCAATTATCCCTGGCTGAATCTAGTAACATAAAAAAACAAACAAACAAGGCTACAAAGACACTTTCTGAATTTGTACTTGAACTCAATAGTCACCTGATCTGACCGAGACAACCCTGCATAAAGAGGGGCTACAGCTAATCCTAAAATCACCATCCAAAAAAGATGATTAGGAATAATTGTGTGACTACATGCACCCTCCTCTCCCTCTAATGATTATGAGTAATGTTGAAAACAAGCAGCATTACTTGTGAGTGGCAACATGCACCAAACATAGACCTCTCTCCTCCCCCTCTCCTCCCCCTCTCCCTCCCGTCCTCCTTTCATTTCTTCTCTCAAAGAACAATTCTTTCTCTAGAAAAAATTTCCACTTAAAGAGTCCCTCCCCTTTTCAACCCCCTTCCACCTCTACTTTTGCTTTTACTAGTCTATTTCTTTCGTTCTGCCCATGATGAGATGTATCACAATCAGTTGTACTGATAGCCTCATAGCTCATTTTGGCCTCTATAAATGTGACTATAATAGACTCCCTGCTCCCTCCCTTGCCATCTCGCTCCTACCTCCTCTTCCTCTACGTCTCCCTCTATTTCTCCATCTCACCCCCTTTGCCCAACCTTTTCACTTCCACTATCTTCCTCCCTTCCCCCTGGGCTTCCTCCTTGTGACCAGCGTAGACCCCTCTTTCCCACCTGACCCAAGGCAGATGCACAGCAAGATTTGGCTTTTTGACATTTAAATCACACATATAGCAATTGTGTTTGTTAATCTAGGAGCAATGCTTTTTTAGCTAGCGCATACAAGATTCTGAAAATGTTGAAAAATGCCCCTTTGGATATGGATCTATATTGAGAACACTGATTTTGTTAAGTCAAACAATAATTATTGAACAGCTACTCCACAGCATTTATTAGTAGGACCCTTTGCTTCTTTTGCCTTTTATGTGTATTTACCTTGATCTTATAACTGAGTTGCCATTTTACATAAGTCTATTTCCAAAGGGAATATCTAAAGATTGTGTAGTACAATACCATAATCCACCATTGCAATTGAAAATATCCCTTCAAAATCTTGATTGCCTTTCCAAAATCTTATTCTAAAATCTGCGATTAAAAGTTGTTACCTAAATTACACTTACTTGTTTAAAGACATAGTGATGTCACATTGTCATGAACACAAATGTGAGAGCCAAAATGATTTGGAGCAATTGTGGAGCTCTTACCATCATATTGCCTCAAACAAGAGGAACAGAGTTGGTATGCAGAAGGCCAACAATCCTGTCTTCACTAGTGAAACTTGTGTATGCTTTGCAAGAGTGTGATAGTGAAGGCTGATCCCTTTACTTAGTGGGAGGAGAGCAGGAGGAGCATACATGAGGGCATTTCTGAGACCTTGGGAAGGTAACCAAGGAGGCAACAGCAGAAGGCAGTAGTGAGGTGAAAGCTGGGGCTCCTATCAGGACATCTTAGAGGAGCCCAGCAGCCCTTGAACATTGTTCTCATTGTTTGACTTTATATATGTATCCACTATTGGCCTTGCCACTTGGGCCTTGGCTCTTTCAAGATATATACTTCAGCCTCAAAACATTTTTAAATTAGGCTCTTAACTCTTTAGACTTTATTTTTATTGTTTGTACTTATTTTGCAGCATTGACTGGTCTTAATGTACTAATATATCTGCTCAGGGCCAAAGCTGCAAGCTGAATATCTGGCCTTGTGTTGCATAAATAAATGAGGAATCCAACTGCTGGAGCATATGTATGAATGTCAAACAGATCATTGTCATCATGCCAAGACAGCTTGAGTCCAATCTCCATCGGTATGCTAACTAGCTTGCAATCCTCAAAGTCAAATCTTTGAAGGAGTTTACCAATATATTGTTGGAAAATGGCAGCTAGCTATGGGGAGAGAGAGGAGAGACAATGATAGCAAGGGAGTGAGCTGAAGCAAAGAGAGAAGAGTGTACTTGCTAGAATGAAAGATAGAGTGAAAATACAACTTATGTTTAGGTCAAGGGTTGACCTAACCAGCCTTCCACCCACATGCTCGCACGAAACACATAGAGGTGCATTACCATTATGTTGAAGAGAGATGCTATGCAAGAGAGATCAGCTTGATGTATGTACCCACACAGAAAAATGTTGCAAACATTTTCACCAAGGCATTACCACGCAAGAAGTTCGAGGCTTTTCGAAAGTCCTTAAACTTGTTATCCTTTGGTGATTGATCATCCTTGTACTTCATCACATTGCCACTCCAAGGGGGTGTTAGAATTTGCCGATTCTATGGGCAGCGCCCAATGTAATTTGTGTGGTGTGGACACTTATTGAAGTGTCAATGTAAGCCGTCATATTTTTCCAAAATTCAATCTTTGTTTTTGAAAATTGCTTCACCCACTAACGGGGTTTTGTGCGCGTAAGCACAAGATCTCAGATCTGTGCAAAATCGGCTCACAAATTCGGGGCTTTTCTCGAATCTGGGGATCTCAACACAAAATTGGACAATCTGACTCAGAAATTGCAAAGTCGGTGCACTACCCCCCTCCTCCCACAAGACGTAATGAGCCACACGCATCTACATCCTCCTCGCACTAGCAGTTCTCCCCCTCCCACACTGCCACCAACTCATTGCACAGGAGTTTTTCCACACTGGCCCATTGTCCTACCTGAGAGTTGCAGAGCGCGGAGAGTTCCCACTTCCTCTAGAGGTGGGGATCTTCGTGGTTCGTATGTCAAGGAGGGGCAAGGTCCATCTACTAGCACCGCCGAATGGACCAAACTACGCTTTTTTCTTTCAGTCATCCCACTCAGGGGTTTGGACGACGACAAAGGTAGAGGAGGAGTTGAAGAGTCACGTGGAGGCGCACATCTCTCAGTGGGTGGGAGATGGACTAGCACTGTTTGCACAACAGTGGCCTGATTGCATGATGGACGTTGACTGGTGGGCCGGTGCTGAGGTCCCACACTTGAGCATCATCTTTCGAGCCCCTCCACAATGGAGAGCTTCACGGGATGTGATCGAAAGGCCCCTGGCACAGGTGGCCCGTTTCTACCAATGTACAGAGTCAGGACTCTCAGCATGGCTAATAGATGCATTGATAGTACCACCTGGAGCATCTATTACCCCTATGGTTGGACGGAGGGCCACCATGGGGGATTGGAGTTTACCATCCAGACCTGCGGCAAAGCGCACTTGCATGCCCCATAGTTTCTCTCCCTCTTTAGCAGCTTCCACACCGAATAAATGCCTGTTCGGCCAGTCACAAGTTTCCCCATGAGCTTACACCCATGTATACCGAGAGTAGTCATCAATAAATGTGACAAAGTACTAATAACCTCCAAGTGCACGTGTCCTGGGACCAGAAACATCAGAGTGAATAAGCTGCATTTTTCGGACAGCACGCAATGCACCATTCTTTTTGAAGGCAAACCTATGCATCTTGCCCAAAATACATTCCTCACATGCATGAGGAGGTGGAGTCTCCACTAGAGGTGATGCATCTACCATATGACACCTCTGGGTCATCAAACTCCCAAAGCTCATGTGTCCATAGCAAGCATGCCATAGCTCCGCATTTTGCATAGCAGGCAAAAGAGTAGTGACTGCTAAAGTATTACGAGACTGTCTATCATATGTATCCAATAAAAATAGACCCTTATGCAAGGTGCCGGACAGTCTAAGTGCATAATCCATCTCTCTGACTCTAACAATGCATTTGTTATCCTCAAAGATGACCTAAAATCCATGCTTATTAAAAGCAGAGATAGACACAAGTTCTTTGTAATGCCAAGTACAAACAAGATATCTAGAAGCATGAAATGGTTCCATTATTTGCCATTTTTATCTCTTTAACGAGCATATTTTATTCTCTTTTCGATGTCTACTAGTCTTTTGTGTCCGTTTTGCAGAGTATGTAGCAATGTTTGTGGTCGCAAATGTTCATGATTCTTGTTGTAGCTATGCTCGCAGGGACGCTCGCGGCTTGGAGGGGGAGAGTAATTATTTTTCCCATGAGCTGTTGTTGCTGAAATTGTTATTGAAGACTAGAGTAGTTCGCAGGAGCTCACTGAAGCTAGTGAGGGAGGAATGATAACTCCTTATTTTGTGCCATTTTTACACTATTTTTTGGCAAAACTGAAGAGTTTTGGCTTTGTATTATGTATTATTTTTCATAATTAAATACAACCATCTGCAACAGTAATAGTGACCTTCCCAATGCCACATACATCATAACTACTGCTGTTCGCACATGTAACATGCTTCCCAGCAGGAGATGAATGCAAAGAGATAAACAAACACTTCATGGAAGTGATGTGCTTTGATACCCCACTGTCAAAATACCATGTTTGCTGTGTTTCAGCAGCATTAAATGCTGAATCAGCCATTGAAGGATCATAACTGCATGTGAGAAATGCATAGTCGTCCTCTACAAAGTTGGCTGAAGTATCATCATCAGTAGATTTGCTTGCTGATGTTTCTTGGACAGCCAAACCGGAGTTATTTTTCTTCTTTTTGGCCAATCTCTTTTTGCATTCATCGATATAGTGACCAAGCTTCTTGCAATAATGGCATTTCCCCTTCTTTTTAGTCTTTTCTGTGTCTTGGAAAACCTTATTTGATGGCTGTCTAGCATCACCCTTTTGCTGATTTTTTACATTTTGCTTAACTTTTCCTTTGCCTTTGAACTTGGAAAGCATAGCCACATCACTTGAACACAATCCCACATTCTTCCGAGTCTGTTCCTCTTGCAGTAAGAGGCCTTCCAACTCCACAAATGTAAAGGACTGTTGCCCCCCCCCTCAAAGAGTCTGAAACCAGGATATGACTCTGGAAGAGAGTTTAGTGTGATGTTTACCAATTCAGCATCTTGAATGACCTCATCGACATTGAGTAGCTGCTCACGCAAATCCTGTATGTGAGTAAGGTGCTTTGTCATGCTATCACCTTCATCCATGGTCACATTGGCCAACTCTCTGCGAAGATAGGATATCCTGGCCTAATTGTGTGTTGCAAACATATGCTCAAGTACATCCCAACTTAATGTTGATTCTTACCTAAATTTACTGAATTTTCCCAAAATTCTCTGTCCAATCTAACTGTAACAACAATTGAATGCTCCTGTACTGCTTGTTGCTTGCCTTGGAGTGCGTGTCGAGCAAAAGTCTCAAAATTCTTTCTAAAATTTCAAAGAAATTGAAGAAATTTCTATCTTGCAGCTGGAATTTTCGCAGTAATGTCCCCTTGAGATGCATGCCAACAGTGAACAGCAGCTAAAATCTGCCTCATGATGCGTGCCAGATCCAAAAAACTGAAAAAGCCCCAAATTTTCTTGAGCCAATGTGGAAGAAATTGAGCAATGTCTATTGAGTTTGGTAACAATTTGTGCAAAGGGCCTCCAATCGAGTAAAGGCCCCAAATTTTTGGACAGCACGAGCTGAGATTCGAGAAGAGATGCCTGAAATAGACTAGAAATTCCAGAAATTTTGAGAAAACCCTAAATCTAAAAATTAGGGTTTTTGCACTTTTTAGGGTTTGCAGAAATTGGTGGGTAGGACTGAGAAAGTGGCGGGTAGAGCTGAGAAAATGGCGGGCAAAGCTGAAAACAACAACAACTCTTCCAATATAGCAACTCCTCGGGTTGCGTGTGGAACAACGTGTTGGATTGCGCGCAAGGCTACGTGCAGGCTGAAAACAGCAGATCTAGAGCAAATGACCGAGCTGGACAGATCTGGAGCAAATGGACAGATTTGGAGCCGATGGCTAAACTGGAGAAATTTGGAGTAGACAAGAGATGGCTCAGCTGCAGCTCATCCTCCACTTCAGCAGCACCTCACAGCACAGCTGAAAACTTTTCCTCGAGCTGAGAACCAAGCTGGCAATAATGGGACCTTGGGCGGGATGGCATCGACTGATGGTGGCTGAATGGAATCCGCACGTACGAGTTGCTCTCATACCAAATGTTGGAAAATGGCAACCACTTATGGAGAGAGAGAGGAGAGACAATGACAACAAGAGAGTGAGTTGAAGCAAAAAGAGAAAAGTGTACTTGCTAGAATGAAAGATAGAGTGAAAGTACAACTTATGTTTAGGTCAAGGGTTGACCTAACTAGCCTTCTACCAACTAACTAGAGTTAGGTTTATTTTACTCTAGAGCCTAGTGTCAGTACTTTAAGTTTCTAAGACACTTGGTGTACACACCTTACATTGACACTTAAATAAGTGTCCACGCCACACAAATTACATTGGGCACTGCCCATAGAGTCAGCAAATTCTAACATATACCTGGATTGTGACAATTCGATGCCTCTAACTTTATGAATAAAATAAATGCCCAAATAGTAATGCAAAGGCCCCAAATCTGACATTTCAAAAGTTTACTGCAATTTTTTCTTCAATGCTGAAATCTGATTAGCATGTATTCCTGTGAGCAACAGATCATCCACATAAAGACAAATGACCAACAAGGATCTCCCTTCTTTGCATAATAAAGAGTAGACTCTGATGGGTTGTTAATGAATCCTTGGCTGAGTAAAAGGCATCAATTTTTGCATACCAAGCTCGTGGTGCTTGCTTCAAACCACATAAAGCCTTTTTCATCTTGGATGCCAAGTGTTCAGATCCTTCAACCACAAAACCGATGGGTTGCTAAACATTCACTTCTTCCTGAAGTTCCCCATGTAAAAATACAATTTTAATATCAAGCTCGTACAAATCCAGCCATAATGGGTAGCCAAAGCAACCATACACCTAATGGTGGTCATACAAGATGTAAGAGCAAATGTCTCCTCGTAATCAATGCCCTTCTTTTACGCATAGGCTTTTGCCACAAGCTTGGCTTTGTACTTATCAATGGATCCATCCGCTTTTCTTTTCAACTTATAGACCCGTTTAGTACCAATGGCTTTCTTTCCAACAGGCAATGTAACTAAATCCCATGTTTAATTCTTCATGATTGAATCAAATTCAGCTTGCATTGTTGCCATCCAATGCACACTATGTTGTGCATCCTTAAAACAATTAGGCTCCTTATCATCAAGTGTGTTTGCTGCCATAACAAACTCCATTGTGTTAGTATGATACATGCATATGTGCTTGTCTTCTAGTACGACTAGTAACAGGAGCATCCAAATGTCTGTCTTGTAAAGTCTGCAAGTACCATCTAGGCATTTGTCTAGCCTCCTAATTATGTACATGCTCCTGATGAACCTCAAGTTCAACATCTTCTTGATTATTCAGATCAGCCATAGGCTGAATTTTCACATTGTTTAATGGAGTTCCTGGCTGAACACTTTGTTCATTTAATTAAGCTCCAATTGTATTACCAAAAAAAATAGGCAGCAGCCCTTCAAACACATCATTTGCAGCCTGATGTGTGTCAAAACCAGCAAGAGATAATTCTGATTTTTCATAACAAAATCACATCCCTACTTTTTGAAGTAAAATGTGGCTGATTATATTACTAAAAAAAACTGGTTACAACGGAGTATTCATGCTCTACAGGCAAGTTGGAGCTGATGTGGCTGAGAGGACAGGCATGGGAGGCAAGTTGTGCAGGTAGTGATGCCTAGAGGCGAGTATAGGACGGGCAAGGGGCAGCTGACACTGCTGGACGAGCTACTCTGGTTGGGGGCAATCGGTGGTTGATGCTCCAGCTAGTGGAGAGCCTAACAAGCCTCGAGCTCAGTTGATGGGGAGCTTGGTGAACCTAGGCGCTCTGATACCAAATGCTGAAGATGGGGATGGAAACTCCAAGCTCGGTACACAAAGTGAACAATAGAGAGAGAGAGTGAGAGTGTAGACACAACTTGACACCCAATTCAATTCAAGTGTGTAAGTGAAAGTACAAAGTACAACCCTTAGATCTTAGGGTTGTGTAAATGCCTTAAAGTGCGTTCACATCTGAAAGTGTGTAAGTGCAGTAAGTGACCGAACTATGTAACATAAACACACAAATAGAGAATAATGTGACTGGGGCAAAAAACCTCTCTTACGAAGAGTAAAAAGTGCCGCACTGTTCTACTGCAGATCACCGATACTCCTCTGTGAGCATAGGTGTAAGTCAAACCCAATAGTTCGAATCTTAAAGAGCATAAACCCACAAGAGAATCATATTAGTATAAGAAGCATTTAACTCATCCTAAAGTGTGGATCGAACTGGAAAAGAAGTATCCATTTAGTTTGTACCTTATGGCACATACGGCATGGTACCTATAGTATAGTACAGTATGAACCCTTTCGTACGTGGTACTAGCTCAACTATGGTTACCAATAGCTTCATCCCTTTCAAAAAGGTGAGGAGAAGAAAGTTAGGGAGCCACTTTTACAAACACAAAAAGGATGGAGCATCCATACCACCTCACTCCATCAAAACACTTTCCATGTAGGCTTATATTGTGAAAACCGATTGTATGGCCAACTCCATAAAGTCCTCAGTACAACTTTCTATTCTCCCAAACCACCATCATTCACTAACACAATTCCTTTATGATTGTGGTAGAGTGGAAGGCTTAATTAGCATCTAAGGCAACTTTATGCCTCTACCATTTATTGTAAAGTCAAAAGAAGACGTTCAAATTGAGTGCTCCCCTCAGTAGATAGAATAGTGGTTTTGCAAACAGACATACATGTGTATCTTTGTGTGAATGAAAACGTGAA
This sequence comes from Lygodium microphyllum, assembly GCF_053477565.2. Classification (NCBI taxonomy): domain Eukaryota; kingdom Viridiplantae; phylum Streptophyta; class Polypodiopsida; order Schizaeales; family Lygodiaceae; genus Lygodium; species Lygodium microphyllum. The sequence continues at coordinate 20,369,735 of NC_141158.1, read as the reverse complement.
GTTTAGAGAACCATTCCATGTGTCCATAGACATTTTTAACCACAAAGTGTTCAAAGGTTTTGAGATTCACAACAGAGACTTTCATATTTAACTATCAAAAGCCAAAGATTAGAAATTGCAACCACAAAGAGCAAGACATATACCATTTGATACATTGTCAGCCTCGTCCTCCAAAAGGTGCAGAGCTTCTTCCACATCATCTTGGCCGGTTAAAAAGACCAATATATCCCCAAGTGGTTCCTACAATTAGAAAAAAACAGTAGGAAACAATCCACATCAGAAATCTGAAATTTAATCTCTCCATGTAGTAGGTAATTGTATCAATTACGAAAAGATACAAGCACAAGATTGCAAGATTACAAGATGCAGGATGGCTCTAGTCCATTGTGCATAAAAGTTACAAAGTCATCACAAAGGAACAATGGAGATTGCCCTATGCCAAGGGACTAAATCATCTCTGACCAAAATATCAACATGCTATAAAAGGTCAAGCTGCCGGTGGAGAAGACCCTTAAGCCTCACGACACACCTCTCTCTCTCTCTCTCTCTCCACCCCACCCGCAGGCGGTAATGGGAAAGTATATTAATATCATGAAAAGCACAAGAGTTGCAGCACAGTAGAAGAAGAAACTGTCACATTCCTCCTGAGGAGAGGGCCAGCATGCTGCACAAGATCCAGTTACCAATGGAGAAGACCTTTCAGCCTAGCAACAGGACTTTGAACCTCGAAAGGGGAATTAATCAAGAAGATTCCACACCAGTAGTAACAAAACAAATAGTTGTGCCATTAGAAATAGGGTGCCTTGAAATGGCTAAGTCAAAAGGAAGATCACTGATCGATATCCTCCAAGGGGAGAGTTTGCATTCAAATGGATCTTATTGATCTTGGCCTTGGTCACCAACCAACGACAGCCTCTAATCAAAAGAAGCTAAATCTCGTTTACCGAAGCATCCTCCACATGCAGCCAACTCAAAAGTCTCCAATCCTACCAAAGATTATCTGAATCAAGGTTGGGGAAGGATTGTTGATCCTACAATTCCGCTCAAACCATTTCCCAAAAATGATGCTACTTGCAGAGGATCCACGAAACCTGTCTGGCTATGTGGCAAGACATCAGCACACCACAAGTCGACACAGTCGCATTTGTAATAGAAACCAAGCCCAAACGTGCCATCCAATTAAACTGCAATGTGACCATCTTGTTTTCCTTCCCAAGAGAGCAATTGAGACACAACCAATAACTAAGTCTACAAGGAATTAGCACGCAATCTATCCTCCACTGGATGCCAATTCACATTCTAAAGGACAACCTTCCAAGAGCATACCAAATGGGTCAAGAGAATAGAAGAAGGATCCGAGAGCTTGGGATTAGTATTGAGCACATACCACCACGAACCCTAAATTTTAGTGTTCCTATAGTTGCACTGGTACCACGTACGAAAGGGTTCGTACTATATTGTACTATAGGTATCATACCTCACATATTAATACCGTAGTAGAAATTGAAGCAATTTGCACATCTCGATGACGCAAATAAGTACAGAGAGGGTTTGGTGATGAAGAAGGGCCAACAGGCACTACAAGTACGGAAGTCTCCTTGGCTTTTCCTTTTGTGTGGTCAGCTTCCGTCCATCCTTGTGTCCCCAAATACGAGGGAGGAGGTGGTAGTTTCAATTGTGAGTGACTGGGCTCAATAATCTGTTGCTCAACACCACAAGGGGGTGCATTTTGCTCTTTATCCATAGGATGGTCCACGAAGGTAGTCTTTCAATTTGGACACTCTACGAAGAAATGAACCAGCTGACCACAAGAGACACAATGTTCAATGAAAGTACCCCACTTGAGGCGAAACCAAAGAGGCCGCATACCATTCCAATTGAGGTGCAACTAGTTGAGCCTCTTTCCAGCTATATTCCAAAGCATGCACATCCTATTTCTATTAGATGCCTTCAAACTAGGGGGCATCAACATGTGGCCAACAGCAACCATAACATCCTTAGGGAGGGCCCAATGTGGTTTGCACCTTTCACCTTGATTGCCTATGCCATCTAAATGCCTGCAACACAGATTGCGACTTGCGCTTGACTGTCGAACAGTCCCTATGACGTGCGTAGCATCTTGCAAGCCTGACTCAGCCTAACGACCTGTTGTGTAAAAGAATTGTGATTCCTATTCTCGTTGCTCCCTCTGTCTACAACAACATTCCCCCCGGTATCACAACAGCTAGCTTGGTAGGTCCTCAACAATGACGCGCAATGGAAACCTCTGGTCAGACGCTGATGCATTCTGCGAGTGCCCCCCAGTCAAACACCTTGCGTGTCTTCCTTTCTAAGGAACAACTCTTATCCGTCCATGCCACAGAGCTGGAACTGAAAGAAACAACAATCTTTGGCTAGGTAGTAGGACACTCTCCATCAAGAGCCCAGCTTCGGGATCGGCTTCACTCCATGCTACGCATTGGCACAATGCAAATTGTGGAGGCAGTTCTCATGGATCAAGGGAACTTCATGGTCGGACTCACCTCCGCGGATGCACCCTGTGAGCTAGTGGATAGCTCACCTTATGCCTCCACAAAGGGGGTCATCTATATGGTTCCATGGTATAGTGGCTTAATAATGGAGGACTTCGTGCTCCACAACAGGTTTCCTAGATACTCGGTCATCCTTCTATTTCCCGGATTGGTAGTAGAGTATCATCAATTAGTGGAGGACTTTGGATGGCTTTTCGGCACATTCTTCCTCGCTCCTTCGCAGATGCAGTGATAGCTGCAAGAGTCCCGAAGGTAAAGGTGGCTGTGGAAGATACAAAGAACATACTTAAGTTTCTTGAGATTGAGGCATACAAACCCTCTTTCAGGTAGTAGGTTATGGTTACAGGGCAGCCTGGTTAGTGCTTGCGATGCCATGACTTTGGGCATCAGGCAGCAGATTGCATGCCTTTCGGAGACAAGGCGGCTCAGCCGGCAAACCCACAGGTGGATGCTGACGGTTTTACACGGGTCCAGCGATGATACGGAGGGAGACGGTAGGGGGGGCCTCAGTCAGCACCTCAAACACAACCACAGCAGTAGAGAGCAAGAGGGGGGGCGACTGCAGAAGAGCAGCCCACAGCAGTCCCCCCTGCCTGTTCCACCCAGCAGGATCACAAGCCTCCACCCCCACCACTCACTAAGGCGTCACAGCCCACCCCACCTGAGATCCCGTAGTCCCCCCCTATCCACCCCCACCTCATGGATTGCCCCCTGATCATCGTTCACTCTTCCTCTTCCCCACCATCTCCCTCGCTGACCATCCCTGATCCTCACCCAGTAGATGTGTCCCCTCCCCACCCATTCCCCCCCCTTCCATAGGGGGTGACGAGCCTCTCACACCCATATCTTCTCCTCGCCAGCAGCCCAGTATTCCCCCCCCCCCCCCCCAAAAAAAAACACACAGCCAATAGCTCATTTGACCCAACTGCCCGTCACACTTATCCTCGACAGGCGCAGTTGTTCCCACAAGAGTTTTTCCACAGTGATCTGTGGAAATATTTGAGAGTTGTGGAGTGTGGAGAGTTTCCACTCCCTCTAGAGGTGGGGATCTTCGTGGTCCCAAAGTCAAGGAGCGGAAAGGTCCATTTACTAGCACCACCGGATGGACCAAACTATGCTTTCTTCTTTCTTCAGACCTCTCATTCAAGAGATTGGGCGATGACACAAATAGAGGAGAAAGTGGGAGTCCAAGTTGTAGACCACATCTCCCAATGGATGGGTGGAGGGCTAGCACTCTTTTCCAAGCAGAATCCAAGGTGCATGATGGACATTGACTGGTGGGCTAGAGCCGAGGTCCCACATCTGAGCATTACTTTTCAAGCCCCTACCCAGTGGAGCTCACCGATCCGTGTGATCAAGTGGCCCCTCGCACACAGGTTGCCTACTTTCACTAGTGAACAAAGTCACACCTCTCATCTTGGCTGATAGACACCCTAGTTGTACCGCCTGGAGCATCTATCACCCCCATGGTCCGCCCGAGAGTCACCATGGGGGAATGGAGTTCACCCTCCAGGCCTACAGCCAAGCGCATTCGCATGCCCCATAGCTCTTCTTCTTCATCAACAGCTTCCACACCGAACAAATGCCTGTTCGGTGAGTCACAGGTTTCCCCACGAGTCTACACCTAGCATCTTGGAACATGAACAACCTACACTATAGTGGGGCATGTGATTCCAAGAAATTGATTGTTCGGCACAGGAGCTGCAGCTTGCCCTTGCTGGACGGATCAACATCTTACTTCTCCAGGAGCATAAGCTTACCTACTCCCAAGACCCAGGCCCATTGAGTGGGGAAGGTACTTCTTGGGAGCTCACACACCTACTGGGAGTACTCCATCGGTGCCCAGAGGCGTATGCACCTCTATTGGCCTGAGCCTTACTGCCTGTGTACGGGACCACGAGACGATTGTGGCAAGGAGGGTTCCATGGATCAGAATGGATTTAGGGGGTCTCATGCCTTGGAGTCCTCAACGTTTATGCTTCTACAAAGGTTAGGGCACATAGCAGGTTCTGGATAGAGATTGCAACAGGACTTCCAGAGGTAGACTCTTGGATTGTTGGAGTAGACTTCAACAACATGGAGGCCTTAGAGGACCAACAGGGCACAGGTAGAGATTACTAAGGTATGGCAAGGGAGGAGCAGGAGGCAAGGGAGGTCTTCCTCCTTGCAATAGGAGCACGCGATGCTTAGTGCGATCTAGCTTTTCACAGAAGGGAGAGGTCGCTGGACTTCTCTTGGGGATATAAGCAACTGGGTAGAGCTCTTTTGGAGCAGCTGTGGACCGGTTCTTTGTGGGAGAGTGGGGGTGCTGTCAACGAGGCCAGGTAGGTCAATTGGCTGGCACCACTTTGTCTTATCACTGCCCGGTTCTCCTCACACTTTATGCTTCCGCTTCAGCCCTTGACACGCGATCCTATCGGATCCCTAACACGATCTACAAGATGCAGGAGGTGAGGAGGCAAATTGAGCAGCTCTAGACTAAGGAGCGGGCCAGGGTAGACCGGATCACAGAGCAGGCTGCAGAGGTCTTAGCCGAGTTGAGCAGGATCTGCAGGACGTAGCCCTACAGGCCAAGAAGTAGTATTGGGAGGAGAAGAGAGCACTCTGACGAGACCTAGCAGCCACTCAAAGACTACTCCAGGAGGCACTAGGGGATCCCACTCTCCATTCGCAGGAGTTGTGTGCACGGGTAGCCCTCGCCGGTCTTGAGGACAAGCACTCTGAGTTTTCCTTCCATACCTCAGTAGTCCTTTGGGCACGGAAGGGGGGGGACACAATGTGTAAGAACTTTTTTCAGGTGCATCAGCCTTGCACCTCAGGAGATAAGTTTCGCAGCCTCCATGATCAGTACTATGGGAGGATTCGCTCTAGCCAAGATGAGGTGATAGAGATTGCCACTAACTTCTACAAACAACTTTTTCAGCACGAGGCAGTCTCAACCAGAGGAGAGCATTGTAGATAGTAGGTTTGGGATTGCATTTCGTCCCTTGTCACAGAGGAGATGGGATGCTCCCTTCTAGACCCCTTCACAGAGAAGGAGCTAGTTGAGGCCTTCCATGCACAGGATCGGCAGAAATGCCCGAGAGAGGATGGTCTTTCTAAGGCCTTCTTCACTACCTACTAGGAGGTGGTGAAGGACCCCCTACTACTAGCCATTCAAGAGATTTTCAGCTCAAGACGAATGCCAGGGAGTTTATCGGTAGGTCTTGTCAATCTCCTCCCCAAAGGGGAAGACCGGTTGGAGTTGTCCGGGTGGAGATCGGTAGTTGACTCCACCCCGTGCTTCCAGACCTCATTCATGACACCCAAACTAGTTTTCTCCATGATAGGAGCATTCTAGACAATGTCTTCGCTTTCTTCAAGGCGACTAAGTGGGCTCAGCACAGTGGTCAAGGATTGACAGTACTCCTCGATATTGAGAAGGCCTATGACAGGGTTGACTCGGACTTCTTAGAGGGCACCATGGCGAGGTTGGGCTTCCCCCAAGCATGGATCAATGGGGTTTCTACACTTTACACATCGGCCACTAGCAAGGTTCTCATTGGCGGTAGGAGGGGGGAGGAGTTTCCACTAGAGAGATTTGTTTGGCAAGACTGCCCTCCTGCCCCGTATCTTTTCTTACTCTTTGCGGAGGCGATGTCCTACTTTCTCCACTCACGTATGAGTGGGCTACGTGGCCTTCGACTTTTGATGAGGGAGGAGACTGAGCTGCTGGACTCAAAGTATGCAGATGATACCGCTCTCTATGTGGAGAATGATGAGATGATGTTCGAAAGAGTGAGACTAGCTCTGGAGGCATTTTGCACTATAGCTAGAGTGAAAATCAACTGGTAAAAGTCGGTTGATTTTCTTACAAATCCAGACTCTAGCACGGCATGGGGTGTCCACTTGGGGTTTGGATGGGTGAGCAAGGGACAAAGTGTCTGATATCTAGGGTTGCAGGTGGGAATCGACATCATTCTTGCCCAACAATTTCTTCCAGTTCTCGACTCTATTAAGCAGAAGCTAGCCTACTGATGAAGCACAATCCGCCTTTTCTTAGCAGGCCGAGTCCTGGTGGTCAACCAGGTCCTAGCGACGGCTTGGTACATCGCCTCTTATTGGTGCTTCTCCTCGTATTGCGTGGTTCAGCTTTGCCGCCTAGTACGGAATTTTCTCTGGGCTGGCTCAGACGGTTCCAGGTCTCCGGCCAAGGTGACGTGGGCAACCATCATCGGACATTGGTCTAAGGGAGGGCTTGGGATCATCGAGCCAAAGTTCCAGAGCCTCGACCTTCTGGGCAAGTTAGTGGTAGGTGGTGTCACACCAGGTGGGCAGAAAGTCCTTCAGGAGGGTCTCCAAGAGTGCAGACCGAGGCTTGGTGGTGGATGGAGGCCATCCTTGAGATGAATCTTCCTGAATGCCCAGATCACGCCACCCAGATCTTCCTTTCTCCGGAGCTTACTTCGAGTGTGGCAAGGCCTTCCCAAGGCCCTAGTTCAGGGGCCCCCAAGATGTCAAGAGGAGATAGACTGCCAGCCGGTGGTCTAGAACCCCCAGGTCAGAGATCGGGACGGAATATGAACTGGTGAGCGTCCCCACATTCAGTGGGCTTGCTCGGAGGCTGGCCCTGCTCGCACTGTTAGGACGTGGTGGAAGATGTACAAGATGGCGAATCATGAGGTGTTGCAGCAAGCATCAGGTTGTCAGCGAGGAGCTGAGGTGAGAAGGGAGATTGACTCAGTAACCCCTCAAAAGTGGCTAGACCCCAGGATCCGTGAGCCGGTGGAGCCTAGTGAGGTGTGGGCTGCCAGATTCTCATCGGCAAGTATCCCCTTACAGATGGCAAGTAAAGTGGGCGGTGCCCCTTATGAGACTTTCTTCACCGTGCAGGATGGGGAGCGGTTGGTTCTTGACAGAGGACAACAAGATGAGGAGATTCTTGTCTTTCCTTGGAGGAGGATTTGTGTGGTTGGACTCCACGGGAAGACTTGGCGATTGGACCCTTATGTGCTCTAGGAGGAGTTTCGGGAGTGGCCCCTTTGGATATGGGAGAGCAAGCCACTTGATGAGCTAGAGTGGACCCTGGAGAGTGACTATGGCCGGCCACTTCTGTCGCCAAGAAGTCACTGAGGTTCTTGGAGTACACAACCAAGATTGGTAGACATGTACTGATACACAAGGACATGGATTCGGTGCCCTGGCGTAACAAATACTGGGCGGAGCACAGCATTACGGATGCCTTCCGTTGAACTTTCTCGCGTCGCCTATGGGACAACTAGATGCGGAGGAGGGTGTAGCATTTCCTTTGGCTTTTGGCACATGGGGGGGTCTGGTTATTGGGAGTTGATTGGCTCAGATGCAACAAGATGGAGGTTGCAAGCACTGCCCACAACAGCACTTGGAAACTCCAAAGCACTGCCTTTGGTCTTGCGAGGCGGCACAACTTGTGTGGAGAGGAGTCTATCATATTCTCCGCCGTGTGGCACCCAGCCTTGGATGTATCTCATGGGGGGCTTTTTGCTGGCAAGTAGTCAGCCAGGGCCGTCACCTTTTTGCTCTTCTCTCCTTGCATGAAGTCTTTGTTAGCATTGTTTTCCTTTGTTAAAAGCATCTTTGGAGATTCAACTATCATTGAAATAGCTAGTTCTTTGACTTTCTCCTTGCCCTTGTCCATGGAGGAATTCTTGGAACAAGAAGAGGCACCTTGTGTATAGAGAGACTTGAAGTCACCACTTGGGTGGATCCTTCAATGATAGGTGATGTCTTATCTTTTGTAGATCTAGTTGCATCAATAGCATTGATACCTTTCATGTTGAGGTAGGTCTTTGGAGCTACAATACCATCTATCTCAACAGTCTTCTTAGTAAGGAAATCTGGAAAGACCTTCGCTTCAACCAATGCTTTAGCCCTTCTCTACATCAAAGCTTGAATTTTTGAATCCACTTCCAACTTGTTTTTGTATCCTTGTATCTTTTCATAATCAAAGAAACAAACAAATATAGAGTGTCGAAAGTCTTCCGGTTGTTTATCAAAATTCTCCTCTTCGTCTCTTTACATAGTGACAAAGTTGGGCCCAACGATCTTATCATCAAGAAAATTTCTTGCAAGAAAGAAGTCTTCACTCTAATACCAATATAAGCACACAAGAAAACATGAAATGAGAATACTTTGAACTTAGCCAACTTGATCAATTATCATTGTGTAAATTTGAAGGCACGAGGGAGGAAGAGAGAGAGAGAGAGAGAGAGAGAGAGAGAGAGAGAGAGAGAGAGTCGACACGATGTTGAGAGGGAAACTTGCCTCTCTCTCTTTCAAGAATTTATTGAAATAAAACAATATCATCAAGTGCCTGAACCACATACAAAGGGCTGATCTACTATGATTCTAAAAATTAGTGTCTTAAAACTCTAATTTCTGTATACTCCGAGCATCAACTGCCTAAACCACACACAAAGGGCTGATTTACTATGATTCTAAAAATTAGTGTCTTAAAACTCTAATTTCTGTATACTCTAAGCATCAACTGCCTAAACCACACACAAAGGGCTAATTTACTATGATTCTAAAAATTAGTGTCTTAAAACTCTAATTTCTGTATACTCCGAGCAGCAAGCTCATTTTTCTTTAGTGCTTGGACTAGATCAAGCTAAGTAGAGAGTGCTTCTTGGATGAGTGACAGATAGGAGAGTACAAAGCATGTAGTTGAAATTTGAGCATGAGAGCTCATGCGAAATGAAAAGAGAGACCTCCAATATATAGATGTGGGGCTTCGGTACTCAAAAGTGGAAAGTAGAGGCTATAAATGACAAGTATTTGCTGAAAACGCCAAGTGTAGATGCATTTATCTCTTCAAAATGACATGTCATATTCTAGATGCCACATGTCACTCTTCTAGAGAAAGAAGCTTCTAGATCTTCTACTCTAAAAATCTATCAAATGGTTAAGAATTTGCGATAGCTATTGCAAACGAAATTGTTCCTTGCGAAATTTTAAAGCCTCTGACGGGAATGGAATTTCCATTTGAGCAACTTTCAAAAATAGTACTCTCCTAAATTTTAGAAGTCCCCAATTATAGATTCTGGAGGGCTTAATTGTATAGGTTCACTGGTTCATGGTGTGTATCTTTGATCATGAACATCTGATTTTTCTTTCAAAGACCACTCATTATATGGGCTTCTAGTCAATGTGACTATTCAAGTGAAAAAGTCTTTGTTATTTGGGATTTCAGGTCAAATCTGACCGCCTGACTAAACTTGTAATTTCTCTTAGGCATCTTGTCAATGATGACTCAAGTATACTTCTAGGGTGTTTTGGCCATTAACCACCACTGAATAGAAAGATGGAATAAAGCAGGTCACTTGCCTATAGAGGATCTAGGTTCATTCACGTTTTCTTCTACTTGTTACAGCACAAGCATGCTGCTACTAGTCACAGCCTGATCCTGCTGATATACGGTAATGAACCCAATATATCCTAGTGTACTAGGATTAGATCAGTCAGCAAGAATTTGCAAAGCATTCAAGATCACTAGGAACCATATCATAAGGTGTAAAGACTGCAAGATCGCAGTCAGTACTCAATAGTTTTGTCATTTTATAAGAACTACGAATGTAAACTCTAGACATCCACACATCAACTTAGAAACCAAAAAAGGGCATGTCATTAGAACGGACTGCTGTAGGGCCTGCTACATTTCATTGCTTCCTCACTATCAATGGTGACAAAATGCCTGCAGCCAAAAAGTTCGAAGATACCAGTTTACGGATTGAGATTACTGTATCAACAGCAGCCCTTACATAATCACTCACAGCCTGATTTTGGAAATAATTTTGCACAGAAAATGCCTTCCCTGCAAACATTTATGTATTAAGAATAAAAATGTGGAATCAAGCAGGCCAGAACACCTCAAGATATAACTGCGACTCACATGCCTAAAGAGGATCTACGTTGATTCACATTTTCTTCTGTTTGTTACAGTACAAGCATGCTGCTCCTAGTCAGAGCCTGATCTTGCTGATATACGGTACTGAACCCAAGGTATCCACTGTTTTAAAATTAGATCAGTCGGCAACAATTTGCAAATGTGCAAGATTACTAACCACATAATAAGGTGTGAAAAGCAAAGATCGCAGTCAGTACTCAAGGCTTTTATATTTTTATGAGAACTACTAAAGTGAACTCTAGACACACACATATCAACTTCAAACAGCACCCAAAAAAAAAGTCATTAGAATGGACTGGTATAGGGCCTGCTACTTTCATTGCTGCCTCACTATAAATGGTTTAAAAAAAGGCTACAACTAAAAAGTCGGAAAGATACCAGTTTATGGATTGAGATTACTGTATCAATGGCAGCCCTTACATAATCACTCACAGCCTCATTTCGGAAAAAAATCTGTACAGAAAATGCCTTCCCCTGTTCAAAAGATTCAGGATGCTTGCCTTATTCAGATTGCTGATGACAAAACCATGTGATTACATCTTACATCAGCCCAAATATAGCTTGAATACATTCCCCAAACCTGGACAGACAAAATGGCAGGCTTCTTACTCGGGGAACCTCCCTCAGCTCCTTGAGATCGCTTTTCAGAACTGCACAGAGGGAGTCAAAACCATCAACGAAAGTCTTAAATCTAGCCACACACGATCCTAGCACTCTAAATCGTGCATGTTTCCATAAGGAAGTATAATGCCATAAACGTAACAAAAGATACTTTTTGTCTTGTCTACTGAGTGAGACACTGAAGCATACTATGAACTGTCCTATGATATATAAAGACACTCGAATTGTTTCACTGCTTTTAAATTCACAAACCAAATTCCAGGTTGAATCATGCAAAAATGCGAAAGGGTCTGGCTTATGTCATAAAAGACAGATCTCCTTACCAAAGTCTGCTCATCTCTTGTGATGCAACAGAATCCAACCCCCATAACAAGTCTACAAAAATTAGCAACCGCAATGCCAGTGAAAAACAAATATAACCGAATGTGTCCATCACTCCAACTGCAAGAATATAACTGACAGAGAAAGGAGAAGTTTCTATATTCCTGCTAATATACTTCATAAAACATACAATCAGTGCAAATTTGAGGTATTAAACAGTGTGTTTTCATGACACCCATGTCTGATGTACATACATATGGTATGGTATTAAGTCTTATGGTAATATGAAATTTTGTGTCTATGTGAGGTACCATGGTATCTATTGCCTCTTCATTGCCTTGCACCTTCCCATGCCATTGCCTCTTGGCCTTGCCTTTCTGCTTTGGGTTGTTTTTTTGTTTTTTCCATTTGGCCTTGCTTGTTGCCATTCAGCTACATCTAACTACCATTTAACTTCACCCTTGGATTAATACATTGCCCCCTAGTGCCCTTTGGCCCCCCTGAACTTTCTCTTTGTCTGGAAGGCTTGATCTCTTGATCTTTGTCTCTTTATCTAGAAGGTGTGATCAGCCCAAGCACCATACATACATTGATAGTTTAGCCCTTGTGCCTTGCCCTCCAATGCAAAACACCCACACACCTTAGCATTAAAACTTAGTGCCCACTTGGGTTAGGTCCTTGTTACATCCTTCGAAATGTTTGAAAGGTGCATGCAGCGGCCATCAACCGTTGAGGGCTTATATTGTGAACATGCCCTAAGGCTCATTTGCGCACTTTTATGGCACAATGCTTTCTTGGACTTGAAGAGCCTAGGAGGCTCTACCCATAACCCTTGTCATAGAGGCTTGGCGCATTTGTTGCTAGCTCCCAAGCTCGTGAGTAAGCCCGTTTAGCTCTAATGGTCAGAAGGTCAGTCTGACGTAGATCTGATTACATACAAGAAGGAACGCCTTCCACCTGGCTGGAAGGTTCCTTGACCCATTCCCGACATTGATCACTATAAGGAACATGCCAACAACGGAGAACTTTGTAAGGAACATGTCAACATTTGTACTTCAGTCTTCACATGTTTATGGCTCTTTCAAGATATGTACATCGGCCTTTAGACATTTATCGCTCTAAGAGTCTCTTCTCTTTAGACTTCTTTAGTAGTATGCACATATTGCAGCATCGACTCCTCTTAATATATGATGCACGGTTGATTCTGTTTTTCATAGTGCAACATGATGTTTAGAGCGTGCTTTTAAGCTATCTTTGAATATGTGTGAAATTGTTTATTTATAAAGTACAAATTTTCCTAAACGTGCATACTTTTTAATGTCTCATTCACTCCCTATACTTGAAATGGAGCCTCCCGAATCCTATTGTGTTCCCCATTCCCTGGGAGTCCTCAATGTCTATGCCCCTATTGAGGTTAGGGCACGTAGCAGGTTTTGGGTGGAGATCGCAGAAGGACTCCAAGAGATGGACTCCTGGATTGTTGGAGGGGACTTCAACAACCTGGAGGCTTTAGAGAAGAGGCAGGGCAAAGGCAGAAACTACTAGCGCATGGCTGGGGAGGAGCAGGAGGCATGGGAGCTCTTTCTACTGGTAGTAGGAGCACGTGATGCTTGGAGAGACCCAGCCTTCCATAGGAGGGAGAGGTTGTTGGACTTCTCTTGGGGTTACAAGCAGCTAGGTGGAGTCCTGCTGGAGCGGTTGGACAGGTTCTATGTAGGAAAGTTGGGATGCTCTCGTGGGGGACCAGGTTGGGCAGTTGGCACGCACCACGTTGCCCGATCATTGCCCACTTCTCCTGACACTCGATCCCCCGACATCTGCCCTAGACACACGATCCTGTCGAATCCCTGACCCGATCTACAAGAGGAAGGAGGTGAAGAGTTAGATTGAGCAAATCTAGACCAGGGAGATGGGCAGGAGGGACCAGATCGCAGAGGAGGTTGCAGAGGTCCTAGCCGCGTCAAGCAGCATCTGCCAGGAGGCAGCCCTACAGTCCAGGCAACAGTGCTGGGAGGAGGAGAGAGCCTTGTGGTGGGACCTAGCAACCATGCAGAGATTATTACAGGAGACACCAGGGGATCCCATCCTCCATGCACAGGAGGTGCATGCACGAGCAGCCGTTGCAGGTCTAGAGGACAGGCGCTCAGAGTTCTCATTCCGCACCTCATTAGCCTTTTGGGCGCAGAAGGGGGATACAATGTGCAAGTTGTTTTAGGCACACCAGCCCCGCACCTCAGGAGAGCAGATATGCAGCCTTCGGGATCAGTATGGGAGGATTCGCTCTAGCCTAGATGAGGTGATAGAGATTGCCACCGACTTTTACAGACGCCTTTTCCACCATGAGGTAACCTCAGCCAGAGGACAGCGTTGCAAACAATAGGTCTAGGATCACATCCCATCCCTCGTCACACAGGAGATGGAATGCTCCCTCCTAGTCCCCCTTCACAGAGAAGGAATTAGAGGAGGCTTTCCATACACAAGACGGGCAAAAATGCCCCGGAGAGGATGGCCTCTCTAAGGCCTTCTTCACTACCTACTTGGAGGTGATGAAGGAACCCCTACTGATGGCCTTCCAGGAGATTTTCACTTTAGGACAGATGCCAGGGAGTCTCTAGGCAGGCCTTATCAGTCTTCTCCCCAAAGGGGGAGACCGGTTGGTGCTTTCCCAATGCAGATCGATCACCTTATTGTCAGTGCTTATAAGGCACTGGCAAAGACGATTGGTAGATGACTATGCCCCGTGCTTCCAGACATCATTCATGATACACAGACAGAGTTTGTCCAAGATAGGAGCATCCTAGACAATGTATTCGCCTTTTTTGAGGCGACAGAGTGGACTGAGCACTGTGGGTCGAGATTGGCCGTACTACTCTTGGATTTCGAGAAAGCTTATGACATGGTGGACTGGGATATTCTAGAGGGCACCATGGAGAGATTGGGTCTCCCCCAGGCTCGAATTTGTAGGGTCTCTGCACTCTACAAATCGGCCACCAACAGGGTTCTCATAGGCGGTAGGCGAGAGGCGGAGTTTCGACTGGAAAGATTGGTCCGACAGGGCTGCCCTTTGGCCCCATACCTCTTCCTACTCTTTGCAAAGGCGATGCCTCGCTTCCTCAAGTCACGTGTGAGCGGATTACGCAACCTCCGACTTCTAGTGAGAGAGGAGACTGAGTTGCTAGACTCAGAGCATACAGATGATACCACACTCTACATAGAGGACGATGAGTTGATGCTCGAGAGAGTGAGGTTGGCTCTTGAGATGTTCTGTTCTACAACGGGAGCAAAAACCAACTGGCGAAAGTCGGTTGATTTCCTCACAGACCCGGACTCTAGCACGGAGTGGGGCATCCACCTGGGATTTAGATAGGTGAGCACAGGGCAGACCGTCCATTACCTAGGGTTCCAGGTGGGACTCGACATCACTCCCGCCCAGCACTTTCTTCCAATCCTCGATTCTATCCGGAGGAAGTTGACCTACTGGAGCACGGCTCGCCTCTCACTAGCCGGTTGAGCCCTAGTAGTTGACCAGGTTCTCCTAGCGGCGGCCTGGTACATCGCCTCGTGTTGGTGCTTCTCCTCAGTTTGCGTAGTGCAGCTCCGCTGCCTAGTGCGGAATTTCCTTTGGTTCGGGTCAGATGGCTCCAGGGATTCCAAGGCCAAGGTGGCGTGGGCCCCCATCATATGGCATCGATCAGAGGGAGGGCTTGGGATCATAGACCCAGAGTATCAAAGTATGGCTCTCTTGGGCAAGCTAGTTGTATGTGGCCTCGGACCAGGAGGATAGACCTCGAAGCTCCTATTGCAAGAGGGTCTTCAGGATTGTAAACTGAGGCTTAGCGGTGAGTGGAGGCTATCCCTGAGATGGATCTTCACGTCACCCCAAATTACTCCCCCCCCCCGATCACCTTCCTACGTAGTTTGCTCCGCGTATGGTACTGTTAACCCCAACACGAAGAAAGCAAAATGAAATAAAAAAGACGCAGGTCAAAGGCGGAAAAAAGGTAGCCCGACTGAAGAAAGAAGAGGAGAAAAGTCCAAAAGTCCAAGGGCAACCTTAAAAGTCCAAGCGAAATGCAAAAGGGGAAAGGCGCATTTTAAAATACAAAGGCGCACCTTGAAATCTTGTAAAAGAGTGCCAGGCGGTGGAAAATCCGGAAAGCTAAAATAGAAGATAAAGACAAAGGCCAAGGCAAAGAGAAACGGAAGACAAAGGCGCACGAGGAAAAGCGCAAGTCAAACTATTGTAAAAGAGCGCAAGCGCATCATGGTTTAATTCAAGGAGCGCCGGGCTCTCACCCGTGCAATTTGTAAATGTAGACGGGCGGTGGAAAGGAAGCTAGAAAGATAGAAGGACAATGGGAAAAAGGGCCTAGGCTACGGCCGGCCATGTAAAAAAGGGGAAAAGGGAATGACCGCCCAAAAGGGATTTAGGGTTTTGTATATAAAGTTGAAAAGTGAATGAGAAGCTCATTCTTGTGTGTGGCCAAAAGTAGCTCTCCTCTTCTTCTTCTTCTTCTTTTTCTTGCTTGCTTGAGCTTGTGCTTGAGAGAGGGAGTGTGAGAGTGTGAGGGAGTGAGTGTGTGAGGGTGAGGGACCGTGGGGTGGAGAAGCTCTCCATCTTCCCCTCTCTTCTTCTCTTCTCTTCTCTTCTCTTGTCTTGCTCGCGGCAATGGAGCTTGGAGCTTGGAGCGGGAGGATCGTGCTTACTTGAAGCTTGCACTTAGATCGTGGAGCTACCGGAGTGCGCGGGAGAGGAGGTAACTCAAACGGCACGGAGGTAAGCTCACTACACCCGTAGATATGGATGGCGCGTCGGTTATGTGAGAGGTATCCATTAGTGCTCGGCTTGGAACGCTTGAAACAATAAGCGGTCCGTGGGTCTTGGCAGTTGAGCGAAAGCTCCCACAGGTACAGACTCCGTAAGGCCCTAATCCAAAGCCCCACAAGCAGCTAGGAAGAGACAGATTGTCAGCCGGTGGCCTGGAACCCCCACGTCAGAGATTGGGAAGGGGCACAGATTGGCGAGTGTCCCCACATCCAATGGGCTAGTTGGGAGGCCGACCCGGATCGTACCATTAGGACATGGCGAGAGGTGTACAGGATAGTGGACGAGGAGATATTGCAGCAAGTATCAAGCTGCCAGAGAGGAGTGGCGTTGAGGAGAAGGGAGATAGACACAGCAATATCAAAGGAATGGCTTGCTCGCCCAATACCAGAGCCGATAAAGCCCGGGGAGGTATGGGCTGCTAGGTTTTCACCAACAAGCATCCCCCTACACGTGGCAGATAGAGTGGGCGGCACTCCACCGGGGATCTTCTTCACCATACAGGAGGGGGGGGTGTCTGGCTCTTGACAGAGGACAGTAGGAGGAGGGGATAGCTGTCCTTTCATGGAGGAGGATCCGGGTGATTGGCCTACAGGGGAAGACATGGCGGGTGGACCCTTTTCTCTTCTGGACGGAGCTCAGGGAGTGGTGCCTCTGGATCTAGGAGGGCAGGCCACTTGATGAGCTAGAGTGGGATCTGGGAGAGTGGGTATGGCCGGCCACTGCGGTCGCCAAGAAGCCACCGAGGTTCCTAGAGTACACTGCCAAGATTGGTAGACGCGTACTGATGCAAGAGGATACGGATTGGGTGCCGTCACGTAGCAGGCACTGGGCGGAGCACAGCATCACAGAGCCTTTCTGATGGACCTTCTGGCGCCGCCTATGGGATAGCTGGAGGCTGAGGAGGGTATCGTTTTTCTTATGGCTGCTGGCACATGGAGGCTTGGAGATAGAAAGTTGGGTTGCCCAGATTTTTTAGGAGGGAGGTTGTAAGCGCTGCATACAGCAGCCTCTGGAAATCCCAAAGCGCGGCACAACTCATGTGGAGAGGAGCATGCCGCATCCTTCACCATATAGCACCCAGCCTTGGATGTATCTCATGGGGAGCTTTTTGTTTTGCAGGCAATCACCTAGGGCTGTCACCTTCTGTATGAGGCCGAGATGCAGGACACGATATTCATTATCAAGGCAGGGTCATGCACAGTGGTCGGTTTGGAGGCTCTTCCCATCCGTCAAGTACTGGAGCCCACACCAGACCGCTCTGAGGTATGGGAGATCTTAGAGATTCTTATCGGTTAGCATATCTGGAAGGCGCGGTGTGAGGAAGCTTTTGGCGGAGATAGACTTTTAGTATACGCGACATTAGCAGAGCTCTCGACCTCCATTATCCACTCCCTCCGCGGCCGATAGGATCACGTGCAAGGCGAGTCCATGGCTCGTCAAGAGCTCCGACGTCATTTCATGCACACTTGAGGCGTCCAAGACCTATTTTTTGTGAAGTAGGGAGGCAACCCCGGATGGCGATACACCCCCACCTCCATGTCTTCTTGCCCCAATCCCCCCTAAACCGCCCTAACAGGCTTCTATACTTGATATATCTGTGACTCTGATCAGCTCCAGCTAGTTTGTTGAGCATGAGCACTTCCTTGTACTCCGGTTTTTTCTGAAGTAATATAATTAGCCACACTTTATTTGCAAAAAAAAAAAGTGTTCTCCACTTCCCATTTCTGATAGCTATGCATGTTTGCATTGCTATCAAAACACCAACTTGCTCTTTACCACATGGCAAGCAAACATGCAGATATCCAATAGAAGCTCATGGAACCCTGATGATCCATGCTCACAATGCCCAACCCAAAAGTGGTTATCAATGTGTCTCTACCTTGACAAGCCTAATGATCCATAGTGGTGCTATACTGATGAGTACGTGACACCGAGCTGGCAGGGTCTAGCCAGTCCTTACCGGTTCCTATATACCCAATCCAATGTGCGGTCAAGAATGATTGCCCAAAGTTTTTGTGTATCTAATCTTTCTAGAAAATTATGAAATGTATTATTGATTTCGTGTACCCTCAATAGGTCAAGACATGATACCAGCTCTTCATAGTGTCATGATTGCCCATTGGCTTGCCCAAAAGACCATGAGGTAGAGCAGCAGATTTCTTCCAGCCAATCATGTACTCTCAACATGATCCACACAACAACACAAACCACCTTGTTCTTGAGCAGAGACCTATCTGGGCAATAAAGTATCAGGGGAAGCTTTTTGAGAGGGCATCTCATTGCAATGTGCAAGTTAAGACATGGTCAATGTTGGCCGAAGTGTGGAGTAATCATGCAAAAGAGAGAAAGAGAAATGAACCACAAGTGGTCAAGAATACTCAATCACACTAATGATCACTGAATCTACTCAACTCAATTGAAGTACAAATAATAATAGCCCACATTAATGAGCTAGAATGCACAAGGTGTCTTTAAATAGAAACCCTAGGACTAAGTATACTAAGTGTCCTAAAAAAACCCTAGCCCTAACTATGCGGGTGTATTGTCTTGATTCTTCTTGAGTGATAATTGTTATGTCTAGAAGCTCATACCAAGGGATGAAGGAAATCAATGCATAGCCCATAAGATAGCCCAAGTGTGAAGTCAATTTGCGAAGGAGAAAGAGAAATAAAACAGAAGCCTTTTACGAAAAAAAAGAAATAAAACAGAAGAATACTCAAATCCTACCCTGCCTCCAGCCCTGCCATCGTGTTTCGTCAGCCTCTCCTACCTTTAACTGTCCCTCCCATGCCTTCACCTCCCTTGCCTCCAACCCGACAGCCCTTTCCCTCCTCTACTTGAATGCCCACTTTTGCATTGCCCACTATTCCAACTATACCTCGCCCCTTCTTCCCCAACCTCCTATCTAGCAGCCCATGCCCTCTTTTCCCCTGCCAATCTGCCTGTTCAGTCATCGACTCCTACCCACCTTCCCAGTCATCTCCAACTAGCTCCTGCCTTCCTCAATCACCTGCTCAACAGCCAACACTATCCAATCCTGTACATCTGCCTAGCCATTGCCAGAAGCCTCTTGCACTATCAAAGGATTCTACTCTCCCTGCTCTAGCAACAATGTTTCATGCAATGGCCTCCACCCTTTCCTCCTTGCCTTCCCTCATCACAAGAGATGGCACGACACCAACAGAGTCAAAAATTCAGCAACACAAGAATCTGCATAAGAAGAAGAGGGAGAAAACTCGACTCATCAAACAATAGCTGGTCCCCCTTCCACCTTTGCTGACTCCAATGCAGCCCCTAGAACGCAAAACTATCCCACAAATCTGGTTTGATCTTGACACAGATCATGACATTAGAGATAGACTGGTAACCTTAAGACATCATTCTAGGGTGTCGATTGGTAGGTGACAAACCACTAATACACGTACTGAAAGTCATGACACAAGCACCCCTGCAAGGGTTATGAAAGTAACTCCTATAAAGAAAGGGTATTTCAGAGTCAACTTCAGCATTTCAAAGCAATCCGTGGCAACACTTGCCCCGGACCCATCAGATGTTCGGACTGCAATTGTCTTCTTTGACAAATGAATTGAAATCAAGAATTATCCCATGCTTGGGAATGGTACATGTATCACAATTCATTTTGCTGGCCAGATGAGTACTTCCTACCCCATATAGCCCAAATTCACAATGGGCTCATCACCAATGGCTGGAAAATTTCAGGAACAGCTCTCTCTCATCCTCTCCCAACATCCACCATGCTGGAATGAGGCTCAACTAGCCTCTAACAGCCTTCCCCTCACTTGCATGAGCAAGTTTTGCCAAGCGGCAGCCTTCTAATTAAAAATTTCAGCCATCATATTAATTTTTAGAATTGACAATTTTGAAAATTAATTTCAGCCTGCCCAAAAAACTAAATGTGCCCATCCACGATTAAATTGGCTAGGCCATTTTGACTCCCACATGGTCCTATGCATTAATCAGTCCCAAAACTACCATTAACTATTTAATAAATGCCTCACTTCTAATGTCACCACTGACATTTATTGACTAATGAAATGCCCTATGCCCAAACTAACACCAAGTACCCACTAGTACCTAACTAGTATAACTTATTACAACTTTTGCCTTAAACACCCACTAACTTCTTAGGGTCCTTGGCCTGTCGTTGTGACTCACACAACCAATGTGTTTCTACCAATTACACACTTGATTAATATCTAATCAAATGCTAAGCAAATCATCAAAAATTCAAGTCCCGGTGACACAAGTTGCTACGCACATCTTACCTCCTTTCCTAATGAGTGGGGACAGCCCATGCCTAGCAAGACCAGCAAACACTAGACAAGAGAGAGGATTGAGACAAACCATAGTTACCTGGAACGGGGAACGAGAAAGGGAACCCCTGGAATGGGGGGAACGTCCAAGGTCGGGGAACGGGAACGTGGCGAACGGGACACGTCGTAAGTGCCCCAAATATGCCCTCCATGACCCAAATTGCCCCAAAGAATGTCCCTCTAATTGCCCGAATACCCCTCAATGCTCCAAATTGTCCCAAATGTCCCAAATTTGACTTGATTACCCCCTAGCTCCAAATTGCCTTGAATTGCCTCAATTATCCCAATTTCCCTTGAAATTAGCCAATATAAATGGATGATCACCTTGGAATTGAGGATAGGCTGAAATTTTATTGTGATTTGCAAGAGTTGATAATGCATCAAATTTGAACTTTGCATGGACTCCTAATTGGCTTGTGGGTTGTCTTGACACTTTGAATCTTCAAACACAGGGAGAGAGAGAGAGAGAGAGATTAGTGTGTGCACATTAGGCAATGGAGATGGGTGAACATGTGGTAGGAGTGTGACACAAGCAAAAAGAAAAAACTGGAAAAAATGTCAATGTTTGGTCAACAGGCCTGGAACGGCCGTTTCAAACAGGGAACAGTAGGGAACGGTAGGAAACAGCAGGGAACGTTCCTAGCCATTTCACCTCCTCGGAGGGTTTGGAACGCGTTAAGCCATTCCTACACGCCGAAACGGCCATTCCTTGTTTCTATGAGACAGACACAAGGAGCAACATAGAGATAGGAGCAACAACTTGATTGGTCAAAAACCCCAACCCTATTGCTTAGAAAGACACAACAGTAGCTACACCATTGGCATCTATAGCAATAGAGATGGTTGTGCTTGAGCCCTCCTCTCCAAGGCCGTCTGTGGTAGTACAGGGAAAACCCGTTTATTCACTTGTGGCAACGTAAGCACCTTACTATCTTAGCTCGCAACTACATCGCCTTCACTTGGGACTGAACAGCCTACTCACACCCCCCTGTTGACTACAATAGCCCTTGATACACCAGTTGTCTCCAGTGTTAAGTATCCACCGATCAATTGGTTTCTCATATCTTTGGCCACTCAACAAGAGGAAGGAATTCCTCTTGAGAAGAGAGAGACAGGATTTGGTTTCACTAATATTGGATACCTAATAAAGGGAAGGAGAGAGTGAGAACAAGTTGGATACCAATCCAAATGATTCTTTAGACTCTCGCGAGTTCCCCTCTTCATGAGGCCACAAAGATTTGCAATGATGACACGAAATAAAGTCTATACTAGGCAACAAAAGAGACAATGGTGTGTACCATAGAGCCATGCCAGGGAGCCACACCGGTTCCACAAACACTCCCCATAAGGGTCCTCTGACGCAACATTCAAGGCTTTGGTGGACGACTCTTCTGCCAAGGGGTGAGCCTCATGCCAAGATCTTCAAAGAGCATTGGTTGGAGGATCAATGGATTCACGAATGTTATAGAAGCACCACCTCTAGGAAGACAAAATTTCCCGCTGGAATGGAAATTTCTTGTATGGACACACTCACATATACCAAACTCCTCTTGTGAATGACTCAAAGATCCACGCAAGGGCTTTTGTTTGTTAGCAAGCATTGGCTCGTGCAATTCAAGATTGGAGCATCCTAGTCTCAAGGAGGGACTTTTGGGTGTTTATAAGAGTAGCTAAGACACTCGAATTGCTGTTTATATTCCTGTCATGGTGAGCAAAAGAGAGGACAGTTCTAGACCACCCTCACTGAATCTCTACTTTGTGTTGATCATTGAATAGTAGGTTAGCAATTTTAATATGGTAGAAGCTTTGAACAATAGAACAAGTAAATGAATTGAAATTATCAAAGAAGAAGACCAGCCAGCTTGGAAGAATTTTTTCTTCCATATCAAGGGACAGGATTCCTAGTTCATGGTAGACTTTGGCAGATCAATTGGATCTCTTTTGTTTTCTAGCAGAGACAAGGTAGTTACATCTAGGATCTTCCCCAAACAAACAAGTTTCACATTGATGGCTAGGCTTGTAACAAATAGGGCTTAGTTGGGATTGTTCCAAGGACCACTCTATCTACCAAGTAGTGGTGCAGTTGGTTCTTATGGAGGAAGTCAAGGGAACTACTAACATTGACAGAGTTCCTATCCACCTATACTATGATGGGGATCTAAGGAAGAATATTACCATGATTCAATGGGCAAGGCGCTTCCCAATTGGCTATGCAGCTAGGGACTTAGATGAAAACTTAAGGAGATTAGCTCTTTTGCAAGAGAGAAGGCTAGGAGCAGGAGAGAGGACCTCTTGGAGAAAGAGAGAGGGCTACTAGAGCTTCATTAGTAGCATTTTCCAAAGAGAGGAGGAAAGGCATCTAGAATGCAAGTGAGTGGCTGAAAGGATGCATCCTACCAAACCAAAGATAGATACTATGAAGGTGTCCAAAACAGAGTATAAGTACCACGAGGGGCTTCTTTTTGCCCACAAGCAAGAAAGACGGTGAATGTGAAATTTTTCAAGGTACACGTTCTAGACAGTCGAAACATGGTGTCGGGACACTTAAGAGAGCAAATGGCTCTCTTGCCCAAGGGTCGCAAGTGGTTGAGTAAGTGCCCAAAGATTATTAAACTACCTTGTTGGACTTGACAAACAAACCTCTAGGTTGTGTGTGTGTGTGTGTGTGTGTGTGTGTGTGTGTGTGTGTGTGAGAGAGAGAGAGAGAGAAGAAAGTTATATTAACGTCTATGAAAGGCCAAGTTGGCCTATGAGACCAAAACGTTACATACAAAATGTTTGGGAAACTTTCCAGGTCCCAGTAAAGCTACCATCTGATGCTATGATAAACTCAGAGAGAGAGAGAGAGAGAGTGGATTTCATAGAAACTGGCAGCGAAATTTCTGTATTGGAAGTCATAGGCTTGGCCCTTCCATGTTCGCCTCAAAGTGGCTCAGACAATTATGTTGCCAATGCTCACATATTTCTTGCCATTGCTACCTTGGACTACTACTGCATTGAATGCTCTTACGCAGTATATTCGTTTCATGTTATGGAAGAAGGATTCCTTGCATGCAGGCATTTCATGGATTTCTTGGTCGCATGCATGTACCCCGAAACGCATGGGTGGTGGAGCTATCTTAGATGCCAAAACTCATATGCTGGCACTCCGCTGGTCTTTTTTTCGCGCCATGTGCTTGGATCATCACCCGTGGGTTGTTATAGCCCGTTATTTTCTTGAGGATCATGGGTAGCGAAATTTCTGTATTGGAAGTCACAGGCTTGGCCCTTCCATGTTCACCTCAAAGTGGCTCAGACAATTATGTTGCCAATGCTCACATATTTCTTGCCATTGCTGCCTTGGACTACTACTGCATTGAATGCTCTTATGCAGTATATTCATTTCATGTTATGGAAGAAGGATTCCTTGCATGCAGGCATTTCATGGATTTCTTGGTCGCATGCATGTACCCCGAAACGCATGGGTGGTGGAGCTATCTTAGATGCCAAAACTCATATGCTGGCACTCCGCTGGTCTTTTTTTCGCGCCATGTGCTTGGATCATCACCCGTGGGTTGTTATAGCCCGTTATTTTCTTGAGGATCACAGGCTTCTGCATGGTAATACCGAAATTCGGGGTTCTTGGTGGCATGTTTTTAATGCAGACACTCCATTCTCTAGTCCTTCATCATCTCTGCTTGCCCATTTGGTATGTTCCTAGAGACTGATCCTCCAGAAGCCTCAGTGGCATCCAGCGGAGGACCGTTTAGCCACTAACTCCTTCCAACTAGAATTGTTGGCAGTCTCGCGGTTACTTTCTTGGGAAGGGAAACATGCGCTTCGACCCAAATTTAACCGCATGGCACGTTTGGGCTTGACTTCAGTCGCAGATGCCACCCTTCCCAGTCGCAATGTGTTGATAGCGTTTCGTACAGCCAGGAGACTTTTCAGGGTCCCTCGTGGATACAGGGATTTATAGGGACAGCTTTTGATGATGCTACAGAAAAGACAACCCTTTCCTTCCCTTGCTTCGGATCGTCCCTGGCAGGACTGGGACCTTGCAGGCCGGCTGAATTTGGAAAAGGCTTCAGCTAACCAGGTGTATCATCTTCTGATTAAAGATCATCAATGGCTGGTCACTAAAGCTAATACTCTATGGGGATTGCATAAATCTCGGTCCTGGTGGAGGGTAACGGTGACGGAAGCCTGGTTGAACAAGACCCCTTTCAAATATAAGGACTTTCTTTGGAGGGTAATGATTGGTGGTCTTCCGCTGGCTTCAGCCCTTTCCAAGCGTCGCATCTCCAATGGAAATTGTTTCTTTTGCACCACCAGTGTGGAATCGGCTCATCATCGATTTATTTCTTGCCCTCTTGCTAAGAAAATATGGTCCTTCTTGTCGGCAGTTTGGCGCGCGGTGGTCGGTTTCTCGCTACACCCATTTGATTGGGTTTTGGGCAGCCCAAATACCCCACACCGACACAGCCACATATGAATATCTTGTTTCACTTTTTTAGATATTGGGGCTGTTGGCATAACTGGACCATTCGGAATGCTTTTATTTTTTATTCCGCCTCTAATGTTCAGGGACACATGGCCAGGCTTAAAGGTCTCTTACTCTGGCAGATAGATCTTATTCGGCTCTCTGACTTGTTCCCTCGGGAGGACTTGCTTCCCTGGCATATGGCAATTTCCGCTGCGTCTTTGCCATGACTTTTTGTAACTCTTGGGTTGTTTACTTCTTGTAGCGAGAGAGAGAGAGTTCTTGCACGCGATGGCGTAGAGCCATCGTGTATCTTGTAATCATGTAAACTTGTACTTTTTTTCGTAATTAATACAATTACCTTTTATGGAAAAAAAAAAGAGAGAGAGATTATATGGCACAATACTAGGAGGGTAGCAACAAAGAATATCAACAAACACTTGTTTAAAGGAGGAGCTTGTGATCGCTTTATCAACACTACCCCCAAGAAAGTGCTGAAGGAATGATGGATTGGACAAGGGCTTCTTCTTGAGTTACTAGGGCATGGTCAATACAAGACTTCTTGCTGCATTTCAAGAAATGGTGGCATCGAGAGATATGCCAGAAAGGTTATCTCAAGGATTCATTAACCTCATCTAAAAAGGCAGCAAAGACAAATTGGAGATTACTCAGTGGAGACCGACACTTTGCTTGGAATAGCATATCAACTCCTAGTTAAAGCAATGAATCTCAAATTATCATCTTATATTGGTGCTCATCCACTCTACCCAAACAAGTTTTGTTCCGGAACACATCATCCTCGACAATATTTTCATATTTTGGGAATGTATAGCCAGGGTAGTCAAGTATGATCCATCCAATCCGTGGACTTAGTACAATACCGAACATACACAAAAAAATATCGAATAAAATCCGGTGTTTCGTACTGTCATTAAAAAATACATACAAAATTAAGGAATAGACTAGTAAATATTACTTGTTTTAACATGACAGTGGCTACCTCAAACTAGCCTTTCTCCTCAAAGAGGGTGCTAATAACCTGATTAATCAATAGTAATTACAACAAGCATAAAATTCATATAAATTGAAAATACAAATGTTACCACTTTAATCTCGGACGATGGATAGCCTGTTGGCCCCAAAACTAGCACCTCTTAGGATATTTCTTTAACTTTTGTTGCAAATGGATAGAGTATAATTGGGATTCTTTGACCTCCTATGCTAATTCAAGTGTCACTTGCTGTCAAAACTAACCTACAAGCCTCCAAATAAAGTTGCCCCTTGGTCTGCTTGGGAATTAGCCTTCACCCTACCCCTTGAGAGACAAATTCAGCTGCAAGTATGACATTGGCTGGCTTGTCTCTTGAACCTCCCTAAAATTCCTCAATTTCAGCTGTTGGAGTTCAAGTCTTAGGCTCTCAATTGTGAGAACGCAACCTCAAGCTACTGTCAAACCCTAATTTCTACTATAAATTAGGGTTTATAACAATAGAGATTTTCCAATATCTCCACCTCTCATGACTCAAATGCTTGGACTCTGCTGAGAAAACTTGAGAGATGGCTCCGAGATGAGAGAGAATGCTATAGAGAGAGAAATTTCAAGTTTCATCACGAGAAATACTGGAAGACTATTGTTGCCCTACTCAAACCGCCATGGAAGCTGTCATCTACAGCTTAGGACAACCAGAAAGACAATCGTCTCCTCCTATATGCTGTCACCTGTACCAAAAGGACCTTGGGCTGCAATCACCTACTCCTAGAGGGATCCAAACTGTTGTCATCTGTTGCAAGAATGGTCCTTGGTGGCTATAAACACATCAGTAGCATCTCCTTACTCTCTAATAAACCTCCTTCTCTCTCATAAAGGCTAGACTACACTTTTACCATGCCCCAAAAACGTTTTTCCCACTTGCATAGGCAAGTTTTGCCAAGTGATAGCCTTCTAATCCCAATTTTCAGCATTATCCAACTTATTAAACTAATTTTCAAAAGATTATTTCTGAAAATTAATTTAATAATTATTCTAGTGCCCAAAAAAATAATGCCATCAACCAATAATTATATTGGCTAGGCTAATCTGTCTTTCAAGTATCCTTGAGCAGCTATTGACCCTTAGACTAGCATAAATTAATTAATTAATGCCTAGTCTCTAATGTGACCACTGACATTAGTGGGCAATGAATTAGTATACGCCCAAATTTGACACTGGGTACCACCTTAAGTCTAGTCAGTTGGTGGAGGCTTGGCTAGGTCAACCCCTTTATCTCACTGAGGTTGTACCTTCACTCTATCTTTTAGTTCAGCAAGTACACTCTACTCTCTTGTTTCAGCTCATTCACTGTCACTGTCTCGTTTCTCTCTCCTCCATAGCTGATTTTGTATTCTCGCATAGTTGCATTCGTACTATGTACGGACTAGTTTATTTCATATGGTTCGTAGCATACCATACAACACGTATCCATACCAATTCAAACCAAAAAATAGACTACTTTTTTCCCATGAAGACTGGACCATACAACATCTTCTAACTTCCAAGACTTATGTTTATTATCATAACTTCAAGCCTCTCTCACACTCTCTCTTCCAACTTCCAAGATGAATAGGCAATTCCAAGCCTCTCTCTCCGTCTCTTTCTCTTTCTCTACCCCCTTGCCCCCAAAACTGCCAAGCCTCTCCCTCTCTCTCTCTCTCTCTCTCTCTCTCTCTCTCTCTCTATCTTTTTTCATGAAGAAAATTGAATTTAGTAAATATTTACACCAAACCATCAGGTCAACATTAAAAGTAACATACATAAAGGAAAGTCTACACAGACTCCACACAGAAATGTCACACCGAAAGAATAGCTGGTGTGGAGCAAACAGTATCCAGCCAGGAAGCAACAATGTCAGGAAGAACCGGATCATCAAACACCATAGAGGAGATTTACCACAACACTAAACCATGAATTCGGGCCACATGACCATGAATGCCAGTTACTGAATAAAAAATGAAGACATTCCGAGTATGCCAAATATGCTACAAGGCAGTCCATCTAAGAAAATGGAACAGGCAAGAATAATCTAATCGCAAAGAGGTCATGGAGGTTATCTTTCCCATAATCGACAAATGAGTTGATATCTGGTGCTGAGTCAACGAGAACCATACATGGGAAACAGAACTCCAAATCTATCTCACAACAGGGCAAGAGACAAAAAGATGAAGCACTAACTCATCACATGTAGTACAAAATACACATCAACCAACAGAGATCTTACGAGCATGCAACACATTCCCAGTACGAAGAGCCCCAATAAGTAGCCTCCATATAAATACTTTTCCTTGATACGGAACCTTAGATTTCCGGAGCTACATGAATCTATCATGCCAGTTCTTTTTGCTATCCCGAGTATGGCATACTTTATTAGCCTTATTCGTGACCCATCTCTTGGCCTCCACCATGTGATGATATATCTAGTTAGCTAACCTTTTCTCGAATCATCAGGAATCATAAACATCCAATCACACCAGGGAGACAAAAGCTATGACGTAGGCAAAGGATTGAACCTCAAAAGTTTGTCCTATATGGACGACCAAATATCATGATATCCTCTAGGCACCCAAAAATGCTGACGAATACGTCCAAAAGAATAAAGACGAGCTTGCCCATGAATGACACCATCCAGGATTATCTGCAACCCCAAACAAGCCATCTGATTAAACTTGTCTCACTGCACATCTTTATCAGACCAATCCAACAATCTAGAGGTAGCCAATACTTCTCCTAGCAGGGAATTCTCCTCCTTACGAAAATCTGGAGGGCGCCAAACTGCAAAACGTGATATTGCCTGCCGAGATGTGATCATATGGGAAAGGAGAAAAGATTGGGAGACCTTAACAGATCTTGTAGAGCTAAGCATATGCCACCAAGAAGCATGAATAACCGTGCCACCGTGAGAAATACATGTCCTTTCTATAAGAAATTTTGCTATTTTTGTCCAAGGATGACTCTCAACACAGATTGCCTACAGAAGGACTAACCTCAAAGCAACCATATGAAAATTAACATCCAAAAGAGCTGCTCCCCCCATCCTTTTAGGAGTAGTCACATGCTGCCATGAAATCCACACCTGGCCCAAGAGATAACCTTTCTTTTTCCATAACATGAATCGGATAGGCTGAACTAATTCCAATAGGGCCCTTTTAGTCCAAGGAAGCAATGGCAAGAAAAACAAAATCATGCTGATCATAATGCATTAAGCAACTTTAAGTCTTACATGGAGAGGCCAACCTTGAGACTTCTAGTACATAAACCGATCATGAATACGGGATGCCATCCAGTCTAGCAAGGCAGAAGGAGCTACCTCCACACTAATAGGATAACCCAAATATCTGGTTATATTTCCCTTAGAGATCACAATACCATTCCAGCCCAAAGCCTGCAAATCATTTTCCGTACTAGAAAGCAAAGTGGATTTCTGAGCATTAATATGAAATCCCGATGCCATAGCAAAAATTTTCCATGCTACCATTGTCTGATCAACATTCGGGCGATCTACCTTAAGAAACATAAAAGAATCATCCGCCAAAGATTAACCCACAAGTTGGGCCCCACTGGGAAGAGACAAACCAACGATCTCACCTTGATTCGCCAACTTATCCAACAAAGAAAGCATTGGGTGAGTAAGCAATGCAAACAACAAAGGGCTGAGAAGGCAACCTTGCCGGAGGGACCGAGATAAGGCAATTTCTTCAGTGATCCCTCCATTAAGTGCAATATGGGCCACTGCCCCCTGACTAATAGTATCTACAAGAGAAACCATACATGGCCAAACCCCATGGTGAACATTAGTTGCTTCAAAAAAGACCAGCTCACATGATCAAATGCCTTTTCAATATCAAGCTAAAGCATAACAATCTGCTAGCCTGAAGCTTTTGCACAATAAATCCCCAATTGAACATTCAAAATGTTGTGCATTATATTTCGACCCTTAACGAAACCATATTGACATGGATGAATCAAATGCGGAAATACTTTATGCAATTTGTTGGAATTGATTTTTTAGACGATTTTATATAAAGAGCCCATAACAGAAATGGGTCTCCATTGTTTCAAAAAGGTAGGAGAGGGTACCTTAGCCAATAACCGAATGACTGCAATCTTCCAAACAGAAGGCATGACACCAAAATTCCAAACTTGCTGACACAGGTGAGTCAACAGATCCTTAAACAGTTCAATATTGGCTGAAAACAACTCACTAGGAAGCCCATCCCAACCAAGGCTTTTCCTTCTAGGCAAATGGGACAGCACATCTTCCACTTCATCCTCCTAAATATCAGCCTCCATTAAGGCTACCCATTCTGGCTGAACCTAATTACTAACCAGATCGCAAATGTATCTACGAGCTAATTATACAGCATCAAAAAGAAACTCTTCAGGGCCCAACAAAGATTTATAAAATCTACACACATCTGAATGATGGATGCACGATCTGTCACCATAGCACCTTGCTCATTCTTCTAGAGCACAATATTTTCCCGGGCGTATTTATGATGTAATCGAGCAAAGAATTGATGAGATTGACAGTTATTATCGTGCAAAGCTTCCGCTTTCGACAGCAATTTGTATTTAGCATATTCCTCTTCCTATAGAGATTGAACTCATCCTTTCAACCATTCAATGCATGTAAGCCATCAGTGGTATCCCCCAACTGACATATAGACAACAAATGAGCCAACAAAGATTGTGCATGCTTCAATTCAGCATGTAACAAGGAAGCATGCTGAATATCATACTCTCGGGATAATGAACTCGCATTATCCCTAAAAACAACCCATGCTTCCATCCCTTCTGATAGGACCCTCAAATGAAAGGAATCGATTAATTGCTGAATACATTCCAGAAACTGATTTTGCAGTAGAAAGGATTGATTGAAATGAATAGGCAAACGAGCCAGGAGAACCTTATAGGCATGAACCGGTCGGTGTGTCATTTCCAAAATCAAAGGATAATGATCAAACACGACATGTTGTTGCTCTACCCACATATCAATGACTGCAAGGAGAAAAGAGTCACTCTGACAAATATAGATCCTGTCCAATCTGGCCTATGTGTTTGGATGCTGAAGAGAACGATAAGTATATCTTGACTGAGAGGGATGCATCCAAGACCACATGTCCTGTTTCAAAGACATAGTTGCTAAAGCATTCCAAGCCTGTCGCTCGGGACCATCCATAACCGAGTGTTATGAAGTCGTATGATCCAGCGATGTACAGGCATTAAAATCACCCATTACAAAGCCTTAACGAGCCATGGAAAGGCAATGCAAGTCATCTCAAAGCTGACGACGTTCACGAGCAATAGAAGGGGCATACACACCCACTAGCCATAAAACCTCTCCCTCATATAGGATTTCCAGAATCATAAATATGCCGAGATAGTCCTCAGAAATCAAAGATGCTTGCAAAGAAGATTTGACGGCCAACATAACTCAAGATTTATGTGGAGCACGACCACTTAAAAAAAACTAAATAATCCTTATATACAAAAGATGATCCTATCAAAGCATGCTATTTCTGCTCCACAACACAAAAAGCATCCCAATTTCCGACTAACACAACTTTCCACAACTAATACTACTGCCCGAAGAAATACCTTTTACATTCCATAATGCAATTCTCGTGATGGATCACAAAAAATGAAACTATTGAACCCCCACTTTCCCTTTCCCTTTGACATCCATTGCTTTGGCTGCCTAAAAACTTTCCATCTCGCTTCAAATCACATCTACCAAATCTGCCCTTTGCAAACTAGCAATCGCAGTACGAGAAGGAAACTATTGTTGCTAGGAACGAAAAACATCCCGAGCAGGCACTAGCTTCCCTCTTGAGTCAAAGCGCAGAGCAATATCAGAAACCCATTTTTCATTCGCACCACATGCAGGTTGACGTTTCAAATAGAACCCCCTACCTCTGCGTTGAAAAGTCTAAGTGAGTCTCTGCAGGGCTGGGTGAACAGGAGTGGATTGAGGCTCCTGCCTAGCATTACGAGGAACCACCGTAACCCAAGAATGATCCTGAGGAGACGAAAGTTCCGACCCAACGAAAGCGATTCACGCTCAATACCAGCTTGAGAAGCAACCTTCTTTCCATCTACTTGTCCCTGCTGGAATAATCGGCTTAGGAACAGCTTCAGGCTACTAAACCATTTGTTCAAAGAATGTATATCCAAATTAGGATCCATAGACCGCTGCAATACGTCTTGGCTTCTATCACATTTTGAAATAAAGTGTCCCAATTGTCCACATCTGAAATAGTGTCCAGCAAATGAGCCCCATTTTAGCTCATAAACCAAAGTTTGTAACCTCGGAACCTCGAAATGAACTTTCGTCAAGCAAGGCTTCCCTGTATCTTAAAGCATACACGCCTTATTCCTATTGCGAGAGGCCAACCGAGGCTCCACCAACACCTCACCAAGAGATCTTAGAACCAAGAGAAGAAGTCGCCAAAGATGTGCAGGAAAATCAACCACCTCGACCCAAATTGGACATGCCTGCCTCAGAGCCTCGAAATCAGACGCAGCACATCGCCACAGGAAAATCAGGACGCTGATCAAGTAGACGATGTACACCTACTTGCTGGGCCAGAGCACAAGCTAGGTAAAAAACAAACGTCTCTAAGGCAAAGGCAGGACTCATAGTGTCGAGTAGGGTAGACGGGACCCTGCTCGAATGTGGGAAAGGCCTCAAGTAGCACGCGATGCAATTGAACAGTGGCACAAGGAAAAAAACGTGTCTGCAGGGGCCGAGGCACCTCTTGTTTTTTCGTAAAAGGTAATTGTATTAATTACAAAAAGTTTACATGATTACAAGATACACGATGGCTCTACCCCATCGTGTGTACACACTGACTCTCTACAAGAACAAGACGGCCAAAGAGTTACAAAGTCATGGCAAAGACGCGGAGGAAATTGCCATATGCCAGGGAGGTAAGTCCTCCCGAGAGAGCATGTCAGAGTGCCGGAGAAGATCTATCTGCCAATACAAGAGACCTTTAAGCCTAGCAATATGCTGCTGAACATTATAGGTGGAATCAAAAAGGAAAGCATTCCGAATGGTCCAGTAGTGCCACAGCCCCAATATCGAAGAAAGTGAAACAAGATCTTCATATGTGGCTGTGTCGGTGCGGGATATTTGGGCTACGCAAAAACCCAATCAAACGGACGTAGCGAGAAACCAACCACTGCTCGCCAAACGGCTGACAAGAATGACCAGATTTTCTGAGCAAGGGGGCAAGAAATAAAACGATGATGGGCAGATTCCACAGTGGTGGTGCAAAAGAAACAGTTGCCATTGGAGATTCGACGCTTGGAAAGAGCTGAAGCAAGCGGAAGACCACCAATCATTACCCTCCAAAGAAAGACCTTATATTTGAAGGGTGTCTTGTTCAACCAGCCCTCCATCACAGTTACCCTCCACCATGACCGGGATTTATGCAATCCCCATAGAGTATTAGCTTTAGTAACCAGCCATTGATGATCTTTAATCAGAAGATGATACACGTGGTTAGCTGAAGCCTTTTCTAAATTCAGCCTGCCTGCAAAGTCCCAGTCCTACCAGGGACGATCCGTAGCAAGGGCAGGAAAGGGTTGTCTGCTTTGAAGCACCATCAAAAGTTGTTCCCATAAATACCTGTATCCACGAGGAATCCTGAAAAGCCTCCTGGCTGTACGAAATGATATCAACACATTGCGACTGGCAAGGGTGGCATCCGCGACCGAAGTTAAGCCCAAACGTGCCATGCGGTTGAATTTTGGTCGAAGCTCATGTTTACCTTCCCACGAAATTAACCGCGAGACTACCAACAGTTCCAAATTGAAAAGAATTAGTAGCCAAGCGATCCTCCGCTGGATGCCATTGAGACTTCCGGAGGACCAGTCTCTAGGAACACACCAAATGGGCAAGCAGAGATGAGGAAGAACTGGAGAACCGAGAATCGGCATTAAGAACATGCCACCAAGAGCTGCGGATTTGGGTATTACCATGCAGAAGCCCGTGATCCTCAAGAAAATAACGGGCTATGACGACCCAAGGATGATGATCCAAGCACATGGCGCAAAAAAGAGACCAGCGGAGTGCCAGCATATGAGTTTGGGCATCTAAAATAGCCCCTCCACCCATGCGTTTGGGGGTGCACGCATGCGACCAAGAAATCCAAGAAATGCCTGCATGCAAGGAATCCTTCTTCCATAACATGAAAAGAATAGACTGAGTAAGAGCATTCAGTGTAGTAGTAGTCCAGGGCAGCAATGGCAAGAAATATGTAAGCATTGGCAACATAATTGTCTGGGCTACTTTGAGGCGAACATGGAAGGGCCAGGCCTGAGACCTCCAATACAGAAACTTAGCCGCCAGTTTCTGTGAAATCCACTGTAGTAGCTGCTTTGGGGGAACATCAACACCCAAAGGGTACCCAAGATGCCTGACAATGGAGCCACGGGGGACAACCATTCCCTGCCAGTGCAATGACTGTAAATCTGACTCCGTGCAGCTGAGAATGGCTGATTTCAAAGCATTGATGCGAAGACCGGAAGCCTGACCAAAGAAAGCCCAAACATCTAATGCTTTGCGAAGATTATCTTTGTCCGCACCCCGAGGCACCTCTCTCTCTCTCTCTCTCTCTCTCTCTCTCTCTCTCTCTCTCTCTCTCTCTCTCTCTCTCTCTCTCTCTCTCTCTCTCTCTCTCTCTCTCTCTCTCTCTCTCTCTCTCTCTCTCTCTCTACGGATGCATGACGTGGCAGATGCTGACGTGACAAACGCTGGCATGATGGGAAGTGTCTAGCATGACGAGGACATGTCCGTCCCACCACAGATGGCAGTGTGGCGGGAGCGACAACAGTGACGGCAATCTTGCATAAGTGCTAATGCGAAGGAGCTACTGTGGAGGGTCACGTCTCTACGCAGGGAGAGAACCACTGACATGCAGGGTCACGTCTCTACACAAGGAGACAGATATTGTCTTGGAAGCTATAGAGGTATTGGCAGTCCTTTAGGGGTGTCTACAAGGTCAACGTGGACCTGTGCAAGGTATAAATACAAAACACATAGACTGGCTTCCTTAGACTACAAGATGGAAGAGACTACTAATAAAGAAACCACTGGACATGAGACCAAACTTGACACACAACCAATTGGGTGAACCACAGAAGGCACTACATCAAAAGGGCGGTACAAGAGCCCCACTAAGGAGGAAAAGTTCTACTATAGACAAAACAGGAGAGCTCGTGAAAATGCCACTCCCACAAGTGCCAAGTGATGGACAAAGATGCAAAGGCTGATTGCAACAAATGGTTTGGATGACATGAAAGCCCTCATAAGGGCTGAGATTGCAGCAATATGTATACCAATGATTGACAAGGTATCAAGTGACATGAATGCAATGCATGAAACATGGAGAAAGGAATCGAAAGCTAAAATGGACGCAAACCTGAAAGTGTGCATGAAGGTGTGTGGCAACATGCAACAAAAAGTCATGAATGACATGGATACAAAGCAAAAACATATGTATGAAAATTTACAGGAGACATTCAAGAAAGAACTAAGTGTTCTTGTAGAAGCAAATGGGAAATCATGCCCTAATAGCTAGGATGATGCAAAATATAAAGAAATCAAGGTTGACTTGCAAATGGATATGATAGATAACTTGAACAAGGTAACGGACGCTTGGAAAGCAAATATGGATGAATCGAAATCTGATACAAATGCATGCATAGCAGCCAAGGACATGGAGATTGTTGAACTCAAAAGGCAGTTAGAGTCATGCAAGAATGAATTAGTGACATACAAGTCAATGATGGATGCACAAACAGAAATGCCAGATACACTAGAATTAAAGAAAGTGGTGGAAAGTTTAAAAAAAGACATGCACACATGGGTGAATGTGGTAGAGGGAGCTCAAAAGAAAGCAGAAAATGTTCAGCAAACAGAGAACGAAAATGCACAATGGATTGAGGTAGTCAAAAGAAACAAAGGGATGCCTCAAAACAAAGTAGAAATGATAAACCGAACACTAGAAGAGAAAGCAAAGTCGAAACTCCGTGCATTGCGTGTATGTGTGGTGGGATGGGCTAAAAAATGAAACCCCCAAGAGGATGCAAATACACTTTGTGCTAAGATGGGTGCAAACGAGACAGGTATTATGGATGCTTGGACAATAGGTGATCCAAATGACAAAAGAGGTCGAATCCTCATGCTAAAAATTTGAGGACATTGATAGCAAAAGGGCCTTCTTATCCAAAACAAAGGCTTTGAAGGGTGAAAAGATTTACCTCGATGAGGATCTCACTCGTGCACAGCTAGAGCACAAAAGGGCTAGCATGCCAAAGGTGTTGGAGGCACGTAAAGAAGGCAAGTATGCTATGTATAGAGATGGTAGAGTAGTCATAGTAGAACGGAGGTTACAATGACGGTACGAGGCCTATGAGATGTTAAAGATGTCACTTTGGAATTGTAATGGTTCAATGAGACTTGATGCAGGTTATTTTGAGGAAACTTTTCGTGGGATAGACATGGCTATGTATACAGAGACACATCAATGTATAAATTCTAGATTACCAGATGAGGGATACAAATGGGAGAGCATCTATAGACCTCAACCCCATAGACCAAGAGGAACCAAGGGGTCAAGTGGAGTGGCTATTCTTTATCATGACAACCTCCAAGACATGATTCACGTGGTGTCACGAGATGTGCATGCTAGATATATGTGGATAAGGCTAAGGATAGAGCAGCCGAGGGATCTATATGTTGCAGTATGCTACTTACCCCGCCTCTTCAACATTTTCTCCTGGGGAGGGATCACCATTTGAAGAACTACATAAGGATATTATGAGATATGCAAGCAGTGGGGAGATATTACTAGTGGGAGACTTTAATGCTCGAATAAGAAATGAGCACTCTACCTTTTATGACACTGAACATGAAATGTTTAAGGAATTGTCAGGACATCTCAAGACAACGAGGTGACAACATATGGATCCCATTTGCTAGCTTTAGGAAGTGCTCACGAATTGGCTATATTCAATGGCCTATGAAACCAGCCGTCCTTCCGTGGATGGGTGGTAAATCCCTGATTACAACTTAATAACAACAGCACATAATAAATGCAAATCTGAAAATACAAATTTACATACTGATCTTGAACAATGCACACCCGATTGGCCCCAAAATTGGCGCCCCTTTAAGTATTTCTTTAGCTTTATTGAAGAAGTTGATTTACAATGGGATTCTCCCGACCCCCTTAGCAATCCAAACCGCCCTTGCTGTCCAAAGTGACCACCAAGTCTTCAATCTGATTTGCCCCTTGATGTGGGCACTTAATTGGCCTTAGACGATAGAAATGCCCCGAATTCAATGGCTAGCTAGTCCTCCACCTGAATTCAACTGAAATTCACCTTTAGCCTTGAAAAATCCAAGTCTTGGAGCTTCCAAGTTTTGACACGCTTCTCGAGGCTACTGCTAAACCCTAATTTCTGCTGTAAATTCAGGTTTACAGCAAAAAAATTTGCAATTTCTCGGCCTCCAAGGGTCCAAATGCTGAGATCTTCAAAGCAAGGCCATGAAAGATGAGAGAGAAAGATGTAGAGAGAGAAAATTCAGAGTTTTGTCACGAAGAATGACTGGAACTCAATCAAATGCAGCTGCTGCTCTACCACAACAGCATTAACTCTTATCACCTACAACTGAGACAGTCAAATCAGCTATCATCTTGTACCTGGATATAATCGCCCAACTGTGGAGGGTCCAAATCTGCAATCGCCTCCTCAAAACTCACTAGTGGCTGGCTGCAATGGCTGAAGATAGGCTGGCCATGGCTACTCACAGCTCTCCCACATTTTCTACAGTAAGTATGATTTCGTTTTTCCTCTTCTAAAATCTTTTACCAGCCTATATGCGCAAGTTTGCCAAGTGCCAGCCTTCCCAAATGGTTTTTCCAACATTATCCATCACTAAATATTAATTTTCAGTCTTTAATTACTGAAAATTAAGTAATAATTATTTTGGTGCCCATAAAAATAATTTGACTGGCCAATAATTAAATTGGCTAGGCATTTTCCACTCCCGAGTCTCTCCATGCCATCTTTAACTATTAGATCAATGTTAGGTACCATTAAACGCCACATCTCTAGTGTCACCAACTAACACTTATGGCCAAATAAATGACCTAGGCCAATAATTGACACCAGATACCACCAAGTACCTGTGCAACATAACTTATAGTAACTTTTGTCTTTGACATCCCATGATTTTCTCCGGTCCCGGGCTCGTAAATTTACTCTAATCCCAATTGCACCTTACATGTGCAACTAATCATGTGATTAAAAATTAATCCACATGTTAAGTGAGGTTTCAAAAATACATGTCCTAATGATAGCCTATTAAGATGGCCGAGAGTGGATACTTTCACTTGTTGGAACAGCAAAAAGGGGTCAACATTGCGAACTATATAATGGGCTCACCAATATTAATTCCAAAAATTAAGAAATTAAGCATTTTGAGATATTTGATAAGATGATCGGTATAGTATCCGACCATGCAATCCTAAAATTTACTCTAGCATGTGGTCAGAGATAAGAAACATACACACACACACATTCCTGCATTATGAATTTCTATAGAAAACGTCACATATCCATAGTGATGCAATATGAGATGGCTTAAGCCAAGTAGACCAACATGAACCACTAGAAGATGTGACTAGATCTCTAGCGAAGGTTCTACATACTATAGCTTCAAAGGCATTCCCATGTAAGATGGGCTCTACTACAATACGCAGATGTCAAAATGCTTGGTATGATGATGACTAGAGACAGACTAGGACCCACCTACAAAGGGATATTACACAAGGGACACGCACACACAAGAAGGCACGGAATGTCTTTCGTCGTCTTGTACAGGAAAAAAAGAAAGATTATTTTGCCAAACTAGAGTCAGAGATGTATAAGCTCTTTTAAAGCAAAGACAACAAGAAGGTATCGAGGAAATTTCATGGGAGACAACCCCCCGGCGCCAATTCATTTTACATCACTTATGGTATGGCACGAACATGCTAGGGTATGATGTTCCATCACAAGAGTAGATACCCTGTCCATCAAACTCTAGGCCAACACAGTGCGGTCTTTTTTACAGAAAAGATGGTGAGATATGCCATTTAGAGGTTGAAGAATTGAAGAGCATATGATCAAGATGGCCTTGCGGCAGAGCATTTTGCACATGCATGTTATGCACTGCCCCTATCTTGGCAAATCTCTTCAATAGAGCCATATGTGAGGGGTTTCCAATAAGTTGGTGTGACCACATAATAGTGACAATTTTTAAGAGAGCAGATCCATTGGTCGCTAACAACTACCGTACTATTATGATTGGCCATATGCTAGCAAAGATATATGCCTCTATTTTGGAGCATGAGTTGAGTTGGTGGGCTGAAACAAAGAAAATACGATCAGCAGGACAAGCTGGCTTCCGCCACGAATACAACACGCTAGACCATATATTCACGCTAAGGGCCTTGATTAAAGAGGGACGATCACGAAGGCAAAAGATCTATTATTATTTTATGGATTTCTGCAAGGCTTTTGATATTGTACCACGTACAAGCCTCATGCAAAGGTTGCGAGCCATTGGGATCCCAGAGCATATGCAATGGTGTATTTATGCATTGTATGAAATTGTGACAAAGAGCGTACAAGTGCCTAGAGGCAAAACAGACTCAATGTCTAGCACAGTTGGTGTAAAGCAAGGCTGTCCCCTCTCTCCTTCATTGTTTCAACTATATATTGACGAGAATTCTGATTACATACAAAGACGGGGTGGTATCGGAGCCAGCTTTGTTGGGCTACTGATACCAATTTTGTTATATGCAGACGATATGGTGCTTATCTTAAATTCACCTAAGGGACTACAACAACATCTGGAAGCATTGCATGTGTTCTATGAAGATAAAGGTCTCAAGGTTAATCTTGGAAAGACTAAAATTATGGTCTTTAACACCTTGGCAGCTTGGGTGATACACTCAGAGCATCACTTTATGTATGACGGTCAGCCTGTGGAAATGGTTAGATAGTATGTATACCTTGGGGTCACTTTCAAAGGGCCACAATTTTCATGGAAGAAAACTTCAAAAGCTAAGCTTGCACGGGCATATGAAGCTTTGGGTACTCTAGAGCGGGGGTGTGCACACATACAATTCCAAGAGCCTTGTACCAAATTGTGGCTTTTTGACACTTTAGTTATGCCCACACTACTCTATGGGGCAGCCATTTGGGGCCCAAGCCTTTATCATACTAGATGGATGCCACTTATGGACTCTGATAGATCTAGCGCACAATATTATGATGGCTGGGAACATATAGAAAGACTATTGGTCATGATGATAGCACATATGATAAGGGAAAAAGCCTCAATACCATAAGAGATCATCCTAGAAGAATTGGGCGCTGCACCCATCGTAGTTGAGGCATTATTCCAAGCAATTACTTTCTTCCAGGGGATATGGAAGCTCCCTAAAGACTGATATCCTAGACTAGCTCTAGAGTCTTCAAGATAGCTTCCAGCAAAGGGAGATAGAAAGTGTTGGTATGCACATATCAGCACATGGCTGAACTTACATGGCATGAGCACAGATAGATTGCCACCGTTTGATTACAGCCTTGACTGCCCTACTTTGAGTCTTAGTCGTGCAGAGCTAAATAGTGTGATTAGAGCTGACATCACTAAAGTGGAGACACAAAGAACTTGGTCCAAGTCCCCCTTTGCCATAGGCACGAAAATGGCACAATACCAATGTCACTTCTTGCAGCTTTCTCATGATGGTTTCCTAGAGAGGCTGAGATACATGGATGCTCAACTTTCTCACGAACTCCGAGTTGCTATTGGTTAGATTTGCACCTCATCACATCAATTGATGATTGAGACAAGTCGATGGATCCATATTGCGGCCAATGAGAGGATGTCTCAGCTTTGTGGATGGGAGCTAGAAACGGAGCAGCACTCCATTAGTAGGTGTACTGTATACTATGATATCTGAGGCTGCTATCATTGCCTCTTTAAGGAGGGCTTTGGACCACTAAAACCGGTGATGAACTATAAGGACCAAAGATGTTTGGGCCTTCTCTTATTGGAGCTCCAACGGCATGGAGCGGTGTTGTTACGGGGTAGGAGGCAATCCCAGCCTCATCCACTCCTCCAAAGAGCAGTTACAAACTTTTTCAGTGTACCTGAACCCCCAGCCGCTACCACCCCAGACACTACATCTCCTACTGATAGTCGAGGGACATCATCAAGCAGCATCACAATTGACAAGGTTACAGCATTACGCAGAGCACGATACCTTAGAGTACCTAATCGGCAACATAGGCATGCCCATATGCGTCACATTCGTATCACGATTGCTCGCTACAGATGCAGATTCGCACACTAACTTAGTGTCGGAGGTAGCTTGCAGAGCCTTGGTGGATTCCATAGACTGAGAGGGAGATACTCTACACTCTTTTAATCTTTTTAAACCTAGTTTTTTCAGCTTTTTCAATTTTCCATACTTCTTATTCCAATCTACCATGTAGACCTACACATAAATTTATCTCTTCTTCTCTAATGAGAGATGATGATACCAATTGTATTGGTTATGGTCTCATAGGCCATTCTAGCCTTTTAGAGACAATAATAGAGTCTTATCTCTTCTCTCTCTCTCTCTCTCTCTCTCTCTCTCTCTCTCTCTCTCTCTCTCTCTCTCATAAAGGGTCTATCCATCCACCCTACACTTTGCTTTTTTGTATAACATATGATGTATCATGTATACACTCCCATCTATCTACTTGTAGCACATTGCGCATGTTGCGAATCAGTTTTTCCTTGTTACCCTTGTGTATTCATCTTATTAACTTAAGTGACATTGCATTTTTAGCTCTAAACATGTGCTCGATCTTTACACTCCAAAATAAGCAAGGCCATTTTTTATTTCATACTAATAGCGTACCGTACCTTATAAAATCTCAAGGTACCAATTAGTACGGTATTTTATCGTACCATACTATATCGTACCTTTCGTACCTGACCACCTTGCCTCCAACCCACTAGTTCGAGGGAATCAATGGTATCCCAACAATAGAACCTTGAAACCAACCTTTCTCCTCAAAGAGAGTCATAATAACCTAATTAATCAAATGTAATTATAGCAAGTATAAATTTCACATAAACTGAAAATATAAATGTTAGCACTTTAATTTTGCACAATGGATAGCCTATTGGCATCAAAATTAGTGCCCCTTGTGATATTTCTTTAACTTTAATAGCAAATGGATCAAGTACAACTCAGATCCTCCAACCTCTTCCCCTAATCCAAGTGCCACTTGTTGTCAAGACTGACCAGCAAGCCTCCAAACCGGCTTGCCCCTTAGTTTGCTCGAGGATTGGCATTCATCCTACTCCTCCAAAGAAAAATTCAATCCCAAATCTGATATTGATTGATTGTCCTCTTAACTCTTCCTGAAATTTCTCAATTTCAACCGTCGAAATTCAAGTCTTAGACCCTCAATTTTGAGCACACATCCCAAGGTGGTTCTCAAACCCTAATTTCTGATGTAACTTAGATTTACATCAAAGATTTTTCAATATCTCCATCTCTAATGACTCAAATGGTTAGACTCTGCTGAGATAACTTGAGAAATGGCCAAGGGATGTGAGAGAATACTATAGAGAGAGAAATTTGAGAGTTTCATCGCAAGAAATGCTGAAAAACTGTTGATACACTGCTCAAACAACCATGGAAAATGTCACCTACAGCTAAGGACCACTAAAAAGATTGTTGCCTCTCATATATTATGCCACTTGCACTAGAGGGCCTTGGGCTACTGTCACTTGCTTCTAGAGGGATCCAAACTGTTGTGACCCATTGTAAGAGTGGTCCCTAGTAGCTACAAATTACATCAACAACATCTCCTTGCTCTCTAATAGCCTCCTCCTCTCTCACAATGGTTGGAATAAACTTTCACCAACCCCTAGAAATATTTTTCCACTTGCATGAGCAAGTTTTGCCAAGTAGCAACCTTCTAATCCCATTTTTCAGCATTATCTAGCTTATTAAATTAACTTTGAAATTGAAAATTAATTTAATAATTATTTTGGTGACCAAAAAAAAATTTCCACTAGCCAATAATTGAATTGCCTCGGCCAATTTGTCTTTCAAGTATCCCTCAACAATTATTGACCCTTAGATTGGCATTTATTAATCAATTAATGCCTAGTCTCTTATGTCACCACCACTGATATTAGTGGCCAATAATTTAGTCTAGGCCCCAATTTGACACAAAATACTACCTAGTACGTCATACATAACTTATTACAACTTTTGCCTTATGCATTAGCTAATATTTTGGGGGTCCTGGGTCCCACATTATGAAATAATTAATTTACACCTCATATGTGCAAGTCAAATTAGCACATTTAATTAAGATTTAATCAAATGCTATGCAAAGCAATAAAATTATGTCCTCGTGACACTACCCATGAGATAGAGTATCACAAATCTAGCTCCAATGATGTATCATGATTCATGGATCATGGTATAGCAAGTCACAAGTGCCAAGTGGTAAGTACAAAAAGTAGTACATATAAAAAGAAACTAAAGGCTAAGACTCAAAGTGAGTTGTGTAACATAAAGGCTTAATGAAGAGGCTCAGCCATTGTGATAGAGGTAAAGAATATAAAGATATAGCCAAAGGCAAGCGAAGGGAAAGAAGAGGAGATAGAAATAAAGCTACACATAGGCGATGTCAAGGTAGAGAGAAGTGGGTGGAGGCAAAGGTAGTCCAATACGATCCATGCAATCCGTGGACTTAGCACAGTACCGAACGTACACAAAAAAATGTCACCTAAATCCAGTGTTTAAGAGTCATTAAAAAATACATAGAAATTTAAGGGTTAGGCTAGTATATATTACTTGTTTTAACATGGGAGTAGCTATCCATGAAATAGAGTGTCACAAGGCATCATCCATCCAATAATAATATAGTTTACAAACCACAAATGTCTTTTCATCGATTTTCAACAATGAGTCATGAATATGATGAGAGGTTGAAACAAAATGTAAATCCAAAACTGTAGTCACAAGTAATTTCCAAGATCCGATTTCATTTACAAGATTGAAAACATGTATAATAGATCAAAAAAAAAAAGCTAGCTGCAATGATAAATCATAATTCATGGATCATGGTATGGCAAGTCGCAAGTGTCAAGTGGCAAGTGTAAAACGTAGTAGATACAAAAAATAAACCGAAGGCTAAGACTCAAGGTGAGGTGTGTAATGCGAAGGCTTCATGAAGAGACTTAGGCATTGTGATAGCGATAAAGAATATAGAGATATAGGTGGAGATGGGGAAAGGAAAAGAGAATAAGGTAAAGAAAGAGGAAATAGAAATAGAGCTACACATTGAGGATGAGACAAAAAAGGCAAAGGTGGATATACAGATAGGGAGAAGTGGATAAAGAGATCTGAGAGAGAAGAATAGAGGAGCTTCTAGGAGAGAGGTCGAAGAAGAGGAGTTCGTAGATGAGGTACAAGTAGAGGTCAATGAGGATAAAGAGCAAAAGGATAAAGCAAAAAACTGTCTTTTTAAAACAATAACTCCCAAAAAACAAAAAGAAAGAGAAAGAAAATGGGATGGATCATACACATTTGACCAAGC